>NC_052637.1:36621732-37264425 GCF_016161935.1 Mauremys reevesii | reverse complement strand
AAAAAATAAGTCTTACAGAGGCCTACAACTTTAAAGCTATATTTTTACATACAGTAGAACCTCAGAGTTACAAACACTTCAGAAATGCAGGTTGTTCGTAATTCTGACATGTTCATAACTCTAAACAGAACATTTATGGTTCTTTCAAAAGTTTACAGCTGAATATTGACTTTATACAGCTTGAAAGCTTTACTATGCACAAGAAAAATGCTGCTGTCCCTTTATTTTTTTAGTAGTTTATGTTTAACACAGTACTGTATTTGTGGGGGGCTTTGTCTTTGCTGCCTGATTTATGTACTTCAGGTTCTAAATGAGAGTTTGGTTGACTGGTCAGTTTGTAACTCTGAGGTGCGTAACTCTGAGGTTCTACTGTATAAAATACAAATTCTTTACAAAGATGACTCACTACAAAACTCTCATTTTGGTGGGGAGGGAAGAATTCCTGTGTATTTATCTGAAATACTGCACATATCTACAGAGTGACAATCTCATTGAACTCTATCATTATTTTGCTTCCAGGGAGGGAAACTAGTTTTGATGTGAATCTAGAGAGCAATTAAGATTAAAATCAGAACAGTAGTATTATTTTGTATTCCTGAGTCCCTAGGAGCACCAGTCATGCTTTGGTTTGAAATCTTAAAATAAAAGCTCATAACTAATTCTTGGTGCTTGGGATCGAGAGGACTCCCCCTGCAACTTCCTCAGAAATCTTGTTTAGCCAATGAAATGGCTTCTCTTGAGCATCATGTTTGGTTTATTAACCAGAAAACAACATGTATTATGTTCATATTAATAGCCTCTTCTGACTCCTTCAGACACACTGTTCATTAGTGGCTGAAAGTGATTCTCTGATATTTTGGTTTTTTCATTAACTTGTTTTTATCTTCCCTGTAAATCCATTTGTATTGCATTAGTTTATAATGTCACTTCATTTTGCATGAATTTTACAAACTGTTCCATGTGAGTTATTTTTGCAGCATGTCCAGTTAAGAATTTAGGTTCATAACTAAATGTCATGTGTGGCAGTTCACTACTACTAGTATGTAACAATATCATCTGTAGCATGTCCCTGTTTTATAAATGAAGTAGCTGTAAACTAATTTTTTTTCTTTTTAGAATGGGAATTATTTTGTGTATGTACAGAAAGTTAACCCAAATATCCTGCACAAGTACAAGCTTGAACAAGAAGAATCATCACATCCACTGAGTTTTACAGCATATACAAAAAACAATATTCTCACACTCCTGTGTTTGTGTAAGTCTTATTTTATGATGAATGTAACTGGTTTAAACTTGCAACTACAACTGTTTGTGAATTGCTGTTGTCTAATATGACTTTTTTTTAAGTATTTTCTTGTTCTGATGGCTGTAAAGTCTTACACCTGATCATGCTATGTGTTGTACAATGAGATGTCTTTAAGGAAGTTCTGCATTTGAACTGTCTTCTGAACTTACTGCATTGTGATTAAAGTCAGTCCATTTAGGTTAGCTTTTCGTGTGCAGATTTTATAATGGTCTTAGATGTACGTATGAAGTTTTAGAAAAATGCACAGGCACGGGTTGACAATCGTTAACTTAAACTGTAGTGTCACCTTTCTCTTCTGATAGATTCTAATGGATGTGTGTATAAGATTCTGATGTCACTGCAACACAGTGTCCCAGAGGAAGAGCAAATTCTGTCCAAGTCACTACTGCTCAAAACTGTAGTGTCTGACACTGTTCTAAAAGGAGCTTCATTAGCCATCCTTGATAAAGATCATGTTGCAGTATTGGGATGTTTGGATTCTCCACCTAATATTGCTAAAGGTAACTTTGAAGTGACTTGTTTTGTTTCTCTTCTAAGAGAAAATTAAGCTGGCCACATAGACTAGTTGGTGGATTATTTTTGTGGTCTCTTCACAGGAAAGAATGATCTTGGGTTGGAATTTCTAATCAGGGACTTGAGAACTTTTTTCAGAGACCCAGTTATTTAGTGGGGATGGTAAGGAAACTGAATTTCAGACAGAATGGTAGTTTACTGTTAGAAACTGTTGTAGTACAGTTAATTATACAACTGAGTGGTCTGTAATCTACACATACTGAAGGGATGCCTCTAATGGATTGTAATTGTAAATAGTAATGTCAAACCCAAGACTAGAAACTACTTTTGCTATTGAATTTCACTCTCTAAACTTCAATATTTCTACACTGTTTTTGCACATGATATGAAAATATAGTGGGAGATAACCCTCAGATATTTTACAACTTGTTGGTAATTTCAGCATACAGAAGGAGAATTATCTACTTCTACTGAAAATAAAGCTGGCCGGGAAATAGAATTTCAGTCCTGGGGCAAACTTCACATTTCCAAAACATTTTCTGTCCTGAATCAGGATGAAAAATTTTATTCCTGGGGATATTGTGTGTCACTATGCATGCACAGAATTTATGTCCCCCACAGATTTCTTTGCTTCCCTGCAGGAAAAATGACTTCTGATGGGGAAGCAAAGGGAAGCACAAGAGCGGTCACGCTCCCCTCCCCAGCAGCACAGGCAGGTTGCTTCAGGCACACAAACCAGCTGGTAGAGATGTAAATTGCTGCAGGGGCAGGCTGGGCAGTTGTGCATGTGAGAGAGAGACAGACAGTCACTCTGTCCTCATTGCTCACTATTGCAGCACACTCAGCGTGGAGGGGCAGGGCTTCGGGGTGTTTTTGAGGAGGTAGGCATGGGGCAGGCTCTGTCCCCTTAGGTAGAGCAGAATGTAGGAGCCTGCCTGCTTAGTGAATTGTTCCCATTGTCTTTAATTCCCCCAGGAGTATAAAACAAGTGTAAAAGTTTTAAGGCTCCTTTTACATTGCCAGAGTGGTGTAAAGGACCGTATAGCCTTATAAATGCTTATGGTGCTTTAGTGATTTAGAATTGGTCTAAATTTTTGGACTGAAAAAAATTCCTAACAAAATGTGCTCCATGAACTGTTTGCTACTGACCTTTCTGGAGATTCAGTAGCCAATATAAATTGTGAGTTTGATTCCCCAGCCCTCACTTGCTCTTCAGTTGCCTATGATGTAACACTGAGCATATGCCTGCATATATTTGTTGACTAATAACTAGAAATAAAGGGTCAAACCTAGCCACATTACTATTAGGTAACGAGGTTTGGTGATTTTCTCCAATGCTTCCCACTCCCATTCTCCATCTGTTGTATTGTAGTTTAAATTACCGAAATAATTGAAACCAGAGTGATTACATTGCATTATTTTGACAAAATATGCAGAATTTTAAAATATTGTGTGCAGAATCTTCAAATTTTTAACACAGAATTCCCTCAGGAATAAAATGTGAAGCTTTTCGCAAGTCTGAATATCCAAAATATTTTTGGTTTTGGATGTGCTGAAATGCAAGGCAGCCAGGAACGTATCTGTAGTTTTGAAACCAAATATACTCCCCGCGATCGTTGGGGGCTGGTTTGGTCAGACAGGAAATCAGGACATCCTAGAAGCTCACCAGGCACATAGTGGGGCAGCCCATGGAGCTTGCTTTCCAATCAGCTGGCAGGCTGGCCTCTCTGGTTTCCGTCAAGTTTCTGTGGAATTACAACTGCTTGAAAAGTTTCCAACACAAGAGTAACTGCAAGTGCTAGCAAGAAAACAACTTCATTTGACTTGCCAAAATCACTTTTGCTGTTCCTTAGTGCTGGGTGCATTATATACATTCTGAAATGCAATTTCATTTTATTTTGGGAAGCCTGTAACTGAAGACTACAGAAAAATGTCATGTCTCTGTCACTTTGAACGCTCAGTGTATCTGCTTTTGTTTTTCCTTTTTCTGTAGAGTGCCTAGCTATATGGAATACAAAATTTCAAACATTGCAAACCTCAAAAGAACTACCACAGGGAACCTCGGGACAAGTAAGCTGTAATTTAGTGTTTGATATCTATGGTACTGTAGGCTTGACTCTAACAAATTGAGCATTTCTATTTCACTGTAGAAATGAGTGTGTACAGCTGGGGATGCAAGGGGAAGGAATGTTTTGTTTAAGCCATGGTAAGAGAAACAGAAGTTTTGAGCAGCTTAAAATGATAAACACGTTAAAATGTTCAACTTTTGACCACCGCTCTTCAGGCAAGATGAGCTTATGCAATAAAACTGCTACAGGGCTATCTAAAAGGCAGGTTTTTTAAATCCTAAATTGATTGACAAGAAATATAAAGTGATTGAAAAGCTTTGAAAGTCCACTAGGAGGCACTTAGTCCGCCCAAAAGTAGAGCTTTTGTCTCATTCACATTGCCTGATCAATGATGCTAAGACAGTTAGGCGTTTTAGATGAGGGTAAGGGTAGATGGGAAGAAACATCTTATGAGATGTTTAAAAAATATTGATTTGAATGGATTTTTGTGCAGAAGTCCAAACTAGCTTCTGTACTTCATCTGTTAATTAACAATGTACTTAATATTTTGTAGTTGTGGTGTTATGGAGAGAAATTTTTTTTAACACATGGGAAGGTGCTAACTGTAATTGTATACAAGTGTGAAACTTCATCCTTGGCAGCTGCTGTTGGAAAACTCAAGGATACTCAAACCTCAAGTAAGAGTTTGATTATAAATATTATTTAGTGAATACTTGTAATTTCAGCATACATCATTCCATTAAAATTCTGTTGAAAAACTTCATAGAAAAAACCAGGATCAGTCTTACAGTAAAATAGCTGAACTCTAAACAGCTTGAATAGTAGCTTAACTTTGCATTCTGTTCCTTTGCAAAAACTTATTGAAATATGTGTATAATGCACTTCAGTGACATTACATGTAGTATGGATGCACTGAAACAGAGCATCCTAACGTGCCTTGGTGATTTGGGGGTGGGAGGGGAGAGGGAGGAGAGATGGTGCTTATGAACTGTGAATGTCCTTACAATATATTTAACAACATTAAGCATTCACTTACTGCATTTATTTGTATGGATTTTTGTAGAGGAATAACATGACTATCCAGCATGCTGCTAAACTGTATGTTGTGCTAGTTAAACCTTTAATAAAACTGTACTTACGCAGATTTTTAGGTGGAAGCTCTTTTAAAGCATCTTTACATACAGTGCTGATTTTTTTTTAATTGTTTATTTTTTCCCCCCCCTTTAATACAAATTCTGTTATTTTCAGACTTCATATGATAGTCTTTTTCTCGGAGGTAGTTCTTACCCTATTTTCAGAAAAGACTGTGCTATTGTGGAGTCAACTTAACACCAGTCATACTGCTGTACTTTCAACAGTATTTTATAGATACATATCTAATTCATCCTAAACATTAGAATAAAGTCCAAGATAAATTTCAGAGCAACTGGTGCATTTGTATCTTGACTGATACAGCAATTGGGTTGACCTTATTTTCTAGGAAAACGTTTTTACTTAATGCTGATCTTAAACTTATTTTAATTTTATTCACAAGATGCATGGAATTGGAAACAAATTTTGTAGTGACAGGGAATGACTCAATATTTTAAATTGCTTTAGAGTTACCAGATGATTCCCTACTGCTATTAGAGAGAGAAAATAGGCTTAATTTGCTTCTGTTCTTTGAGGGAATGCACTTTTGTAACTTAGGTTATTAATATAGGTTTAATATAACTTTGTTTGCACAGGCATGAGAACTGTGTCTTCATATGTGAATTGGAATATGCTTCAAGAAGATGATCTGGGATCTCCATTTGCACAGCAATCTATAACTGCTAAAACTGAATCCAAGAGAACTGTAAGTTTCAGGGTTATCTTTTCCTCGGTTGTCTTTGCGTTGTAAGTAAGGCTATGATTATGTCACTGAATCCGTGACTTCCGTTGACCTCAATGACCTTTTCTGCCCTGGGGCTGGAGCTCCCAGCCAGCCCTGCCCTCGCAACTCCCAGCCCTCAACCTGGTGGGGAGACTCTCTGCAGCTGCCTAGCTGCAGGCAGTGGATCCCTGCAGCACTGCCCAGCTGCAGTTGGTGGACCCCCATGGCACCCACACACTGGAGCAGTGGTGTATCTGGGAGCCCCAGCAGCAGTGGGTGCTGAATCCACCTACGCCTTTTGTCAGGGATATTTTTAGTGAAAGTCAGGGACAGGTCACAGGCTGCCGTGAATTTTTGTTTATTTCCCATGACCTGTCCGTCAGTTTTACTAAAAATTTCTGTGACAAAAACTTAGCCTTAATTGTGGGTGCATGTATTTTCAAAACTTCAGGGTTGGCTCTGGCAGCTAACAGTGTTTTTCTAAAACTGGGATCGAACTTCTAAACATTGTTTGGCTGATGACCGTAAGCCAGTGGGGCCCAAACTTGTTGTCTTTCACACCACCCCCCTCCCTCCAGAATGGAATCTGTCTCTTCCCCCCACCCCCCCATTACTTTAAAGTTGGCTCAGCCGAGGAGCTTTGCTGAAGTGGTGCTGGGGGCTGAACTGGGATGGGGTGGAGAGGGAATGAGGGGAGAGTGGCGGCCAGGGAGCAAAGTGGAGCAGGGCTGGAGTGCGGCATGGTGCTCCCTGCCTTGGATGGGGGATGGCCTGGGCCTGCCGTGCACCCCTTAAGCGTTCCTCCACACACCCCTATGGGTGTGCGCCCCACAGGTTGGGGAACACTGCCTTAAACCCCCACATACTATTGCTACAACACGCAAATAGCACATTCACGCTGTTCCTAGTTATTTTGATGAAAATGTATCACTTTTGTCTGTTCAGGCTTTGAGGGTAGCTTCGGTTTATATTTTTTTTCTTACCTTACAGTTAAGGTTGAGAAGGAACAATGTTGCAAAAGTGCAGCGAGACACCCTTACAGTTGAACAGCTTTTATCAGATATAAAGGTAAGTAACTAAAATATCCTTAGCTCATGTTTTACTAACCTATTAGAATATCTCAAATTAAGTCAACCGGTCGAGTTCTGTCATTCCCCCTTTTCCTTTCCTGTCCTCGTAGCTTGATACACATATACTTGTAAGAACTAGCCATATTGGGGATTAAACCATTAGTGTATAGAACTATTCTGCAAGAAGAACTGCTCATGCATAGTACTAGTGGTATTAAAGCTAGCTCTTTCTACAAAGCTTTAGGAATGTACTGTACAGCATCTGGATAATTTTAAATATTATAAATGTAGCCTTGCACAAAGATGGAGGCCTTAAATTTAAAGGAAATAGACATTCTCAAGTAAATTGTGAGCTTAGAAAAAAATATTCTGACTGAACTCTAGACTTGGAACTTTTAAATATTCCAGACAGAAAAAGTTCCAAAATTTGTTTTGATTTAAATAAGACATCGATATGGAGGCATGAGGCAACCTGACAATTAATATTCCAGCATAAAACCCTTCTTCCCAAATCTTCTCACCTTAGTTTCTAGGTACAATGTAAAGCAAGCTACTTCATTTTAAAAAGTAGTCTGAAGGTGAAGTCCATCCTATCACTTCCAAAATAAGATAATTAAATTTAATACCTGTATCAATAATAATTTTTTTTTCACTATAGCATATCATTTTAGAAACAAGTTAAGCAACATCCTAGTGCAGTTTTGAGAATTGCTGAACTAATTGAATTGTATTTAAACTTATAAAAGTAAACCTGAGCTGACTAGGCAGTAACATTGCTTTTGGCTGCATGCTCTGATTAACTCCTGGAAATTGTTGCAAATGGGGTATGATCAAAAGTGCTTCCCCTTTTGTTTGAAAGTTCGTGACTGCTTTAGTATATGCAACACATTAATTTTAAAAATACTGTTCAAGCAATCCTAGTTCTGTAACTCAAGTTGTTTGGAAATTGAGTAAAGAACGTCGCAAATATTATAGTAACTAATGAGAAAACAGTTACTGAGTAAGGGTTGAATGAGACCACTCCCATCTGATTAAGGGTATAATTTTCAGTTCTAGGTCAGGCCTTTGGTTGTTATGACAAGGCTGTCAGAAGGGGTAGTAATAATCTTTATTTTTTTTTCCTCTTCTTTTTTTTTTTTGCTTCCCATGTGGTGGTAGTCTTATTAGTTTGCAGGGAAGAAGAGCCCCGTGTCGCTCGTAAATTAGTCTCTCACCAACAGAAGTTGGTCCAATAAAAGATATTACATAACCCACCTTATCTCTCTAATATCCTGGGGCCGACATGGCTACATCTACACTGCATGTTGTTGTCTGCAGTCTGAAGTTGTTGGGTTTTCTTTCTCCACTTTAGTCTAATCAGTAACAATATGTTAGTCATAATCTTGTACTTCTGACACTTTTGAACTGGATAATGCTACTTTTAGGATTCTTCTCAGAGTGATATTGAAGAGGAATTGTGGCAGTTCTTGTCAAATGCACAGATGTCAGATTTCCAAGCTACCGTTGGATACATTATAACAGGTCTTGTGAACAGGTGTAAAACAGAGCCAACATTTTACCCTCGAAATTGCCTGGTACAGTTGATCCAGACACACGGACTCTCTTACAGGTGAATATTAAGTGTTTAAGTCCAGTTCTCACAGGAAGACGTGTCGAATTTCTGTTGCTAATATCAATTTTTGGTACCTCTTATATAGCACTTTTCACCAGTAGATCTCAAAGCACTTCATAATTTATTTTTTTTTAAGTATTTATCGTATCCCTATGAATTAGGGCAGTACTTCTACCCCATTTTTACAGATGATGGAGCTGAGGCACAGTGAAGCTAAGTGACTTGCCCAATATCTGTGGCAGAGCAGGGAGTTGAACCTGGGTCTCCCAAGTTCTAAACTCATGCCCTAACCACTGGACAATCCTTCCGCACCTTAATCTAAAACAAGATTAATGCTTCAGTAGTTCACATGCGGTCTAAATGTGGGGACTAACTTCTTTATTCTGCCTCAGTTTGTGCCCAGACTTAATGGCAGTTGCCTTGGAGAAGACAGATGTGCATTTGTTGCAACTTTGTCTACAGCAATTTCCTGACATTCCTGAAGCAGTTACCTGTGCTTGCTTGAAGGCTTTCTTAAGGTAAGCCGGAAGCTGGTAATATATTTCCCTTCTGTTAGTCTAGTTTTTATCTGAAGACTTGGTTTCAATACATTTCTAAGAATCGTTTTAGTGTTCTAAGCTTTTTTATAGATCAAGAGTTAAACAGTATTTTAAGAACTTTCAGGAACCTGAAATTGTATTTATTCTTGAATTTTTACTGACCACCTCGTTAGTCAGCAAATTACTTCAAAGGCCTAAATTGATGCCATGCTTGTGTGTTGTATGATTGTCTCCTCTCCTAGAACACATTATTGGTATTAGCCTTGTTTCCACTAAAACTGGGCCCCCTCCTTGCTTTGATAGCTTCTTAAGATGGAAAGCTTAGTCAGTTTTGCCTATACACCAGGCTCTTTATGTAACTCACTATGGTTTATCACCCTTACAAAAAATGCTGAACTACTGTCTTCCCTTTTTTAATATTCTCTCAGATGGCATATTGCTAAGACAAACCAAAGCATAAAGCCAGGCCAAAAAAAGACTGAATAGCAGCCCTGAAAATCCCCCAAATACTCAGAGCCATCCATCTGCAGATTCTTTTAAATGCAATAAGTCTTTGTCTCAGTATGTTCTCCAGACTAGCTAGTTTAAAAGTGTAACAGAAAATTGTGAATGCCCTTGTTTAAGTGTTGCATAAGTTATGTATGTTCTGCACTGCCCAGACACACACAAGAGGTTAAAGGGAACCCTTTGCTCTTGGTTTTGAATGGCCTGTGATACATTTTTACCAGGGCCTGTCTTATATGGTTTAGCTAGCTCCTGTACACTTAAATGGCAAACTAAACCAATATAGAACACTGATAAATTAATTTTAATGTCCACACACAATTTAACTAAATAGCCATTTTTAACTAAACATAACACCTTTAGTTAAACTGGCACAATTTTGTGTGTTGACAAGCCCTTAACGCTAAAATTCTACCTTCTATCTGTGCAAGATGCCTATTGACTACAACAATTCTGTAAACTGTTTGGATTGCCAAAAGTTACTATCCATGGAGACTAACTCATTCTTTAAAAATTTCAAAATGGCAAACCGTGTTGTTCATATTAGCAGCTAATTGCTTGTCAACTGCCTGCATGCTAAATGTTGGAAATAATTATAAACATTTTTAAGGAATAAAACGCATAGCTCTATATAAGGGAGGAGGAATAGCTCAGTGGTTGGAGCATTGGCCTGCTAAACCCAGGGTGTTGAGTTCAGTCCTTGAGGGGGCAATTTAGGGATCTGGGGCAAAAATCTATCTGGGGATTGGTCCTGCTTTGAGCAGAGGGGTGGACTAGATAACCTCCTGAGGTCCCTTCCAATCCTGATATTCTATGAATGCCATATGATCAAAACAAACTTAATTGGATTATACACCTTTTTTAAACAAGTCCATAATAGAATGGCTGGTGGCACAGTAACTAAACTTGTGTTGCTAGAATCAGTACACATTTTATAAGTATTAACTCTGAAATACTTAAACTGGATTTTCTCTTGTTCTTTCATCTGTATTGTATGCTTCAAAGTGCTAATAGACTATTTTGATATAAAAAGATTGATAGTGTTTTTGCCTGTGCAGAGAATATGCAAACATAAAGCATTTAATAGTCTGTCCATGGAACTACCCTTCCTTCTTATAGCATCAATGACGACAGCCTTCAAGGAACAAATGTGAATTTAGATTCAGTAATCAGTTACATCGATATTACGCTCAATGATCAAGTAGAAAAACAAAGTGCAACTGTACAGAATGGCTTCAGTTCTGAACTGATGGAGGAGGACAGCTGTGATATTCAGTTAACACCGAAACCCCATGTGGTGGACACTGAAGAATTATGCCCTGTTGGACCACAAAAGGCAGCACTGCTGTATCCTTTGATGCATATATGCTCTTTTAATTTTGTTATATCATTAATTATCTCTAGTTTTGATTAAAATACAGGCTGCAGAATAAGTGGTGCTTACCATTAGCATTGTTCCAAAGTCTGTCTTAACCTCTTGTTAATCATAAAAAGCTTGTCAGTTGTGATAAATTGGTCATAACTACACAAAAAGTGATAATGCAGTCTTCGTATTCATGCTATAAAATAAGTGATACTTAGTTTTGATTTACATTTACTTTTTCTAAGTATACAATTTCATGTTGCAATAGTAAAAGTTTTTGGTCTAAAATGTTAGCTTCACAGAAGGAAAAGTTGGTATTAAGTGTTTGGCTGGCAAAGTAACTATTAACTATGTAACTGCAGTACTTCTAAGAAAATTTGAATCCATTAAAAAAACAAAACATGCTACACTCAGTCACCGAGCTGAACTTTTTCTCATAGTAGAAGCACAAGGACCAGGGAGAAGAATATTCAGAACTCAAAACAGCATTTCTCCCCAGAAGTCTAGAAAACTACTTTAACAAAATTAAGATCCACTGAATCTTTGTAGAAATGACAATTCTTGAAACTGTATTTCCTGAATAATCCTGAACAGAAATGCCATTCTCTATTCAGCATACAGTGAAACATTTCTCTTGCCTCATCTGAAAGACCTTTCAGCTCAGCAAGTCATTGTAAGCATGTTACACTTCTTAGAACTAATTATCAGTTTAGTTCTTAACTATAAATCAGAAATCTTTTTTTTTTTAATGATGGGTTCTAAGTTGCATAGAACTTATTTTTATGTATTGGTTTAAGATATCCAATAAGAATTTAAAATAGTCTTGTATGTTCTGAAACTAAATTGACAGTCTCTCTAAAAATGAGATCAATACACTACAATTAACAACAAATAATCAAATCTTTTTCCTTTCCCTCATCTTGTATGCTTATTCATGTGCTGATACAGTAATTGTTAATCTGTTCTCACTGAACAAAATTTGTCTGTTACTGAACCAGCTCTCTCATTAATTATATTTGTTTGGGGGCAGGATGGGACTTCCAAGACTTCAGTTGTGCTCGGGACACTGTTGGCATAATCCTGGTAGTCAGTGAAGTTAATACATTGCAATTAAGATCAGTAAAGGCAAGAGTGGTCACTGTTTGAATGTGCTCTTTAACAAACTAATGGAAAACTAGGTCCTCATGGATTGGTCATATGTCTGGTGTCTGACTCAAGTAGCAATGACTTAGGTCTGTCAATACAATGATTAATGTTGAATTTCTTCTTACACTTTAAGTATGCTCAATCTGCTAGTTTTCTGTGGTTTCCAGAATTCACTCCTAATCCACAGATGGTATCAGAAAGTCTTGAGACTAATAATTCAGACTTACTGTACAAGTTCGTAGGTAGCAGAAAACTAGTATATTAAAATTTACAAATAGGGGCATGTTCAGGGAGAAATAGCTAAGAATCTGTTAAATGTCTGTTATAGCGGTCTGACTCTATTTTCCTTCTAGCTGTTTCTCCGGTATTTGCAGTACCTGTATATAAAGTGCAGTGAAAAAGTTAGTATGGATTTTCCTGGCATGCTTTCTCCAACCATAAACCAGGTGAGAAGATAGTACTAAATATTGCCCTAAATTTGGTAATGGCATAATTTTGTAGTTAGATCAGTTCTGTATTGTATTGCATTTATTCATTAGGTGGTACAGATTAATATCTTTATATAAAGTGGCTTGGAAAAAGACACATTCTCAAAAAAAAAAGGGGGGGGGGTTCATTTTATATCACTAGAAATTTTAACTTTCAATACAAATGTCCAGTTCAACCTTTGAACTTGTAATCTGTTAAACAGATGCTAGATATCATTAAACTATAAGACCTGGTAATGCTGATTTGTCTTGTCTTGTTTCCTCAGATTATGGACTGGATGTGCCTGTTACTAGATGCTCATTTTACAGTTGTGGTGATGCTACCAGAAGCAAAAGGATTGCTTTTTAGCTTACATAAGTTTGTGAGAGCACAAGTAAGTCACACTTCCTATAATACTGAACTAATTTGCATATGGATTTAGTATCAGAGTGGCATGTGGGATATAAATACAATCGACTCAATCATATAAGTTTGTTCTCCTCTACTCATGTGCTTTGTCCTTTGCATCAAATTTCTACTGTCTTCCATCCACTACTGCCCCAGAAATGACAGTATTGCAGTGGTCCTATATTTACATGTGCACCATATAAATGTGCAATTGCTTTTCATATGTGAAAATGGTGAAAAACATTCCATAAGCTTTGTACTATAAACATGTTAATTTTTCTTTTTAGGTACGATTTTACTCTGAACTCAACAAGATAGAAGGAAGTTTGCAAGAACTACAAAGAACAAAACCCCAAAAAGACTTTGGCTTATATTCTATTGAAATGTTGGAACTGGTTTGAATTTGATATGTATTCTTCATAAACTTATTTTTTATTTAATCCCTTCTCTGACAAAGATTTATTTTCTCTTCATAATGGGTTGTGAGCTTTTCTGTGCAGGGTAACATGGTTTACTCTGTAGCTACATTGAGGGATACAAGTTTGAGGTTAATGTATAAAGCTCTCCCATTTTCACCAGATGACATATTGAAGACATCACATGACATGAGAATAATCATGCTAGGAAAATATACTCCAAGTAACACTCTAGAATGTGACTCGATTTTACGTAATGTAAACTTGATTGTATATTGGTAAAATAGTTTCATAGGGTCTTGACAGACACTTTCTTAGATGAGATGACAGTATTATACTGTGCAAGAATTGTTCAACAGTATGAGCCAAATTATAGTGTGGAATCTTTGTTTTAAACATTTAGGTTTGTAGAGAAGGTCATTTTAACACTATCTGCCTGGTTCCCTCATATGTAATATATTGGCTATAAGATTTACTACAAAGTTCACAAAACAGATTAGTTATTCTTACTCCTTAAATATAATTTCTTTTCAGTTGGTCCTTAACATTGGGCAAATTTACTTTTCTAAAAGATGAAAAATAAGGAGTTTGTCAATTAGCCCTTCCTTATCAGAGTGTAAATCCTGAAGAGAAACTCCTTTTTTTCTCTCCTCTATTACCCTTCTGAACAAAGATTCTTTTGCCTGTGGCTTTTTCATTTTATTACCTTTTTAGTGTCTAATTCAGAGGTGGGCAAACTACGGCCTGGGGGCCACGTCCAGCCCGCGGAACCGTCCTGCCCGGCCCCTAAGCTCCTGGCCCGGGAGGCTACCCCTCCCCCGCAGCCTCAGCTCACTTTCTCCACTGCTGGCACAGTGCTTTGGGCGGCAGAGCTGTGAGCTCTTGGGGCAGCACAGCTGCAGAGCCCGGCCTGACTTGGTGCTACGTGGTGGCGGCAGCGTGGCACAGCTCCAGTCGGGTGGCACAGCTGTAGCGCTGCCAGCCACCGGTGCTCCAGGCAGCGCAGTAAGGGGGCAGGGAGCAGGAGGGGTTGGTTAGAGGGCAGGGGAGTTCAGGATGGGGGGGTAGATGGGGGCAGGTTGGTCGGGGAGGAACGGGGGTTGAATGGGGGCAGGGGTCTCGGGGGCAGTCAGGAAGAAGGGGAGGTTGGATGGGGCAGTCAGGACAGGGAGCAGGGGTGATTGGATGGGGCAGGGGTCCTGGGCGGGCTGTCAGGAATGAGAGTGGTGGATTGGGGGGGGCAATCAGGGGACAGGGAGTGGTGGATGGGGCAGGGATCCCGGGGGGCGGGGAGGGCAGGTAGGAGGTGGGGAGCCGGCCATCGACCCCCCTTCCCTAACCGGCTCTCCATACAATTTACAAAACCTGATGCGGCCTCAGGCCAAAAAGTTTGCCCATCCCTGGTCTAATTTGTCGGTTTATCTACTAAAACCTCAAAGCTTGGGGAAGGGACCTTCTCTAGCTATAGCAGATCTGAAAAGTGTTAAATGACAACTTTCCCTTCGGAGGCATGTATTTTATGGCTTGTTGTTCCTCTGGTCTTTTTATGATAGCTGAAATCTCAGATTTGGTGTTTCACAAAGCTCTTGTCTTCCTCACTTAGTTTATGAATTGCAGAGCTATTCAGCTCATAGCTAATTACAGTGTGCTTCATTAGCCTCCCATTTTTAAATTGTTTTCATATTTTACTAAAGACACTTTTGGAGCAACCAAGCCTAGTTTTATTCACTGAAGGCAGTGAGGCTGTATGGTCCAGTGAATAGAGCATTGGACTGGGACTTAGTGACTTGGTTTCTATTCCATACTCTGTCACTTATGCCCAAGGTCACACAGTACATATCACTTCACCTTTCTGTGCCTCTTTCTCCTCCCATCCTGTCTGTCTTGCCTACTTGGATTATAAATTATTGGGCGGGGAATGTTTTGTACTGAGCCTGACATAGCAGGTCCCTAGTCTGTTGGGTCTTCCAGATTCTGCTGTAACCTGAAATTTCTTGATTTTCCCCCTACATGATGACTGCAGAACCTAGAGTTGAAGAGGAGGAGGAGAGCTGCTTTCTGGACAGGAGGAATTGTATTCTTTTTCTCAGATTAAGAGGTAGACTCTAATACTAGTTTAATAGTGAGAACTTGTTCATGAAGCATATTATAGTCTCTCTGAGGTAGTAAAACACTCTTGAGCTGAAGGAGTAGACCTTTTTTTCTTAGCCAGAGACAACTGACTAGAACACTCTCTCTCTCCCTTTCATGAATTCATGCAAGATTTACTGAATTAACACACATTTAACTGTTGTTCTGAAGCTTTCTTAAATCTAGAAGGATTGTGATGCCATGCTTATCCCATCATGGGTGCATTCCCAGCTAATGGTCATGGCTAAGAAAATGTTAAAATAGAGGGAGAAATAAGTTTTTGGAAGCCCTGGAGAAAGAGGGAAGTGGAAATTGCCCTCAAAGTTTGCTTAGAAACTGTAGACTTGAGTGGTCCTTGGAGCTCTAGTCATTTGATTTGAAGTAAAATGAAGGAGAACCTGACTTTGAACAAATGGCTCATTTAGACGTAGAACAGAATTCACAATGGTGTACCTGACTCTAAGCATAAAGGTTCACATAGGTCCCCAACAACTCTTTAGCCAGAGCTACACTCTAGAAGACCCTCTGGTTCAATGATTTTGAAGTATTTGCTCAGATTCTGGCATAAGTTTAGCCATATTGCAACAGACCAGTAGTCCATCCAGTCCAATGTGTTATATAATTGTGGTTAAAGGGTTAGATTAGAAATCTTATGTGAGTTTGGTCATACAGTTTCAAATGCATTTTGGGTTAAATCCTGCTAGCTATATGCAACTTTTCTCTAGGCCCCAGCGTGATTTTGTGTGTGTGTGTGTGTGTGTGTGAGAAGAGAATGTTAATAGAACAACATCTTGTCTTAACAGAAGTCAGTACCAGATGCTTCAGAGGAATGTGCAAGAATCCCTGCAATGGCAATTAGGGAGTAATCTTCCCATAAACCATTTCTTCTCAACCTCAACCAGTGGGGGTATTTATGCCTTAAGCAGGAGGGTCTATATTTGTTACATTAGCTAGGATAAAATATTCTCATCCATATAAATGTCTCCTTTTCTTAATCATAAAATCTTGGATTCAAGGGCGCTTGTGGCATTAAGTTCCTCAAGTTGATTATGGACTAACTGCAGTATTTCTTCTTACCATCTTTAAAATGAAGTACTTGTTAGCTTCATTGGATGTTTTCTTGCTCGTGTATTATGAGAAGGTAAGTAAGAGCACCTCATCTGTACCATTTTCTAATACACTTAAACATTTTGCCTCATGGGTAGCTGCAGCCCTTCTGATTTTTTTTTTTTTATATTCACCCCTCACCTGTACATGACAAACTTGCATTCTGCAGTTAAAAACCTTGATTGCCCTACATTTTTTTTTAAAAGCCTTTTGAATGTGAAGACCAAACCCTAATGTAATGTTTTCCTGAAACAAGTCTGAACTAGCCTATTCCCAGAGCCAGAATCCCATTTTAGGGGCTCTCCCTGTAAAAGATGAGTTGTTTATATCCATTTGAACTCCTGGTACCTGTGATGGGAGACTGGACCATCTTTCTTGGGGATGGCCTTGAGGGCTCAAATTACTAAAATTACACTGGAGACTACCATTACCATTTACATAAATTTCAGAATGTCAATATCTCATCTTAAAATTCTGATGCTACATAGAGTGTAACTCTGCTTGGGGGAGGGGTTGGTTTGGTGTGGTTTTTTTTTTGTTTGTTTTTGTTGGGTTTTTTGGCGGTGGGGGGGGTTGTTGCTGTTTTGTAACAGTCACTTCAAAATACCCAATTCTATGATTCAGGCTGCCACCCTAGAATCATACTTTCCTTTATAATTAGATTTGGGGAGGGGGGGGGAAATATAATTTAATCATATTTTAAAGCTGCTTTAGATTTTTTTATTTCATAGTGGGAAATCATAGGGGGGAGGAGTCGGACAATAATGACAGATATTGAGATACAAAAAGTTAGTTTTATAAATGCTGCATAATTATCTACAGCTCCAGTTTTGTTAACACTGGAGCCAACTGTTTAGGCAGAGTTGTAAATATGCAGCTTTCATTACAACATGTTTTATCTACAATAAGGAGGACTCTAAATTCTCAAGCAGCATTTTTCTTATATTGCCTATCTGTAAATTTGATTAATCAAATGGAAATGTTTTCATCGGTTTGTGTGTGTATCAGAAAATTCATTTAATGACACTTACTGATAAAAATCTAATCCTTCCAAGCCTACTTACAATGCAGAATTGCCCAGATACCATCAAGATACAAGCAAATTATAAAGTTATAAATGATTATGGCATGATTAATAGGTTTTATAAGAATGTGACAAAGATACACTTATAGTCATGTACCCAACAAACACAAGATGAACAAACAAGTATCTGTACCCAGCTTGTTCCTACAGTCAGTCACCTGGTGGAAAAATCTAAGGCTTGTGCAGGAGTCCCATTCAACTACAATCCCACCATGGTCATGCTAACATCAGACTCTTCCCTCTTGGGATGGGAAGCACAATTGAGTCCTCGCACAGTCCAAGGCAAATGGTCACAACAGGAAGAATGCTTGCACAGCAATCTGTTGGAGTTAAGGGTGGTCAGAAATGCTTGCCTACACTTTCTTCCCTTAGTCAAAAACAAGTCCATCAAGATCATGACAGAAGACAAAGCTTGTATGTGTTTATATTGTATCAGTTGTCAGGGCAGAGCGCATTCCTGCTTGCTCTGCACTAAAGAAATAAACTTGGAAATGATGCCTGGAAAACCAGATAGTCCTCTCAGCTTCTTTCCTCCCGGATATACAAAATACCATGGCAGACAACGTCAGCGGACATTTCTCCCTAAATTATAAATGGGATTTGGACTCTTCAGTCTTCAGTAAAATATTCCTAGCCAGAGGGTTTCCAGAGATTGACCTTTTGTCATGGCAGCCAACATGACGTGCAGAAAACTCTCTGTTTCGGGACTCAAGCTATAGAAGACGCTTTCCACATTACCTGGACAAAAATCTTTTTATATGCATATCCTCCAACTCCATTGCTTTTAGAGGTCCTCATCAAGATCAAGCAGGACCAAGCCAAGGTCATTTTGATTGCACCAACTTGGCTAACACAAGTTTTGGTTTCCTTACCTCATCAAACTTGCCTCTCTCCCTCCATGGTGGCTCCCAACCAAACCTCAACTGTTCTGTCTCAGGATGCAGGTCAGATGCTTCACCCCAATATGAATGTTCTGCAGCTACAAGCCTGGTTCCTCAATCTGTGGTTCTCAGGATTAGAGGCAGCCTGTTCTCAGGAGTACCAAATGTACTTTTAAATAGCAGAAAGGAATCTACAAGATACTTTCCTTCGGAAATGGAGAAGAGATTATCTCTGGTATAACCAGTGCTATCTTCACCTGTCCAGGCATCTCTTTTCACAATCTTGGATTACCTCCTGGAATTGAAAATGCGAGGTCTTTTCATGGGTTTATTTAGTGGCAATAACAGCTTTGCACATGCCAGTAGAAGGCTTCTCAATATTCACTTATCTGACCACAACAAGATTTCTGAAAGGTTTTATGAATCTTTTTTCTGCAGAGTAGAGCCCCTGCACTGCTTTGGGACTCTCAACTTTGTTCTTAACCGGCTCATGAAGCAGGTCTTGTAGCAGTGACCACATGACTAGTGGCTCAATCCTTCTATGAAGAGGGCCTTATTGGTGGTCATCACTTCTACTCAAAGGGTTGGGGAGATGGGAGTTGTGATGGCAGGCCCTCAAATGTACAGTGTTCTCCAGGGAGAAGGTATCATTACAACCTCATTCATTTTTACCTAAGGTTTCTTGAGTTTCACATTTAACTAAACTATTCACCTTCCTTCCCCCCACACCCCAAACTGCACCAGTCTACACTGTAATCTGACTTCCATACACTAAATGTTCAGAGGGCATTAGCCTGTTACTTGGACAGAAGTAGGCCATTCAGGAAGGTGCCTAAACTGTTTCTTGTACAGGTTAGGTCTAGGGGAGCCTCTGTCTCCACTCAAACTTTCCAAATGGATCTCTGGGTGCATTATTGCCTGTTATGGTTCCACTTCCGCCATGAATGATTGCGAATTCTAGTAGATTACAATCTGTCTATAGCCGTACTCAAGGACGTGCTGGTTGCTGAAATCTGCAAGGCTGCAACCTGGTCTTCTGTGCATGTGCTTTGGTGCATGCTGCAAGATCAGACACTACAGTAGGCAATGCAGTTCTTCTCTGAGGAACTCTGTTCCGAAAATCCCACTGCCTTAACGGGTTACTTCTAGGGAGTCATCTGAAATAGAGCACCTCGAGGGATGCTACTTGGAGGAGGAGGAGGAGAGGTGTGACGCTGTGGATGCTCCACTATCTCCCCTCCTCCTCTCTGCTTTGGAGTTTCCTCTGTAGACTTTACAATAGAGAAGGAACTGAGGGCAGTTCACCTGCAAAGCCCTATAGAACTTCAGTATGAGGCATGAGGATACAGGGGCGTCGCATCTTACATGGGGGGTTAGGTTCTGAGGCAGCGCATATGGCGAAAATCATGTATAGTCAAATGCTCACTGAGTGGAATGGCAGGCAGAATTGTACCTGTAGTGCAGGCGATATTAAAATTATTTTTTTTGTTTTGCTGAGCGTGTATCGTTAAAATCACATTAGTTAAATGCCCCTATGATGCGACTCCACTGTATGTAGGATGCATGTACAGGCCAAATGGGCACTGCTACCAAAAATCTCTAATCAAAGGCACAGGGCCCATGCACGCCTGAAGTGGGACACCCACAGAGGGACACATCTTAAAGACCTCCCAATTCCTGCTCCAGTTCTCCTTTCAAATTCTTGTGGCTCTTCTCTGACCCCTCTCCAATTAATTCATCAACATTCTCTCTATCTTCAGTTCTGGTACCCACAATTCAATCTTAAGATTCCCTTCTTCTGCATGATCAAATCTGTAGTGACAGTTGATAATAGAACTTAGCCAAACTATTGGTGTTTTGTTTTGTTTTTAAGTTAGGCCCCTGAATAGAAAAGTCTGGGGGGATGGAGGGAGGGAATTAGTGCAGTTTGAATCCAAAATAGATTTTTTTTTTCAGTTTTTCTCACTGGAATTAAACTGAACTTGATTACTATTTGCAAAATAAAAATGCATGTAACTAGTATGGGCCAGGAATCTGATACAAAAGTGTTCTGAAATCTCTGCAGACAGGTATAATATTACTGGAATAGATAATATATTTATATCATTTTAAAATAACTTTTTTTTATAGCAGGGGACAATTATTTCAGTCTAGAATCCAGCTGGCTGGTTATCCTGTTCAGAGAGTTGTATTGTCCCTTGAGAGTAACTCATGTAAATCTTGTATATTTACACTTTTTTTGTTCCTATTCATATCCTGCTCATTTTTGACTGGCCTTTATTAAAATAACATAATAAAATATATCGGCTTAGTTCAAACCTAATCCCATTTATTTTAAGAGCATGTCTTGGCCCGTGACTACAGCTGTACTCTGCATAATTAGTGCAACATCTTTTTTCAGAGAGGTTTCTTTTTCTGAAAACACCTAGCAACTTTCCTTTGTTAGATGATATCCCCAGAGTGGTTTTGAGTAATAAATCTTCCCCCAAGCAGTGTGTATTAATGAAGGCAGAAGTCTGTCTAAATAGCTATCTAGAATACAAGCTAAGCTGCTAACATTTGTATTATTGGATACAATCTGTCAGCAAAGGTCAGATGGAAGTGGTTGCTTAGTTTCTTAGGTGGAGCTTAGTAAAAAACTTGGATATCGCACTACATTTTTAGCATGGTCATATAAAAGTATATGTAAGCTCAAAGGCCCAGACCATACACAAGTCATAAAATAATTTGAAAAGAAGCACAGTGAACCAAACAGTGTACAGGATTTAAGCAGGTCCCTAATGTAGTGAAGGCCAAGCCTATAACAGGGTTCAAAAAAGAACTAGATAAATTCATGGAGGATAGGTCTATCAATGGCTGTTAGCCAAGATGAGCAGAGGTTGTCTGTCTAGCCTCTGTTTGCCAGAAGCTGGGAATGGGTGACAGGTGATAGATCACTTGATTATACGTTCTGTTCATTCCCTCTGAAGCTTTGGCCACTGTCAATAGACAGGATACTGGGTTAGCTGGACATTTGGTCTGACCCAGTATGGCTGTTCTTATAGACTGCTATACCTAATTCTACCAGGCGTTCCTATGGAGTTGGGTACGGCACCTGGCTGTCCCCAGATTGTCCTAGGGTTAGAGTGGTAGAGCCAGCACCACAAGTGGAACAAGAAATTCAGTCTTTTGGCAAGGTCTACAGTACAACGTTAAAGCAATATAAATCACCTTACGTTGACCTATTTGTGCATATCTCCAGTCAAATTTGTCTCCCACCAACATAAGCAACCCCATACAGCAACACAGAAAAACCACATCCCCAAACAGCATGGAGCCGTGGTCAAAGCAGTGTGAGAGTCGACACAGGTTCTGTAATGTCTACACTAACAGTCTTCCACCGTCTGTCCCACAATGCCCTATTGCCTGCAACAGTGACTCACTGCTCTGGTCACAATTGTCAACTCCACTGCCCAGGGATCGTGGAGACCAGAAGCCATGATGAGTTGAGCCGGCACCATTGCAATAAACAGGCTAAGGCCATACTGACCTAGGTGGCTTTGGGACCCCAGTAGCAGCTGTTTGCTGTGCTTTCTGTTACCCTCAGCTGTGAGAAATCAACTGAAGCCACCACCGCCTGTGGAAAATAGCGGTAGTTTTCAGTACCATTGCCCTATGCTTATACCCATGGAATAGAGACCAAAATTTGATTGCTCCATGCAACTGAAATTCCTCCCCCTTGCTGGGCCGTACTCACCATAGCTGAGGTTGGGGAGCAGTGCTGTGCAGAGATGCTCCACAGCTAACGTGTCAGTAGGCATATCTTCTTAAAAGCTTTTATAGGAATAAGAGAAGTGGGGGTTAAAATTTCTTTCCCTTTCTGTTGTGACTGCCAACCCAGTGCTACACGTCTGCTTTTATCAGCAATTGCTGCACATGCAGGCTGCCCTTTTTATACTTCAGTGCCTGACTGATGAGAAGGAAAAAGAAGAGGACTGGGGATGACATGTTCAACTGAGATCCTGCAAGCAAGCTATTGCTTCATTGACTGTGAACACAGGGCCTGGAGGGCTGATAGTGCAGATGGCATAGAGGACAGAGCACACAAGAGATAGGTCCAGGAGAGGAATGCACCAGGATCTAATGGGTCTTCTGAGGCAACAACCACCAATATTGCAGACCCTGGTTGACCTACAGGTCCAAAAATCCCAGACTCCCCACTCTTATGCAGTCCTTAGAGCACTCCATGATAGCAGCTCCCTTCTTCCCCAACCCCACCATGTGGCATGACACACTGCATCCTTCCTTACCCCTACCACTTAACACCTTGGGACACCAATGACTATCATAGCTTCATGTAAACAGTCGAGAGAACCTGTTTGTGTGTGCATGTAGGTGCAATGGGCTACAATTGTGCACTGAAAGGAGCAGAAATGTTTGCTGCCTTTCCAATTGCAAAATCCCATTCCACATTCATTTGTTTAAAATTTGTATTGCATTGCCTCCTATTCTTTGTACATTGTTTTTCCAAGCCTATGAGTTAGGTGGCGCTTTGTGCTTTGCGTACTGCTCTGCATTTTGCAGTGTATGGTGTGGAGTGGGCAAAAACAGTGCAGAAAAACAGTAATTTCAGTAAATGTACACAAATACCCCACAATTCATAGCAGCATCTGAAGCTCCCGGCCCAGAGAACAAACCAGTACAGAACACTATTGTCTGACTGTGGAGAGAGGCTTTGAAAAGACCATCTTAACTGCATGGCTCCAGGCTGAGCTCTTGTAATGGCTTGTCTCTGGTTGGTTGAAGTCAGCAAACGGCTCCTTCACTCCACCCTGTGGCAGCTTTTCCCCCTTTGCCTTACAGATCCTATGCAAGACACGACAGGTAGCTGTAACCTGTGGGATATTTTTCTTACTGAAATCCAATCTCATGAGTAAATACTGCCAGCATCCATTCAATTTATCAGAAGTGCATTCCATTGTCATTCTGCACCTGCTGAGCTGGTAGTTTAATCTTTATTTGTGCTGTCAAGGGAGCCACTGTATGGCTTAATGACCCAGGGGAGAATTGTGTAGGTTGGGGTCCCCAAAATCAGTACTGGTATTTCAATATTGCCTATGGTAATCCACCAGTCAGGAAAGAATATTCCTGTCTGCAGCTTCCTGAACAGTCCTGTGTTCTTAAAGATGCAAGCATCATGCACCTTCCCAAAGTAACCCACACTGATATCAGTGAAGTATCTTTGGTGAGCCCTGTTTGCATAACCGTGTTTGTTTCTATTGATGCACTCTGTGGCAAAGTGGGGGATGTGTGCCATCTATCACCTCCCCCCTCACCCCACAGTGCAGGAGCTCCATTGCTGCAAATCTATCCACTATGTCCCGCCCAATGCTGAGAATCTCAGTCCTGTGTAGTAGAAAACGATTAACGGACCTGCACACTTGACAATAGCCCCCACTGACTCCAAAATGACTTCCCGCTGACCGGTAGCAATCCAACTTTGCAAGTTTCAACAATGCAATTGCTACTCGCTTCTCCACTCCCAATGCATCTCTAATTCTGGTGTCCCTATGCTGGAGGTCTGGGGTGAGCTTGGCGCACAGACCCAGGAATGTGACCTTTTGCATCCGAAAGTTCTGCAGCCTCTGCTTGTCATCCCAAACTTGCGTTACGATGTGATGCTACCAGTCAGTGTTCATTTCTTGGTCCCAAGAAGCAGGCTTCACCATCTGCAGCTGCTCCATGAATGCCACCAACATCCCTTGAATTGTACCTCAGCAAATTGCTTGGAGAAATCATCATGTCCACTGTTGTTGCAGTACTTCCTGCAGGTTTGTGAATACATAAGGATCGCACATCTGGTATTGCAGCATTCATGAGAATAGTGCAGAGCTCTGCAGGCTCCATGCTTTTGTCAGAGAGGGCAAACTCTGAAAACTGCCATGCAGGTTTGTAGGATTTTAAAAATAAAGTGTGAAAATTATGGAATTAGGGATGGCATCAAGAGACGGTGAAAATTGCATGCTGCAAACTTGAGCCCTGGCTTTCAGAGATCCTTGGATGAGTAGTTTTGTTTCTACAATGTCTGAAAATTTCCCAAAAGGCATCATGCTAGGCAGCGGTGCATGTCACACAGGGATACCTACCGGTGGTCCACAACATTTTGCATCAACACAAGCAGTCCTGGGTTAGTACATATAACATCGATGCAAGCAGCTACATATGCATGTGCCCGAGTAATACGTTAATTGGTGACTGTCCGCTGACATAACTTCTGTTGACCAAGGTTTGCAGTGTAGAGATGGCCTTGGTCTGTACTTGAAAGTAATAACAGCATAGATATGTCATTCAGCTGAGGAAAAGAGCACACCCCTGCTTGATCTAGCTAAACCAGTGTAATTCCCAGTTTAGATGCAGCTGTGTCAACAAAAGAGGGCTTTACATTAACATAATTGTCTACACTGGGAATTTGGTGGTTATAGCTATAGCTAACAAAGTGTTTTGGTTTTTTTCATAGCCCTGACAAACATACCTATGCTGATATAACTTTTAAGTAGGCCTGTCAAACGATTTAAAAAATTAATCGTGATTAATCACATGGTTAAAATTAATTGCGCTTTTAAACAATAATAGAATACTATTTAAATATTTTGGATGTTTTACACATTTTCAAATATTGATTTCAATTACAACACAGAATACGAAGTGTACAGTGCTCACTTTATTATAAATATTTGCACTGTAAAAATAAAATAAATAGTATTTTTCAATTCACTTAATACAAGTACTGTAGTGCAATCTCTTTATTATGAAAGTTTAACTTACAACTGTACAATTATGTACAAAAAATAACTGCATTCAAAAATAAAACAATGTAAAGCTTTAGAGCCTACAAATCCACTCACTCCTACTTCATGTTCAGCCAATCACTCAAATGAGTTTGTTGACATTTGCAGGAGATAATGCTGCCTACTTCTTGTTTACAGTGTTACCTGAAAGTGAGAACAGGCATTCACATGACACTTTTATAGCCACCGTTGCAAGATATTTACATGCCAGATGCGCTGAAGATTCATATGTCCTTTCATGCTTCAACCACCATTCCACAGGACATGTGTCTATGCTGATGATGGGTTCTGCTTGATAACGATCCAAAGCAGTGCAGCCGACGGATGTTAATTTTCATCATCTGAGTCAGATGCCACCAGCAGAAGGTTGATTTTCTTTTTTGGTGGTTCAGCTTCTGTAGTTTCTGCATCAGTGTTTCTCATTTAAGACTTCTGAAAGCATATGCTGCACCCTGTCCCGATCAGATTTTGGAAGGCACTTCAGATTATTAAATCTTGGGTCAAGTGTTGTAGCTATCTTTAGAAATCTCACATTGGTACCTTCTTTCCGTTTTGTCAAATCTGCAGTGAAACAGAACATCATGCTGGGTAATTATCTGAGACTGCTATAACATTAAATATATGGCAGAATGCGGGTAAAACACAGCAGGAGGCATACAATTCTCCCCCAAGGAATTTGGTCACAAATGTAATTAGCACATTTTGTTTTAACGAGCGTCATCAGCATGGAGGCATGTCCTTTGGAATGGTGGCCAAAGCATGAAGGGCCATATGAATGTTTAGCATATCTGACACGTAAATACCTTGCAATGCTAGCTACGAAAATCCCATGCAAACATCTGTTCTCACTTTCAGGTGACACTGTAAATAAGAAGTGGGCAGCATTATCTCCCATAATGTAAACAAACTTGTCTCTCTTAGCAATTGGCTGAACAAGAAGTAGGACTGAGTGGACTTGTAGGCTCTAAAATTTTACATTATTTTGTTTTTGAGTGCAGTTATGTAACAAAAAAATTCTACATTAGTAAGATGCACTTTCATGATAAAGAGATTGTGCTATGGTACTTGTATGATGTGAACTGAAAAATACTGTTTCTTTTGTTTATAATTTTTACAGTGCAAATATTTGTAATAAAAATAATATAAAGTGAGCACGGAACACTGTATTCTGTGTTGGGTAAGAATGGTATGATGGGTAAGAATGGTGTCCCTAGCCTCTGTTCGTCAGAGGATGGAGATGGATGGCAGGAGAGAGATCACTTGATCATTGCCTGTTAGGTTCACTACCTCTGGGGAACCTGGCATTGGCCACTGTCGGTAGACAAATACTGGGCTAGATGGACCTTTGGTCTGACCCGGTACGGCCTTTCTTATGTTCTTATGTGTTGTAATTTAAAACAATATATTTGAAATGTAGAAGAATGTCCAAAATATTAAATTTCATTTGGTATTCTATTGTTTAACAGTGTGATTAAAACTGATTAATCGTGATTTTTTTATCATGATTAATTTTTTTTAGTTAATCGCATGAGTTAACCACAATTAATCGACAGCCCCTACTTTTAAGTGTAGACCAAGCTACAGTAGAGTCTAGTAATCATGTGGCCATACTATAGCTGGGGTCCTAGCATAGGCCTATGGCATTTGTGCTTTAATATCCAGCCCTAGGTATGAGCCAACTGGCTGAATTCAAGACCTTTCTCTCAAAGAAAGATGTTTCTCTCCCCTGTACTATTCAGCTTTATTTACTTTCACAAACCAAAGAAAAGAATGAATGTCCATATCAACAAAAATGTTTTACTTTGTACCACCTTTCATCCTGAAGGAACTCAAAGTAGTTCACAAGTTCTGTACATGTATATATTGCTAATCATAACAGAGAAAATGTGTCAGTGAACTCACTTCCCAATGCTCAGAGAGGAGTCCTATATAAATGTTAGTGCACTATACTTGTTCCATTAAAATAGGTATCAGGACAAGTGCAGTTAATTATACTGATTCTTATAGCAGCCAGAAATAAAATACTATTTATTTTGTTTCATATCCTCTGATAGTTACTTGTAGCTGCATATTAATAAAGTACAAGTAAGACATTAAATATGCTAGTCATAGCATGAAAGCTAGCACCTATGTGCTATAATGTGTATTTCTCCTTTACTGGCTCTAGGCAACAGTTGAGACAAAAGTTTAAAACCTGAGCTGCATGAGTTTCAGCAGTTTTGGTATATAGGGGATTCATTAATGCCAACCTCTTCTGATTCCAATTCACATGGGTTTTTTTATTTATTCCTTTGAGTTTCAGGTTTGACTTCAAAGCAAATTAAAACAAGCCAGTTATGTTTCACCTGGTTTAGCATCGAAACTATAAACTGGCTCAGGTTCATGCTAAATGTTGAGTTTGGGATTTATAATTAAACAGAACCAGATGCGCTTTGTGGTTTTGGGCTCCATAATGGAAGTTTGGTTCAGATCTTAAAATATGTGGGCCAAATGCTGTGAAATCATTGGGCTTACATTAGGAATGAATTTGGTCACTGTCAACAGACCAGTTTGTGAACTTTTTAGATGAAGTATTTACCATGATACCTACATTTAAAAATGTACTATTCTGTAGGTTTCTAAGAACATCAAGCATTTAGATATTTGTTTATAAGTATGAGAGTTAATGGTATGAAGTTTGTAAAATGCATTCTCCTTCTGGATGTTTTTTTTCTGCTTTGCTTTTAATAATAATAGTATTTTATAAAGCACCATTCCCATCCTTCTCCAACCCAACAGGCAGGTTTGAGGGCCTAGCATGGTTCTCAGATGGAGCAGCAAGTTAATGTAAAAATAGGCACCTTTTTAAAGAGATTAAATGTTGAGCATAGAAGAGTGCAAATTAAGTACAGGACTGTGGCTATAACTGCTAACTTTGGGATGAGCAGGGTTGTCAGGCTGTGCAATAATTGCATATACTGGAGATGCTGCCAAAAGGTAAAAGCACACAGGAGCATAAGCTGGGTTTGCTTGGTGCTGGAGCTGGACTGTGGAGTCTAGCAAGGTTCTAAAGCGCTGTGCAACAGTACATTTTAAAAAGTAGAACTGAATATAAATGATGAGGCAGCTTAAAACGTGACTAAAGCCTTGTCTACACTGCACAGTTTTGTTGACAAAAGTCAGGTGTTGTCGACCAAACAGTGGAGGTGTACACATAACAATGGTGCTCCTGCCAGTATAACTTTCCTGCTATGCCGAAATCATAAACCCACCTCAAAGAGCAGCATAGAGCTTTTTGTGATGAAGTTAGAGCAACTCAGTGTCAGCATAGACATTGCCCACAAGGGCAATGCCCATCATGACCACTCTGGTAAACAATTCCTATTGTGCTGCCTGCAGCCACATACACAGGTATGCACCCCATCCCCTCTAAAGCCCCAGGAATTCCACTTCCTTTTTGCTCCTTGTGGACAGCTCACATTGCATCTTCCCATCTGACCGCATGCCGGCTTTCCATGCAAACGCACTCCTGTCTGGAGTATACCGGAGTTACTGGGTCGGTAGGGAAAGGAGGCTGTGCAGTCGCAGCTCTGATCCAGCCACAGGAACTTGAACACTTATGAGCAGATTGCTCATGGCATGGATGAGAAAGGGCATGAAAGGGACACGCAGCAATGCCACGCTAAGATCAAGGAGCTGAGGCCGGTGTACCAGAAGGCCAGGGAGGCCGACCATCACGCTGGGACAGTACCAAAAACATGCCGTTTCTACAAGGAGCTGCATGCCATCCTTGGCCCTGACCCCACCTCCACCGCCAAGAGCCCCATGGATTCTCTGGGGTGACAGAGGCAGCGGACAGCGAAGTCAACCCCAAGGATGAAGTGGATGAGGAGGTTGAGTTGAGGGGGACGTGGGACAGGTAAAAGGCTTGTCCAGTGGTGAGCCGGTACCTCTTTTTGACTTCAGAGGGGTCTAGTGAGTCCAGCAGTCCAGTTCTGGCATGCCTGAAGCAGGAGAGAGGTGCTCCGGTAACTACTAATTTTACTTTGATACTGCACAGATACATGAGATAGAGGTATCCTTTATTTTGTTGCACAGTGCATGTGGGAGAAGAAATTGAAATTAACACATGGCACTGTTTGCAAATGCTTCTCATTCCCCTGTGCATCTGCGCTGTGGAGGCCCTGAAGAAAAGTTTGTTAATGCAAATTGCACACCTAGATTGCCTGGAAGTCCTCTGTAGAGATCTCTGGGAAACTTTCCTGCAGATACTCTGCAATCCTCTGACAAAGATTCCTTGGCAGAGCTGCTTTGTTTCTTCCCCTGTTGTAGGAAACTTTTCCATACTAATAGGCAATTACTTCTGCAGGAACCAAAGCAGCATGCAGGCAAGCAGCATATGGACCCGATTTGAAGCTGCATGCAGAAGATGCACCCTTGCATCTTCAGTTACCCTCAGGAGTGTGATTTCAGCTTGATCACCCCTTGATCGTTTGTGGAAAACGATGCCAGTATTCAGAAAAGTGTCACTAGGTGCTTGTACTGATTCCCTTCTGAAGCCATCCAGACCCTTTTGTCCCATCTTGCACTCCTTCACCCTCCAGGGCAAACTCACTATGTTTAGTGGCCTGGCCATGCTGTGTGCTTGCCAAGGGAAAGTGAGAAAAAGGTGTATAACTTGTATGATTCAAGACTGTGAGTGCACACACAATACTGACTCTGTGTATTGTTTTTTTGCTTCTGCAGATGTGCCCTTGAGGAGCAGCTCCTACACATCGGTAGAGTAAGTGCCTCCATCAGATAAGGAGGTGAATGAGGAGGAGTAAGAAGGACATGTTTTGAGAAGTGCTGCAATTGTCTGTTCAAGCCAATAGCAAGCACAGAGCCTGGAGAGAGACAGTAAATGAAAAACTAGAAATGGATAGCCAGGGAAGGAGACAGGGGCAGGAGCAGATAAGAGTCAGGAGTGGATGATAAAACTCATGGAGGACCAAACAGAGATGCTCAGGTCTCTGATTCTGCTGCAGGTGGAACACATGCATGCTTGACTCGGCCTGCAGCCCATACAGAACTGCATTCCATGCCCTCCCCGAACTCCCCACTCATGTTCCCAGCCTGACTCAGTACCTCTTGCATTCTACCCCAGGACATTTTCCATAACAGCAGCTGGACTTACACACAGCTGGTGACATCCTTATTTCAGAGAGTGCTGCTCAGTGTCATGTCCTTTGTAAGAAACGTTAATCTGTGTATTGCTGTTTAAGAAAAATGTAGTCTTAAAAAGACATTGATTCTTTATTTGTGACCTACACAAGGTGGTTGCAGCAGAAATTTATACACCGTGGCATTTGGCACATTGGCAGACTACAATTAATGCTCAGGCAGGAATCATTACAAGGGTCATTCAAGGTGGCAAGTAAACAGTGTCTGTCTGAATGCATTACAGAAAGACTTATTAGTGGGTCTTGTCGTCAAAATGCTGCTTTAAAGCCTTCCTGATTCAAATGCCCCCTGTTGAGCCCTTCTAATCACCCTGGCATCTGGCTACTCAAAATAATCCGCCAGACGAGTCACCTCAATGCTTGACCCCTGGGGAAATGTTTCCCCTTTGGCTTCACAAATGTTAGGCGGAGCACAGCAGGCTGCTATGACTATGGGAATATTTTCCTCGTTGATGTCTAACCTGACAAAAAGGCAGCACCAGCGACCTTTTAATCTGACAAGCACACATTCTACTGTCCTTCTGCACCTGCTGAGCCTGTTACTGAAGCGCTCCTTGCTGCTGTCCAGGTTTCCAGTGTATGGCTGCATGAGCCACAGGACTAAGGGGTAAGCTGGGTCGCCTAGGATCACTATGGGCATTTCAGGTCTGAAACAAAAGTCCCTGCATGCAGCTTTCTATACAGGCCAGTTTTCCTGAAGATGCATGCATCATGCACCTTCCCTGACCACCCTGATGTCAGTGAAGTTACCCCAGTGATCCACCAGCGCCTGAACTACCATAGAGAAATAGCCCTTTCTGTTGATGGTCTCGGGACAAAATTGGGATATGCATGCCACCTATCACGCTGCCGCAGCTAGGGAATCCCATTGCCGCAAAGCCATCCAGTATTTCCCGCATGTTGCTGAGAGTCACAGTCCTTTGTAGCAGGAGGCAACTAAGGGCCCTGCAGACTTGTATCACTGCAACCCCCATAGCGGACATTGAAACTAATTCACGACTGAGCGGTTGCAGTCTGCAGTTGCCAGCTTCCACACAGTGATCGTCACTCTCTTTTCTAATGCTAGGGCAGCTCTCATTTTGGTGTCCTTGCGCTGCAGGGTGTGAGCAAGCTCCGCACACAGTTCAAGGAAGGTGGCTTGGGGCATGCAAAAGTTCTGCAGCCACTGCTCATCATCCCATACCTGCATCACAATCTGATCCCACCTCTCTGCTTATTTCCTGAGCCCAGAAGTGACAGTCTACTGTGTGCAGCTGCTCCGTGAATATCAACATCAATCTTGAATGGTTTCTATCCATGGCACACAACAGGGCAGGCACCACGGCTTCTTGTTCAGATTTGCGGCTCATGAAATACTGCTGGATCAGCCACATGGTGTTCATAATGCTTATCACAAGACTTGGTGAGCAGTGCAGGATCCATGCTTTCAGGCAGAGATGGAGGGCACCAAGTTTACAGGGACAGTTGAAAAATGTCACAAAACATAGTTGAAAGCCCTTGGAATTGTGGGATGGAGAAAACTGCATCATGGGATGGTGATCTTGCCCCCGTGCTGCATTGTGATCCATTCCCAGAACGTCTAGCTGCAGAAGGTGGTGATTTGCACAGTGGGATAGCTACCCACACAGTGCACTGCTCTCTCTGTTGGTTCTAAAGCACCAATTGTGGATGCGCTCCGCCAACACAAGGAGCGTGTTGTGAACATGCACAAGTGATGTGATTACAGCAGTTTATGACCATTTTCATAACTTAAGTCAACCTAACTCTGTAGTGTAGACATGGCCTAAGAAATGTGCATGCCTGGGGCTTGATTGTTCTCTTTTACACTGGTATAACTCAGTTGACTTGAATGGAGTTACTCCTAATGACCAGTGTTGGAAATAGGATGTTGATGCTGTGATTGGATTTGGCAGAGTTGTCATACTTCTCAGGCTCCCTGGAAAATGAATGTAATATAGATGAAGCATGGAGCTATGAGGTATGTGAGAAAAGTACAAAGTGGATTAAGCCCAACTCCATGCTTTGTACCAAACAAGACTGGAGTGTGGGTACAGCATCTGCAAATAAAAGATGTAGGTTGAAGATAGAAGACAAGAAAATGCAGACTGGGGTAAACTTTGTGGTTTGGCACTGTTGCTGCTTGGTGTTGGCTGTGGTTAGACATTGTGGGGTGTAGGAGGGTTCTTAGCTATGCACACAACAGGGATGAAGACTGAAGATAGAATAGGGCGAGCCCTGTTACCTGCCTGGTACTGGCTGTGGTGGATGCAGCTGGGGTGCAGTAGAGCTCCCAGCTGCTACAGGAGGATAACACTGAGCACAGCCCTGCCCTCTGCCTGGTAAAGCTGGGAGAATCCCTACTGAGGGTGTGTGGTTTGGGTGGGAGTGCTATGACTGGCCTGTGCAGCAATACAGAAGGGGAAGAGCCCTGTGCCTAGACTCTGGAGCAGGGGGAAACAGCAGACTGCGGGGATTGAAGCTGGCAAGGGGGGGAGGGATGCCATGGTTTGGACACAGGTATAGAGTAGAGGGAGTCCTGGGGTTGGAGGCTCTGTGCTGGCTGCGTGAGGAGAGCCCTGCGGCAGGTGCAGAGCCGAGAAGGCTGCAGGGAGCGCTGGGCGGGGGCAGCCCTGTACTCTCTGTAGCTGTGGTATGAGGAGAGCCCGGTGGTGGCTGCAGCCGAAGGGCCCAGGGACCCTTGCGGGAGTCGAGGGGAGCCTCGCGCCCTACTCTGCGCTGAGGTACGAGAGCCCGGGAGGTGGGCTCGGGCCAGGGGCGGGGAGCGCTGCCCGGCGCCGGGGCTCTAACATGGCTCTCCAGCCCAAGAGCTGCCGGCGCCGCAGCGCCCCCTGGCGGAGCTCGGCGGCCTGGCAGGTCACGTGAGGCGCTCAGGGCCTGCTGCCGCCGCAGCTTCCCCCAGTCAGAGCGGAGCGAGCCGAGGCAGAGACGAAGAAACAAGATGGCGGCCGGTAGCGATCCGGAGCGGGACGCCGGCAATTCGGATTGATCCCCCGGCCCTCGCAGTTCGGCGGCCCCCCTCCCCGGCCCGGAACCCTCGCAGGGGGGGGAGCTTCCCCGCAGCTGCCTGTCCGGACTCCGAGCGCCCTCCCCAGGCTTCCCTGCCCCTCCCTTCCCCCCTCGGCCAGCGCCCAGAGATGCGGGGCCGGCGAGGCAGGCCGCCCAAGCAGCAGCAGCCTGCGGCGGCCACCGCTCAGGCGAGCTCCCCGGCTCCGCCCGCCCCACCGGGCCCCATTGGGGGGCTGAGGTCACGGCAGCGGGGCAGCAGTCGGGGCAGGTGGGCGGCCTCGGCCCAGGTGGAGGCGGTGGGGCCCAGGCCGAGGGGGGTCGGGGCTGCCCAGGCCGCTTCCTCCTCCACCGTCTCCCCCAGAGGGGGCAGCAAGAGGAAGGGAGGCAGCGGCGGCAGCAGCACCCCTGGTGGTGGTGGCAGCAGCAGTAGGGGCAGGGGCAGGGCTGCGGCTGGAGGATCAGGGGGAGGAGGCGCAGGAGGCAGCTGCAGCAGCCAAGGGAGGGCTGCCTCGTCCAGGAGGAGCATCAGCAAAGTGGTGTACGATGATCATGAGAGCGAAGAGGAGGAGGAGAGCGTGGTGTCCGAAGAGGAAGAGGAGGGGGACCCCGAGGATAACCAGGACTCTGAGGAGCAGGAGGAAGAGGAGATCATGGAGGAGGACGACGACGACGACTCCGATTACCCCGAGGAGATGGAGGATGAAGATGATGCCAGCTATTGCACTGAGAGCAGCTTCAGGAGCCACAGCACCTACAGCAGCACCCCAGGTATAGAGTCAATGGGATGCACTGTCAAAGAAAGGGAGGGCACCCTACATGCTCCCTCTAGGTTTGGAAACACATTTTCACAGGGGAGGGGGGAGGCCAGCAATAGTAAGGGATGCCTACAAGCAGACACGGAGGGGAGAGAGGCATGCAAATCAAGTGGTGCTGGCAGCCACACAAATGCGTTGAGAATCAGAAGGTGCTTATAAACTCACACAGGGAAGGAGAAATAATATGTGCACAGTAGGGATGCTATCAGACACAGAGAGAGAGGGCTTGCAATTACATAGGCGCATGCTACACCAGAAAGTGTTCACAAACAGTGGCGAAGGAATTGTATAGAGCATCCAATGGTACTTTTATAAAGGGAAAAAGAGATGCATGCATACTAAAGGGTCCTTGTAGATACATATAGACAAGGATGCCTGTAACACAAAGTTCTTCTTGCAGACACAAGGAAGGGAAGTGCATGCAACATGAGGTGTCCTCCAAAAATTAAACACTGGATTTGCAAGTGTGTGTTGCTAACATGCATACAGTATCTAGTGGCCTCAGAACAAAACTAGCTTTACTAGAAGGGAAAGGAGGTGCATTGTTCAAAATGGAGATTGCATTGTTGCAGTTTGGGGGAAAATTCACAGGGCTTCATTGCACTGGTTTAAACCCAGTTTTAATTACTGGGGTGTTTTAACCCCCCCCCCCATCCAAACATTGAACTAAAAGTGGTAAAAATGGAAATCAAAGGTGAAATAGTTTTAAGTCTTCAGAACATTTGCATTTAAACACTGCATTTATTTCAAAATGTGGCAAACTTTAAAACTTGGTTTATTAATTAGGAGTTTGAGGCTCACTTTGATTATTTGGATTTACAGTTTATCTATTTTAATTATAAAATTTATTCTTTTTACATCAGTAACAAAATTCTGGTCTTCTTTCAAATTTTTAAACCCTTCACTCCTTTTTTCCGTAATTTGCTTTATTATAGGAGTCTTTGAAGCTTCACTCAAAAATTATGATTTGTCTAGGTTTGCACCACTTTTTATTTAGGGTTCACTTTCACTCCAGTAGAGTTTAAGCTTGACTTCTTTTTTTTTTTTTTTTTTTTTTTTTTAAAAAGGTCCGGATTCAGGGAGGTATTTAAGCCCAGGCATACATTTAAATTATCTTGTTGAATTGGGCCATAGTCAACAAACACTCTTGCAATCTAAGTATTTGGTATTGAGGACAAAAACAGATAGCTTGTGTGAATTTATTGTACTTAATAAAATAGCTGTGTGGTCTTGTACAACTTGTAGTCAACTTTTAAGAAGGAGCAGTAGTACAGGTTGCTAGAACGTGTCATTTGTTTTAATTATTTGTCTACTTAATGGACACATGCAATGGGGATGCCATTATGTGGCTTTGCAAAACTTCTGAAGGAGTAGAATTTTTTTTTTTAAGGCACCACTTTCATATCCTAAGGATCCTAAATGCAGTAGTATTTTAAAAGAAATTGCAAGACAATTTAAATATAATGTAACTGTCAAAGAGAGAGCATCTTTTGAAAAATGTATTTTAGTTCACCTGTAGGGATTATACTTTGATCAATTTGATGTCTTTCAAATAGTCTTTGTTTAAAGATGAACTCTTGTACCAAGTTTAGACCCAGGCACTGAAAGTTACTATTCTGCATTTTCTTAACTATTACATTTCCATTTAGTTATGTGGGAGCTTTTCATAGTTACCCATCTTCTGCTTGGTCAAGGGAAGAATTTGTTTGCTGACTTCATAGGCTCATGCTGAGAAATATTTTGATGCCAAAAATCCAGGTGTAAGATCCATTATACAGAATACAATATAGAAATTCTCAAGTCCTGAGAAAAAGTACCTAAATTAAAGAGATTAAATATTTTGGCCAGCAACAAGATACCTTTGGGCACGTGTGCATATTGTCACTGTATGCATACACAAGCGTATGTGGTATTTAAGTGCCTACTGCTAAAACAACAGTACATTTTATAAGAACCGGTAGAATTATAAATTTATGTGCTTATTTGAGTTTAAATCTCAAATTTAAAAATGTGTACATTTAAAATGTTATCTTTTGAGGCATCACATATATAGAACCCATACTTGTCCCTGAGTTGCCTGTTGGTGGTAAGAAAAACTGTATTGTAGCCTGGCTGATATTTTAGCGGTATACTGAAAGGTTTACTTTTTAAGTTACTTTAATAATTTTGTGTCTTAAGTTGCCTCTCAGATTCTTATCTTCAGAAAAGAAGCAAGTGATGCCTAATGTTGCTTATTACAGGTGATGAATAATAAAGTACCAACTTTTAATTTGGCCAGCTGTAAGTCTGTGTCCAGTTCCTGCTGAACAAATATGTGTATCACAAACACTGCCACTTACAGATAGCAGTAACTGGTATCTTAATCTCATCAGATCCTAGAAGTCATTTGGGCATGGAACCTGAACTATCCTCTCATTGGAGGTGTGGTCCTATTCATGGTTGCAGCATTTTTGCAGAGATGTGTGTGAGGAAATAATGATGCTGCTGCCTGTGCTGTGTAGACAATTTAAGTACAAGTGTCAGTCAGACACTTCTCACCAGCCATATGTGGACACTTCAAACAAAAATCACATTCAGTTTACATGAGTGAGATAGATTTTTAATTTTTTTTTAGAATTGTATTAATATATTGAAAGGTAACGTGATGTTATGTCCCTAGAACATAAGAATGACCATACTGGTTCAGACCAAAGGTCCATCTAGCTCAGGATCCTGTCTTCCAACAGTGGCCAATGCCAGGTGCCCCAGAGGCAATGAACAGAACAGCTAATCATCAAGTGATCCATCCCCTATCACCCATTCAGAGCTTCTTGCATGAATTTATTTAGTTATTTTTTGAACCCTATTATAGTCTTGGTCTTCACCTCGGGCAAGGAGTTCCACAGGTTGTCACTGCATTGTGGGGGGAGGGGGGAAAGGGGGCTCCATTTTTTTGTTCTACTGGAAAGTTTGTGATGTCTCTTGAATGTACATATTGGAGTATCTACTACTTTTGATGTTACTTGAATATTTAAGTTTAGGAAATAAAAAAAATCTTAGGAATATCATTATGGCATTGATATAAAGCTTGACAGTTAGTGCAGATTCAGTTGTAAGCACAACCATTATGGCTGCTTGTTGCTTCCAAGGGATGTGATGTTTTTCTTTTGCTGAGGGAACCAGCATCAGTCATGTTTCGCCAATCAGCTAGTAGTGGGACTTTGACTAGTTCAGCAAATTTACTGTAGTTTGATGCACCACTGATCCAAGTACACCTCTACCCCGATATAACGCTATCTGATATAACATGAATTCGTATATAACGCAGCAAAACAGCGCTCCGGGGTGGGGTGGGGCTGCGCAGTCTGGCGGTTAAAGCAAGTTCAATATAATGTGGTTTCACCTATAATGCGGTAAGATTTTTTTTGGCCCCCAAGGACAGCGTTATATCGGGGTAGAGGTGTATCCCTATTCTATTATGCCTTTGACTTCCATTATTTCAGCAAGAAATTTTGAGATAGTTATCCTTTGTGTTCTGTATTTCAAAACATTCCACCTGTCTACTCTAACCTTTTACTTTAAGCTTATTATGATGTAATTATGCATATCCAATACTTCAGGAACACTGCTTAATTTAAAACCATCTGCTTAAACAAGATGCCCGAACAATCAGTCTCATCCTACCCTCCATCTCTTTCTCAATTATTTCCTCCTTTTCCCACAAAACCCTGGGAAGGCAGTTGGTTCTTGCAGCATGGCTTCAAATCAGGGTTTTGCCTAACAGAGAGAATGACATGTCAGTATGGCTGACAAATTATTCTAAAGCACCGGATTTGTGAAGAGCCAGAGGACTATATGTATAAACACTTCATTAAATTTATTCACTTGGATTCTGGCAATGTGAAGGTAAATGCAGCTATAAGCCATCATTATTTACTTCTGAAACTAATCACTTTACCAGAGTGTTCTTACATTTGTAGCCCAAATTATTCTATTGGAGAATTATAAGTGTTGCACATCTCTCAAACTTTTTAACTGTTTGTAATTTTTATTGCCTAATATTCTTTTATGTCCCAGGTTATTTAAATGAAGGGGTGTTATTTAAATGGGGAGTTATTTTAATGGAGGCACTAAGGTTCGGTATTGAGGTACGTAAACTAAACTTTACTGATTGTGTCTGCGCTGTAGGAATATTCACACAGCACTGACTAAACTCCTGAAGTCTTTACCAAGCATGCACAGGGCTTTAAATAAAACCTGGCATGGCTTCTCTTGAGGCAGTCTGTAACTGGTTGTTTAATTATGTAGAGGAGATGTCACCTAGACATCATGCCTATTATGAAGGAACACAAGAGGTGATTTGACAATCCTAGTGAGAGTTTGTGTAAAAGAACAAGTGAATAGGTTTCTAGCTAATTCTGTTGCATTGACTTGCATCTTTTACCAGAAAGGGGAGAATTTGTATGCCAGCTCAAGAATCTTTTAAAAATCCATTTAAAATAAAAACCAAAACAATTGTGGTATTTTTGCATAAGTTTTAAAAAAGGAGCATTCTTTGTGTGAATAGTTGGATCTGAACTCCTCCTTAGCTTATTAGCAATTGAATATTGTGCCTACCTTGTAAAGTTCTTCTAGTTCTGCAGTAAGGTTTCAAATTTGATCTATGACCTCAGTGTCGCATGGTATTAATATACAGACAAATAATTGGTCAATATAATTTTTGGTAGATTTTATTGTTTTTTTCCATGGAGAAATTTAAATATACTTTATTCTAATTCCTAAATTAAGTTTACAGATGCTGAATATAATTTGTAGCTCCTCTAATAATAAAATAAAGCTGTCAGTCATCCTAAATTGCTGAAAAGGTAGCTAAATTGCATTAATCCTGTAAATTTTAAATTTTGGATCCCTGGGTTGAAATTTTGCTTAGATGATAGGAGACTGAGTACCTCTCAGAATGACCACACTGGACTTAGCTATTGGTATATCTCATACTATTCACCAAAACATTTAAAAGGATGTGGGAAGTAGTTTAGGAAACAACATAATCTTTGTAGTTGACTAGCATTTAGAGGGATCCATATAGTTTTAATGCAGATGGTCAGGTTTATAAGAAACTGAACTTATGTAAAACCAGCGTGTATCAGCTTGTTTCAGAAGCAACTAACACCCACTGTTTTTAGAAGTGTGCTGACATCCTTGATGCTAAAAAAAATATATATATATATAGGCCACAATAACTCCAAATTCCATTTCACAGCAGTATAAGTGATGGGGAGGGGAGGGTGTGTGTTTGGGACAGGTCCAGTGACTTACAGGGGAGTGCAATATTCTATAAATCAAAAGTTGAGCCCAGAAAATGATGCTCAAGCTCCAGTCAAAGGACCATATTCTGGTCTCTCTCATCCATACTGTCCCTGCTGCGGTTCTACAAACAATTTGGTGTGTGGTGTTTTATAGGAAGCTAGTACAATTTCTGTGTCTAATCTTGATTTATTTTCCAAGCAATAGAAGTAAACTGAAAAAAGGTGTACATCTTGCACAGCAACATCCAAACTGGTCCCATAGTTGTCAGTAGAGCTGGTCAGAAATTTTCTGACTGAATGTTTTTGTCTCGGAAAATGCTGATTTGTTCAAACAAACATTTTTGGAAACACATCTCGGTGTATGCAATTTCATTTTGAAAGAAAAATTGAAAAAGTATTTTGATGAGGTTGAAATGTTCCATTTTGACCTCTTTGGAATAGAATGATTTTCCCTTTCAAAATGATTTTTGTTTTTTTGTTGTATAATATAAAAATGTGAAATAAAAATGAATGACCCAAAACAGTTTTTTAAAAATCATTTTACAGGAAATCTTAGGGTATCTTTCTTTCCATTTTGGAACAAAAAAAACTTCAAAATTGCAAATTTTCTTAGAAATACAAAATCCAGTTTCTGCCTAGCTCTTATTGTATCATCTCAAACTATAGAAAAGTTCTGTGGCACAGCACTTTTATCTGAAACTTGGGTAACTCAAAATCATATATAGTGTAGCAATCAACTAATCTTTAAAATGGCCTCTTTTTTCACATCTGTTAAAAACACATTTTAAAAAAAGGCTCTCTTTGACTAAGCTTGGCAATGTATTGAAAAGTGAGGTAGAAGCTGAGGAGAGCACCTGTTTCTAGGGAATCCTCATGCCTCTAGAGCAGTGTTTCCCAAACCTCGGATACAGCTTGTGTAAGGAAAGCCCCTGGCGGGCGGGGCAGGTATGGCCGATCGCAGCTACCGCTGGCTGCGGTTCGCTGCTCCAGGCCAGTGGGAGCTGCTGGAAGCGGCGTTGGCCGAGGGACGTACTGGTCGCCTCTTCCAGCAGCTCCTATTGACCTGGAGCAGCGAACATCCTTTTGTTCCCTGTGCTCTTTTATGTGTCTCTTGACCTCTGCAAAAGGTGATGATATAATACAGAACTCTGAACTGAGGTCTTGGCAGGTAAGTAAAGAAGGATTCAGAGTAGCAGCCGTGTTAGTCTGTATCTGCAAAAAAAAACAGGAGTACTTGTGGCACCTTAAAGACTAACAAATTTATTTAAGCATGAGCTTTCGTGAGCTACAGCTCACTTCTTCGGATGCATAGAATGGAACACTCTATGTTCCATTCTATGCATCCGAAGAAGTGAGCTGTAGCTCACGAAAGCTCATGCTTAAATAAATTTGTTAGTCTTTAAGGTGCCACAAGTACTCCTGTTTTTTTTTAAAGAAGGATTGTAATTCATTACTTCCATTTTAGCTGGCCTGCTGTTCCTATTGGCAATGAAAGTTACGGGGAAGGTTTTGGAGGAGAGAAACTAAACTTAGTTGAGAGCTTTCTGGGCTAACATGCTGGAAGCAGCTCCTATTGGTCTCGAGATCATGTCTGGTCAATTTAAGGCATGACAGTAACTGTCTCTGGTGGAAGTAGAGTTTAAACGTTCCCTTGACTTCTGATTGGAATTCAGGTTGTTGGTTCTTTATAACTTTCAAATTGGTTTTGCACCTGGTTAGCTGAGAGATTGCTTCTCCTTGTGTAGTGCTTCTGCATTTGTGGTTAGCTGGAACACACTCAGTTTAAACAAAACGGGGGTTCTGAGAAGGCCTTTTCCATGAAGGTCTCCCCCACTGGAATTTATTGCTTTCCTGCCCACCAGAACCCACCTTGGTTAACTTTCAGGACCTGCTGAAAAGTCCATCTGTTTTAATACATTTAAAGTGGCAGTATATGGGATATAAGGTACAGCTTGTTTTTTCATTAGCAAGTGAATAATTGAATAATGTAGTCTTTACTGTATTTGTTTGCAATTAAAATACACAATAATTAACTAGAAAAGTGCCCACAGAGCTAATGGATGCATATTGTGGGTTATAAAATAAAAGAAATAGGGATAAGATTGGGCACAATGACCCAGATATATGCAGTGTAGTTACAACTATGTTGATCCCTGGATATTAGAGGGACAAAAGTGGGTGAGATAGTATCTTTTCTTGGACCAGCTTCTGTTGGTGAGAGAGACAAGCTTTCAAGCTACTCTTCAGGTCTGGAAAAGGCACTCCCAGCATCACAGCAAAATGCAAGGTGTGCAACACATTGTTTAGCAGCGTAACTAGTTAGCATATTTTGTAAGGGACCATCCAGGATAGAGTGGCCCGTTAACACCTCTGTAGCCATAGGACAAAAAGAGAGGGTTAGTGGGTTGCAGATTGTTGTAATAAGCCATAAATCCAGTGTCTTTTTTTCAGCCCATGATTTTTAGTGTCTAACAGAGTCATGAATTTAAGCTCCTAGGCTCATCTTTTGAAAGTGTTGTGCAGGTTTCCTTTGAGGATAAAGATTGATAGGTCAGATACAGAGTGATCGCTTTGTGAAAAGTGTTCACCCACAGGTGATAGATTTTTTTTTTTTTGTCTTTTATCATTTTTTTTGTATGAGTTCATTTGAGAGCATAATGAATGTCTCTTGTCACCGACATAGTTGTTACTGGGGCATTTAGTGCACTGGTTGAGATGCACCGCATGTGTGGGATCCATGAATCTTGAAAGGGTGTTGTGGATGTTTGTGGGAAAAGCAGTTGGGGAGGTAAAATTCTAAAGGACCTTGTAAAGTCAATTGTGGGCTTGAAAAACCTTTGAATGCCCTCTTTAAATATTAGTTAAATTTTCCTGTTAATTGGAATGCAGATTTCTAAAGTCCCAAATCTATGCATACTTAGTATTGAGTTACATGTTATCTAATATCTATGTTTCTGGATTGAATCCAGCCCAAGTAAGCAGTGACCAAAATTGTTGGCTGCTTGCTAAATGTTCTCACTGTAAAATGAGGTTGATCTCTGTTCAATTCCTGTTGGTGAATTTTGTGATGTAGATGTTTGTCCATCAAAGTTGGTACTAATGGATAGCTTTGATGGTAATCCTTGTCACTTTTGCTGAGATCAGGTGGTAGAGATTGCCCCTTTATTCCTAGATCTGATCTGATCTGGATATCAGGGTGTGGGTTGATGAAACATATTATACTGGTAAAAATTCCTTCCTACCAGTATAAGTGTATACACAATAAGGGGTTGCACTAATTTAATAACATTATTAACCCAGTTAGTTAGATTGGACTAATGTGAAAATTGTAGACAAGCCTTCAGAGAGTGGGGTTTAGGACACAAAGTTTGGACTGGTTTGTATCTAGAGGTTGTGTTTGGACCCATCTCTGCTAACGATATATTAATCTTGTCATTGGAGTAGTTCTGTGAAAGGAAATAGCATAAAAGAGCTCTTTCTATTTGAAATAAGAGAGAAAAATGCTTGAAATTGTCCGTTAGTCTTTAAGGTGCCACCGGACTCCTTGTTGGTTTTGTGGATACAGACTAACACGGCTACCCACTGATACCTCTACCACTGTATAACGCAACCTGATATAACACGAATTCGGATATAACGCGGTAAAGCAGTGCTCCCGGAGGGGGAAGAGAGGTGGGTGGGCGGGCGCGGGGCTGTGCACTCTGGTGGATCAAAGCAAGTTTGACATAATGCAGTTTCACCTATAACACGGTAAGATTTTTTGGCTCCTGAGGACAGTGTTATATCGGGGTAGAGGTGTACTTGAAATTGTCTTGTTTCAGACCAGCTAAATGGCCAGAGTTTTTTTTCCTTAAGACATTTTCGTATGATAATCTTGGAACTCTTGGGATCAGTTTTGAATAGATTTCTGTGGGTATAGAAAAATCTGAATATTTGAAGATTTATTTCATTTGCAAATAATGGTAGTGCAAAACTAAGCTTTATAGTTCAGCTGTGGTGGATGTGGTGTTGCATGTCTGTCACATTTACTGTCACTCTTCTTGATTCTGTCTAATGATTCCATCTAAGAAAAGTCATACAGACCTTTTGCATTAAGGAAATCTTTCAGTGGAAGGTTCCTGCTTTGATTTGTACCCTCTGCTTACTCTTATTAATTGTTGATGTTTGTTGGTACACCAAGCATTCCTTGAGAGAGTGAGGTTGAGATATAATTGGAGAAAAGTAATTGGGAATTTCTCTTGAGATGTGTCATTTTTAAGGAAAATTATAATGGTCATCTTGGGTTGCTCAGCACATTTGCCTTTTGGGTAATTGGTATAAAATGTATTATCTGAAGGACCAAAAAAACTGTCAAAAAGTTATCCTCGCATATGCTTTTTATGTTTAGATCTTTTATGGCTAGGGAAATTTTCTTGTTCTTTTCAGCTGCTCAGTCCTACTTTGCAAAGGGTGCTTGTTGCTTTCTAATTTAAAATCCCAATGGCTAACTTCACTAGGTGACAACAAAGGTAGCAAAAATGTTTTACTGTCATGCAATCTATACTATAGGAATTGCCAGCTAATGCTAATCAAACCTTAGTGCAAGCCAGCTAACAGACTCTTTTTTTTTCTGTGCTGCACCAATAAACCGTAAGTCTTCCTCTCCAATGTCCGTCCTGGGTTCCTGTCCTACGTTATTCATACCGAGGGGTGTGAGGATCGAGCCTCTACATTACAAAATGTCATTCTTGAATTGAGGACTTATTTTCTAGGGGCTTTCAAAAGTTCAATAGAACTTGTGGCTGTGTATAGCTTAAATTTAGAAAATCTACTGGCATCCTGACCATACCACACAGCCATCTCTTGTCATTTTGTTAAAAGAATTTAAGAAATTTATTGTACATGGCTGCAGAATTCTTGTACCGCTTCTGTGTGAAGCAGTTATAAGTGTGTGTGTGTCAACACACCAATTCTCTTGATGCTTCAAGTCAAATCTTTCTGATCTGGGCATATTAGATTTATATGAATGCTCTTTCATTATTAATACTTGAATAATTGGTGCCACATCAATTACATTGTTTAGTCTTTAGTTTTAAATACAGCCATCTCCTCAGTCAGAGAGTAGAAAATGGGAAGGAGCTGCTAAATCAGGCTCTCTCGCCTGAAAACTGCTACTGAGCAGTAGGGTTTCAAGCACACCCTAGATAACTAGAAAGCCATGGAACATGAGTTGAGCAGGAGTGGAGTTCTGCTCCTGCTTTGTATGGGCTCACCCAGTATGGCCTTGCAGGTGGGATTTTGATTCAGGGACTAGGTGAAAGGGTATGCATGAGTTGTGAAAGGATGCAGTACAAATGAAATAAAGTCCTACCTCTTTGTGGGAACCATAACTATGAATAGTATGACTCTTTGATTAAGTGTTAGGTTTAAATTTAGACACCATCAACTTGAAATCTAACCAATTAAAGTAAAAAGTGAAAAGTAGTTTCAGGTATTAAACCTGCTTCTGAGTCCTTCTGCCAATTTGTTGTGGTTTTTACGATCACATTTTCTTTCTTTTTAAAAATATTCCTTTATGTTGCTATGTGAGAAAACACAGCTGTAAACTGACTGTAAGGGAAATAGTGAACTTGAAGTGGTACATAAAAGTGGAGTAAATCTGGCTGTGATGGATATGTATTGGTGACATCAAAATAACCATGCCCCATGCAAGTATTTCAGTGTGTAATTGTAATGAATACAGCTGTCAGTGTGAACATGTGCTCTGTTTTTTAAAATCTTTTAATAAAGCTGAAGAAATATATGTCTGAAGTCATGTCTGCATGAGAAAGCTATATCAGTTTAATTTATATTGGCTTTTGACCCGTTTAAGCTGATAAAAACCTCTGTGTGGACACTTTTTAAATTCAGTTTGTGTGTGGTTTAGTTTAGTTTACCTTTAGCATTAATCAGTTAAAGTTAAACCAAGATAAGCCTGGTTTAAACCAAAATAAGTGTCCACACAGATTTGCACTAGTTTAACTAAATTGGTTTAAAATCTTACTTTTAGAGTTGGTGTAACTTTCTTAAATAGACAAAGCCTAAGGCCTGTCTACATTTAAAAAATAGATCGACCTAGCTACATGTCTTATGACTGTGAAAAATTTTGTGCCCTGACACTGTAGTTTTGACTTAACCCCCAGTGTAGACATGGCAAGTTTGACTTAAAAAAAAAAAAAAAAAAAGTAATTTGTAAAATCTCAGTGTCTGAAAACTTAACCATGAAAGACATCTTCAGAAAAAAGCCAAACTGTTTTGCAAAGCGATCTTAAATCTCAGTCCAAAAGGAAGCTTTTTGGGAGATGTGTAAGCACTTGAAAATAATGGTTTATAATGTAAATGCTTCCTCTGTAGTCGTATTATTGTTAGGGCTGTCAAGCAATTAAAAAATTAATCACGATTAATCATGTAATTAAACAATAATAGAATACCATTTATTTAAATAGTTTTGGATATTTTCTACATTTTCAAATATATTGATTTCAGTTACAACACAATACAAAGTGTACAGTGCTCACTTTATATTTTATTACAAATATTTGCACTGTAAAAAACAAAACAAATAATATTTTTCAATTCAACACTGTAGTGCAATCTCTTTATCATGAAAGTTGAACTTACAAATGAAGAATTATGTACCCTCCTCCCCTCAAAAAAACTACATTCAAAAATAAAACAATGTAAAATTTAGAGCCTACAGGTCCACTCAGCCCTACTTCTTGTTCAGCCAATTTCCCAAACAAGTTTGTTTACATTTGCAGGAGATAATGCTGCCTGCTTCTTGTTCACAATATCATCTGAAAGTGAGAACAGGCATTCACATGGCATTGTTGTAGCCGGCGTTGCAAGATATTTATGTGCCAGATGCACTAAAGATTCTTATGTCCCTTCGTGCTTCAACCACTGTTCCAGAGGGCATGCGTCCATGCTGATAATGGGTTCTGTTCGATAACCATCAAAGCAGTGTGGGTCGACGCAAGTTCACTTTCATTATCTGAGTCAGATGCCACCAGCGAAAAGGTTGACTTTCTTTTTTAGTGGTTCGGTTTCTGTAGTTTCTGCATCGGAGTGTTGCTCTTTTAAGACTTCTGAAAACATGCTCTATACCTCGTCCCTCTCAGATTTTGGAAGGCACTTCAGAGTCTTAAACCTTGGGTTGAATGATGTAGCTATCTTTCGAAATCTCACATTGGTACCTTCTTTGTGTTTTGTTAAATCTGCAGTGAAAATGTTCTTAAAATGAACACATGCTGGGTCATCATCCGAGACTCCTATAACATGAAATATATGGCAGAATACAGGTAAAACAGAGTAGGAGATATACAGGTCTCCACCAAGAAGTTCAGTCACAAATTTAATTCATGCATTATTTTTTTTAATGAGCATCATCAGCATGGAAGCATGCCCCCTGGAATAGCATAACTGGCACGTAAATACTTTGCAATGCCGGCTATAAAAGTGCCATGCAAACGCCTGTTCTCACTTTCAGGTGACGTAAATAAGAAGCAGCCAGCATTATCTCCCGTAAATGTAAACAAACTTGTTTGTTTTAGCGATTGGCTGAACAAGAAATAGGACTGAGTGGACTTGCAGGCTCTAAAGTTTTACGTTGTTTTGTTTTTGAGTACACTTACACAATAGAGATTGCACTACGGTACTTTTTTTTATGAGGTGAACTGAAAAATACTACTTCTTTACCATTTTTACAGTGCAAATATTTGTAATAAAAATAATACAAAGTGAGCGCTGTCAACTTTGTATTCTGTTGTAGTTGAAATCAATATATTAAAAAAAGTAGAAAAACATCCAAAATATTTAATAAATTTCCATTGGTATTCTGTTTAACAGTGAGATTAAAACTGCGATTAATCGAGATTAATTTTTTTGTGTTAATCGCGTGAGTTAAATGTGATTAATTGACAGCCCTAATTATTGTTGTTCTCTTAGACTGAGAAATCCATGTAGTTAATGAGGTATCCAGTTTGATTTCACAAATCAAAATATCCATATTCTTAAAGTAAAATATCTGAAATTATCTTTCAGAAATTGGGACTTCCCTGAGATTCTAAAAAAAATAAAATGAATTTGGATTTTGGAAAGTTGAATCCAACCGTTGTTGCAGAATTGTACTTCAGAATCCAAGCTTTTTATTTTTTTATTTAATTGTTCAAAGCCTGTTTCTTTGAAAAAGTATTTGAACATAATAGCTCTGAGAGTTCGGAAATGAACTATCCATCTCAATGGAATAATTCCAGAACCTATAGATGACTTTTCAAATGGCAATTGTTAAAATGATTGGCAATGAAATAGTTATCAGAATCATACACATAAACATAATGTGGTTGTGCCACAGTCCAAAACTCTCTCTTGCCACCATAGGTGCCAAAAGTCCCAGCTTCATCCTTTTTAGATGCCCAAGCTTTCAGCTTCACGAGTGACAAATTCTGCAGTGTAATTATGTACAGTATTGTCAATACAAAAACATATGTAGACTATTGTAAATATGGAATGGTGTAAAATTGAATTTAATATCAAAATAGGGGCGATGGTACTCCTGGTTTGATTTCATGTGTAATCATAAATTAATTTTAGTTTAAATGAAGCTGCCACAGTGGTGCAGAATTTAGGAACAGTTTACCCAGGAAGTACAGATTCTTCATTAGAGACTAGATTATTTGATGAATTATTTTCTGTAAAGTTGTCCTTTTTTTTTTTTCCTGACTGACTTATTGTTTTTACAGTTCTGTGCTACATGCACTAACAATAATACATTTACACATATGTAACATTGTCTTCTGAATATTCCAGTGCATCTTCTGTGTCTGTCTCGTAATCTTCAGGCTTTGTGAGGGAGGATATAGCACCAACCATATTAACAAATAAGTATAAAAGCACAAGACTGGCCTAAATACCATGCATCTAAGCCATTCATATAAGAAATGACTGGATATTGTTCTTTTGTAAAACATTCTGCATCTTTTGTATGCTTTTCTTGCCTGGTTCTGGAAGCCACTCTGCATACATTGCTGAATTACTCAAAACGAAGTGTGGCTGAGCTGAGAGAGATGACTCTCAGCTCTTAAGGAGAGGCTGTCAAATAATGTGTGTTTTACAATGGTATTAGTTGAAGTGGAATTTGAAGTAGTGTAACGAGGAGCTAGGTATGTTTGCCTGTAAACAGGCAATTTATAAAATTGTAACATAGGAATTGAATTAGGTGCATACTTTGTGAATTTAACATTACATAATGTGACATCTTTGCTCATTTGCACCCCTTAGATTTATTGCAATTTAGCCCTCCCTGCTTTATACCAAGGCAAACTAGAGACAAAAAGGTGTCAGAAGATACCTGAATGCTAATTGCAACTTACGTCCTGAAGCCAAGAGCTCAGTTTACTTCTCACACCTGCTTCAGTTATTAATGTAACAGGAATTTTACCTCTTCTGAGGGCCATCAGAGACCACAGTGTGTGTACCACTATATAAATAGTTTCAGTAGAAGTTGGAGGATGATGGGAATAATATAACTATAACTTGTGCATCATTTCATATGCTGAAGTGAAGTGCTTCATTTTGGTAAATACATTGTAAGGCTTCTCCTTATCTTGACCAGTTATTAGCTTTTTTTTCTTTGCATTTGAGACCAGCAAGTTTCTCCTCAAAGTACTTAATTTGTTTTCACCATGACAGGGAAGGCTAGGAATGTTACACCTGATGGCCTTTCTGCTCCTTTTATTTAGACCGGTATGATATATATCAAATTTACCTCTGAGGCTAGGAATACACAACTGCATCAGAGAAACATAGCTCAATCTTCTTTCTCATTTTTGGAACAATATAAGCTTATTGGTGTTTTTAATTCATAAGCCCATACATTCTAATGCAGCAAATTTCAAAGTATCTGAGGGGTTAGGGTGAAGCCTTCAGTTTTCTCCAGTCTCATAGCCAGTCATATCCTCTTCTAGTTCACTCCTGAACTGTCCGAGTACAGAGTTCATATTTTGAAAGCCTGATGATTCTAGGTCAACATGGAAGACGATCCAGACCTATCTTTCTCTTTCTTTCGGCTTCTTACTCTTCTTTTGTGGCCACCTTTATGGTAGATAGAGGAGCTCTTTTAATTCAGAACTTGGGCAGCAAAAATTATATTTGTAGATTCCCTTGCATTTGGTTGAATGGTCTCAGTGAAAAAATTTTGGGATAGGACCACAGCTACTAGGGTTATTCTCCAGACTGTTCCACTTGAATCAGAAGTAAGTTTCAGGAGTCTATGGTTAATTCCAAGAAAATACATGTTATTTTGTTGGTGCTAAGTGTCTTCATCAAACTGACTCAAGTTTGAGCCTAAAAGAATTTTGAATCCCAACCATAGAAGGAATGAATTCTTTCTACATATTCTTGCTGCAACAGCATTTTGTATCTATAGCTGTGAAATCCTGATGTTCTTCTATGCCTGCCATGTTTAAACATTTTCCACTGACTTGTGCAGCTGTTTACTGAAAGAATGCTTATATGCCCTTCTTCCATTTTCCACAGGGTAACAACTCTAGCTTAACTAAACTTGGAAATTTATTTTTATACACTTCTCAATCTTGATCCATTTCTTCTATAATGGAAACATCTGGCAGTTCATCTTTTATACTGTATTATCCTTTCAGAGTGTGTAATTCAAACATCGTAGCACAAGATTTTTATTCACATTATAAAGTAAATATATTAAACTTGAAATTAGATTAACTACTTTAAGATTGGGAGCAATTTACCTAATATAGTAGTTGTTTTGAGTCTAATATCGTCTTTCTATACTGGCTCAACCCTTGATTTACTATTCCTGTAATGGAACTGTCTGTCAAATAATCTTTTATGGAACATAACGCTCCTTAAAAATAGGTTTTTCTTTTTGTTTTGTATTTCTGTTAATTGAGAGTTTTTCTCTTTAAGGTGGTACTAAAGTTTGGGTGCAGCTTTAAAATGTATTCTACGCTGAAAAAAACCCTTCTAACTCAACAGATCTGACCTTTTGTGTATTCAGTCATCTCTCTGGCTTCTGATAATTAGAAAAGGCAGTTCTAGGCATAAGATTAATTTTTCTGCAGCTGTTTTAGGGGCATTTGGACATCTCTCTCCTTCATGGTGGAAACTTTCTTAAGGAGAGAGATACTTATCTCATAGAACTGGAAGGGACCCTGAAAGGTCATAGAGTCCAGCCTGCTGCCTTCACTAGCAGGACCAGGGACTTAGATCCCTAAGTGGCCCCTTCAAGGATTGAACTCTCAACCCTAGGTTTAGTAAGCCAGTGCTCAAACCACTGAGCTATCCCTGCCTCCATGGTCCTTTTTTGTTTTATTGCAAGCATGGTTTTAAACATTTACCAGATAACGACAAGCCAGTATTGAAGATCAAGTAGTGAAGATCAAGTAGTGAAGACCTTTTTATTTTAGGGATGTGTGAGAGAGAGAGAAAGCAGAAAAGAACCACCAGCAGTGGCCAGAGGGAATACTCTGGTTAGAAAGCTAATTTATCCACAAGTCCCACCTATTGTAAAAAGAGAGAGTGCTCTAACTCAACCCTGATTGGGACTCTATTTGCAGTAAATTTGAAAACCCCAGTTGCCTCCTAATTTAAAAAAAAAAAGCCCAACAACGTTCTCCATTCCAGAGTTTCCTGAAAGTTAGGGTGGGTCTTTGCTAATCTGCTCCTTGCCTATTCTCTCTTTATGTCCTCCCCAGTGTTTGGCTCTGGTACTTCTTGTCTTCTCCAAGCAGCTGCAATGAAATTGACATACTGATCAGTTTCACCACTGGCACAAATTTTCATTAGCAATAGAGATGCTGATCAAAGTCTTGTTAATTTTACTCTTCGGTTGATTATAAACAGGCAAAATAGCAGAGCATGGAATCTGTCTCCAAATTTAGGAAGACAGGACATCAATACATATTTGGAAACTTTCCTTCACAACCATATGGGCTGGAAACTTAATTTTTTAAAGAAAAAACTTAGTTTCTGCAGAAACTAATAGCTGAAGACACCCACTTGCCAGAAAGTGTTTGTACCCCATTGCTGAGTAGGCAAATAGCAACATGATTTGTTGCTAGTACTCTAGTTTCATTTGAATAAAATATCAATTTGAAGAATTGTATTGAATATAAAAATCAGTTAAGAATTAAAAGCTTTCAGAGATTAGAAATTTTACTTAAATCTTTCGCAAAACAACTAGTCATACTGAATGAAAATGAGACACTATCAGTGTTTTGGGTGCTGAGGGCATTTGTCTATTTGTTTTCAATTTATTTAGGTTTCTGATTCTGCTTACTTTGCCAATTTGAATACTTAGTCTGGATTTTACATTTCATTTTAAGAATTGGATGTCAGATTTAAATTACATAAGAAACTGGTTTTAAGTGTATTAAAAATTGGAAGTTTAAACATGAGTCTGAAATGAAACTTGTGATTTAGACTTGTGAAGTAATTTTATTTAGTACTCTTAAAAATATGGGTAAGGTGAAAATACTGGGCGTAATTGGAGAAATACTATATTTAGCTGAGTGCAGCTGCTGATAAAACATCCAGTAGCTCTGAAGGAAAATTTTACACATGAAGTCCATTCATAGGAGGCACACTCAAGTATATTGGCTTGTGATTAGCAAAACTCTTACTGTTACTTTTATTTACAGGTAGAAGAAGACAAAGAGTGCATCGTCCACGTTCTCCAATATTGGAAGAAAAAGACATACCACTCCTTGAGTTTCCTAAATCCTCTGAGGACTTAATGGTGCCTAATGAGCATATAATGAATGTTATTGCCATCTATGAGGTACTACGGAACTTTGGCACTGTTTTACGCCTGTCTCCTTTTCGTTTTGAGGACTTCTGTGCTGCTCTGGTAAGTCAAGAGCAATGCACACTTATGGCAGAGATGCATATAGTGCTTTTAAAAGCAGTTTTGCGAGAAGAAGACACTTCAAATACTACCTTTGGACCTGCTGACCTCAAAGATAGCGTTAATTCCACTTTGTATTTCATAGATGGAATGACGTGGCCAGAGGTTCTGCGGGTATATTGTGAGAGTGACAAGGAATACCATCATGTTCTTCCTTATCAAGAGGCAGAGGACTATCCTTATGGACCAGTAGAGAGTAAAATCAAAGTTCTACAGTTTTTAGTAGATCAGTTTCTTACAACAAACATTGCACGTGAGGAGCTAATGTCTGAAGGTGTTATCCAGTATGATGATCACTGTAGGGTTTGTCACAAACTGGGGGATTTGCTTTGCTGTGAAACTTGCTCAGCTGTGTACCATTTAGAGTGTGTGAAACCACCTCTTGAAGAGGTACCGGAGGACGAATGGCAGTGTGAGGTCTGTGTAGCGCATAAGGTGCCTGGTGTAACTGACTGTGTTGCTGAAATCCAAAAAAATAAACCATACATTCGACATGAACCCATTGGATACGACAGAAACAGACGGAAATATTGGTTCCTGAACAGAAGACTTATTATGTAAGTAAATCCAGTCCTTTAGTCTGTTCTGAAGAACATTTAAAGCCTTTTTCCTATAAGTACTCTTTTCATCTTAAAGGTATATATTTTTGTAATATAAGATCAAAGATGTTGTGTACTTTTCTATGTAGGTTTCCAAAATCCATGTAATTCATCCATGTAGTTTATCCAAAACGAATGTTTAAATACTCTTCTATATATGACAGAACTTTAATCCTTTCAGCCCAATGCTCATGTGCAAAAACAAACCAGTGTGTAGTAGGCATGAATGTGGAAGAAGGGAAATGGAATTTCAGTAAAAGAATGTGTTTTGGTCTTGAGCATCCGCAGAGTTACTGCAGACAATAAGAGATTACTTTAAAAAATATGAAAAATAACATTACACTATCCTTTCTAAAAATATTGAACGTCTTGTTAACATTACTTAAACTGGATCTAGCCAGTGTCTTCATAGTAGCAGGCTGCATAGAAACCAGGATTTAGGAACAACTTCAGAATACAGTTTCCGCCTGCTGATGGAGATTTGATTGTTGAATATTGGTGACCCTCGATGGTCTGCCTGTGCCTGACTAATAGAAATCCTCTTGGATTACTCACTTTTGCTCCCAGCCAGGACTGCAGTGATGGAGAGCATGTACAAATGAAATAAGTCTTCAGGCTATAAATAGGAAGTGAATGAATAGACCTATGAGTTCAGGATGTCTATTGTTTTGTTTCTACAGTGCCTAGCACTTTGGGGACCCATTCTTGGTTGGTCTTTAGGTACTATTGTCATAAATGTGATTGATTAATCATAATCTAATATATGCTTTATGGTAGCTCACAGTACTCTGATCTCTTTTTCTCCTCCTCCCCGAAAAGTTACTTTTGGAGTTGTAAACGGATCTTTATTTTCTAATAGAAAATAGATAGTGGAATCCTGGCTACTACTGAAAATCTTGTCTAACACAGTAGCTATGAAATGGCAAGAGAAGTGGAAATTTATGAAGAGAAAAATAAAATGCTTAACATTGTGAGCTTTATTATCTCTTCATATCATCTCTCATTAAGCGTTCAACCCTGGAGAAAATAGTCCATAGTAAGTTACAGTTAATAAAATTTTACAAAATTAATGACTGAAATCTATCAAAATGTTAGTCAGAATCTCTGGGACGAGGGGCCATCAATATGATTCTGTCACTTGCAAGACATCAGGCCAAACCATGCATTTGTAGTCCTTCAGAATATATTGTCATCTCTTCCTGCTAGCATTAATACATAATCATTCATTGATACTTAAAGTATTAACTAGTTCTTGAGGTTAAATCCACCAAGGGTATAACTTCAACTTGTTAACGGAGAATATTAGCATGTCCTGTAATTGTGAGGTGAAGGTTTTTTTCTGTCATTTTAATTATTTTTAATTTCCCCAGATCATAAAAGCCACCATTGTAGCAGTTAATCTTCTGTAAGATTCTGCAGCCTATCATGTATTGTTAGGTTGATCAGCCTGATCTTGTCAACAACTTTATTCTGTGTATGTGACCTCAGTCAGATGAGGGCTTCCCTCTGTTGGTTTCTGATGAATTACGTAGCCTGATTTATTTCAGAGTAGCAGCCGTGCTAGTCTGTATCTGCAAAAAGAACAGGAGTACTTGTGGCACCTTAGAGACTAACAAGTTTAGTGGGTTACAGCCCACTTCATCAGATGCATAGAATGGAACATAGAGTAAGAATATACACACACACACACACACACACACACACACACACACACACACACACACACACACACACAACATGAAAAGGTGGAAGTTGAATTAAGATGAGCTATTATCAGCAGGAGAAAAAAAACTTTTGTAGTGATAATCAAGATGGCCCATTCCAGACTGTTGACAAAAAGGTGTGAGGATACTTAACATGGAAAAATAGATTCAATTTCTATAATGACCAAGCCATTCCCAGTCTCTATTCAAGTCCAGGTTAATGGTATCTAGTTTGCAAATTAATTCTAGTTCAGCAGTTTCTTGTTGGAGTCTGTTTTTGAAGCTTTTCTGTTGCCAAATTGTCACCTTTAAGTCTGTTACTGAGTGACCAGAGAGATTGAAGTGTTCTCCTACTGGTTTTTGAATGTTATGATTCCTGATATCAGCTTTGTGTCCATTTATTCTTTTGCATAGGACTGTCCGGTTTGGCCAATGTACATGGCAGAGGTGCATTGCTGGCACATGATGGCATATATCACATTGGTAGATGTGCAGGTGAGCGAGCCCCTGATGACGTGGCTGATGTGATTAGGTCCTGTGATGGTGTCCCTTGAATAGATACGTGGACAGAGTTGGCATCGGGCTTTGTTGCAAGGATAGGTTCCTGTTAGTGTTTTGTTGTGTGGTGTGTGGTTGCTGGGGGCTGTCTGTAAGCGGGGACTGGTCTATTTCCTAAGATCTGTGAGAGTGAGGGATTGTCTTTCAGGATAGGGTGTAGATCTTTGATGCGCCGGAGAGGTTTTATTTGGGGGCTGAAGGTGACGGCTAGTGGCATTGTTATTGTCATTGTTGGGCCTGTCCTGTAGTAGGTGACTTCTGGGTACGATTCTGGCTCTGTCAATCTTTTTTCATTTCAGCAGGTGGGTATTGTAGTTTTAAGAATGCTTGATAGAGCTCTTGTAGGTGTCTGTCTCTCTGAGGGACTGGAGCAAATGCAATTGTATCTTAGAGCTTGGCTGTAGACAATGGATCGTGTGGTGTGTCCTGGATGGAAGCTGGACGCATGTAGGTAAGTATAGCGATCAGTAGGTTTCTGGTATGGGTAGTGGTTATGTGACCATTGCTTATTAGCACAGTAGTGTCCAGGAAATGGACTGCTTGTGTGGATTGGTCCAGGCCGAGGTTGATGGTGGAATGGAAATTGTTGAAATCATTGTGGAATTCCTCAAGGGCTTCTTTTCCATGGGTCCACATGATGAAGATATCATCAATGTAGTGCAAGTAGAATAGGGGCATTAGGGGATGAGAGCTAAGGAAGCGTTGTTCTAAGTCAGCCATAAAGATGTAGGCATACTGTGGGGCCATGCAGGTCCCCATAACAGTGTCACTGACTTGAAGGTATATATTGTCCACAAATGTGAAATAGTTGTGGGTGAGGACAAAGTGTCATAGCCTGATTTGTCAGGCTGTGAGACACGCTTTTCCTCAACTCTTTTGACGTGGGCATTTTCCGTTAGCAATAGATTATTCCTCTGAATTCCCACTGCTTCTTTTAAAGATTTTTCATCCTAGGAAAAATATTAAATCCATTCACTAATTACAAAAAATCCCAAACCCTAAGTATCATTTGCTAATAGTTTGGGTTTGACAGTGGCTATTAAATAGCCCACGTCCTTCTCCGAATCTAATATCACAATTTCTATGGCAGCATGAAATCAAATCACAGGATCTTAATTTTACTACAGGCTCAGACAGAGAAAAACTGGGAGAGTTTCAGCAAAATAGTGATTTTAATTTGTCTTTCCTCTTGCACTTCTGTAGTTCTGCAAAATACATACCCCATGATCAGAGATCCTGCGTTGTTGAGATTATCAGAATACTGCATACCAGGACATGTGAGCCCCTAAAATCAGCTCCAGTTTAAGGTTTTGCATGCCAGTAATACATTTTAACATTTTTAGAAGGTCTCTTTCTATAAGTCTATAATATCTAACTAACCTACTGTTATATGTAAAGTAAATAAGGTTTTAAAAATGTTTAAGAAGCTTCATTTAAAATTAAATTAAAATGCAGAACCCCCCGGACCAGTGGCCAGGACCCGGGCAGTGTGAGTGCCACTGAAAATCAGCGCGCGTGCTGCAGATTGCCTACCCCTGCTAGATCAGTGCTAGCTTGAGTAATAACAACAGTGTAGCCATGGTGGCAGGGGCTATCCTCCTGAGTATAACCCTGCCCAGGCCCCATGACACATACTGCAGCAGCTAACCTGGTCTGCTTCAGCTACGCTGCTATTGTTACTCAAGCTAGCTTTGATCTAGCTGGGTAAAAGCTAGTTTGGATATGCCTACCTATTCTGCAATCATATTTCCTGATTTCAGTGTAGATATATTCTGTTAGAGGCTGCTGAGAGGTAAACAAGCAACTCTAAAAACTTTAAAATGGGGATCATTGGAGAACTTTAAGGAGAACTGACACTTCCTTTTCAGCTGGGAGGACTAGTTAGTCAGACAGTCTTTGCAGGAGAATAAAGAAGAAAATGGGGTTCATGAAGGGTAATTGTTCCTAGGTTGTATTTACTCAGAGGAAAAAGGCTATCTAAAAATATATATTTTTCCTGTTTGGAAAAAAATCAAAATAATTCAAACATCTCTCTTTGCAATAAACTTGCACTGGAGATGCATATGCCTGACTTTTTCAGTGCACTTCCTTTTTCCCTTAGCAAATGGAGGCTAGAAAATAAAGTGCTAAAAATGTGAACTTCCACTTCAGTCATAAGAGGATAGTCAAACATTTAAGAGTAAAAGAAGTACTTGCCTAAGTGCTCAAAATATAGAAGTGAACTAATGATGTAAATGCTTTTTTCACTTAAATGTTCTTTGCAGAGCAAAGACAGAGTTCATCTCTGCATTGTTTCAGTTTGCTTATGTTGAAGTACTTCAGTGGTCGTGAGTCATCTTGTTACTACCTTATTGTTACAAGGCTGGAGTCAAACGGGAGCTACTCAGTGTGCTTTCAGTGAGCAGCGTCTCCTTGTCACTTTCTCCTTAAACCCATTATTGGGCCTAATCCAAAATCCATGGAAGTCGCTGATAATTCCTGTGGTTTTAATGGGCTTTAGAGCAGACCCTATATGCCACTAGTCATCTTGGGGAACAGTTGGTTGCAGGCTGTACTTGTAAATATTTTTCCACAAATGTTTCATGTGTGACTTTTTAGAACCACAGCTTTAAAAATTATATCTAATGCACCTGTACAGTACCCAGAAAGTAGTGATCTGATTGGTGTGCGAACAATTATAAACTTTAAGTATTTGAAATCTTAAATAAATGTGAACACTTTAAAAGAAAATGAAATTGAGGCTCTTTATTATCTAAACTGCTTAATTGGAAATCTTTTAATTCTTTAAAGGTACATTGTCAGATGTCTTAGGCACAAAATACAAAGATTTTTTTGAAAAAGGGGGATACCCTAAATTTCAGTTAAAGATTTTCCTTGGATTTAAACATTCCCTTGTAATATTGCCAATACTGACAATACCAGTTGTGTGTATGAGAACCAGAACATGAAACTGATTAGGTTAAAGATTTTTGTAATACATGCTAACATAAATTCTCTCTTCCCCCAAGATCCCAAAATTGTGGTGGGAGAAACTCAGTTCAGATACTCAGGAGAAAAGGTTCTTTACAATCTGAGAATGGTTACAGTATATCAGATTTAAATAATTTAGAAATCTTGTTATGCTAACATTACACTGTTAAAACTGAAAATTAACATTTTTATTTTTGCCATTTTTGGCACCATCTAGGCTTCCAGATACTTATCAGTGATTTACTTCAGTGTTAATATGGAGTCTCTACTCTTGCAGGTACAATTTGAAATTATAGTTTGCCATGGAATGAAATGGAAATCTTAAACTCCCTCAATAAACTATCTTAATAGCAAGAGAATATGTACAAGTATGATTTGTCACAAATTTTAGTTTTTACGGTACTTGTTTTTCAGATTTAATTGTTGATAGTTGTTAATTGCAGTGTCAAATTTTATGGCTACAGTTTTATTGTTTTAGTGCATTTTTTGGAACCGAATATGGATTATGCTGAACCGTAACTACTAGCCTGTAAACAAAAAGAACAATTAAGGAAAGGGAAAAATTGCTCCTGATGGCATTCTGCGCCAAAAAATTAAAAATTCTTCACATAATATTTTAAAGTCTGCAAATTTTTATTATTATAACACTACACACCAGTTTCAATTATTTTGGTAATTTATTTCAAAATACGGGCTTGTCTTCACTACAGGGGTAAGTTGACCTAAGTTATACTACTCCAGCTGCGTGAATAACTTACCCTGGTGTCTTCATGGCGCTGAATCATCGGGAGACACTCTCTGGTAGACTTCCCTTACTCTTCTCAGCGAGGTGGAGTACCAGGGTCAACCAGAAAGCGCTCTACCATCTATTTAGTGGGTCTTCACTACATTGCGACAGCATCAGTCTCCCTGGTGGTGGAGACAAGCCCTACCTATCAGCAAGTATGTCTATAATAGTACAGACACACACAAAAATTCCTCCCGGAATAGAGAGTTAAAGAAACAATGACAATCCCATTCCTGTTTCTCTGCCTCCCCCGAGCCCAGCCGGGGGGCCAGACACCCGCAACCCTCCCCACAAGAGCCCAGAGATACAGAGGGAGAAACAGCCTGATGCTTGGTACCAGGCTTGCATGGAGTTTCCTGAACACTGCTCTTTCCTTCCCTCATGGCATGCTGGGAACAGCAGCTGCCAGGAACCTCTCGCTCCCTCTCCGTCCCCCAGCAGTGTCTTCTATGTGTGAGCTGGGTTCTGCTGGGTCCAGTGGCCCTTTGTGGCAGTTAGCAGCACTGCAGCCCATTTCTGTGGGGGGAAAGAAATTCTGTGTGCACGTTAATTTCTGCAAAATTCTGCATTGTGCAGTGGTGCAGAATTCCCCCAGGAGTATACAGCTGTCAGGGATGGTCTAGATTGATACTTAATCCTGCCATGAGTGCAGGGGACTGGACTAGATGACCTCCCGAGGTCCCTTCCAGTCCTGTGATTCTATACATTAGTGTGCCACAATAGCGAGTGAGAGGGACCAAGTTCTACATACTCTCTCACGCACGATTGCCCATTCTCCCTCCCCCCATGGTGATTTATGTTTCTATCAGCTGCTCTGGGCGCCCAAACCAACTTGCCTGCACTGCCAGGGAGGAGCACATGACTGCTTTTGCGCTTCCCTTTGCTTCCCCGTCAGAAGTCATTTTTCTGCAGGGAAGCAAAGAAATCTGCAGGGGACATGAATTCTGCGCAGAATTCCCCAGGAGTAAAAAATGCATCTAAAACAGTTAAATCAGTACATAAGATAAAATTTGAAAAAAGCTTTGCCCTAAAATGAGGACTGAGAGGGCGAGAAGGGGATCGTAGTTTAATTATCTAACATCTATTGGTAATGTCAAATTTAGATCCTTGTTCTGTAGTAATTTGATTCTTACAAAAACAGGTCTCAGATTCTCAATTTGGCATTGATGTAACATTTTTCAAAGTTTACCTTGACAAACTTCTATCTCCACTCAATACATTTTCTTAAAACTTGGAACCAAAGGCGGTAGGTAGTGGCTCTACCTGTTTTATCATCTGTAGTGGCCCCAACTCAAACTTGTACCTCCCCTTATTAAATCATTCAGGTTACACTGAAGGTCTTCAAATTTTCCATTGGAGATATTGCTTAACCAGAATCTCTGGAAGTGAGGAGGAAGTGGGAGAAACATCAACTGTAATAGTCTGGATCAACAGAGAGCCATAAGTCAAGCTGCCAGGCTATTTAGCAGCCTCTGATCCCTCTGTCAAAACTCAACATACTTACTAATATTAAACATTAAATTCCATACTTTAAAGATAAGATAGGGAATGTCTACACAGTGGTTAAACACCTGTAGCTGGCCAGTGTCAGCTGACTTGGGCTGTGGGACTGTAAAATTGCGGTGTAGATGTTCAGGCTCAAGCTGGAGCTCGCGCTCTGGTACCCCCAGAGCCTTGGTTGCAAGCTGACCCAAACAGCTACACCGTATTTTTACAGCCCCGCAGCTCGAGCTCTGCAAGCTCGAGTCAGCTGACTCAGGCCAGCTTCAGGTGTTTAATTACTGTGTAGACATACTAAAATGTAAAATTTCTCTTGAGATTTCCACTACTTAAACCTGATATTGGCTGGTCTGGTAGCATGCTTGTGGTACTGCAGCCATATTTAAACCCAGACTCTATTTCAGGGCAGACAAAAGTTCCTCTGGGATGTTTGTGTCCTCTTTCTAGCCAGAAGTTTGGCCTCTTTTTTCGCCTCTAACCCACCAACTAATCTTCCGGGGGGTGGGGAGGGGGGAGGTTAGGGCAGTATTTCAAGGACACTGGAGGATTTGTTTTACTCAGTACTTCCTGTTTCAGTTGTCAACAGTGCTGAGGTGTCCATAGATTGGAGGCCTCTGCTCCTTTTCAGCTTTGTGTATGTGTAGTCTCCACCACTCAATAGCAGTATTAGGAAGGGTTGGAAGCCTCTTTACTGAAGCAGGACCAGGCTTTACAGATATTCACATCCAGTTTTTCTTGTGATTTCACTATGTCAACATGACCTCAAAACCAAAAGGCCAGGTTGGACAGAGGGGAAGAAAATGTCCAAGGTATGGGAGTTTCCACTGACCCCTGCTCTAGCAGACTCCTTTTGCCCCAGAAGCAGCAAGAGTCCTGGGCCCCATTCTCTCTCTGGTTCTATCCTCCACTGTCTCCCCTGATTCATTCTCTAGGAGCAGTGCTGACTCACCCAGCCCAGAAATATCAGCTGTTTCTGTTGAAACAGCTTCTTTGAGTGGCAAGGATCTCCCTCCCACACTGTCAACACAAACTCCAGACCTCATCTTTCTCATTCTGTAAGGCTCCCAGCAGGCCCAGATCATGGGCATCAACAGACCTGAGTTCTTGTTTTCTTTGGATCTCTTCCTGTCTCATGCCCTTTCCAATCTCTATTTGACATCATCCCAAGAAGGGAAAATCCTCTGGCAGGGTGGATTTGATTTAAATCACTAGTCAGGAAGATTCGATTTAATCATGGATTTCTACAGAAAAGTGCATTCTTCTTGGTTGTTATAACCTTAATATATACTCTTCACAACTCAGATAGAGATGTAGGTTTCATTTTTAGAAGATACACACTATAAATGTTTGAAGTGATTTATTTTGAAAACTTTTCAGATTAGTTTTATAGCTATATCAGAAAATGAATGATTGTTTGGTTATTTCATTTACCAAAGGTAATTGAAGCAGATATTTATGAAATCATTGGGAGGTGAACTATCTCCAATTCAACAGGTTAATCATTAATATTCGGAGGATTTTCTTGCCATGCTGTACTGGGAGAACATCACCAGACATTTAAATTGTTTTATTTAATTAAAACAATGTTATGTATTCTGGATTTTTTTTCTTCAACAGCAAACATAATTTAGCAAAACAAGCATATGAATTTTTGAATTTAGCTAAACATTCAAGTTTTTTAAAATCAGGCTTGTTTTTGTTAAAATTGTTTTTAACTAAAATAGTTAAATGAAATATTTTTTTAAAAAACAAAAATTAAATCGACTGTCAGCCAGATCAACATGAGAAATGTAAAATATTGGCTTCTGCCGCTAACTCAGTTGTCTTCAACTTCCATTTTCCTGTTTGTTCATAATCTAGAAAAGAAAAACAAGCTTTCCTGCTTTTTCAGGTCCCAAACGATTTCTCAATTTGGAATGAATTAGTCCAAAGGAAGAAAATATTCTTTTTACACTGGCAGAAGAAGCTACTGCTATTAAAAGTGAGATTATCACTCCAACAGTCTCTGAATTCAAGTGCTTAAGTGACTTCCACCAGTTCACTGGTGTGACTTTCTTTTAAAACATTCGTTTTTGTTTAATGCTTGTAATTTAACTCTGTCATTGCATATTTCTCTTTTTAAGATCTCACTCAGTTCCTTCCAAATTTCAACAGCATCAGCAATAAAACAGCTCTTTCCCTGCATTTTGTTCAAGGCTTCAGAAATAGGCTTCAGGATACTCAGCATGTGTTCAACATTTCTCTTAAGCTCAATGTTGAGAAATTTAGCTATTTTTTCACGATTTTGTTCACCAAATGTCATCAGGTTAGGCCAGATCTTGATATAATGCTCAAAACAGTCCACTAGTGAGTTCCATCGCACATCTTGTGGGAGACTCAGCTTGGTTCCTCCCACTTTTTTCAGAGTAGCTGCTGCAAAGTTGTTGTTAACAGAAATATTTTGCAATTTCAACAACATTAGCCTTTATGTCTGGAACACTGAAGTCTTTGGCTAGGAGATGCATCAAATGAGCACTGCAACTGTATGTTATTAGTTTGGGACTTTCTTCTCTCTCGCCTAAATTTCTTCTCATCTTGGATACATTTGCAGCATGGTCTGACAAAGCTGCGTACTAGACCTTTGAATTTTTTTTCAGTTTGTTATAGCTTTTACTGCTACTTCTTATAAGTATTCTGCTGTGTGCGCATTTCCTGATGTGTCAGTTGTTTCTGTAAGGAAGACATTCCCTTCTTCTGTTGTCACACAAGCACATACAACAGGATCATTGTGGACATTGCTCCACCCATCAAGACTCAGGATAACAGTTTCACCTTCTAGACCTTTTGCACACTGCTCCATTTCTCTTTCATACACTTTATCCAGCAATTTGCCTGCGACATCTACTCTGTTGGGTGGACTGTATCCTGGTCTTAATGACTGAACCATGTTAATGAAGTGTGAGCCCTGAATCATAGGGAAAGGAGAGTTTGTGGCATAAACAAACCAGGAATTTTTTTCAGTAATTACCTCTTTTTGTAATCTGGTTGTTTCTGGATGATGGAGATTTTTTGTTCTTTTTGCTACAGGTGATATACTGTGGCTATGTGACATACATGATGTGACTGAAACACTGTCTTTAGCAGATAATTCTGAAAGTATAGAAAATGATGGTGGTCTTGAAGGTGGATAGTCTTCAGAATCCTGTATGTTGAGGATGGATTCTCCTAAACAAAAGAAGTCAATGCAGTTACTTAATTATTATTACCATACTGTTTATTTAGTATTACTCATTGCATTCACTGACACTCAGTACTACTTTAAAGGTGAAATTGTAAAAGGAAGATCTGCCTATTTCAGCTATTTATTTTTTATCACAGCTGCATCTAAAATGATAGTACCATAGAGTAACCACTATATTTATTGCTCAAACATGAGAATTCAGGAATAGTCCAGAAGGAAGACAAGCAGTCCTTAAGAAAGAAGAATGAAATAAAAAAGTTTAACAACCTGAAGATCCTGCATTGTTCAGACATATTCCTTTCATCGTCTTCAGTGCAGCTTTCTCCTGAGAAGGAACACGTCTCATGATATTGTTTCATTTGGGCAACCAGGCCTTGAATTTTTGTTGCATTGTTTGCATTTTGCATGCATGCCTGTCTTACCCACAGGTAGAGGAACTTTATTAAAATATTCCTAAACTGGGTCTCTTTTACAGCTTGCTGTCATTATAGGTTTTCCCTTCTAGTGAGAGAATGGTATGGTAGATCTCAAATCAATGAAGGCTACATTCAGAAAGACCTCAAGACTTCTGGAATATGCTGCTCATACAGTTTCACTTTTGTTTCTATTGCCTGTCCCTCCCTTCTCACATTTATCTCCAGACTTCTTCTGTCCAAATCTATTCTGCCCCCAACAATCTTCTACTCATTGAACTTTCTGAAACTTTGCACTTTTAGAGAGAGGCAGGGGTTTGACTCTGTGTACACATATTTGCAGAGGGACAATAGGGTTGAGGTCTGTTATTTCTCACCTCTATATATTTATTTATTTATTTTAAAACATTTTTGCTGTTAACAAGCATGTTATCTCTGGAGACACAAATCCACAGTTTGAGAACTGCAAACTAAGCATCTCTGATGGTATCTTCTAGACTGAGCGCTGAGTCCCATTGGGTAGATAGAAAGATTAACCTAAATAATCTATACAGAAACCCATGGAACCCCATAAAATGGGGTCCCTAATCCATTAACTATTGGAACTCATTTACAAACTTTTCTTAAACATTATGTGACTATATTGTCTCATACTATAGAATTAGAATTTATAATCTCTATTCCATGATGAGATATATTATAGCTCAAATATATCTTTAGATAGGTTTTTCCTCAAAAAGCATTTTATCCAAAAAAATCGAATTAAATAAACAAAATCTGATTTTTATTTATTTATGTATTTTAAATCATTGGTTTTTATCCATCCTGTCCTCTGGGAAGAGCAGTTTCTAATCTAGAAAGGAACAACCATTAGCTGAGTGTTCCTAAACCTCTGAGTGCCAGAAGCTGGGACTGGACGATGGAATGGATCACTCAATAAATTGCTCTGTTTTGTTCACTCCCTCTGAAGGATCTGGCACTGACCACTGTCAGAAGACAGGATACTGGGCTATATGGACCATTGGCAGGGCCAGCTCCAGGCACCAGCGCAGCAAGCAGGTGCTTGGGGCGGCCAACGGAAAGGGGCGGCACATACAGCTCTTTGGAGGGAAGGACCTGCTGCCGAATTGCTGCTGAAGAATGAAGTGGCGGCAGTAGAGCTGCCGCTGAAGTGCCACTGGTCAAGGCTTCCCCTCCCCACCCCCCCTTCCGCCGCTTGAGGCGGCAAAAACACTGGAGACCATTGGTCTGCCCCAGTGTGGCTGTCCTTATGTTCTTTGTAGCTTTTTTCCAAGGGAAATACCATGCCCAGTGAAACCCTGTGAAGAAATTAGTTGACACTCTCAAAAAATACTTTGTTTTCAGTAGTCTATTTCCTGTACATGATCAGAGCAGTCATGAAACGATTAGAGCTTTGACTACATCCATCTAGGTGGCTCAGGATTAGAGCTTTGTGATGTAGCATCCATCTGGGTGGCTCAGGATTCTGTTGGTGTCTCAGACCGTAACATGGCAATTTATAGATGGTAGGGTAAGCTCTCTGTCTCTATGCCTGGAAAGGAGAGAGACATCTACTAGATGCAAATCTATATTGCAGTATGATGGGGTGACTGAGGGAGCCCTGCGACACCGGAGTAAGAAGAAATGAGAACAGATGGAGGGGAGGATGGGGTGGGTGGCTTAGGCTGGGTAACTGTATGATCAGAGCAACAGATAAGACTTCAGTTGTGACATTTTGGATTGATTGGTAGGAAGCTAGGTGGGGAAAAAAGGAGGTCAAAGGAGGAAACCTGCTTGATGGCCACAGCCAAAGTCTGGGTAAGTCGCTTAGCTTCTTTCTGCCTCCATTTCCAATCTGTAAAATGGTGATAACAGTTCTTCCCTACCTGACAGGGATGTTGAGAATAAAACACTAAAGACTGAGAGGCACTCAGATACTTTGATAATGGGAGTCTTCTAAGTAGCTAAGATAGATAGGTGAAGTGGGATTCTGTATTGGTTAGTCAGTAATCTTCTGTGATTTATAAATTGGGTTCAAAATGAAAAACAAACATAGTTGCTGCTGAGTAATTGAGTAATTTCATAAAAGTATAATGCTTATCAACAATTATATGTGCTCAACAATGTTAGTAAGCAACAAAATGATGGTCTAGCACCTACAACAGCTCTGCCAACCCTTTTCACTCCCATCATTGCAGTGGTGTGTTTGCCAGGGATATAAAACAAGAGTAACAAATAAATACAACACTGTAAGCATGCATTCTCTTTTCTTTCCTCTTGCTCTTTTACCACTTCTTTCTCTTATCTGTTCTTTTCATTTACAGTCTGTTCTTCCTTTCTCTGAATAAGCTATATTATCATTTGCGTGCTGTTTTTTCTCCCGTCTCTTCTCGAGTTTCCGCCTCCTGCCTTTCCTCTCCATGCCCCAGTAGTTCCACAATCTCTTCATTGATAGTATTTGAAGCATTTATCAGACTAGCATAAATTTTTCTTGGTTTAGATGAAATATGGCTTAACCATTACTTGTGTTAAGTTTGAAAAACATATAGGTGGCTAACTGTTAGAGTACACCACAGAGATAAATAAGAACAAAGGGTTGACAATATAAAAACTATTTTTGAACTGTCCCTTTGATCTGTAATCTGTGTGAACAACCTGAAAATTTTTTTAAATAACCATTTTTCTTGGAAACCTTTTAAAACCACTAAACTACTAAATAATAAACAACTAGAACATGCTAAACTATGAAGATCAGATGGAGATTAGAAAGACTAGAGCAGTAGTCCCCAAACTATGGGGCGCACAGGGGACACGGAGGGAGCACCACACAGTCCCGCTCTGCTTTGGCACCAGCCCTGACCCCAGCCCCAGCTCCTGGCCTCGCTCCTAGGTCCCAATGGTGGCTTTGGGGAGGGGAGGGGGCGCGGACAGCGATAATGGAGACCCAAAGTAAAAAGTTTGGGGACCACTGGACTAAAGGAATAAATTAGGTTGCCTTCCAAAAGCAAAGAAAGATTTCCCCAAGTCCTTTTTTAATGGAAAGGGTGGTATTTCTTTGCAATATGCCAGATTCTGTCAGCCTATCAAAAACATAATTTGAAGTAGCATCTAGAAAGGTATTGATTTAACGTAATGTAATATTGCCATTGCTTCCAAGCTCCTGATATTTTGTCAGTTTTGAGGATGATTGTCTTCATAACAACACTTCGGTGAATTGGAATTTTTCTGCACTGTCTGTGTGTAACTGACTGTTTATCTTGCTTTATAATCCTAATTTAAAGTATTCTAATATGTAAATAAACTTCATGAAATCACTAAGGATGCTTGTGTTCCTGAATACATAAGGCCAAATCATCCACTTGCATGGGGGCGGAGGGGGACGGACACGGACACTAGAGAGGGCTAGTAGTGAGGGAAACTCAGCAAGTTCCCTTGATATGTTAGACTGGTTTGTTTGGAAGAATTAGATATAGAGGAGGAGCAGAGCATTGTGCTCCCAAAACCTCCAGATTACAGGGATCTGAATAGAGACCCTCTGCAGTGAGTGCAAGGGCCAGTGCCTTCCTCACCACTCTGGTGCATGCGCACACAAGTAAATATTATCTGAATAGTAATATAAAAATTTTATGGTTATTGTGGGATTCCCCGTCTTTAAATTTTTTGACTGAAATTTTAAATCTATCAAAGCCATAATATTGCATTGTTTTTAGGAGTGCTTGGGGAGCATAGGCATTTAGTAATATTGTAATACACCTCTACCCCGATATAACGCTGTTCTCGGGAGCCAAAAAAATCTTACCGTGTTATTGGTGAAACCGCGTTATATCAAACTTGCTTTGATCCACCAGAGTGTGTCCCCCCTTCCCCCCACTGCTTTACCGCGTTATATCCGAATTCATGTTATTTCGGGTCGCATTATATCGGGGTAGAGGTGTAATTGGAAAGTAACCGTAGTAAATCCTGTTGGGAGATGGACAAACCAAATTTGAGGCAATGATTTAAAAGCTTTTTTTTAACCTCCCAGGGAAGTGATCATGAATATTGGCTTTTTTGAGGGAGCAGGGAGGAAGTGGTGTTAAAAGAACATTTGGAGGTGGAAAGAGAGAGAGGGAAATTCTTTAGAAGCTTGGGAGGCCAAAGGTGAATCTCAAGTGTTATCTTATTCAGCCCTTATTGCTTAATATTTTCTTGGAAAAAAAGGGGAAGGTAATCTCATATTATCTAATTTTCCTCATTTATCTGAAATGTATAAAACAATTGTTCTCAAACTGTTATTGCAGAGAGGAAGATTCAGACAATGAGAAGGATAAGAAACTCTGGTACTATAGCACAAAGGTCCAGCTGGCACAGTTAATTGAATGCCTAGACAAAGATTACTGGGAAGCTGATCTTTGCAAAACTCTTGAAGAAATGTGCCAAGAAATTCATCGGCATATGGATATCACGGAAGACCTTACTAACAAAGCACGGGGCAACAACAAATCTTTCCTTGCTGCAGCAAATGGTAGGAATATCTGTCTATCATGGGAATGAATGTTAAACACTTTCATATTATGATTTTACTTCAAAGTCTTTAAACATTGCAATAATGTCTGCCCCCAAGTTTCACAGACACAAATGCTTTTTTGAAATGTATTAATAACTTTCTAACATCAACCTGGCTGGCAGTAGCAATGTTAAGAACTTTTGAAGTTGCTTCCATACTTCCTGTTTTCAACAGTTCTAGTCCTGCTGAACTGCTTGATATGTCCTCTAGACATATTCTTCTAGCACTGCCAAACATACTTATGTCCTGAGTTTCCATTGACTTAGTGCTATGTTCCATGTAAGAGAGTGTGTGCTGGGGAAAGGGAGAGAGATGGAGTGTTCATTATTAAAATGGTTAAGTATCCTCTTAACTGAATTTATGTGGTGATATGACCATTCCAGAGAAAAGTCCAAATCTATACCTTTTTTGGATTTCATAGGGATTACTAGTGGCAGGGGTTCAAAACAGAGTTGTCCTTCCTGTTAACTCTCTCTGGAGGTAATATTCTTTGAAGGGGAAGAATAAAATTTTGAATTACCTGAGAAATATGACTTTTAATAGCTTTTTAATTTTAGGTCTGTTAAGTTTTGTTTAGAGACCTAGTCTTCTGCATCTGCAGGTCCACATATTTAATACTCCAGTAGCTTTCTAATTATCAGGAAGTACAGGAGAAATTTCCTATCTAGTACATGTAAACATTGACACTACAATTATGAATTATGAGATCTACTCAACTTTGTTTTAATTTAACATTTTTACTAAAATTTCATTTCTCCACAGAATTCTTGTTAAATATTGAAGTCTGAGCCATGTGTTTTAATAGAATATTGTAGACTGCTGTCAAAGTACAGCCCTTCCAAATGAGTGCCAACGATATAAATTCCCTTAAATTTTAGAATTTCTAATTATCCAGCAATCTGGTGTAAAGTTAATGTTAAATGCTACTAACTGGAGGAAGTATATAATGCTCCTCAAATACAACTATATAATGTTACTGCTACTAGTAAATGAAAGAATTACGTGTTTTGTATGAGTTATGTGTATCATGGCAAGAATTCTTGGTTCTGATGTGAAAGTTTTAAAGGAACTCCTTGGATGTATGTGACTTGGCATTTGGTATAATCTGTTTTCTCTAGATAGCTTTGACAAAGCACAAAATCTAGGGGAATCCTAGGCAGAGAAAAGCAAGCAAGATAAAGTACCAGCCCCCAAAAAACAAAAGTATCAACTATATAGAAACTGTACCTGAATCCTTGTTTACATGCATGCTCTACACAGGCTAACAATTTGTGTAATCTGTGTGGTTTCCTCAAGGAACGAATGCTTACACTTACGCACTCAACATTTCTTTCAACCCTTTTTTCTTACTGAAATGCAATATGCATTTATGTAGCTTTGGCCATATTAAATTAACAGTTTGTTGAGCAATTCAGCTTTTTATATCTTGATGAAAGGATTTTTATTAGTTATGAGATATAATTACTGAAAGTATGAAGTCTTTCGAAGTTTAGAAAGCCTTCATTCAACATTGTGAGCAAAGCAGCTATTCTTTCGTCATTCAAAGGAGGAGTACAAAATAACAAAAACTGGGAGGTAGGATGGTGCAGTATTATTGAGTATCAATGATTAACACTCAAATTCATTATACTTTACTGGAAGCCAAAGTGGGATAGGATCAGAATGGCATGATATGAAGAAGGAATTGAGTTGGTGAGAATTCAGTTACATGCGATCTGAATTGTAGTCAGTGGAGAGCACCCTCAATTAATTCTCAATAATAAGTTACAGTAATCAAGTCAAGATCACTATTTCAAGGTCTTACTGGTCAAACCGGATCTTGTAATGGCAGTATAAGTGATGTTTAAAAAAAAAATCCCGAAGATGCCTGTCTGGAGACAAATCTGATTCCATAATTACTCCTTTCTACTTAATACTCAAAAGTTAAAACAGTTGCCTGGAATTGCCATGGGTGGGGGTGCTGCTCAGCAGATATTTGGAGCCAGCCATCAACACCTATGCTCAACTCTCAGTAAGTTACATGGCATGGATTTTTATAGAAGCAGTTGAACAGAAATCATGCTGTACTTCAGTGCTTAGCATCACAGTCTCACATAGATGGTCTTTGGTGTATAGATGTGTAATCCCAAGGGAAGGAGACAAAAGGACGCAACCATGTAGACCACTTTAAAAAAAAAATTAAAAAAAAAAAGCAAAAACAGATTTGATCCTGACCTCCTGATTTCCCCCAGTGTGAAGAGGGGCAGGAATAAACAGGCATATGACACTGGCGATGCAAAAATTTTCAACAAAAACACTGGAGCAAACCCCTAATTTTCTAGAGAAAGTGTGATAGCATCTTTAAACTTTATGTAGAACCCCCACAAACAGTAAGTTGAAACTCAATTTATCTATGGTGGCACAATAAAGGACTCTGTAAAGGGGTTTGGTATTTTGTACATAACATAATGTTGAGAAATCAAGAACTCGAGCATTCAAATTTCCATACATCTGAAAATGGAAAAAGGAGTAAGAACTTGGATGTTAAATTTTGTTCTTAGCTACTGGCTTTTGTTTTGTGATTGTGAAAGGTAATGCTTTAAACCTGAAGGCCATCTTGATTTAAATGACTTCTGATTTAAGACTTCTACTTAATGGCTCTGTAAAAGGGTATTTTGATACTTGTTGCCTGAATTTTACTGTTTTTTCCCCTACTGTAGATGAAATATTGGACGCTATTAGAATAAAAAAAGGAGAAATAGTGGAGGATAAAAGTCAAGCAGCTGAGGAAACAGATAAGGACAAAAATGATGTTGAAAATAATGACCAAACAGATACTGAAAAAAGCAAGGAAGAACCTGGAGACCAACTACAGGAAAAAAATGAAGAAACACCACCTGAACAAGATTCAGAAAACGGAAAAACAGAAGGTAAAGAAACTGACCTGGCATTAGCAATATTTTTGTTGTTTTTAAATAACCTTTTACTATCACATTTACTTCTGGAAATATTAATGTAATTTTTACACTGGCAAGATTTTTTTTTTAAATTGCTTTTATAGAGATAATGCCGGTTTGCTTCTTTATGGTTATATGCCATTGTTTCTCTTTGGTAGAGTTGGATAGCTCATTTTCCCTACTGCGGTTTTACAATTTGACTCCATTTTTGCTTTGAGATGTCTGGCTTTTCTGGCATGGAACTCACTGGTGGCAGTCAATATGTGTACATCCACCAGTGTCAAATGATTGATTTATAATGCTATTTTTTAATTAGGATTAAGTATTTTTGGCCTCTTTCTGTTCTCTAATTCTATGAAGACACTATCCTTACTGCAGAAATACACTCAATATATTTTGGTGCTACAAAGTAGACATAATACAAGGAACTGCACAAAGTCTGCCTTTTAGCATGGATAAGGCCAGATGACATTCTAAGGAAATGTTAAGAATATCCTTAAAGATTTGTTGTGCATTTTACTGTAGAGCCAACAGACGTTGGGGATAAAAGTAACTCTGTGGCATCAAGCACAGACGGCAGCACCACAAATCCTTCTGCAGGAGAAACTAGTTCCTCTGAAGGGAAGAACGCAATGGGGTGTCAGTCAGAAACCTTTGATAGCAACAATGTGGCAGAGAAGAAGTTGGCATCAGAGCTCCCCGAGGATCTCTCAGGTACAGAGAGCGCTGTATCAATGCCTCTGTAATTTGGGGAACCTTTAAGATTTTCTTATTATAAATTCTGGTTTGTCCAAACTAAAACCATTTACAGTGTATGTTCATTCATGCTATTTGCTTGCAGTGCCATCCTTTACTGCTGCATTGTCATCTAACATTTAGAATTTTTTAATGTGGTCCTCCCTGCTGTTAGCATATGCTTCCATGCCCTCCAAAGATTACTGTGGCTAAGCTTTTCTCATATTCTGTTTACTATATATTTTATTTTTCTTCATTGCAAACCATAGTGGTGGTGAACATCCTACAAAGGTTTATTTCAAGCTCTTATTTGCTAATGGCTGTTAAATCGTTTAACCTGTAATGTACTTTAAAAATGACTAACAAGAAAAAATTAGTATTTGCAGTTATTCATATAGGTTCTTGCATTGGGTTGCCTGGAGAAAAGTCTTGCATCATCCCAAAAATCTGTAAGCTGATGCTTAGTAATGTGTGTACAAAATTTGTTTTTATTTTAAGCTGTTTTTTATTTCACTGCAGCAGTAATTCGATACTCCATAAAACTCAATTCTTTTCTTGAAACTCAGGAATGAGTATGACTTGCTTAGGTCTAGAGCATTAATTAGTACATTAAAACCATATAAATACTTTTTAGAAAAGAGAGAGAACATTGTACTTTCGACCAAATTCCTACATTAGCAACAGATAAGTTAATTTGAATAACTCATAGCATTAATTGAGATTATGAAAGTTGTATTTTCACTTGAATCAATATTACAAATAAGGTACTGCAGTTGAAAAAAATACACTTGGTACACTAGATTTGAAAGTTGGTTGTTGATAACGCATTGAAAAATGTGGTGTGCTGTGCTCCAAGAACAAGTAAAATGCCTCCATACAGACATAGTCTGTAATGTTTCAGGGTGGTTATTTAACTTTTAAAACATTATTGTATTTAATTCTTTTGTATGAAATGACCCTCATTATTCTCCACCACCAGTTAGTTTTATTTCTCTCCATTAGTAGGTAGCTTCGTAATTGGATTAGCAGTTTTATGTACATCTCCAACAGGGAAAATCTGCTTGTGCTTGGGGTGGGGGGGAAACATATTTTTGTTTAGGATTTATAGATCAAGCATAATTTTTTTTCCATTACTGTTCACAAATCACCTGTTGAGTACATATTTCCTTTTAGAGTTAATGAGGAAATAATCCTTTTCTTACAGGATATTTCTGTAGGTGCATGGGGAAAGTACATATGCCTGATTCCAAATTTGAGTTTATTTTTTTGTTTAAAAATTAATTTATGAAGATGCTTATTGGGCTGGACTCTGGGCTGCTGTTCATTGTTACATTTTTGCAAGTAGCTCTAGCTGGTTGCATCCAGCTAAGCTTTTCTACTTGCAATCTCCCCTAAATTCTTTGCTACCTTACAGTAATAAGTGTGCTGCTACTGCACAGTCATAGTCTTTGGGACCTTTATTGAAGAGCGTGGGGAGACCTACGACATACAACAGGCAGGCATCCATTCCCACATAGGTGGAGCAGAAGCTGAGATGTAGATATGGAAGAGAGAATCTCCCCATTTTCTTCCCAGCTATATGTACTCTGGATCTCAGGTCCTTATGTGAATCTAGGTAGGGTGGGGATGGCCTACCTTCCCCTTCTCCTCCAAACTCCAGGCCTTGGATGGTTCTATCCTCCCTGACCAGCAATAGGGCAGGTGGACCAAATAACACTGGTCATATTTTGGATCTGTTTCTCACCCAAAACAAGGTTAGGGGTGCTCTGACAACCCTTGGATCCTTTGCTGCTTTGATGGTGAATACTTCCCAGTGAGGGAGACCTGGCCCACCTCTCAAAAGGATGGCAGGATCTTTCTATTCTCTCTTCTGTTCTCTATTCTCTATAGGGCTGTATACCACATTCACCACCAAAGTATCTAAGCACCCTTGGGGAGGTGATGTCCAAAGTCTGGATTTTGTCCAGGGAGGACTCCAGGAACAGAGGACCGTCAAGAAGAGGTTGTTCAAGTTCAGGCAAAAGCCCTCCTTATGTTTCCCTTATACAAGGTTATCAAGGAGATAGGGAACCCTGAAATAAGCCAGATGCTCACCAGGCCCTAAAACTAATTTTACCTTTTCTTTTCTGTGCCTGCTTAAGAGATCGTATGAGACCTACGGGTCCCTCCTGCATGTAGGCACCCCAGTCACTAATTTGGAGAGTCAGAGCTCTAGATGGAGGAGGTATGTTTTTTCTGTAAGATTCTGAGCTCAGGAGAAATCGTGACCTGATCACAGAGTATTTTGACAGGTTCAGCCATAGCCTTGTGTTCTAAGACATCAGCTGTTTAGTTCCAACTTCTGAATCTAGACTCTTTGGTAGATCACAAGTACATGGAGATCTGGACCAACCTGCTTGGTTTCAGACTTATTGCCAGATGTCTCCCTAGACATAAAAACCTTGGTCTCCTTTCTACTTATGAGTAACCTCATGGTGGGAAGAGCCGCTGGTTAAGGTCAAGATGCCAAGAGCGATAGACACTGACACTCATTATTGCTGCTTTTAAAGGTGGGAGGCTTTGAATCAAGCTCTTCAGAGTTTCCAGGTTCAGGACAGCCTGTGGAGCCCAAGTAGTCTTCTTTCGTCCTTCTTTCACCATGCTCAGATTCTCTTAAGTCTTGCTACCAGATGAGGTTCCAGAAGTCCTACAATTCAAGGACTTGAAGGAATGGGCCCAAACCGGCAGAGTCCATCAAACCAACTAAAATGTTTTTATGTCAGGGAAGCAAGCTGCTTCTCCATCCCTTTGGAGGGCAGTCCATTTCTTCTACCAGTAGTGAGGGGGTGGAACACAAGGTACCTGTTAGGTGGCCAATTACTTCACTAGGATACTTGATGGATTTCCAGCATCTTCTGAGTTCATAAAGATTTTGTCCATATTTTGTATCTCATGGGTCAAAAAGCGAAAGCAGTAGGCAGGCATGTCATTTTTAGAATATCAGAACCATCACAGGCATGTTCTGCAGGGATCTACTCTGATTTTGCTAATTATAACATGACATGGATAAAGATTTAACTCACACCATCCTGGATGTTCAGAAAGCCATTGGAGTAACAGGAAAACATAATCAAATTATGTTGCATTAAGGATGTTATAGATGTTATTTCTGAATTTCCCTTCTTTTGTAACTGTCAGAACTGTTTAATTTTGTTGTTGTAGAAAATGTCATTCACAAATGTTACAGATAATAGAAGGAAGGTCTTCATTTTTCATGTGGGCGGTTAAACATTACATCATTTGTGCCATATATGTGAACTAGTCTATGTAGAGGCTTGTTTCCAGTATATGTGGATAGGGTTTTGGATTTTTTTAGAATTTCTAGTTTAAAAAAGGCAGTTCATCCAGTTAGAGTAGATGTTCCTAAGCATATTCGTTGTCTTGGTGAAATTGTTGCTTAGCTCTGAGAGATGAGGGAGGAACTGCATTTTAAATACAGCTACAGGCAATGTGATCCATTTATTTCTAATTCAGAGATGGTAAATAAAATACAGATTAAAAAATTGCTTCATGGGGCACTGTCAGTTTAAAAAAGATTCTTTATCTGTTACTAATAACACTTTATATTTTTAAAACTGTAAGAATTTAAAAAAAAAACAAACTTCTCACCATTAATGTTCCATTTTTGCATTCCCCCTAGTTTGGATAGCAAAAACAAACTGGTCACTTTCATTCTTGGTTTTTATTGTCTAGCACAGTCCTGTAATGCTTAGGTTGCAGACACAAAACTAGAGAGTCTACTTTGTTTTATTAAAAAATATACTCAGTAAAGATGTGTATAAAAATGATTGACTTCTATTGAGTCTGTTTTACAATGCTTGTTTTTATAAAACATTTAGGTTTTGTAATTTTAAGTATTCTTCTTCAGTGGATCCGGTGCTCTGGATAGAAGTCATAACTCACGGGTATTTCTCTGCAGTCTAGCAAAAGAATTGAAGTTCTTTGGGAGGAGGAGGAGGACCTGGAAGCATTATCAGCTGCACTCGTGCTTGCTGAACTAATCACACCTTTCCTCAGTAAACATTTCCAAAGAAGCAAAACTTAAAAAAAAAAAAAAATTAATAACTTAAGCTAAAGAAATCCATCTATTATATTGTCAACACTTCATCATCTTTTAGCATGATTTAATATTCCCTCTTGTCCTGTCTTGAAGAAAGATAAGAAAATCTCATGCTAAACCAAACCTGTATAGAATACTAGACAAATTTAGGGAGTATCTGTTCAGAGCAATGTATCCACGTGAGGAGAAACTAAAGTTGCAGGTAAGAAAACTAATTTTGTCTTTCTCCTGAGAGTTTGACAGCATGGATAGTTTCTAAATTATGTGTGGTCTTTGCTGATTCACTCTTTCTTAATTTGTATTTTGCTGAACATATATTTTGATAATGTTAATCATCAGTTTCAGAATATCAGGATGTGAAGAATATTTATCTTGGATGGCAGGTTAGGCAGAAAATCCTGCTGGAATCTAGGAGAGGTTAAATGCAAAGAACAAAAGAAATAGTGATTAATTTTTCATTTGTAGGTTTGAACTACTGAAAAGCATGTACTTGTCTATAAATAGACAAATGAACTATTGGCACTATTTATGAAGATATTTATTTATGCAGAATTTGTCTATTTAGTGCTTAGGGTTAAAACAATCACTTACTGTTTTTACTCTCTTGCTTATTTGACCATAGAAATTTTGAACAGTTGTGGTTGATTTGAAAGCTGATTGGGGAGAGGGGAGATCTTTCTTTCAAGTAGGTGCATATGCCTGTGTATGCTTCGTATGTTAAAGATTTTAGGTAGACTTTTTGAGGTAATTTTAAAACCACCAGTTCTTCCATGTTACAAATGAGTTATTGATGTTTCAGTAGCTTATCTGACACTTCTTTTCTTAAAATATAAAAACTCTAAAAGAAAGCTTAATTGATACAGTACTAAATATCTTAAGTCCTTCTTTTGTAGAAGAAACTGGTCAGATGATCCCCAGCATCAGTCCTAGTGCATCAACTGCACCATTCCAGTCTGTCGAAAACAGCAACAGCAGCGAGGTAAATTCTATGCAGAATGACTCCATTAAGACATCTGATGATGCTGAAAATGCAGAAGGAGGATCCCAGACCTCAGAAGAAATAGGTAAAAATAAAAGTGTCACTAAGCTTCTTTCTAAACTTGATTCTTAAATTTCTTAATTCCCATATATAAACACATTTGGAATATATTACCTTCATTCTTTTTTCATGTTTGTTTAAATTACATTTTTGTGGCAGGGGAGAAATCCAATGGTGAAAGAAGTGATTCTCCATGCACAGGGAAAGGCACATCAGGCTCGACACGAATGCTTACCCGATTACGAAATCCAGATAGCAAGCTGAGCCAGATGAAAAGCCAGCAAGTTGCTGCAGCAGCACACGAAGCAAATAAATTATTTAAAGAAGGCAGAGAGGTTTGTACTCTTTTTGAGAATTTCAAAAATACAGGATTATATTGGTAACATAAGAAGAAACCTTCTTGCTGCTAGTCTTGAGAAAATGGGGTCAGTGACATACTAGGAGGTACATGAGAAATTCACAAGTTGGTGGAATTGCCATATCAGAGGTAGTTCTTCCTCCTTTTTGTCCATTATTCCATCCCCTTTCTCTCTGTGTAGCCACGCTCTGATTTGCTCTCTGTAGAGTGGTGTGACAATAACAAAGTGGAGTAGAGTCCCTTTCCTTTAGTGTGAAGCAGGTTCTGCTGGTTTCCTTTTCCAGGAGAGTGATGCAGTGGGTATGGTGTACACACACAAACTAGTTAAATATATTTTTACCCCTATTTTTGTTGATCAGATATATAGAAATTCTCTTGCTAATTGTAACTTCTTGGTATTTTCTTATCATATTTGACTGTCATGTGCCTTTGTGTATTCCACTGAGGGGTGTGCATGCACCCCATGCCTCTGAGATTGAGGATTCTCCTCCTCGTGCTCTGAACTGAGGGCATACGGGGCGGCAAAGACTGACAATTTCTGCTGTTCCTTTCTACTGCCTGTGGTCTGAGATGGAACCTTTTCTGCGTCTGCAGCATTTGCTAGTTGCTTCTGTGTCAAACTGTAAATATTTGTAAATAACTTTTAGATAGATTTTTAGCATAGTCATGGAATAGTTTTTGGCAGTCAGGACCTTGGGAAGTCTTCCCCTACCTTGAGCCCCCATCCATATGGGATGACCAGTATGCCCAACAACCATGCATTTAACAACTGCGTTTCCTGCCGCTGGGCCTTCCCAGTCAGCAGTGACCATCTCAAATGCTTCTACTGCCTCACAGAAGCTCATGTCCCCTCCAAGAGCACTTTTAGCCAATCTCTTCCAAGCCGAACGCATCAAGCCTGTGATACAGGCTCTGGAGATTCCTAATAAATAATGCTATGAGGTGCCTATTCAACCCTTGCCCGACAGACCCCTGTGTACATCAGGCAGAGGCATCAAGACGTGCCTGTCAGAGCACAGTGACCTCTGTGGCTGTGGGGCTTATAGGAGTAGAGCTGAGGACTCCTCCAAATAGCATGAGAGGAGTAGGAAACGTTCTGATAAGAAACAAGAGAAATCTACCTCCAGGTACGGATCCAAAAAAGGACCTCTTCTCTGACATCCCCCAAGGCAGGTGTGTCTCTGCGCCCCAGTGGGAGCGTCAGGAGTTCACAAGGAGCACAGCATTGTCTCACTGCTCCAAAGAGTAAGCTGCGGCGGTGGAGCATCCGCCGAATTTCTGCGGCGTTTCAGTGGTGACGCCTCTCGATGGTGTCGCTTGGCGACAAGTGACGTCATCGAGAGGCGTCGCCGCCGAAACGCCGCAGAAATTTGGCGTCATTTCGGCGGATGCTCCACCTCTGGCCAGGACGCGGGCGCATTTAGATGGTGCCCGCGGGCACCGCATTGGGGACCCCTGCTCTAATTGGTGGTACAGCCAGGGTCCTCACCCTCCTCTTCAATGAATACTGCTTGTGAATCACCCTCAGTAGAATATACATATGGACCACACAAAGAAGAAAGTTAGTTACCTTAGGGACCACAAATCTCAAAGAACTTGTTATCATATCAGTATTCTCCCTCCTTCCCCACTGCTGCAGAGCCTTATCCTAAGGTTACTTGCATGAGGAAGGTAACTGGAGAGGCAGTCTGACCACGCTGCCCCTTCTGCTCCTCGTGCTCCAAACTGAGCATAAAGACCCCGGGGTGGACCTATAGACAGTTCTAGCAAGAATTTTCCAATCTTAGGCACATGAAGTGCCTGCACATCCCTCAGTGGAAGACAGATAGGGACCACACACATCGAAGAACTCCAGTTACTGTAAGATAGGTAACCTTTATTTATTTTACTTATTTGCATGCACAAATTCCAACTTCTTTGCACACCTATTTTGTGGGTGCAACTCCAGTGCCTACATTAGAAAACTTGGCCCCTAACTTTTAATACTGTTGTTACTACTTTAGTACTGTTAAAATGTTTTGAAGGTAAAAAAAAAGATTAAATAAATTAGAAGAAACTAATACAATATATAATTCAGAATGATGTGTCTTTGAAAATTGAAGGCCTGTATTATAAACAGGAATATAATAGAGATTATTTAAGATTTTAAATGTTTTAAAAAAAAAAAAACACACAACTTTTTGTTTCTTTAACAAGGTTCTGGTGGTTAACTCCCAAGGGGAAATCTCCCGATTGAACACCAAGAAAGAAATTGTGATGAAAGGAAACATCAGTAATTATTTCAAGTTAGGTCAAGAGGGGAAGTATCGTGTCTATCACAACCAGTACGCCACCAACTCATTTGCATTGAACAAACACCAGCACAGAGAAGACCATGACAAGAGACGGCACCTTGCACATAAATTCTGTCTGACTCCTGCTGGAGAATTCAAATGGAATGGGTCTGTACATGGGTCCAAGGTTCTTACCATATCTACTCTGAGGCTAACTATCATTCAGCTAGAGAGCAACATCCCTGCATCATTCCTTCACCCCAACTGGGCCTCCCACAGGTAAAGAAATAGCAAATGTTTTTGGTTTACCCATATTTTATTTCATAACATTACTTTGTGGCACAGGCGCCAGCTTCCTCCTTTCCCTGAGGGTGTTCAACCCTGCTCTGCCCCAGGCCCTACCCCCACTCCACCCCTTCCCCCAAGACCCTAACCCCATCCCGCCTCTTTCCACCCCCAAGTGTGCCCAGGTCCCGCTCCTCCCCATCTCCCCCAGCACTACCTACACACCACTGAACAGGCAGGCGGGAGGCTCTGGGAGGGAGGCACAGGGAGGAGCTGATCAATGGGTTGCTGGCTGGCAGGAAGTCCTGGGGGGTGAGGAAGGAGCTGATCAGTGTGGCTTCCAGTGGGTGCTCCAGACCCAGAGCACCCACAGAGTTGGCGCCTATGCTTTGTGTTGTCCGTAGTCATTGTCTATGAGAGCGATATAGATATCATTGGAACAGAAATGTGAATAAATGTGATATGTAATGCATAACTGAAATTATGCAGTGTTTTAGCAAATATATTTTGATAGTTTAGTCTACTTTAAAATCCTATTGATATATTGTTCATAGAATTAACTTCGTATATTTTACATTCTTTCCAATGTAGGTCTAACTGGATTAAGGCTGTTCAAATGTGTAGCAAACCTAGAGAATTTGCACTAGCTTTGGCTATATTGGAGTGTGCAATTAAACCAGTTGTTATGCTGCCAATTTGGCGGGAGTCCTTGGGACACACTAGGTAAGAGAATCTTTATGAATGTATTCTACTCTTATCTGTAGCATTGGTTGAGCTAAAACTATAATTAAAAGTATTGATGAGAATTCAGTCAGACATCAGTCAAACATTCTACCAAATGATACTGAAATCCATTATTGACAACGTATCCTGTTTCATCGCTCCTTTTCCTTCAAACAATGATTTACTTAAACCCAATGATTTACCTAAGCCCGAGCCTCAACTAACATCAATGGGGAAAGTCTAAGAAAGCAACAGTGAAGAACTTTCAAAAACCCCAATTTGTTGGGATCTGACATTATTCTCTAATCTTGGGATAAGAGTAGGAGTAACATTCATGATGTTGAATACTCTTGCCATCAACTGCTTTTGCAATTGTGTAAATGCTTATACAAATAATGTATGTTATTAATATTATTCCTTAACCTAATATCATTCATTGGTAGTTTTTTCCCTCATCTAAATCTTAGTCATTCAAGGGGGTGGTGTATGCCATTGTTAGGGTGTTCAAATTTGCTTACAAAATTTGACTGTATTTGCATGTATTAGATTACACAGAATGACAGCTATTGAAAGAGAAGAAAAGGAGAAGGTGAAAAAAAAAGAGAGGAAACAAGAGGAGGAAGAAACAATGCAACAGGCTACATGGGTGAAATATACTTTTCCTATCAAACATCAGGTAATGTTTCTGCCTTGCAATTTTTGTTTTATTTTTAGAAATAATAAAAGGCTTTATTTTTGTATCAATTGTCCTTTATACAACTCTGTTTTATACTTAAGATGTTAATGACCAAATTCTTCATTTCATGACTTGATCCTTTGAGGTTGCCTGTGTTTCTTGTTTATGATCCAAAATATGCAACTGTTTTTAATGGAAGTATAATAGGTGAAGAGTGGAGTATCATTGAATATAAAAAGTAAGAAGTCTTTTAGCTAAATTGTGCTGAAATGAGATGCGAAACAATGAAACGTTACTGTCGAAACACAAGTTACATATTAAAGGCTATGATATTCTTCAGTGGAGATTCATTATGGAATTGACTTGGTTGCATTTGTTTCTGAATTTTTTAGGGAATTTGGTTTTTGTTGCTCATACTCTCTAAAGTAGAAAACAATTAGAATAATATCCTGAGCTCATGGGCTAACAAATAAAGATAGTCTTATTTTAAGCTAACATTTGTTAGAATTTTGCTGTCAGACTGAGTTGTGTTGTCAGTTTATTTTTGGGTATACATTTTGAAATAGATGTCCTCCTGTATGCAAAAGCTAACAAAACTGTATATATGCTTCTTTCAACTTATTAAAAAATTCCTAGCCAGTGATGGTGGCATATGTACAATCTTTGTAAACACACGAGTGATTGTTAGAATCAGTGTCCAGAAGCTAAAATTGCTGGAGATTTCTTCCCCTTCGCCCCTCAAAAAAAAAAAAACCCAGACTTTCTTACAACATCCTTTCATCCACCAACTTCTCCCTTCCCTCCAGATAAAAACCTTGGAGAACAGATAGGTTCACAGCATGACCTGAAGATTAGCAAATTGGGTCTTGGTGGAAAGCAAATTCTAGTCAATGACCTTTTGCTGAAAACATCTAACCTCCAGCTGCATCACTGTTAAATTAGGATGCTGTAAACTGGAGTCCTTCAAACAAAGCAAGATCACAGGAGGGAAGAAGTAGTCTCAGAAGTTACCAGCACCCAACTCATTTAAATGATTAAGGGGACTATTGATTTTTATTCAAGAAAATTTTCTTTTAGCCTGAAGTTATTATACGCCTGAAAAGTGCTATGTACGTGCAAAGTAATAGTGTTATGGTAACTTGCCACACTTCTTTAAACCCATCTTTAAAGGTTTCAGTAAATAATGTTTTAAAAAATTAATGTTGTAAAATATTTTTATAGGTTTGGAAACAAAAAGGAGAGGAATATAGAGTAACAGGATATGGTGGTTGGAGCTGGATTAGTAAAACACATGTTCATAGGTTTGTGCCTAAATTACCTGGAAATACTAATGTCAATTACAGAAAAGTGCTACCAGGTAAGTGAATCTTTCTTTGTTTTGAATTAATAACATACTACTTACTGAATTTACTGCACATTTAGTAGACTGCATTAAAATATCCCAGATAAGTAGGCTTTGTTCTAAATAGCATTCGACGTAAACTTTAGGAATTTGCTGTTGCCTTTTTTCTGTATAATGCATGTATTTCAGCTGCCCCACAAATTTGATCATTTATGTTAAATTGTCTCATTTATGAAGTTGAGGCAGTTTGTAGTGCTTATAAATAATGTGCATCTTCGCATATTCTTCATGGACAATCTATGTACAAAAACAGCATTCATAAGCTAGTTATTGTAGATATATACCTATTTTCTATATTAATCAAATATTGTGCCATTAACCAACATGATTTGGAAACCATAGTTTTGCAGTGGGGAAGAAAACCATTCTCTACAGAAATCATGATACAGGTCAGTTTTTGTGGGCAAGCAGTCCTATGAATGAACGTGATCTAAGCTCCGTTTGGTACTGTCGACCCTTAAAATTGTCTGTCTGCAATTTTATTTAGAAAAGTAGTAGTTTGCAAGTAATCTTGGATTTTCTTTCAAATATTAGAAAATTGTGGGTGAATTTACTGGTGTGAAACTTTTTAAAACATTTTCTGGAATCCACAAAAACATGCAGGCTCCCTCTGCAGTATTACTTGTGGACACAGCCTTTGGGATGCTTTAGTAACTGCTAGATTGGATTATTATTGCCTCATGGAGTGCAGAGTGACAGTCAGGCACAAAGTCTTTGCCAGTTGGATCCATCCAGGGCTTAAGGTGTATAGGCCAAAATTGAAAAAAATAATAAAAAAAAATTTTCTTGGGAAGCCTATCTTGAGACCTGTAAAAGGGCCTGATTTTCAGAGGGTGGGTGCTCAGTTCTTTCTGGAAATCAGGTCCTTTTAAGGTATTTCACACTGGGCTTCCAAAACACTAGTCACTTTTTAAAATCCAGACCAAAGAACCTGAGCCTGCAGTGGATGGAATTTTTACCATTTTCCAGGATTGGGCCCATAGCATACATGTATATATTCAACATTTGAGCCCCTTACTTGAAAGTATCACAGTAGTGTTGGGTTCTCTTTCTACATATTAACCATGACACGTGGTTAATTTTGATTGCAGGAGGGCTGAAAAGGTAAAATATTGTACATGATGTGTGTAAAATGCAGGAAATACTGTAATTAAATCATTAACAATGTAAAGTTATTTTGAGCAAGTTAAAACATTTAAAACTTTCTACTTTTTAAATCTGTTGTAATAGGAAAGAATGATGTTACCACTGAAAATGAGTGTGAATTGGATAAAAGAAAAAGTCCAGCAAAAGTAAAAATAGAGACTGATTCTTTTAAAGAAAGAAAAAAAGATTCTCATGATCCACAAGAGAAGGACCAAAAGGAAATAGAAATTTCTGAAACCTTGGAGAGAGTCCAAGTAAAGGAAGAAAACAAAATGAATGAAGAAAAGGTGGAAATTGATACAAATTCTGAAAACTTAGATCATGCAAAAGCTGAAGGTAATATAGACATTTTTCAGACCTGAATGTGGCATACCAGGGTGCAGTCCAGACCAGTAAGAGACTGTTTACCCTTGCCCTGCAACCTTGGGTGCTGTACAATACCTTGCTGGTAGTAGCTCCCACCTGGGCTGCTCACAAACAGTCTTCCAGCATGCAAGTCACACCCTGAGTGCCTGTGTGTAACTGCAGCCTGCTAGCCACACTTGTATTACAGTCTGGCTCTCACCAGCCTGGGCTATATTGCAGGGTGACTCCAACACACTCCCAGTCCCAGATTTTCCCCCAGAAATATATGTCTTATACTGCCCAGCCCTCTCCTGGAGAAGAGAATAATATACACCAGTTTACTGCCTTAAGTGGAGTCACCCAGACACTTTAAGTTAAACACACTGGATTAGATAAAACAATAAAACAAGTTTATTAACTACAAAGAGAGATTTTAAGTGAGTACAAGGAATGAGGTGTAAGAGTCAGAAATGGTTACAAGAAAAATAAAGATAACTGGCTTTCTAATGCTAAATTTAAACTATTAGATTAATGTAAAGTTTCTCACCAAGTGCTTCCAATAGCATTACTGACCAGAGTCTTCAAGTCAGGAACTGTCCCCATAGAATCCAATGGCTGTTTTCTTTGTCTTCTCAGGTGTGGAGAATAAGATGGGCAGGGGGGAAGGGAGAGGAGGACCTCTTGGGGTATTTGCCCCTCCATTTTATAGTTTCGGTCCCTCTTTGAAAGGCATTTCCAGTTGAGAACCGAGAGACAGGTCTGGCGGAGGAAGGAGATATCATGCTGTTTCACTGCGAAGATGCAGATCTTTGTCCCTGTCCCCCTTCCTTGCCAAAGAATGGCCTCGTGATAGGTGATGGTCCATCAGCTTTGTTGATACCTGGCTGGGGCCTCGGCTTGTCTTTTGTGTTTGAGAAACTGGTTTAGCCACTACCCAGATTTATCTGAGAAACACTCTTCAGTCATGATTTCAGCTTATGTTCATAACTTTACACACAGTGTTGCTATATGCATTTTACTGTATTACTGATCAACAAGTTGTGTTTTCAAGTGATACCACACAAGGCATGGCTTGTACAGAGATTATTACAATAGTGTGTAGGGTATGTGAATACTAGGATGCATTCTCTCTCTCTCACTCACACTCACACACACACACAATATATATGTGTGTGAATGCATCCCTGTGTGTGTGTATACACTCACACACACTACCTAGGATATGTTATATATTTTTATGTATGTTAAAGCACAAGAAACCTTTTGACAAATCCTTTTTTAGTTTTGAGAGTCTCAGGTGAAGTTTTTTGACTAGTTTTTAGTTGTATTTCATACTACTTGTCTGCAGTAGTGTACTTTATGTGAATGTCTTAAGTTTTCTACTTCATGTTTTTCCTAGCCCAGTTAATGTTTATCCAGCCTTTTGTGTAGTGCTGTAAGTGCAGTTATTACTTTAACTTCATGTAAAAATGAGTTATTTATTGTATTGTGTCATTACTGAGAGATCCTATTGATTCAAAAATATTTATTGTTCACAGTGGAAAGAGAAGTTGATTGTGAAAATAGAGCCATCAAGGAAGAACCCATGGAGATAGATGATGTAAAAATTGAATCCCCCACAAAAAATGAGGATATTCACTCTAAAGCAGATTTAATCAATGTCAGCGAGGGGTTTCACTTAAGGACTTGCTACAAAAGAAAAGTAAAAACATCAAAATTAGATGGACTACTTGAAAGGAGAGTAAAACAGTTTACGTTGGAAGAAAAACAGCGCCTAGAAAGGATGAAGCTGGAGGCTAGTTCTAAATCTGTAGGCAGTAGATCTGTGAGTCCACAGAAAAACATAGATGAGCCACAAACAACTAAAGCAAAAGAAGGAAGCCAGATACACATGTCTCCCCAAGACAGAACCTATATTTCAGGTAAGATCCAAACTGAAGATTCAGTACAGGACTGCTTGCCAACCAGCAGTACACCTTGTACCAAAACCAGTGAACCAGACCAGCCTTCTTTGCCTTCCATAGACAGACTGTCAAAAAGAGAAGGCCAAGTACTGGATGATGCCTCTGAAATTCAAAGTTCAGTTCAGAACATCACTAAAGAAGGTGATTCTGAACCAGTCGCTACTGATAATAGTCCAGGACAAGAGGTTCTTAAAAAAAGAGAGTGTGAGAGTCCCCTCATGGATGACATAAAACAAACACACAGAGAAGATATAAGCAAGAGTGGCACCTTAAACAATGAAAAATCTTCAGAACAAAAAATATTTAATACCACAGTGTCTCAGAGTGAATGTGAAAACCCATTACAGCCAGTGGTAACTGAAAGCAGCTGTGAAACAGATGTTCAGTCCATTGCTGAAAAAGCAACCTCAGAAGAAAAACCCGAAAAACAGGTCTGTGACCCAGAAAATTATTGCACGCTGAAAAGCCATTCTGAATCAGTGTCCCCACAAGAAAATGATGAGGGAAAAGATATTGCTCAGAAAAACACTGATCTTAAAACAGAAAACAAGATTTTATCTGGTCAGAAACAATCGTTAAAAAACGAGCTACCTTTAGAAAAAACACCTGAAAGCCAAACTCCTGAACATATGAGTGGAGTAAATGTTAGTGGTGATTTATTGAATTCTAAAGTCACTGAAGCCAATGGTGAAAAGCAAGGTGAGGAACAGAAAATGGAAGCAAGTACCATAAACAAATGTCTTGATCAGCTGAATCTAAAAAGTATCACTGACAAAAAGAACAATAAACATGGAGAAATAGAGACTAAAGTGGAGAGAGAGAAATCGGTGGCATTTCAAATTAATGGAAAAGACAGTGACATTAAGGTATTGTCAAATGAAGACTGTTTAATGAAAGATACCTGTGATACTAAGGCAGGGAGTGATATTGAACCTAAAGTCAATAATATTAGTAAATCCATTCCTGAACATGAAATAAAACCATTGACTATTAAAGAATCCTCTGTAAAACCATTCATGAATGGTGATATCACTATGGAGGATACAGATTTAAAAAATAACTTGGATACTAAATCATGTTTACAAAGTTCTGCGGACATTGGTGGTGAATCTGGAGAGTATCCTCTGCTTCCAGATAAAATGTCCAAATGTGTGCAAAATATTGGAGAAAAGCAGCATTCTCTTGAAAGATCCAGTTCTGTTGATAGTGCTTCTACACAAGCACAGCTTTCCTGTAAAGAAAATAATGTGATTAGTGAAGTAGAATCCATGGAAACAGAAGCCATTGAGGGTAAGGAAGTTGCACCCTCACCAGTAACTTCTTGTGAGGAATCTAGCTTGAGTAGTGACTTTACTGATCAGAATGGCCTGCAGATGTATAATAAAGTTGAAAATATCAATGGAGAAAATAAAACAAAAAATAAAACTGTTATTACAGAAGTGACCACCACAACATCCACTGTTTCCACAGAATCGAAAACAGTGTTTAAAGTGGCAGAGTTGTCAGCCTTCAAGGATGATAAACAAACTATGGTGTCATCTACAGAAAATTGTGCCATTTCCACTGTAACTACCACCACCACTGTAACTAAGCTTACTGCACCTGCTGCAGACAGCAATGTCGATGTCATCTCTGTACAGGAGCACAGTAAAACTGTGATTACCACAACAGTAACTGATTCATTAACTATTCCAGGAGGCACATTGGTGACTTCCATGACTGTGAGCAAAGAATATTCCACAAGGGATAAAGTGAAGTTAATGAAATTTTCGAGACCCAAAAAGACTCGTTCTGGAACAGCCTTGCCATCTTACAGAAAATTTGTTACCAAAAGCAGTAAAAAGAGCATATTTGTTTTACCCAATGATGATTTAAAAAAGTTGGCCAGAAGAGGAGGGATCAGGGAGGTTCCCTGTTTCAACTACAATGCAAAACCTGCCATGGATATTTGGCCGTATCCATCCCCAAGACCAACTTTTGGTATCACTTGGAGGTACATACTTTAATGTTTACCTTTTTAAAGAAGAATTTGGGATGGGGTGAAATTAACTGTAAAAATGGAAGCAATACAATAGGCATGCCAAAGGTAATTTTTTATTGACTTAAGACATATCAAAATAGGGGCGTTCTTATCCCAAAATAAGCATCCACACACAAGTTTGCACTGAAATCAGTAAAGGTGTGGATTACAGGTGATGTCAGGCTTGTCTCTATGGGAAGTTAGTGTATAGCAAGCTAGGGTGTGAATTTACAGCACACTAGCTACCCTTACTGTGCACAAAAATGCCCTCTGGCAGTTTAGCTCTGAGCTATACCAACAAGGGTGCTTTAAGTGCTCAGTAAGTGTGTTTATGCCAGGAAGGTTGTGCCAGAGTAGCAAGGGCACTGTAAATTTACACACTAGCTTGCTGTGCACTAACTTTCCCATGTAGACAAGTCCTTAGTTATTTTTGTTCCCCATGTTGACAAGCCCTGAGCTGCCAGTTTTTGATGGATCCAAACAGCACAGAACCAGAGTTTAAAACAGTGTTGTAGCAAGGTTTACCATAAAAGAAAAGTGATCCTCCCCACACTAGACAAAAGTGGTGGAAATAGATTTAAATGGAACTCATTCTCAGGCTCTGTTTAAAGACCAGTGGAGATGGAACCTCAGTCCTATCTATAATCGACGAATAGGTGGAATAACTTACCTGTTGGAACAAAATAGTTCTGAAACTGTTTATAATGCAGAAATAACCATATTTAAACTTGATTGTGGCTCAGCTGCATTAAATGTTTTCTTTTTGTCTAGTGTTTTGGTGGTGGTGGTGGGAGGGAATTTTATGACCATTTTTAAGGTCCCATGGTTTTTTTTCAGTAGTCTTATCTACACTAGATAGGGTGCTTAACAATAGAGGTCAATCTATACTAGCATTCCCATAGATAAAGATGCAGTAGTGGGAAATGTAAGAAAAAGTTTAGTGTAGACACAATTTCTATTAAGTTTAAAATGTAGTTATAAATTTACTTTTTATAGCCTGTGTGGATGTAAGATACATGCTGTAATACACTTTTAGCCATAACATGTTTAAACATGTTTTTGTGTATATAGACAGGGTCTGAATCTTATTTTCTTTCAACATCCTAATTTTCTTGGTTTTATGTGAACATTCTTCTTTATAACACACAACTCTTTGTACAGTTGGGCCTGAATGGTATATGGTCTTGTAGATTTGTCTGCTAAAGCTCTTCCATAATTTTGTATATTTCCACTGCATATCCAGAGTTGTATGCTTTAGGGCTTGGTTCTGCTCCCATTCAAGATGATGGAAAAACTCCTATTAACTTTAATGATGCATGATCAAGGTTTTAGTGAGAATCATCTTAACAACTTTAGTCGTGTCTCATGACAGAAAGCTTACTTAGAATCATTCTAATTGCTCTGTCTTCACCTTAAAAGCAAAGGTGACCTAAATCCATTATTTCAAAAAAGTAATAACTGGTGCTAAATTGCGTTATGAATTTTTTTTTTAATTAATTCTTGATCTGTTTCTACAGCCCATTATTACTTGTAAAATCTTCAGTATTATGATCAGGCACTGATATTTTATCTTTGATATTTAAATCATAATAATTGTTATAAACATAGCTGAAAAGTGAGTTTCTCTGGTGGGGAGGGATTTGCAGATTCCTGCAGAAAATCTTCACTGCAGTTTATGGACCTGCAGAAATACTGTTAATTTTTCAGTTTAGTTCATTGAGAGAGGCCCCTAATTTTGTCCCTGGGTACCCTTCAGATAAACTCCCAGCTTCAGAAATTAGTGTTAGCCACTTTGCATTAAATATGAATCCTTCCTGCACTGTCAGACATTGCTTAGATCTCAAACAAGGCTGCATTGTCCCTACCTATCTTTTGTATGTGCTGTCTGTTAAGTGCCATGTATTTTCCCTCTGAGTGGTATTCGATGTAGAGAGTCTTTTGGTCAGCCCCTTTTGCATGTTCCTCCAGCTGCCCAGTGGCATTCCTGCAATGGCATGTAAATAACTTGATAAAATTCTCTCTACTTCATCAAAATATGTTTAATCTACCCCTCACTTCCCAACTCATCACCTTAAGATGAGGTGTATTTGTGCGCACACATCCTTTACCCACTTCCTAAGAGAATTCTGTATATGCTTTGTCTGTAGGATTTATAGATCAACTCAGAGAAACTTTTACAGTTAGGCCCTCCACAGTGCCATCAACAGGGGACTATGCCTTGTTGCAGACACTTTCAAAACAAATATACGTTATGCATTCTTCTATGGCTTTTCAGTCTGAGTTCAGAAAGTGCTAGGTTTTTAGCCTTGTCAGTTTGTTCAGGAGCATTTAAATACATGCCTACTAAGAGAAGGCCCTGTTTCATTTACTTACGAAGAAAAGTGGAGGTCTTTATTTTAAGGTTTCCTAATTTTGACCTCATATGTCATCTAATAAAGATATTTCTACTCTGTAACACTATAGAATATGTAGACGGTCACGTTTCTTGCACATGGTTTTTTCCGGGGTCATGTGGAACGAAAGATATTTTTGGAGGATACAACAAACTAACATTGCAGAATTTAGGGGTGTTTGGTACAGCATCTTATCCCGTTGTGCCATGAAGTACATAGGGAAACCCGTCCTGTATCCAGCCTTCATCCACTGACATCAATGGGAAATCTTCTGGAGATCTAGGGCAGTATGAGTTCCAAAGAGTTTGAGGAGCTGACTAAATTACAGGTGTTCATGCTACTTAAATACTGACAAGACAAAATGAAAACCCTTTGAGTCTTTGGTTTGGTTAGTCATTAACTTAATGTATTAGGTTTAAAAATGTAACTTTTTTTTTTTGTTTTTCTTTGTGACTTATTTTAGATATCGACTTCAAACCGTGAAATCATTGGCTGGGGTGAGCCTTATGTTGCGGTTACTCTGGGCATGTTTAAGGTGGGATGATATGGCTGCAAAACCCCCACCTGGGGGAGGAACTACACGCACAGGTAGTATTTCTTACGAGCTTTTGCCTTTTTTTAAATGAATAGTTTGTATTAATTTAGGATATTGGTACTGAGAGTCTATCTATAAAAGTGCAATATGCTACACAAATTTCCGTTGCTTAAAATCATATAAAATTAATATTATATGGTTTATACCAATTGCTATTTTACTTATTTTGAGTATTTTGGAGAAATAGATGAATCAGTTCAATCTAAATGCCTTACTTTTCTGTGTACATTTTTGAAAAAATATAACCAGAAACAAAGTGTTTAAGAGTTGCTTCCAAACAGTTACTTCAGAATGATCATCTGAGGTTAAGAAAAATTTCGCCCACCTTGAATAAAATCCTGGTTCTTCTGAAGGCAGTAATGCCAGGATTTTACACCTTCTTGCAGTAATAGTGTTACTTTGCAGAAGGATGGGGTTTACATTTTCCTGTGACAATCGATTGGCCAGTGTGTGAGGTAGACAATATATTCTGATATTACACCTCCTGTGTTTCTAGGAATTAACTGTCTCTTAACATGTATTTCTCTGTTTTTTGTTTACTCCAAGCTAGTCAGCACACACAATCACTTATTTCTGCCATTTTTAATTGCAGTATTCTTTGACTTCCTCACTATAGCCCATATTTTCAAATCAGCCTGCATGCATTTGTGCATGCCTTACTTCCATGTGTACAAGTCAGAAGTTGTGTGTACACATGCCTTCATGCAGGTACAAGCAAAAGCCCAGATTTGGAAATCTGAGCCTGTTCATGCAGAAACTTGAAATAGCTTTTTTGGTTGCCTGTGAAACTCAATGGATCTTTGAAAGTTATTTCTCCACAACTTCCTATCTTTATTTCTGATGAACAACTTGTTTACCTTTTATTTTCTAACATAATACATCATATTGGGATTAAATCACTGTAGAAACATCTGAAACTGAAATTACAACAACTGAAATAATCAAACGGAGAGATGTTGGTCCTTATGGTATTCGTTCAGAGTACTGTATAAGAAAAATAATTTGCCCTATTGGTGTACCAGAGGCTCCAAAAGGTATGTTTGTTTATAAGTCTTCAAACTTCATTATAAATTTTATAGAAATAAGTTTAACCAGATTTTCATGGTAACCCTGACCATCTAAGGAGAGTGCAGTGTTGCACAAATTGAGATAAGTATCCACTCTCCATTCAGTTGTGTTAAACAGATCTAGTCATTCTGTTAGATGTATTATCTTAAAGCCAAAGGCCTTCCTGTTTCTAAAATGAGATTAGCAAAAATGAATGGGGTAATATACAGTAAATCATCTTTATAAGCAGGATATCCTGTCCTTAATATGTTAGAAGAAAATTCTCAACTAAGAAAAAGTTAACCCAACTCCATATCTAATCTACCATATGATATTGTAGATTCAAGTAGGCTACCACTGAAAAACAGCAAATTTATGTGTATGTAATATTTATTTTCTGTGGATTTTCAGTAGCCATGCCTTCATACAAAACAAACTAAAATGAACCTACCCCTACAGATCTTTAAAACTGTAGACATGACTATATTTTTCTCCTGATTTCGTTAAAATCTAACAGCCCTCCTAAATACAGTTTTAGCTTCTAGCTTCCTGTAAATCAAAAATAGCTTGTGGATCTATTGTGCTTATTATAGATTCTTGGAGTATAATGATACTCAGATTACTTCTTTAACAATTAGGTTGGAATTTTTAAAAGTCTTCAGCTTTGGCCTAACAATGCTGCCATTGAATTCAGTGGGAGTTGGTCTGAAAATTTTACTCTGAATAACCCCCGTTTTCAAACTGCAGAATTTATGTAAAAATTGACACTAAATAACTTTAAATTTGGATATTTAATTTTATTTCCTGGTTTATTTTAATGACTGTTTGACTTTTCTCTAAAGAAACGCCTACACCTCAGAGGAAAGGCCTTCGATCAAGTGCACTGAGGCCAAAGAGGCCAGAAACACCCAAGCAGACCGGCCCTGTTATCATTGAAAGTTGGGTAGCAGAGGAGGAATTGGAATTATGGGAGATCAGGGCATTTGCTGAAAGGTAAGATGACACAATTTAAATGAAGCATTTTAGTTTGTGTGTACATTGTTAAATAAATGCTCCAACCAGATTACCCAAGTTCGGGGTGATACCCACAATGAATAAAAAAATTAAGCTGTTAATGTTGTCTTTGCTTTCTTTTTTAAAAATGGACAAATTTAGTTGAAGGAGCAAGTTACTAGTGATGCCAGAAACTAATTTAATTGTGGCAGATCTGTAAACCTTCACACTAATTTTGTGTTAATCTAGTATGTAGTAACTAAGCAAACTACTATTTGGCAGCTTTATGAAGTAAACAGTGTTGTGTGCCAACAGATTATTTCTGTGCAGCATGAGTCCCTCTGACGTACACATTACTTACTAAAACTATAAAGGTTTTAAATCATTCTGCAGTATGAATGAAGTAAATGTGTCCCTTAAAACAAAGGGTAAAGTCAGCCTCTAAGTCCCAAAGTACACACACACATGAAAGGAATATTCACAGTGCTTCACATTTAGAGGAAAAGTTATAACTAGACCTTTATCTTGCTTTCCTAACAAAATGCTGCTGTTTTGAACTGTTGGTGTTATGCATAAGGTGGTGGTTTCAGTCTCAAAAATAGTTGTGGACTGCAATCTTGATAAATAGTTTCTTTGAAAGGCATTGTATTCATTTGCTTTAAAATATTTCAAGGAGTAGTCTAAGAAGCAGGACTAATTCTCAAAAAATCAGTTAACCTGGATAAACCGAAATAGCTTTTTTTGTGTACAGTATTAATTTTCTCTTTGGTTGCTTGTCTTTGGCAGGGTGGAGAAAGAAAAGGCACAGGCAGTTGAGCAGCAGGCTAAGGTTAGTGAACAGAAGAAGGCTGAGGAATTCAAGGCCCAAATGGAGGTTCAACTAAAACAGCAACGATTGGCTGCCCAGCAGGTGGGGGAGCCATTTAGTAGTCCCACCTGTCAAAAAGTTTGCATTGTTAGTCTGCGTACATCCAAACACAGGAAATAAAGTATGCCTCTGTGATGCTATTTTTCAAGTATAATTGTAACTCTTCCAGTATATATACAAACTCAACATTCTGGAAAGAGCCCACTGAGATATTAAACATTGTTGCTTATTGTATGTAATACATTCATTATTTTGAAGTACTGGGCTCCAAGAAGGATTTTTTATAATTGCCTTTCAGTTTTGTAGACCCAGTTTAGATTGTGTCCAAAAAAGTTTTCCTTCCACTTTTAAAAGGAGGGTGTGAAATAGTAGCCTGCAGGTGAGATCTGAAGCATTCCACCATCTGATGGAAATCAGCTTCAACACACAGTTGACTGTGAAATTGGCCAGATTAGTTCCAATGCTAGAATTAGGACCTGATTTTGTCCTACCCTGAGTTTGTCTGGATACAAGCATGGAAGGGAAGGGTTGTGTTTTAACCTGCTAATTCATAATACCCAATACCTGATTGCAGGTTGATTTTTTTAGTTATTTATTTATTTTGCGCCCTGAATGTTACAATGAAGAATTGTACAATTTTTCCAGAATGGTTTCATTTTTCCTTTTGTTTTGTCGTCTTTACAGACAATACATTTCTCCTTGTTAGTGATTGATACCACAAATAATATTTTAGAATTATCCAAGCATAAAATAAAATGCCAGCCATTAGTTAACATATAAACCTCCATTACTTTATTTTCTAATGTTTCTGCTATTTTATATCTTAAATCATTGGTATTATTTATTCACTTGTAAATAGTGAAAAAGAAATAATGTTGGTGCCTAAGCAGTTCTACCCACTTTTCCCAGTCTTGCAGTCAAGATTCAAATGGATAAGGAGCACTGCTCATCGTGAACTATATTGGAAAACGTGCAAATTACAATTGGCATTATTGAATTGCTTGCAGATAGCCATCTCTCTAAAATAAAAAGAGCACCATTGCTTATGACAGTGACAGCGTGGGAAGCCTACTGTATGTAAGGGATTGTTGAATATGGTTTTGAGTAGGCTGGAGATTGGCTTACAGTCAGATGAAAAACTTTAAATAATGATGTTCTTTTGATGGTAAATTAGATAAAGTAGAAATGGAGATATCTTCACTTTCTGTCACTTTGTTAGCAAGATAAAGCTGCAGCCAGCAGTAAATTCAGGAAAGCCAACAGTAATTAAAAATTGAGCTATGTGTAATACAGGTTTGCATCTGTCATTGAAATTGATGAAAGCCATAGACATGTACTGAAACCCAAAATATGGGTATATATTTTCAGACTGTAGTTTATCATGCCAAAAAAACCTTCTACCTTTTGATCTTTCATATTGCTTGCTAGTCTGAGAATAGTTATAAATGCAATGGATTGATTATGGACAGCATTCAAAAGATGCTATATATATATATATATATATATATAGCATCTTTTGAATGCTGTCCATAATCAATACATAATTTATATATTGTTGTAGATATATTCATTTCCTACACAGCACAACAATATATATATATATATATATATATATATATATATATATATATATATTTTGTGCTGTGTAGCACAGTGGAATGTATCATCTGCAATACAAAGTATTTTATGGCAAATTATAATATTGCATGAGTATGTCAATTGTGATAGCTTGATAGCAATCTGTAATATATTCTGCTTCAATAATTTAGTATTTAGATTTGCTAGATCCTGTTTGCATACCTTATTTTTCAGTGGGAAAGATTATGTATTCATCACTTGCAAAATCCACAAATTGTAACTGTTCATTCATTCATTGAGTTTTTCTTCTAACTTCTATAGAAGCGACTGGAACAACAGAAGCAGTTACCTACAACAGCCACTTCGGTCACTACAGCAAGCAGTACTGCAACCACTGCCTCCACTCCACAGAAGGTTGTGGTAGGCCCATTAACAGGCCCAGTTCCTACTGGAACCAAGGTGGTGCTCACTACTAAAGTGGGCTCTCCGGCTACAGTAACATTCCAGCAGAACAAGAACTTCCATCAGACTTTCGCTACCTGGGTTAAACAAGGCCAGTCCTCAGCAGGTAAATGATCTGTGGGTCACTAAAAGAACCTGTTGTTAGTCACTGCTTCTATAGCACATCACCTATTTCTCTATAATATAGCAATATTGGGGTTTAATTTCTAATCTTTGTGGTTAACTTTGTTACCAGTTTGGGAGGGGACTGGGGAACAATTATTTTTTGTCTAAAGATGAATGTCCCGTCCTTAGGCCAATATTTTTCCTGCACTCTCAAGCCAGATTGTTTCATTTCTGATCTGTGCCATTTTTATCGGTAATCATCTATGGTGAAAGTGTTCTGTGCATAAATTCACTGTTTCAACAAACCTTTACAAGATATAATGAGGAGTAAAATGACATGACACATTGAAAAGTGGTTGTATAATAACCTTCCAGTTTTACTCTCTTATACTTAAGAAATAATCATATTTACTAATAATAATTTAAGTTCAAAAATTGACTTTCTTATTTCAATAGCTACCAGCACAGCTGCTACATCAGCTACAACCATTGCCAGCACAGGTCAGACGTTCCAGATTGCAGGCAGTCCAGTAACTATGGCCGGCAAAGTGATAACAAAGTTGCCACTTCCAGCAAACAGCAAGATTGTTGCCGTCAATGTGCCATCAACCCAAGGAGGTAGTGGGGGGGGAAATGTATCTTCTAACGTTCTAATTCAGATTGCATTGACATTATTTTCCCAGTGAAATAAAATGTGACTTGTCTCTTTAAAAAAATAATAAAACAGAAAACCCCCAAACTGGAATAAGAACAGGAGTACTTGTGGCACCTTAGAGACTAACAAATTTATTTCAGCATAAGCTTCCGTGGGCTACAGCCCACTTCTTCGGATGCATGGAGTGGAAAATACAGTAGGAAGATATATATACACAGAGAACATGAAACAATGGGTGTTACCATACACACTATAAGAAGAGTGATCAGTTAAGGTGAGCTATTATCAGCAGGAGAGAAAAAGAACTGTTTGTAGTGGAAATGAAAATGGCCCATTTCCAGCAATTGACAAGAAGATGTGAGGGTTTTTCCCACCTACAGTTCCTCATAATAATAATAGCTCACCTTAACTGATCACTCTCCTTATAGTGTATATGGTAACACCCACTGTTTCATGTTCTCTCATAGAATCATAGAATATCAAGGTTGGAAGGGACCTCAGGAGATCATCTAGTCCAACCCCCTGCTCAAACCAGGACCAATCCCCAGACAGATTTTTGCCCCAGATCCCTAAGTGGCCCCCTCAAGGATTGAACTCACAACCCTGGGTTTAACAGGCTAATGCTCAAACCACTGAGAGGTGTGTGTGTGTGTCCGTCTGTCCGTCCCTCCCTCCCGTATTTTCCACTGCATGCATCCGATGAAGTGGGCTGTAGCCCACGAAAGCGTGTGCTCAAATAAATGTGTTTGGTCTCTCAGGTGCCACAAGTACTCCTGTTCTTTTTGTGGATACAGACTAACGCGGCTGCTACTCTGAAACGAAACTGGAATAAATCTCTACAGCTTTTTCTTTGCTATCCCCAAACAATGGCAGTTGTTTTCAGGCAAAAAAATGTAGGTTTGTATCTTAAATTTCTGCCTGCTCTTACCCATGACCTTGGGCCTTGTACTCTGAGTCCCATAGTGCATAATCAGAAGCTCTAATTTCTTTTGACAACCTAGAATGCAAAATTCTCTTTTCCGCCTCTAAATTAGACATCAGCAAAAGGATTTTTTAAAAAGTGTTGCAAAACAGACGTAACTGCTAATTGTAAATAGTTATTCCTTAGAAGCCAGTGTGACTCATTTTACTGATCAATGCAGTAGTGTTGGATCCTTTTCTTCTTGATTGGAAAAGACAACATGACATTTTGTGAGCTTGTGGATGGCATATCACTTCTTCACCAAAGAAAAATACTCATTCCACCATCTCCATTTTATTTAATCTATGAAAAAATCGGAGACTGCTAGCTTTTGATGGTGCTTTTTTAGGTGGATGAACGGCACTTATCGTGCTTGCCTACTCCATGAGTTTGAGGCTCTTTGAGATGTTTCAATAGGCCACTTGGATGGCCTGTGCCTCCCTGCTTCCATATTTAAACGTGTAAATAATAAACACTTGTATATGGCACCACGCATGGGCAAGAGCCTCATCGTAAAGATGAATAGAAAGGTTCACAACTCTGAAATATCATTCTTTGCCCAAATCCTTTTAAAACGTCTAGAGGTAATGCTACTTCCCTATAGAACGTGACGACGTTTCTGTCAAGAGACTTTGACAGAAGTCCCACAGAAGTGTCATAAAAACGTAGAGCGTGAGTACTGGATGTCAGTGTGGAGTTCCTATGATTTATTACCTTTGCCATTTTTTGTATTAATGGATTAATTCTTTTTTTATTAGGTGTTGTTCAAGTTCAGCAAAAAGTGTTGGGTATCATTCCATCAACTACAGGTGCAAATCAACAAACATTTACTTCATTCCAGCCACGGACAGCAACTGTAACTATTAGGCCAAATACCACAGGGACTCTAGGTACAACCTGTACTTCACAAGTAAGATGTTTTTCTGAGCTTTATCAATTACATTGGTAAATACATTGGAAGTTATGGAAGGTACATGGAGAAACACAGAAGCAGGATCCTACATGCATATGCAGATGCACAGCAAGTCTAATAGACACTTGAGATTTCAAAATAGGATTTTTAATAGGATTATTGAATTATTAAAGTTTTCAAAGGTTGTGCTGTGTTGCAAGTTTTGATTCAGACTAGAAATAAGGTTGTACAGTGCCTAGCCTAGTACAGAGGGGTCTTGATCCATGGCTAGGGTGCATAGGCACTATGGCAATACAAATAATAATGTGCAAATTTAACACAAAGGGAAATTAACGATTGGAATAATTTACCCAAGGATGTGGTGAATTCTCCTTCAGTGTAGTCTTTAAATCAAGACTGGATATGTCTCTCAAAGATATACTGTAGCTCAAACAGAAGTTATGAGCATGATGTAGATGCTACTGAGTGAGGTTCTCTGGGCCTATGTTATGCTGAGGTCAGACTAGATGATCAGAATTATCCCTGTTGCCTGGATATCAATCTGATTCCTGGATTCAGTCTTCCACTCCCTAGGCTGGCATTCACATTTGGTCGGAGTGGGAGGATAAACCCACGCATAATTTTTTCACCGATCAAGGAGCCACTTCCCTGTTGTCCTTCTTGGCTTTTGTCTGGTCTCTACAACATAGGACCTCATAGCGCATAGTTTTAATGAGGAATTGATGCTTATCAGAGCTAAGAAACTTGTCAGGATTGTAAATAAGACAGAGTTTCGCTAAAGTCGGCTTTAACAGAATTTTCAAGCGTGCAACATATAAATATATGAGCTACTTGTATCCCTTTATTTCTCATTGTTTGAAAAGAATTCAAGGTTCAGCAGGATATGCCCTTTTTGAAAAGTGTTGTGTATGTTCTCCTTTTGCTGTTTCTAGATAATGCCAGGAACACCACTCCGCCCAGGTATGACAGTAATACGGACACCACTTCAGCCATCAACATTAGGAAAGGCCATTATTCGAACACCTGTAGTGGTGCAGCAAGGTATTCTTCCATCCAGTAGGTTCATTTTAATTATAAACTTCCAGTGTGTGAAACCATGGTTTGTTTCTCCATAAACATTTTATGCATCATTCACCCTAACTCAGAAATTACTGTATTCAGTGTTGGGATCAATCATCAGTTTAATCAAGATTACTGGAGAGTCTACTGAAGAGTAACTCTTTCATTTGGGTGGGTACAAAGAACAGGGTTTCCTAGTTTAATAAAAAAACTTGGATAAACAGTTTAATGGACAATTAAAATATAAAATTATTATTAATCAATTTGTAGAAAGGTTTGAATTAATAGTGTTGTGCGAAAACACTACATGTAATTAGAGGAAAGCTCGGTGTTTAAAACTATCTTGTAAGTAGATTGCAAAATGTTTTACTTGAAATCAGATTCATATTTTTGTTGGTTAGTCAGAGAAGTGACTAATGATATATATTCTGTAGCAAGCAGGAATGCTTGCTTAACTTCTCTCATGAAGTTGGGGTTTAGAAGTTTTGTGGGCTATAATGAAAAATGTTGGAAGTGTATTTTTAGCATAGCAAATTTTGCCATCTTTAACAGGTCAGACTCAACAGGTGGTGACTCAGATAATTAGAGGTCAGCCTGTCTCAACTGCAGTGTCTAATGCTAGCACAACAACTTCAAGTCCTGGACAAAAGGTAGCAACAGCTCCAGGAACACCTCCACAGAATATACAACCACAAACCACAACACCGCAGCCCACTCGTCCCCAGCAAGGGCAGGTGAAACTTACTATGGCCCAACTCACGCAGCTAACTCAAGGACAGGTAAACAGTTGTGGTTTTTTTATAGACTCATTCATGAAAATATGACCATACTGATATCCTTTGAGCTCATCAGTATGGCAGGTGTGTGTGTGTGTCTGTACGTTTCATATATTGTGTTTCAGTTTTACTTTTTGAGAAACCTATAACGTACATACAAATCAAATTGTAATTAAATTAAGAAAATAGTGATTTATTTTCTCTAAATATCTTTTGTCTGCTTACCTTGTTGCCTTCAGAATGTGGTGCTGATGCCCATCAACTGTCTTTGGGTGGGTGTTGAAGGACATGATAGCTGTCATTTACACTTGCTTTTAGTACTGGGAAAGGACAGAGTTACATCATTTGGAACTGGAAAAGAGCACTCTTTATTGTTTATGCCTAGGCCATGGGAGTCTGGTTAGTGCATGTAAATTTAGATTCATGCTGAGTTTGGCTGTAAATTGTAAATCCTTTAGATTGTTAACCCTTCAAGGGGCCTTCTTTTCTGTGTTTATACGGCACCCAATCCCAATTTGGACCTTTGGGAACTACGATAATATAAATACTTAATAATAATGTTAAGAATGGATAAAAGGTTTAATTGTCAAAATATGCTCATGCCTTAGTGTCATTTTTTACATGTGGAACATCATGCAGGAATTCTTTTCTAGGGCAGACTGAAAAGGTTATTGATTATTGAAGGTGTGGAGAAGGGCAGGTATCAGTTGAAGGCAAGAGCTGCCACTGGTGGGACTGATTCAAAGAGACATGTATGACACAGGGAATCACCTTGAGGGTTAGAACTATCCTTCTGATCTGTCTGCAAAACTGGGATGTTTCTGCCTGTATTAAAGATCTCCAAAAATATGGTATCCAAAGAGACAATTTAAGCAGTAACATTCTACCAGCATGCTGACAACCTGGATGAACAGTCAGCACTTACAGTTGGGCAATGTCTGATATGCAGTTAGGAAAATGTTTTATTGAATAATGTTGTAAACAGGCAGTTGGGACTCTTGAGGTTGGTCTTTGGGTCAGGAGGTGGTTAATAGGATTCCAAGAATTAAGCATCAGAGATATGATATGTATCCTAGTGGTTCAGGATTTAAATTCCCAGAATTCATAATCCTGGGTCTCCTGGATTACTGCATAGTCCACCTAAGGGTTATATCATTGGGACATCAATACTAACATGAATTTCTTCCCTCCCCTCCCCCGTCCCACCCTTTTTTTTTTTTTTTTTTAGGGTGGCAGTCAAGGGTTGACTGTGGTAATTCAGGGACAGGGTCAAACTACTGGCCAGTTACAGTTGATACCTCAGGGTGTGACTGTAATACCAGGTCCAGGACAACAACTAATGCAAGCGGCCATGCCGAATGGTACAATTCAAAGATTCCTTTTCACTCCATTATCATCATCCGCCACAACAGCTAGCACAACTACTACGACAGTTTCCACTTCGACATCAGGTACGGTTTTCTGTGTTCAAGAGAAAAAGATGATTGGAGTTAGGTTGTTTTCATTTTTTTATATAGTTGGAGTTAGTCTCTTTCATTAAAGTATCTTAGCTAAAAGAACAGTGTGTAGGCTTTGAAATCTTCAGTTGAAGCTCCTCAACTTTAGAAAACCTAGGGCCTTGTCTACACTACACAGTTTTGTTGGCAAAAGGCAGCTTTTGCCGACAAAACAGTGGAGGTGTACAATGCTACTTTTGTCGGCAAAACAAAACCACTTTTGCAATGAAGTTAAGCAACAAAGTGTCAGTGTAGATGCTGCCATTCATTATGTCACCATAATTGGCCTTCCACAATGCCCGCCATGACTGTTCTGATCAATGTTTTGAACTCGGCTGCCATGCATTCCAGCTACACAGGCATGCGCCCTTCTCCTTTCAAAGCTCCGGGAAGTTCTGACAGCTACGCATGCCACTCTGCTCAGGCAGCAAACAGCAAATCATTAATGTCCTGGGGACTAGGAACACAGCGGCAGGCAGGCAGGGGCGTGTGTATGGGCGGGGGTGAGGGGGGGGAGTGAGTGAGACTGCTGTGCTATGCAGAGCCAGGGAGGGAGGTGGGGGCTGATGTCAGGGGTCTGCCCCTACCTTAGGACTGGTTGTTTCCAGGCGCTGTCTGAACTTAGAGACAGCATGCCAACACACTCACTCTCCCCCAACACACGCACCTTCCCCCTCCCCGTTTTCTCTCACTCCCCTCACACACACATACTTCAGTTGAAAAGTGACTGGCAATTGCCCGTGGAATGATGGGATTTAGAAACCTGCATCTTGTGACACTGTACCTGCCCCACGAGGCATTGGAAACCCTTCCCAAAGCACCCTGCGGCCAGTTGCAAAGTGGGATAGCTATCCATAGTGCACTGCTCTCTGTTGATGCAAGAGCTGCTAGTGTGGATGCACTCTGCTGACACAAGGAGCATAGTGTGGACATTCAACAGCGGTTTAATTAAAGCAATTTAATTAAAGCGGCATAACTTTTGTCGACAAAACTCTGCAGTGTAGACGTGGCCTAATTGTGCAGATTAATGGAGCTTGTAGGCACGTTGCTTGGAATGAGTGGAATACTCTGTTTTTATCCTTCACAGCTACGGGAGAACAGAAACAAGCCTCACAGACACAACCAGTGCTGCCACCAATTCAGCCCCACCCTCACAGTCAATTGCAAGCTCAGCCACAGGTGCAAACCCCAAGTATTCAGCCTCAGCCCCCAGCCCAGCCACAGACTACTCAGCCCTCACTTCAGCCTGAAGATCAGACACAGCCTGAATCTCAGTCTCCAACATCAGCTCAGTCTCCAGTCAAATCTGAAGCACAAACTGTCGTGGCACAATCAACTAAAACTCCAGTCACAGTTCAGTCTCCACCACAGACCCAGGTTCAAGGGCTGCCTCAAATTCAAATCCAAAATCAACCACAGACTCTCATCCATCCACAAGCTCAGTCCCAAGTCCAAGCTCTGCAGCAGGCTCAGGTGCAGACCACAACCCAGCAACAGATACAAATGCAACCCCAAGCTTCTATACAAATACAAGCTCAACTGCAGCAGCAGTCGCAACCCCAGATTCAGACTTCCCTTCAGACTCTTCCAGCTGCACAAAATTTAAATCAAGTTACTGTACAATCTCCACCTCGCCCTCAGCTTCAGATCCAGCAGCCTACAACAAAAGTTATTACTGTACCTCAGCTTCAGCAGCAAGTCCAAGTTCTCTCCCAACTTCAGTCTCATGTTGTAGCTCAGATACAGGCCCAGCAGGGTGGTGTGCCCCAGCAGATTAAGCTTCAGTTACCTATTCAGATTCAACAAGCCAGCCCAGTGCAGGCTCACCAGATTCAGAATGTGGTAACAGTTCAAGCAGCTAGTGTTCAAGAGCAGCTGCAAAGGGTTCAGCAGCTCAGGGAGCAACAGCAAAAGAAAAAGCAGCAACAGATAGAAATTAAACGTGAACACACTCTTCAGGCTTCTAATCAAAGTGACATTATCCAAAAACAGGTAAAGTTATCAGAAGTAAATACAAACCATGCTAAACACATGTTTCTGTTAATCATATTGATACATTAGATAGCCTGTGAATGGAGCCTCTGGGATTTTCATTTCTAAATTAGATTGCGAAATTGTTTTTGCCAATTTAATAGCACCTCTAAGTTAATTCAGCACCTTAAGAGACTACTGTGCTGTACTTGCTATCTGGCACTTTGAATTAATGTATTGTATCGCTGGTTATTGGGAGAAATGTATCTTCAATGTTAGTCCAGAAAAAGTGAGGACTGGTGATTTGCAACACTTCTGTGCTTTCATTGGCTGTTATGGAAAGGAGACTATAAGAGCTGTATTAAGTATAATGCTGTTAACTACAGGGTGGTGGACTGTGGGGAGAAAAACTGAGCAGAAACCCTAAATATAGTGCAGCAATAGGAGTTTGAGAAAGTGCAACTGACTACAAAAGTGAAACTGACTTCACTTATTTTTTTCTCCAGAAATAATGAAAATTTAAGTTGAATCTCTAAATTCCTTAGTCATAATTTAAGATTAAGTATAAAAAGTTACCTTCAAAATAGTGTAAGTAAATAAGACTTATTTGTTCAAATGTGACTTAAGTTAGCAAGTGTCCGCATTTCCCCAAGTACTATTGTCAGACACTACCTGAAGTTTTCAAATGTTGTTTGGACTTTGTGTTCAAGGTGGTGATGAAACACAATGCTGTAATAGAACACTTGAAACAGAAAAAGACACTGACCCCGGCTGAACGAGAAGAAAATCAGAGGTAGGAACACATGATAATGTATTAATAGACGTGGAGCAAATGTGTTCAGTGTTGTCTGTTGTACAAAATAAGGCTTTTCTACATGGAGTTGTAAGGCACAGTGTGTGTGTGTGATTTCTAACCAGTCTGTGTAGACAGTGCTGGTGCTCATTGAAAGTTCCTTAGTTTGCTTTAACATAGTGCTATTTTAAACATTAGTGTGCTTTAGAAATCACGCCCTAGTAGTGTGCATTTCCCCATTGTGTAGTCAGGCCTTCTGTCTCAGGCTTGGAAAAGCTTAGTTGTATGAAGTTCTAAAACTGACTTCAAGTAATATACAAATAATGGTGACAATCCATGACTTAAAAGTAACATTCCTAATTGTGAGCAGTTTGATTCTCCTGCAATCAAACTAAATGTTGACTATCTTCACTTGTTGCCCAGAATATGGACTGTGATATGATGCATGTAGTTAGTGCTAGCCACAGTTTTTTAATTCAGGCAGATAAATAACTTTGAGAGAGCTCTCAAAAGGAAATGGAAGGATTGCTCCATTGTCACTAAGCCTGTTTCTCATTTCTGTTTGAGCTCTCCATGTTATGGTTTCTTAATTTCATTCCCTTTGTTGGCAGGAGCTTGTCCTCTGTTTAACTATTTTACCTCCCAGCCAGCAGACAAAAGTAGTTGGCGTTAGATATTCTTCCATTGCTATTTTGACAATTTTGTTGTTCACATGATTTATCAAATAATCCTGTGATCAGGAAAAGGAATTCCTGTTTTATAAGGTTTTGATCCCCAAATCAGATACAAGAACAATACTATGCAACTTAGTGTCCACTCAGTGTGAGAAACGAATAGTGAATACACAGTGGCTAGTTCACAAATCAAAAGTTAAAAATTTGTTGGCACAGACTGCTCTCTTAACAATTACGAATGACCAAATTTGTTACTTTAAAAAAAAAAAAATCTTTTTTGTTAATGGTATTTGACCAGCTCTGTTTGTGGCACTGTCATCTTTCCTCCTCAGTGAGTCTTTTCTTCCCAAAGAATATAATCTTTAGCAGTGAAACCCAGACTAGACCAGGTAGATGTGGGACAGTGAAGAAGAACAGAATGGTTGATGTCATATGGCCCTACCAAACAACCAGTGTCCTCCTACAGCTCTCAATAAAATACCAGCGTCAAAGAGTTCTATGGCACCTTACAGACTAACAGATGTATTGGAGCATAAGCTTTTGTGGGTGAATACCCACTTCCGACGAAGTGGGTATTCACCCACAAAAGCTTATGCTCCAATACATCTGTTAGTCTGTAAGGTGCCACAGGACTCTGACACTTTTACAGATCCAGACTAACACGGCTACCCCTCTGATACTTAATAAAATACCAGGTGGCTCCTTGATTTTCCATTCGTACTTCTGCCCCTATCACGAGTACGTAGGAGCAGCTTGCATGTACAAGTCTGCACGCTCAACAGCAGCTACTTGTCCCAAGCTTTTCTTCTCTACTCCTGCTGCACTCAGCATAGCTTGCAGGTGTACGTGTTGCCTGTTTATTTGAGTACCCTCATGCCAAGCAACATTTTGTCTTCTGGTGAATTGGGGAAGGGGGAGGAACAGAAACTTCAACAGGAATGAAAAGTCCAAAGCAAAAATACAACTATACAAAAAAAGTTAAACAGAAAATGGTCAGGAAAAGACAGTTGCACTGGGGCATAGAGGGGGCATATTGTATGGGGGCTTGCATCCAACAATCCATCATCCTGGGTGCTTCATGATGAAGCAGTTTGGGAACTACTATCTATAGTGATCTTTACTGATAGAGAAAATGATCCTCTTGGACTTTCTTTTGCTGACACACCAAAGTTTAGAAATTAATAAAGTTTAGTACTATTCAGAGCTGTCAGAAGAAGGACAATTCTGTTTTGAAGCAAGTTTTCAGGTTTTGAATTTTTTTTCTGCCTTTGAATGGAAACAAAACTTCAAATGTTTTTGCAAAAATGGAATTGTATCGAAATATCTGTGTTCTTTGGATCAAAACATGAGCTTTTTTGATCTGGGAATTTGTGGGTCCACGGTTTACTGGCCACTTCTGACACACAAGAGACACTCACTGTGCTCTTAATCAGGCAGAACAGGAACTTAAATCTGGGTCTCTCACATCCCAGACCAGTGCTCTAACCATCAGGTTATATAGCATGAGTCTTTGTTGAAAGGGGTAGGTCTCCACAAACTGTCAGTCAAGCAAGTGCTGCTGTTGTGGCTAAATCCATGATTTTACCATCAGAATTAATAATACAGCTTGTGATTTGTGTAGGCTGTAAAGAGAAAATAACTTTAATTTTGTGATTTATTGGACAACTTGGCACAATGTGCTTCTCTGTATTCCTTCCCTAGAATGATAGTGTGTAATCAGGTGATGAAGTATATTTTGGATAAGATAGATAAAGAAGAAAAACAGGCAGCTAAGAAACGGAAGCGAGAAGAGAGTGTGGAACAGAAGCGTAGTAAACAGAATGCTACCAAGCTCTCAGCTCTGCTTTTCAAACATAAAGAACAACTTAAAGCTGAAATACTGAAAAAAAGAGCACTTCTGGACAAAGATCTACAAATCGAAGTGCAGGTAAGAGCAGTTCTTCTCAATGAACCAGGTGGGTTTTCTTAAGTTGGGGGAAAATATTATGTTTATCAGCTTGTCCTTTGAGTCCTTAAGGAAGCATGCAGGGTGAAATTCTTCTTTTGCATGCCTGTAGCCCTGCTGAACCCCCAGATCACTTTATTTACTGCAGCTAGCATTTAATCTATGCCGAGGTCTTTTGTGGTTTCTTAAAACCATTTCTGCCCTATTAAAGTTAAAGGTCCAAATCCTGCAGTCTTGCCTCTCACTGAAAAAGCTAAACCAAGAAGGTCAGAAATCCCCCTACCCTAGTTTTTGCTCCTTCCCCTGCCTTCAAAGAAAATATGACCCATTTGATTCCACTCCTGTTGAGATTTTAACACCGGTGGGAATACCCTTCTAGAAGTGGGGGTGGAGCTGCATTAGACATGTTTTTGTGAAGGACCCCACAAAGCCTTGAGCTGGCCCTATCCTTTATTTCTGTGGCACTTTCTCATTGTAAGGGCATCAGATTTCCAAGAAACAAACAGCAAATTGCAACACAAATGTGCCAGAGCACTTAAGGCAAAGGCCTCACAGTTTATGGAACCTACTGGACCCAACTGCAAGATAGGAATGCTGAGTAAAGATTGTGTGGAAAACTGAAGTGATGTAAAGATATACCAACAGGGAGCTCCTTCACCAATCATGGTCGAGAAGGAGCTGGAATGTCCAGAGGACAGCACTTAAACCACTGCTCTTAGATGAGAATTCTTTGACTGTGGGAGCTACCCCACTCTCCCATAAAGGAGTGAAAATCAGGAGTGAGAATTCTGGTGCATGGTATCATTGGGGTGAAATATTGTTTCTGTATGCTTCCCACACACAAGATTTTGTATCCTGGCAATTACACCTCTGGGTGGGGGAGCTGACATTATAGTTTATTTGCCAGAGAGTCTGCTGTTGAATATCCTTAATCACCCTTTTCATGCCCAAGGAATGACAAATAGGGACTAGAAAATGAACAGGTTTCCCACATGACAATGCAGAGTTACCAGTGTGGGTCTTCATTAATGTATTAAAGGTTCTGTGGATGTTGTTTCAATTCTGAATGTCACAGATCCTATAAGAATCATATTAATTTTTACTTCATATTGTTAAAAGTTCAAAGATCTAGGTGATTGTTAACAGTAAAGACTGACTCCATCCTTAATTCAGCTTTTTATGCCTGATCACCATTTTTATTAGCAAGCATGTGTCCTCCATGTTCTTGACACATCCCTGAAATTCCTCCTCTTTTTTGCCTTAAGATTAGACATGGGGTCACCTCCCCGATACTTATTATCGGACTTAAAACATCTAATCTTAAAGCAGCTGATTTTAACCAGGGGCTGATTTAAATTAATCTTGGAATTTGTACCTGAATGAGTAAATTATTTAAATGACTTGTCTTTTTTAAATGGAGCAAGATTTGAGTCTGGATTCTGATCCTATTCTAGAATGTCCTCAACAGGTGTCTTTTTTGCCTTTTTTTAAACGTGCTTCAGGAAGAGCTAAAGAAAGACTTGACTAAAATTAAGAAAGAAAAAGAAAAAGCACAGGCAGCAGCTGCCGCTGCTGCTGCCGCCGCTGCCGCCGCAGCTGCTGCCGCTGCTGCTGCTGCAGCAGCAACACCACCTCCACCTCCTCCTCCACCACCGCCACCATCACAGCATGCCACCAGCGTCACATCTGCCACCACAGTCCCAGCGCCAGTATCTTCCCAGAAGAGAAAACGAGAGGAGGAGAAAGATTCTTCAGCTTCCAAGTCCAAGAAAAAGAAAATGATTTCTACTACCTCAAAGGAAACCAAGAAGGACACAAAGCTTTATTGCATCTGTAAAACACCTTATGATGAATCAAAGTGAGTGGTGAATGCAGCATGCTTGTCCTGTGCATTGTTTGGTTCAGCTTTAGCATTTAGCTATTAGTCTGAGATAGTGATTAGAAATGGGGGGTAGAAAATCAGGCGGTATTGCAAGGAGCATGGACTATGAAAGAATAAGCAGTGTCTGGATTACACTAGCAATTACAAATCTAGTACTTCTTGTGAGTTAATTTTTTTTACCTGTTTGCATGTTTCCATTGTATGATCTTTCTGTCTCACATGCACATACTCTTTATTTCGCTCTGTTCTTTGTTTTGCCTTTTTGCCTCTGCTTTGGGAGCAAATGATTATATACTTGTGTTCCTACTTGTTGGTGTTCTCTAGTGATAGGTTTGGTACCGTCTCCCTATAAATAAGATTTTTCTGTAATTCAGTAGTTAACAAGAGATACTAACCTATTAGGCTGCATTTCATTTTGGAAAATGTTTCAAGTGGTTTCCAATAGATGTATTTTCTTTTCTCATTTCTTAATATATTACCTACCTGAGTTGCATTAAGAAATGCAAACCAAGCAAAAAAAAAAAACCCATACTTTTCTACCAGACTCTCATACGTTTTGGAAGTTTTAAGCATTTGACAAAATGAAAATGGCAGTTCCTAATAAATGGTTTAGAAACTAACTTTGAAGAGAAAAAGAAGATTGTTTCCTGCTGAAAGGGAAATTGTTTTATAGAAGGAATTGTTTATAGAGAAATTAATAAATGGTGGACTTGGATGACTGAGTGGGCTGGATCACCTCTAGTTTGATGGCTCTAATTCCGCTCAGCTCAGTAATGATCAAAAGTTGTTACCGTATGATAGCTATGCGGTGGCATCTGAGAAATCAGTTGGTGTTAGTGTTCTAGGTCGTCCACTTGACAAAAATCACTCACTCCAAAAGCACTAATTAGCGTCTTTGTTTGGGGTTTCAGTAGAAATGCCAAGAATTGAAATGAGCCACGGAGACTGAACTAGCCTGTCCCCCCAGTATTGGTTCCCCCAAGTCACAGCTGAAGGGGGTTCATATCTGTCTCTTGGTTATTTATATAACTCCAGTCACTATACCATCATGTCAGAGTTGGGAAGCTCAGACTGCTCCTGGTGCTGCACTCATTCTGTGAATGGCAGCTTGGAATGGAAGTACTCTAATCTGCCACTTCTTGTAAGTGCTAAATACCACTTTAAATGGGGATTGGTGGGGTGGGGAAGAGGAAGTGCTATATTAGGATTTTTGTCATTCAGTAAAACTTAGTAGGATGCCCTGTCCTCATTTTGTTATAACATATTGAGCACAGGCCAGTCATACTGGTTCAGTCTCTTATAAGCAGTGTAAGCTTTATCATAAAAATAAAGTAAAGTAAACAAATACATGGATTTGATCTGTTGCCTGTTCAAGTAAATAATCTTTCCATTGATTTCAGTGGGCATTGGATTGGCCCATAGATAATACACGATGACTGCACATTCTAGCATACTGAACAGAGACGACCTTTATTTAAGCAGGAAATAAGATTTCCCAAAAACGGAATGTTAATGCCTTAGCAGTGATCCAGTTCAACTTCTGTGCTCATAAATTCTGAATCTCACCGTTTTTAATGTATGGTGGCTATGCTGTTGAGTTTAATTAACTTCACAATCAAGTGGTGAAATAGTTACTTTTGAAAACATTGTTATCTTATGTAATTTAGTGGTTTTTAATAAATGTATATGGTTATGAGATGTTCTTTTTGTGCTGGTGCCTCATTTGCAGTTCATGCAGGATAGAAGTGTAGCTTTCCGTTTTGTAGCCTGAACTGCTCCTAAGAGGCAACCTGTGAGATGAGGCACCCTATAAATTTGTTATAATGCACTAGATTCACTAAGATCATTCTTTGCTTGAGTCATTTATGTTCTTTTACTGTAGGTCTTTCATGTTTATTTTTTCATTAATGACATTGAAGCATGTTAGGGATTCACTCATACTGTATTCCAGATACAGGTTAGTCAGGGTATCTGTCTAAGATTTAACTGATAAGTGGGAAATATAAAAATAAAACAACTTTTGAGGCAAAGGATCCAAGTTCTGGACCTGAATTTGCTTCCAGGCCAGCAGGAGGAGCTGGCAGCACTGTGAAGATGGTGCTGTCTGCCCTTACAGTGTTGTGGGAAGGAAGCAGAAGAAATATCTTGTGCTAGATTGAATTGGTGTTGATTCCCTGTAGAGAGAACTACATCTAGCCGTTCTTTGCAGAAAAATGATTTCATTAGATTGTTGAGAATTGACTGATAGGAAATAAGAAGCAATGGAAAAAATAGGTTGAATGTGGCAGATGTTGGGCCGCTAAGAGTTTTGGAGGCACCCAGAGGAGGGGAAGCATTCCTCAAATTAGCAAAATGGTGCAGGTGAGGTGTGATTGGATGTGAAGTCTGGGTGCACATTCTAAGACTTCTAGTGCAAAAGTTTGCTAGAAATTAGAGATGTTGGTTTGTTTGGTCTGACATATATTGCTAGCTACCCTAGTGTAGCCAGCTCCTCTTCGTCCTGTCTGCCCAGGGCTGGGTCTACAGGTTAGCAGAAACTGGCATCATAACAAGTGATAAATGGTAAGAGTTTCACTACATTTTTGGGGGATTAGTCCTGTTTTGAGTGGGGGGTTGGACTAGATGACCTCCTGAGGTCCCTTCCAACCCTGAGATTCTATGATTAAACTCTAGGAAGCCTGAAAATCTGGAGTCAGCTAGCTTTTGCTCAGTCAGAGAGAGAGAGGGAGATTGGGTGCCGAACTTCTTGTCCTCATGGTTGATTCTGCTAGTCATAGGTATGTTTGGGGCATCCATATCCAAAATACTGTCAAACATCCTTGAATAATAATTTACAAGTTTATCACACCATTCTGTGCAAGGTCCATTATTCACATGATTCTGTATGGAATTAAATTGTTTTTGTACCTTACCCAATTCTCCTTCACTTTGTATCATACCATATCTGGTTCTGTCCCATAGTGGTGTTTGAGAATAGACACATATTCTCCAAAGAATGGTCTCTGTTCATTTGTTGTAATTCTGATTAGTTGAATTGCTCTATTTTCAGGATCCCACATAGAAATTTTAAAATTACAACACACATTCTTACACAGTTTTCTTTCACATCATGTTATACCAATATGTATTCTACACATGGCTGGTATGCATGTTCCTTTGTAGTGTACTTGTAACTTCTAGTCGGTGTTTGTGCTTTGCTTTGTTTTTAAAATTAACTGAGACCTACATTTTCAAATCTCGAGAAATTGCCTTGATACTTAACTGGCTTCTGAACTATAGTTTTGAAAATGTAAATCTTTTTCTTTGGCCATGTCTTTTTGTGCCTTTTACAGTTTTTCACATATGCATTCATGTTGGAGAGACACATTTTCAGTCCAGTTTTTTTCAAAATTTTGTAGATATTGGTTGACCCACATTTACTAAAATGTCTATATCAAGATTGACCCAAGTGACCTTATTTACAGTGCAGCTGCAGTGTCAGATGTAGGCCTTGCAAGGATAGAATGGTAGAGGACAGGGAGACTGAGTCAGAAAAGTTGCAGAAAGCAGGCTAGCAAGAAAGTGCATCAGAACCAGAAATGCAGGGAAAAGTGCCATGCCATTTGAAATGACAATTACATTGTCATTTTCATTGTGAACACTTTTAGGTTCTATATTGGCTGTGATCTTTGTACTAACTGGTATCATGGAGAATGTGTTGGCATCACAGAAAAGGAGGCTAAGAAAATGGATGTGTACATCTGTAATGATTGTAAACGGGCACAAGAGGGCAGCAGTGAGGAATTGTACTGTATCTGCAGAACACCTTATGATGAGTCACAGTGAGTTCTGATAAGAACCTCTTATTTAATATTTAGGTAGCAAACTGCTCTGACTTTGGTTACTTGTTCCTTAAAAAGAGAAAAAAATATTCTGCATATATTGTATCCCCTGGTATTACAATTTCCTTTTCAATATTTCTCTCTCTCTCTCTCCCAAATGTTGTTTTCAAGTGAATATTTTGGATATATAGGAAAAGTAAAGTTCTTAAGGTGGCCTCAATGTTTTAAATAAGACCAAGAATTTTAAATTGGGATTAATTTTAACAAGGAAGAGCTAGAAAGAGTAAAACAAAATTGAATATTAGTTGGGACTTTTTGTGCTTGAAATTAGTCTCTTGTTCAATTTAGATTGGAAAAATTACTTGGAGTATGGGGTACTTGGGTGGTATCTTTACGTTTGTAAGGCTTTTTGTCACCAGAATACCCCTTCTATATTCAACCACAAGACTCTGGCTTCCATATGAAAAATGTTTGAACAGGGTGAAATTGGAGCCCTAGAATGTAGTCCTATTTTACATGTGTAAAATGTTCCTTGAATCACTGGTCGAGTGAGACTTCTGGCATTACACTGTTACTTTCAGCTTTAAAACTGATAAAGAACTTTTGAAACCTTGTTTCCTTGAAATTAATTCTTCAATTTTAGGCACTACTGATAATTATGAAGTAAAATTGTCAGGTAATTTAGTTATTGTTTATAAATATTAAATTAGCGTGCATGGTTTTATTAGGATATGTAAAACTGAAATGTCACGTTTAAAAATACAATTGTTTTATGTCATGCAGAACAACTACTGAGGTACAAATTATTAAAACTGAGGGTTTTTTTAAAAATCTTTTGCTTTAAATGTAAAGGATAATGTTACTGATATTTTTCTTTCAAATCTTGCAGATTTTACATTGGCTGTGACCGATGTCAGAACTGGTATCACGGGCGCTGTGTTGGTATTTTGCAAAGTGAGGCAGATCTCATTGATGAGTATGTCTGTCCACAGTGTCAGTCTACAGAAGATGCCATGACAGTACTCAGTCCACTGACTGATAAAGATTATGAGGGATTACGAAGAGTACTACGTTCCTTACAGGTGAGGATAAACCATACTGAGAGTGGAAAATACAGGTGTAGAGGTTCATCCAAGATGTCTTTCCTTGGGACTAACCTTGGATCTCTGCTTGTCTGATTGTTAGACATTGTGATTTTGTTAAGAGATGTAATAAGCTTCCTTTTCTGTGAGGGATGACAGTGTGTTGGCCACAGCCTTCTCAAGCAGCATTGTGACATTAAGTAACATTGATGGTAGCCTGGAAGAAAATCACTGCCTCCAGGTTCTGAGGTATTTTGTTTTTTTAATGAATAAGGATACCTCTATTGAGCATGAAGGAAGCAGATTTCATCAGAATATAAAGGGCAGAGCAGTTGCGTTTTGGGTAGGAAACAGAAGTTTTCAACATAAAATAAGTTGTGTTCTCTGGTTAGCTTGTACGATTTCCAATCTGAAGTTATATACACTTCAGCTAAACTGTAAGGCTGACTTTTTAAAGATTAAAAAAATCATTAAAATTTTCTTTAACACAAGATCACCTCCAGCAGATTGATTTCCGCATGCAAATGACTGTATATGTCTAAGAAAAATTAAAAGCATCTAGCCCAGTTATAACATTTTTGCTAGTGAAAATATCATCCCTAATGGTTGAAAAGGGACATTTAAATTGCCATCAGCTAGAAATAATCCCACGTGTTAATAGAAGAGCAGACTAGTGCAATATGAAATGTACAGCAAAATATTTGTTTGATTTTGAGCGGTTTTAAATGACATTTTTTATGACAGGTTAATTTTAGATGTAATGAAAGTGAAAAACAATAAATGGCCGAACTCTGTGAGGTGTGCAGCCCCTTCAGTCCCCACTGACTTGAAAGGAAGCTTCTTCGGGAATACTGGCTGAAGTTGGCTGTTTGCAGTCTCTCAATTCCAGTATGCCCCTCCTCATGAGGACAAACGGCTCATCATGCCAGATTACACTTTTTTAGGATATGGACAGTCGTCTGTTGGGACTAGAGCAAGATCAGCAAATAACACTTTAGTTGTTGCCAAAATTAGAATCAGATGCAAATCTCTAGCAATATATAATTAATTAAACAGCTATCAAGCCCTGGTTAATTTAAATGTATTTGTAATGTTTTCTTCTGAAACTGATTATGCCTTATTTTCCTGATAGGCTCACAAGATGGCATGGCCATTCCTAGAACCAGTAGATCCCAATGATGCACCAGATTATTATGGTGTTATCAAAGAGCCTATGGGTAAGTGTATTTCCAATTAATAGTATGATTGGCTGAGTGCTAATTGATAGTTAATATAGATTTAAAGTTTACATATATCGAATGGCTTCATCCGAGGATCTTTGGGTGTTTTATCAATATATCCTCATTAGGGAGGTGGGTAAAACTAAACAGAGATGATGACTTGCTTATGAGCATATAAGTTTGTGACAGAGCTAAAATCGAAACCTATATACTGACTCTCAGTCCTGCTCCTTAACCATAAATCCATCCTTCCTAACATACAAAATAAAGTCCCAATTGATTTATCAAACTTACAAATTTATTTCCTTCTGATCTTTCTGTACTTCTGTAGTCACTTTCCAACAGAGTGAGTTGTACCACCATACCTTATCCTTTCCTCTCTCCCCTCACTCAGGATCTCCCAGTGAGAGAAGTAGAAGTATGTGCTCATGTGATTAAGGAAAAATATTATTTTAGTAAATTGTTGATATAGTTGCATAATGACTTATGTAATATAGGATGGAAAGATATAAAAGCAATCTTCATTTTCTTTGCTATTGTACAAGAAAATTTTGATTAGACTGAAAGCTCTATTGAAAAGGAAGAAAATCCTTTTGGGGCGGATACTGTAGCTGTATAATAATCTGCAGCTATACTATGTTGTGCTGTGATCTTATTAAATCTCAAGGACAAAGCAGTGGTGGGCTGCCTCAGGACGTGGATGTAAGATCTCTAAGGAAAACCCAGCTGCTGCAAGAAATGGTTACAAATGTTTGTAATCGTCTTCCTTCAAAGTCAGTATTGTCTTAGCAGTCAGTGTGCTTGCGGCTGGAGTTTCTGACTTCTGGATGTCACACAAAACTTGACCACTTGGTACATTTCACAAAAATAAGGACGCTAATTCTGGTGTGTGAGGGGAAAAACTGGAATTTGGCCACCTAAATTTCTTCAAGTTTCACAGAAAAGAGCTGGCTGTATGTTTTTACAAAACACTAATCTTCTCTTGTGGGTAAAACTGTCTCAGAAACGCCAAGTGAGAACATTGTTGAATTTGCAGTCTATCCGGTTACACTTAGCACATTGTCGCTGTAACTGGGAGGAAGACCACCTGTTACGGATGAGTAAACCACATCAAAAGATGTCCATGTTTGCAAATGTTTTGACACTTGGTGGGATTAAAAAACAAGCACTTAGAAGGAATATTTTTAAGGCAGGTGAATCCTTTGTTCATTTTCTCAATCAAGTTAAGAGGGACACTTGTTAATTTAAATTTAAAGACCGTTTAGTTTGTTTTTTCAATGCCTGTCTCTTTGTTTCTAACTAGGGAGTTGCAGCCTTTGTAACTTGCGTAGGCCGAGCTTATTGCACACACCAGGAGCTGCTTGCATTCTTTCACCCCCCCCACACACACCTTTCTGTGTGTCACTCTCCCATCCCCCTCCGTTTCTAGCATTCCCTGTAACTCTCCCCGAGTTCCCTTGTGGAGTCTGTGTGCCCCCCATATTCCCATACCGGGGTTTCCATTCTCCCTGCCTCACCACTGGCTCTGTGTGTGTGCCCATTTCCCCTTCCTCTATGGCAGGAACGCTGTGTGCCCTTCCCCCATTCCCCAGATGCCTGTGTGTATGTCCCCATTCCTTGCCACCATTATTATTCTTTCTGTCTCCTGATATGTTGACATCCTGATAAGTGATTCAGGATGTCAACATATTAAACTCTCTTGGGAAGATGAGCAGTGATGAATTGCGGTATTGTTATGCTGAAAACCATTAATGGGTGTCATTAACCAGTTGTTGGATAGACAATTGAGGGAGCTGGTGTTCGCAGGGACTTCATGTATCCCTGATTTTCCCCCAAATCAGTACAGATTTCAGAGTAGCAGCCGTGTTAGTCTGTATCCATAAAAAGAACAGGAGTACTTGTGGCACCTTAAAGACTAACAAATTTATTTTAGCATGAGCTTTCATGAGCTACAGCTCACTTCTTCGGATGCATAGAATGGAACACAGAGACAGCAGATACAGTACAGTACAAATCAGTACAGTTCTGGCTATGGATGCCTAGGACATTCCGTGAAATTTCAGAATTGATTGGCTGCGGTGTTCAAGTTGTCAGTTTGCAGTCTGAAAGCCCTTGAAGTCATTCTGCCCTTTGTGTGGTAATGTGCATCTCAGGGACAATGAATGGATGTGCCTAAAAGAGTTATGAATTCAAGTAAGGAGTAATCAGCAGGAGCAGATGAACTCTAAATCAAGTGTATTTATTATGCATTTATTGATGACAGTATTCAAAAATAAGGAAAACAAAAAAATACAAAGAATAGAATCAGAGTTCTCTAATGGCAGTGTCCTGTCTTCATAAGGAGTAAATAGCAGCTCTGTAATGGAGGGTTCAAAAACTTGAGTTGCTGTAACTACAATGTGTAAATTACATATAATGAATTCACGTGACATGGGAGGAAGCACCCATTCTAAATGAGACCCCTCACCTGGCATCATGTCACAAACAACATTGCAGAAAATGTGGCCACGCCAGTTGTGCTTTTGTTACAACATTTGGTGATGATATAAATAAACTTCTGTCTGGGAAACTTAAAGATGTCTCGTTTTAAATAACAGGTATGGGTTGGTTTGTTTGTTTTTTCTTTTAAGACCTTGCGACCATGGAAGAAAGAATCCTGAAACGTTACTACAAAAAGGTGACAGAGTTTGTGGCAGATATGACCAAAATTTTTGATAACTGTCGTTACTACAATCCAAGTGACTCCCCTTTTTACCAATGTGCAGAGGTTCTTGAATCATTCTTTGTACAGAAGTTAAAAGGATTCAAGGCAAGCAGGTAAGGCAAAGTGTTCCCTATATTGATAATCGTTTGACTATAACATGAGTTTGTTTTAGAAAATCTTCCTACTACCCTAAGCTTATCCTACTGCACTTGTATAAAGGCCTGCCTCTTCCCCAACACGTGCCATTATAGCTAGATTTGGAAGGGAAGAATCTAGAGTCAATACATTCCAGCTGTTGGTTTTTGTCAAACTTAGGGCCTGAACCTGATCCCCCTTAAGTATTTGTATAATTTTTGTTGAAAATACGAATTGCATATCAATATGGGCATTATCATAATTATAAAGAAACTGAACACTAAAATAAAGAAGACCTTTTCAGTTACTGTGAAAACCAAATCAAAGGGGTCAGCTTCTGTTTTGAATATTATTATTAGCTACTTACTGTCCACTGGTGCCAGGTCCTTTCCTAACACTGCAGAAAGGATGCTCCCCCTACTCCAAAGAGCTCACAATCTAAGGAAAATTCAAATGTATGCAAAAGTAAACAGTTCCTTACTCTTACCTAGCGAATTTCCATCTTTTCTTGTTTTGTATTATTTAGATAACCTGTTCACTCATTTTTAAGCAACTATACGTCCAATTGAAATAATAGAAATTTAAAATTGAGACGAATAGTGTAAAATAAAAAACAGAAACTTAACTTTAAGTTCCTTTTCTGCAGGAAAAGACTGGTACCAAATATTCCATCTGGGAACCTTGTTTGTAAAACTAACATGCACTCTGCTTAACATGAACTATACAGCTTGCCAGCTACATTTCAGGCTCTAATCCATATGCCCTTATGTATAATACATAGTATCATGTACTTACTTACATGAAACCAGGGGAGCTGTGAGTGGTAGTACTGCTATAATTAAGATTGAGACTAGCTTACTCTTGAACACTAGTATAGTAATAGGACTCTCCATATATCATTGCAGATTTGTATCCCAACAATAAACCACCTATGTTTAATTACAAATATTACTTTCATTAAAGTCAACTTGAATCAGAATTCTGATTATGTACAGTCAGTTGGTAGATTAGTCAACTTGACCATTACACTTGAATTCTGGTAGGTTTAACCATAGAATCATAGAATCTCAGGGTTGGAAGGGACCTCAGGAGGTCATCTAGTCCAACCCCCTGCTCAAAGCAGGACCAATCCCAAGGCAGATTTTTACCCCAGTTCCCTAAATGGAACTCATAACTCAAGGATTGAACTCATAACCCAGGGTTTAGCAGGCCAATGCTCCCCCTCTCGAGCTATCCCTCCCCCACAGATCAATTCAGGATTAAATCTATTTGCAATTAACTCTGTTGGACGCTGCACTTATACCCATCTGGAAGTTGCTAGTTTTCAAAGTGGGACAAGAGCAGGACTGTGGGGAAGTGCAGGTGTGGCCAATTGAAGCACTTGTGTATTTACCCTCTTAATTTAATTCTGTGATATCTGCTTTTATCAGGCCATTACTGGCTCATGCTTCTTTCATTCTGTCATATTTGGTTATCCAACATTCATTGTTTGCACACTAATTTCATTGCTGCATCTTATTTATTGTGCTTCTTCATTTACACCATCCATGTTCTTTCTTTTCTTGCAGATTGTGATATCTTTAGTCTGACCTTTTTAACTGGAATCAGAACTGGATGTTGGGGTCACTCTTTCTTTTATTGTACAGTACCGTGACATTAAACTGCCTTAAAAAATCCAGATCAATGTCCAAATATTAAGTGTTCGTTTTAAAATGGAAAAAATTATTTGCCAGCAGCCATGTTGGTAAACAAAAATGTATTAAGAAACTGTCTGTTCCTTGGAATACTGTATTTAAACAAAGTCAAATAATTCAGTCTTGGAAACTATGTATTTTAATTAATTATTTGCAGTCACTAATAAAACTGTGAACGTTAGAAAGGGGATTCGCTGAACTCTGATTAGCAAAAATGTGGTATTAATTTCTTTTACTATTCAGTTTTTTATGTTTGAACGTTTATCCAAAGACTTCCCAAATCAATGTAACTTAAGTATATTTTGTATATTTTACCAAAAGTACCGTAATAATTTATGAATTGTCTTTATGCCTTCCCTATTACAGAATACTATTATGTATCTTGATTAGTAAAATTTTATTTTGGGCATTTTTGGATATTCCAGTGAAGCATCATGTTTTGTATACAGTGGAATTTTTTAATGCTGTAGCTGAAAACTTCTGTAAAGTTCGGAGATGCTTGTTTTAAATGGTGTTCGTCTCCAAAGATGAACAGACATAACATGGCTGCATTCCCCTCTCAGTGATTGACCCTTGGCATCCTCTTAGAGAAACAGGGTTCTCAAAAATGAAGGGTGCTTAATTCACTTTTTTCTGTATTCTGCAGGTCTCATAACAACAAACTGCAGTCTACAGCTTCTTAGAGTTCAGCGTGTTAACCTAACACACACACAGCAAGAATCTGGTTGTCTGAAAATTTTTAATTAAGAAGCCAGATGGTTTTTAGTCAGGTTATCCTGACAAGACTTGATGTAAACTGTGTTTTTATTGGTCACAGCAGTCAAATTATATTCTTGGCTTATTTTGTCCAAAGGACAAAGGAATAAAAATCAGCAGCACCACTTTCTTGTCAAGATCAAATTGTTGTACTATTGTGGCAGAAGTGAGAAACCTTTGTTTTGTTGGCGAGAGAGAGAGCAAGCAAGCAAGAAAAAAGATACAGTAAATGGGGTCAAGTTTAACTCCATGGAAATGCCACGTCTGTTCTTCAGTGAAGAAGCTGGTTTAAAGTCCACACAGAAAACTTTGACTGTATTTATTTATTGTTGCAAAAAAGGACGCTTTTTTATTGCTGCCCTCATTGTCAGCTAATTATTTTTTCTTATAAAATCCGGCCCCGGTTACATGTAATCCATTCTGTATCTTAACATGATTCCTGTAGGTAAAAGTACAAGAAGACCTCTAGATGTCTTTTCTTTCTATGAAAGGAGCTGCTATGTACACATGTGCACACACAAAAAAACTGGGAATCAACAATGAGTTTATCATTCGTGGTAAAGAAAAACGATTAAGCTTGCATAAAAGTTGGGCTAAGTGGTCACAGACTACAGACTCTGTTGCCTTGAATATAACAGTACAATTTGTCATTTACTCTGCACCAGACTGAAATGAGTAAAATCTATTTGAAGGTATCTTGTTTGTAAACATTTGTCAGATTCTAATTTTTTTCTTTTTGTATTAAAATTCAAAACATGGATGTATAATGAAACAAAATAAATGGAGATAATTTTTCTCCCCACAGATGTAGCTGTCTTTGAATGTGCGCTAATATGTTTGTAAAGTTTTTGAGGGGGGTCTGTTTGGAACTGGAAGTATCCCAAGCAGTAGGGGAGGAAAAGGTAGGAAAGGTAGAAAGGGAAAGTGTTTCTTTCTTTTCATTAAGCAACTACTATCCCTTTAAAAAACAATTCTACTGTGGTGCCATAATTGCTGCATCAGATAATAAAGGCAGTATTGAGAAATTTCGTTGTCCACTTCTGAATTAGAAAGAAGGCAAAATACCATCCAGGAATGAAGTCCCACATGTTTGTAATTATATCCGTGAAGGGCATTCTCAGTGGTTTTGTCTCTCCCTATACAAGGAAAGCTAGCATGAGGGATAAATGGAAGCCAACAGAGGGAGATGTGACTTGCAGACTTTTTTTCCTTCTCCTCTCTCTGATCTATCACTTGCATATTGCTTATGTAACTGACTTTGTCCTATTAACTGCCTCCAGTAAATCAGCCAACGCTGGTTTATGCAGCTCTACAACCATTTTGCTAGATTTTGCACTAATTCACAATTAGCTTTGTCCTACAGTGATCTGGGATTTACCTGGTTTATGGATAAACTTCCCTTGGGTTTAACCTCACCCTGCTATGCAAGAACCTTTCCTGTTAATTTCTTAGAAATAAGACATTGCTACTGACCACAGTTTTCTTACAATTACATGCTCAGGTTTACAGGTTCTTCTGGGTTAATTTTATCTAATAAAACCCATACATTTTTGTACAGATACTGTCATTTAACCTATATGTGAAAACTAAAAATGATTTGTTCAATGTGAAAACAAAATCAGTTTATGCTTCTTAAAAATATTATGGAAGAGTAGTTGCATTTAGGTTATGTTGTCCTTTGACTTCTTAAAATAAATGCTACATATTGTATGCATTGTGTTTGATGCAAGAAGGAAAATTCTCAATTTAATGAGTTCTGAAAATATTCTGCATCTCTTCCCAACTTCATAGTATTTCTGTACTATTTATTCATATATAAATATATATGATGTCATTTGAAACTTAATGCGAAAAGAACTTTCTTACCTGTAGCCAATAGATTGCTATGTTTTTAACAGTTGTGGCAAACTGAAGAGTACTTTTTTTGTACGTAATAGGACATTTCATCCTAGACAAATAAAGTCTTGTGTTTGACATCCGATTTGGTTGCGTTTCTAATGAAACATTGGTTGATTATGTAGCTCTTGGCATTGCCAAATTTTATGTAACTTCTTAGGAATTTTTAATACAAATTATTCTCTTAACTTCATATAGACATTTTCACATTCTTGACATCTTTTCAGTTTTTCTGTTGCCAGCTAACATGTGGAGACATTTTCTAGCTTTATCAGGTATCAAATTTTGTGGTTTTGTCTTTTTTTTAAAAGTGATATATTAAAAAATAGAGATACCATATTTGCAATACCAGTATCATTCCTGTACATGGTTTTTCAAAATCATACTTAAAACTGGTTCTTAAAAGCATGAGAATTCATAATACTTGAGACCTGCTATGTTGCTCCAGTGTCCTGTTTCTATGTATTATTACCATGTAAATTCCAGTGTCTGTTACTGAATTATGTTTTAACTTGGGTTTTTGGTGACACAAACTAACCAAGCTGAGGTTTGTTTCTCTTTATGCTGTGTCGTCAGAGCTCCTCAGATAAACTCGAGCGGATGTAATTAGTCCTTGTGTAGAATTTAGTTCAAAAGCTTTTAAATCCTCATAAAAGGTGTTCATAACAGATCTAGGTAAATCACTGGAGAGACTGCAGTGTCTTATGTGCTCAGTGTATCAGTGGATTGGCTGCAAAATATTCATGTTTGTCCTGCTGAAAAAAACACCAGGAGTTAACATTCTTCTAAAGTAAGAGATCCTGGAAAACAGTTTGTTAGAAATGTTGAGGGGCAAATACACTCGAAAGGGACACTGTCATCTACTTACTTTTAAAATCTTTTGGCTTTTCATTGTTTGTAATAAAACATACTAGAAGTTTTGGGAATTAAAATCCCTGCCAGATTTGTCCTTTTTGTTGTCTAAACTTTGATCTGTTTAGCAATGCATGTGGCTATATTTGCTTTCATTGGTCTGTACATTAGCATTGTTGCTGATGTACTGGTGCACGTTGTTGCCCATGTCCTATTAAGGCCTGCTTGACATTGGCCTTTTCACTGGCGCTCGTTGGAATATGGGTTTTTTAAAGACTCTTAGAATTGGGGGGACATTTCCTGAGTTAACAATTTACAATCTAAGTTTGACAGTGTCCCTTTAATGAAGATAGATGTGTAGCCTATGTGCACCTCATTTGCTATCCCAACACCACACAAAATAACCTGAAAGTGAAATGTAAACTGTCTTTTAATGATGAAATCATTAAAATCTGTGTAAAGCAAAATTGACTCAGTATGAAAAGCTAGCTGTACTATAGACTAGTTTTCTATGAAACATGTACTTTCTTGTACATTTAATACATTTTTGATATGCTTAGTAATCTGCCCCATACTGGCTAATGTAATTGAGTATGAAATGTTTTGATCTTTAAAGAAATTCTCACTTTCTTTCCACTCCTTTGCTGCATTAGTAATCTATTGTAATTCAGAAGTTTCTTTGCCACCTCACCTCTTGAGCTTGTAAAGCAAGTAGTATAAGTAATGGCCCTTTTTTTTTCTTCAAATCAGGTACAGCTTTTAAAATAGTGTGATCTTGTTCAGTGAGAGAGTCTAGAAGAGCAATCCAAATGATGTTTATAAACATCTTTCTGCAGTATGACACATCTACATATATTTTTAAACACCACCAGTTAAAACATATGCTGCGTTTACCAAAAAGTGAAAACAATGAATAGTTAGATGTTTAAGTAATAGACATTGATAAATATTGGACTGTTACCTCTTATTATATGACACAATAAATAACCACTTCACCTCTTCCAGAAGGAAGGTAAGATTTTGTGATGTGAAAGGAAAAATAAAGGATCTTGCTGCTTTTCCCTCTTTCAGTAACGTCATGATGTCCTAGTCCCTGTGTAATCCAATGAAAAAATAGATACACACCAAATAGAGTTGGGCCCAAATAAAATGGTGTGTAATTCAACTTTACCTAATAAAGGCTTTATCTATTTCCTTAGTGGCTTAACTCTCCAGGTGCAATATTATTCTAGGGTGTGGTTTAAAGCTAGGGCTGGTCAAATGTTGGTTTGTCCTAAGCTAGTGGTCTTGCTCCAGCTGCTGTCCATCACCACCACTGATATCCTATTCGTTTCCTGGGGGAGAGCAAGTATTAAATGAGCCAGGGCAATGGTGCTACCCTTCACTCCCCACTCCAGGTGTCTGCTTTAGACCACTCTTCAGTGTCATGGATGAAGGTAGTGGGGGATGTGTGCATTGCTGAATCTGGATACATGGAAAACGGGGCATCACTGAGCAAATATCAGAACCCAAACTGGAGACATTCATGTAGCCCTTCCTCCAGTACATTGAGTTGCTGCCAGGAACAGTCTTATTCTGCCAAAGTAAAAGCCCCTCATTAGAGTTTTCTTGGGAAAATTTCAACTGCCATCTCAATTGTAAATGGGCCATTCTCCATGCTTGCTCAACTCTGTTCTCACTTAAATGTACTGTCATAAAAGTAGTAAGGAGGCACTGTGACCTTTTTAGATAGATGCAAGCTACTGGTTGTCAGGTAGCAAACATCAATCATATGATAAAACTGTTCTGATTCTAAAAGCTAGCTAGTGTGTGCAGCCCAGTAAACCAACCCTTCACCTCTCTCCCAGTTGACAATGCAATCAAATGCTCATTTACAGCAAGAATATCTAATGTTTTAGAAGTGACAGCAGTGTTTGCAGTCAGTGCTCTAAGCCTAGTGCATGGCAAGAAACAAATCACATGAGAACAATTCTGGGAAAGTACTTTTGCTGTTCTATTAATGTCACCTTGCTTGCCTGCCCATACAATTTTGGTTTCTGAATAGTCTCCTGGTAAAATCCTTTGGTGTACTCTGCAATAATGCATAGTCACCTAGGTGTACCATTTTGCTGAGAGAGTCCTTGCTTCAGCTGCCTTTTAAAAAAAAAAATGTACCTCATTATTATTGTGTAACTCTACAGCAGAGTCAAAAATCAATGGTTCCAGACCTGAATTCTACAGAGCTCTACAAAATGAATGTATTCTCCTGGCGGGCTGTCCAGAGTCGTACAGAAATCAAGATTGATATTTGCCTCTGTGACTTCTTCCCCCACTCCCCACCATGGCTATGCAGACTCTCATTGAAGCTAACACACATTTGACTGCCTATATCTAAGGGCTTGTCTTATTACCTGCGGGGTCGGTGAGCAGCAATCGATCTAGACTAGATGCAATAAATCGACGGCTGAGCGCTCTCCCATCGACTCCAGTGGAGCGAGAGGCACAGGCGGAGTCGATGGGAGAGCGTCAGCTGTCGACTCACTGCAGTGAAGACACTGCGGTAAGTAGATCCAAGTACATCGACTTCAGCTATGTTACTGACATAGCTGAAGTTGCATAACTTAGATAAATTCCCCCACTTCCTCTGCCCCAGTGGGTAGACCAGGCCTGAGAGGCACATTTATTACTTTGTCTAAGGGCATGTCTACACTTACTGGGGACCAATGCTGCTGCGACCGATGCAGCGGGGGTCGATTTAGCGGGCCTAGTGTAGCTAAATCAACTGCAGATTGCTCTCCTGTTGACGCCAGTATGCCAGTGGAAGGAGAATAGTAATGTAAGTTGATGAGAGAGCATCTCCCATCAACACAGTGCAGTGAAGAAGCTTTCATAGCCCACCTGCTAGATACTACTTTTTTAACATTTTGACAACAGCAAGAGATTTTACTGCTATTCTAAAAGGCAGCTATTTTTTCCCACTGTTAGGGGAACTAGCTGTTAGGGGAACGTTTTCATTACTAGCTAAGCAAGTTGATGCTTTTTTTTGAAAAGGCATTGAATCTTTTCACTGGGTCTCTTCCTGAATTTTTTTTTTTTTTTGAAGTTTCTGCCCAAAGAGTAGAACTGATTAAAACAAACAGATGAAAAGGCTAAGAAGCTGGATTTGAGATAATTGGGGGGTGGGGGAGTGCTATTTAGGAATATTTAATACCAGCATTTCCTACAAGGGGTTAAATGTTAAAACAAATATTTGTTGAAGTTTCACTAAGGCTCTAAAAGTAAAAGATCAGGTCCAACATAGAACTGATTCCAAAAGTAGCTTTACTGTTTTGCAGATATAAACCTCATACACTTGTCTTCATAGAAAAATTATACCAAATACACTCAATAGTTTCAGGGTTGAACATCCATTCCAGAAGAGTAATTAGGCATGCAAAATGTGTATGCAATTGCATGACTGATTTGCATGCCTTGATACCATAATTTGTACATGCAAATAGGTAACTATACACATACTAATTGGCTATTTGTGCATGATTTGTATTCAATTAATGAAATAAGGCATAAATTTTTAAACGGGTAATTAAACATTGGAACAATTTACCAAGGGTCATGGTGGATTCTCCATCACTGACAAGTTTAAAATCAAGAATGGATGTTTTAGAAAAAGCTTTAGGAATTATTTTGGGGAAGTTGTATGGCTTGTGTTATGCAGGAGGTCAAATTAAATTATCAAAAGTATGCCACCTAGCCTTGAAATCTATAAATGGATCAATCTCCGAACATACGTGTAAGCTCCAGTAAGGTGTGCTGTGGCATATGTATTTTGAACATGTTTCTAAATGACAAGAAAAATCTGGTCCCTTATATTTGACAAAAATTGGTATAATTATACATTGTTTTCATAGTTTTAAAAAACAGTATTATGTACTTTGAGGAAACCAAAGTGCTGCAAAAATGTTATTTTGTCAGAATGCTTAGTTTGATAAATCCTTTGATCGTGTTTCAAAACAAATGTCTACGTATTTATGCTGTGCAGCCTTTGACCTACAAATGATCATGCAACACATTACAGATTTAGGGTTTGAATGCTCTTTTTTTAAATTTCATTACACTGAGAACTTTAATACTAGGAAATACACCATTTTTAATATTAATCTAAGCAATAAGAGACAGCTGTTTTCAGTTAAACTGGTGTAACTCCAGAGTGACTCCAGTTACTCCTGATAAACAAAAGAATGTAGCTCTAAAAATAATCAAAATATTAGGATTTAAATTGTGTATTACAAAAAGGATAACCTATTACTTTGGAACCATATTTAAAGGGAAATCCACTAAGCAGCTTGTGTTCTCTACAGTCAGTGAATAGGTTTGATTTCTAGGCTGTATTTTTCTTTTTTTGCGCACTATATTAGTATCTGGATATAATCAGAACCTTTGAAAGAAACATTGTTTTATAAACCATATAAGACATCAGGCGTTCATCAGTACTAGAGACAGAATTAAGCAAGAGCTGAGCTGTAGTCACTCTAAAAGGATTCTTACTATGGAAGGAAGGTCAGACTCAATCAAAGTAGAGACCAGTTTTGTTCTGCTAGCTGACTGCCAGTGCTGCTTATGCCCTAGTAAAGCAGTTAGAACTGTAGCCTCATCTACACTTGGTGTGAGCTGCCCCTTGAACTTTACGATCCCTCTTCCTGTTGAATCTTTTTACATAGTTGCTGCCGCTCCTTAGCAGCCCATCTCCTGGCCGCAGACGCCCTCTCAGGAACTGCAGCAGAGGTGCAGGTAGCTGCCGTCTCTTGTGGTAGATCTGACCCATCACAATATATCTACTTCCTGCAAAATAACAAATAATTTACTCTGGGTTGGTTTATTTTCATTTTTGTTTGTTTCATTTCCTTTACTTGTTTCATTTTAGAAAAACACCTGTTCCAGTTTGGATGATTGTAGCTTAGTCACATTTTCTTTTAACATACATTGGGCTAAAACCAAATGTGTTAAAGTAGCAAAATTCAAATTATTAATAAAGCAAGAGATGGGTGAAAACTGGAACTGGCTATGCCAACTTCCCCCCACCATCACCTTGGCTTTTGGGGATTGGATAAAAGAAGCAGGTCTGCTTGCTGGTGAAAGCATCAGCAGGGCAAATGTTTTACAGAATGTAGTTTTAGGGGATTGAATGGCTTTAACCATTCTGCCTTGCAGACAGTTGGGCTTGTTTTGCAGATACCTGGAAACCAGAAAGAAAACAGTTTGTGTGCCCCCCTGCTCCTAAATGAAGCTGTTCCTTCTGCCCAACCTGTCCCATGAACCCCTTTTAAATCTAGGCTAACTGAAATCCCACACCACCTAGAGCAACTGACTGGATTTAGCTGGGAATCATTACCAAGTTTAAAATCTGGACATGGTTTACTGCAGTTTAAAGCATCCACAATGAGAATGTGAACTCGGAAGAAGAAGCCATCGGGGGTGATATACAGGCGACTCATCTTGTATAATCCGTCGCTATTTACCAAGAGTGTAACAAGGTGGACTCCTTTCTCCAGTGTTTCCACATCATGAACAATCCCATTCACTGCTGTTTTAAGGGAGAGAGGGAAAACAATCACTCGATACACTTGCTACTGGCACATTGATACTCAGCTCATGATACATGCGGAGGCTCTAAATGAATCACAATGGTGCAGTGAACAAAAGTCTTGAAGTTTATAAAGTACTTCAAAGTTGAGTCCTATGTGTTGTTGAATAACAGTGCAGGTTAGGAATGGTGGGGTTGAGTATTCACTTGAAAGGGAGAAGAAAAAGAAACATTCATTAGCGTATTCTGCTGTATTACTATATTACACGGGAGTATTATCTAATTTGAAAGGAGAGTCCTCTTGCTCAGTGTCCTTGCAATGCAGCCTGATAAAGCAGCATGAGTCCTAATCTTAGCAAATCACATAGCACCGTGCTACACCATTTCTGCCTCAGAAAGACTCAGGACTGGGCTGAGTTAACTGAGGGACTGGAAAATCCCCCACATGTATTCTAGACAGACTGCGATAAAGTCACTGGAGAGGTAAGGCTAGAAAACTTCCTTGACAAAGGTCAAGGCCATACCTGCCTCATGGAGTGAAAACTTCTCTTTGATGCAGCCACTAGCTTTTTAATCTCTAGATGTAAATTCATGAGGAGTAAAGCCCCTTCTGTGATCACTCTAGGGGAACCGGGGCATGGGGCTGTGCAGATTAATGTTCATTCAGGCTGGGTTAAGAGACAGGCTTTTTTTTTTTTTAATTTAAGAAATAAATGAAATTATTTCATCATTAAAGGATGAAATACGCAGAGGGCCAGTACAAGGCCTCGATCAGAGACCTATGTGCTGGGAGTCATTCTAAAATTTTGACTAAAAGGAAATTAAGGAATGTTTGTTTGTAGAAAACTGCCTAATGTCTAGTCAGGCAAAAGAGATGCCTCATAATATGCTTATTTTCTGGAAATAGAAACACCTGTTAACTGGTACTAGGCATGTATTTTACTTATCTGCTTTTAAATATTGAGAAAGACACCATCTAATCCCCTGCTGCTTTGATAATGAGACAGCTCCATTCAGAAAACTTGTGCTCCAATTTCCAGTGCAATTAACTCAGAACTACACTATCTTTTGCTACCATCTGTGTGTGACACAAAATGGCCATTAGACTCTAATGCAGCATGACCGCTGCAGGCAGAAGTCCTATGAAGCTAAAGTGGAATCCGGAATGCCGAGAGCATGCCATTCAGGCCATCAACTGGCATGGTCTTCCATCCAAATTATATCCTAAAACTCATTAGAGCTAGGTAAATAATGCAATGGCAGTTAAACAATACAGCTACAAAGGTAGAGAGATGTATCCAATTGTGGGTTAATAAGAAATGGAGAATTATACAGCTTGTGAAATGGCTTCATCACTGACAGTGATGTGTGGATGGAGTGGGGACACTAAGAAGGCCAGTGTCAGAAAAACAGAAAGGGGATGAGATAGTGAAATGTGATTGATGCTATTTGTTGTGTATGTATAGGAACATCTGTGATGGGTGCCTTAAAAACAGTTATTAGAATAGGCTGGAGCAAGCCCAAGAAGGCTTTTAAAAACAAGAAAGGAAATGTATGTGCTAGTAGCATTGGCCAACGAGTGCGTCTGCCGTGCCTGCCTGCAAGTGAGAATATATGCAATGGAACAAAATGGTCTTACCAAATTCACTCACACAGAAAGCCTCTGCTTCATCCCTCTCCCTCCTGCACTCCGTCAGGCACACCTTCTCCTTGTTGTCAGCATCTAGAACTGCAACAGGCACGTATGTTGTGGATGTGCAGCATTAACACAACATGCCCCCTGGAGTTCAGGACTGAAAGTAAGTAACCCTGTTCTCCTGAGAGGTCACAAAGTCCCTTCCTATAGAGGTTCCCCCTTACCTTTTTTCAGCACGTTGAAGTGATACAGCAGGCTAGATGACTGGCGGTTGGTGACCCAGGAGGGCTTGCTGATGTTTCTTATAGGGTCATGCTGTTTGTAGGGATTCACCTTGCCAGGTCGGTTAAGGTGATCCACCATATTGGGATCTTCTGTCTCAACTGCCCCAGTGTCTTGGAAAGGATGCATCTCAGCTAAAGTCAAGGATCTGCCTTTATAATGGGAAAATGCTCTATGGTGGAAGTGTGCTGAGATGCTGTTCGCTGCCTCGGATTGAAACCTATCTGCATGCATTCTGTTTGCATGATTGAAGTCAAAGGAAGCAGAAGGAGGTCCCTCCATGTGGCTCTCGGAAGCCAGGACCCTGCCATCCTGGTGAAGCTCTTTCCTCAGCCCCGTATTGTTTTCCACTGAGGTTTTGGCCTTTTTCTTTTTGTCTGGTGAGACGGAGAGGATGTCAGCAGCTTTTGGCCACTGGAGGTTAGCTGGAGACAGCAACCAATGCTCTGTTTGATTCTCTTCACCACCACTGCTGCCTCTAAATGGGAACTTAGTTTGGCGTGGTGTGGAGTCTGCTGCACTGTACCCATCCTTGCTGAGTGCTCGAATGGGTTTTCCGATATAGGGCAGGTATCCTATGTACAATAAACAGAAGAGGTAGAAGTGTTTTAACCTTTTTTTTGGGGGGGGGGGAGATGACTTGTAAGCTCTTTGGGGCAGAAACCTTTTTTATATGTATGTACAGTGCCTGGCACAAGGGGAGGGGCAATCGAAGCCTCTAGCCATTACCACAATATAAACAATAAATGATCCACTAACAGGAATAAAGCAGAGTGCCCATATCTGATAGGCATCTGATTTCACTGTCCCCACATAAAGGATAGCACCTGCCTCTCTGGGCATCATTGCTTGTGGAACAAAATCTGAATTAGCTTCTCATTTCCAAAATGCTGCGGGGTTGAAAATAGCTGGGATTCGTACAACAAAACAGCCTTTCAAAAAATGCGGGGGCCAGAAACACAGGAAAGATTGGAGGGGAACTTTCTAGCTCCTATTTCAGACAGAATCCCAGTAACTCCAGCATGGAACTTGGCCCAGCTGTGTGCAAGCTGAACCCTGGTGATCTGCATTTTTACTATTATTGTTACAAATTAAAAACATGATTTATAAACAAACCCTTCTCTCGAAAGAGCCCTGAAAGTCCAGGGAGCATCCGGGGGAGCCAGATTCACAGTGCAGCTCGGGCTGATTGTTTAAAAGGCTATGCCAACAGAACTATTTGGTTTTCCCATCCATGGGACGCCTTATTGACAATGTCATCTGGACTTTTCAATGCTCATGGGCTTTGAGGATTGCTGAATAGATCTTTATCCAGCGTTTTTTTGGACTTCTGACTTGTGCGCCATAGAGCTGTCAAGGAGCCCAAAAAGCTCATGTTTGGTAGAAAAGCCATTGCTTTTAAGTAATGATCCCTTGCATTTGTTCCTGATGGCAGAAAGATGGGATTGAGAGAGATCTGCCCTTTATTTCTAAATGAAAGTTAAGAAATTATTATGATGATAAAATATTATTGTGTTTTTGGGTCAGGCAGGTTAACAGCACAGTGCAGGCCAACTGGGAAAATTTCCAGGTCTCATTTCACACCATCCTTTTCCCCTTTTGAATCTCACAAAGCAAATTGACTTTCCTTTTAGACAGAGTTTTCTTTCCCCTGCAGTTTTTTTCCCCTTCAAATTTGTGGTTCCCTCTTCCTTTTCAGCCTATGCTTGCCATGCAATTAGTTTGCCAATGTAGAGTATTTAAATACAGTTTACCCACACACACAATGTGGGTGCTCGCTGTTTGCGGTTAACAGTGTGTAGGAGGCTGATCCTGACTCGTCCTGTGAAGTATTTGACATACACAGATGAATAAAGTCCTGGTTTATCTCCAAATCCTGACTCTCAGCTGTTGACCTCACCATTACTTCTCCATTGCTCTCACCAGCTGTTGTCATGGGAAAGATTTCCTGATATTTGGGCTGAATGCATACGAAGTCAGAAATTTCCATGAAGACAAGTTGGGGGCGGGGGGAGGTACAAGCTGAAGACAGGGACATGCCAGAGTGCACTGGAGCTGTTCTGCCTGGAGCCTGAACAAGTCCTTTCAAACACATCTCCTACCTGCGATGTTTACCCCCAAGACACGTTTTCACTAAGCAATGAATTTCTAAGAAGAAATTAAGCATTTTGTCATGACCCAGATTTCCAATCCCGCTCAATTCCTCTGTCAGATCTCTGGAGACTGGGAAAATAGAACTTCAACATAACACCTGATCTTTTCTGTCCACGGGGAGAGATGCACCTTTTACCTCCATGCCCTTTGCGGGATGCAGTAACAAATCTGTTTAGTCTGACATGCAGAAGGCACAGGTGGGAGCTCAGAACAGCTGCACTAAACAACAAATTTGGAGCCTACAGGGAGTAGGAGGGGGCTAAAAAAGTCACACAAGAAACCACACACATGAACCACTAAGTAACTCACAAACTGCTCAACACTGGCTAACTCAGGATTCGTGGCATTCGCTGATTCTGTTTCTTGCAGGTGCTCTCCAGCCTCCCCAGACACACACCTTCCTCTGACACATCAAGTATCTCTGCTTGCTTGCTTGCTTGACCAATGAACACGCTAAAAAGTTCCTTTTCTTGCCTCTCATGTGCTTGCTGCTGCAGCGTGCTGAAACGGATGCAGCTGGAGAGGGCTGTCAAGGCAAGAATTGGAAATAATGTGTCCAGTCTTTGTGGGAAAGAGCGACGCTCAACCTCTCCCCTCCTTGCTGGAAACAGCCAATCTGCCCTTTTCTGCTTTGGCATGTTAAGAAACTTACCTGACACCAAGTTGGACGATGGTCCCATGACAAAACAGAGGAGCCAGAATGCTTTGGTTGTCATGTTGAAGGAAACCTTTTCCAGACTCTAAATGAACTGGAGTCTTTTATGCCCTTCCCCCTGGTTCATGCTAATGAGAGGCAGCCTTAGGGGAAACATGAATCGCTCCCTGGACAAACCATTGGAGCAAGACCAAGCTGCCGCAATCCTGCTAGCCTCCCACTGCCACTTCCTAAGAGAAATGTGCATGGAGCCCCCCCACGCTGGCTACAATTGCCTGAAATGTCAGTTCTGTCTTTGCCTGATTAAATGAATCTTCCCTAAACTCCTATTCTCTACACAAAGTAGTCGGGGTTGGGGTCTTGTTTTCCTTCCCTACCTCTGAGGGGAAATTGTACAAAACATATCAACGCATAATTGGATACAAGGAACTGCATTAAAATGCAGCATACAGACTCAGGGAACACATCACCACTACATGTCTGCAGCTACTTTGGGGACAGGCAGGGATGAGATCAGAATTTATGCACAGTCGGTTATAATGGGTGCATGTTTTTTATTTATTGTACATCTGGCTATTTCAGCCCTTATTTCATGGGGATTTTGCAAATTTGTTATAGTCATTGTCTATTCTCAACAGAAAGGTCTGCTGTTCCCTGTATAGTTTCAATTTATTTTAGCAGAGTAGCAGCTGTGTTAGTCTGTATCCGCAAAAAGAACAGGAGTACTTGTGGCACCTTAGAGACTAACAAATTTATTTCAGCATAAGCTTTCATGGGCTACAGCTCACTTCTTCGGATGCATAGAATGGAACACACAGACAGGAGATATTTATACATACAGAGAACATGAAAAGGTGGAAGTACGCATACCAACTGGAAGAGTCCAATCAATTGAGATGAGCTATCGTCAGCAGAAGAAAAAAACCTTTGAAGTGATAACTGAGATGACCCATAGAAGGTGTGAGGAGAACTTAACATAGGGAAATAGATTCAATTAGTGTAATGACCCAACCATTCCCAGTCTCCGTTTAAACCTAAGTTAATTGTATCTAATTTGCATATAAGTAATATATGCAATAAACTGTACATGCAATAAACTGTACACAGCTATATGAAATAAGGCTTTGTGCTGCTGGGGAATTTGTTGGAATATATAAGACAGTCCAGCTATAAAGAAATACCAATTATCTACATCAGACATCAAATAAATAAAATTTCCACTCTAACTGGGAGCAACCAAAATAAGTTTTCATATACCTCTGGTCTGTTTAATTTTAAATAATTAAATGGAATGGAAGTTTACCATTTACTTCAGTGAGGGCAAATATCCAATCCTAAAGCTGCAGTATTGTCCCAACCATTCTCTGTCTTGACTGGTAACTTAATATAGAGCATGCCGGCAGGCGCATTAGAAATCCAGAGAGCGTTTATATATATTTATTCTAATGCATTGATCATTCTTAATAAACCATTTAAGCTTAAACTAAGCGATAGATACTACAACATTCAGCAATCTTTTGGGGCCTTTCATTGCATAGCTTTCCTCTGTCTGTAAAGATGGGCTTCAGTAAGCAGGCTACAGGATATTTCTAATGACCTTTAACAACACTTGTCTAGTGCTTTTTGTGTTCAAAGCACTAAACAGGCATAAACTAACTGATTAATCCTCATAACACCCCTTATCATGCATTGGGGTAAGCAGCTTCAGTAATATGAAGAAAAGTCCTCAACTGTTTAAACTGGTTATATAGGAACAAGCATATTTGGCTAAATGAATCCCACATCAACAAAGTTACACTCAAGATGAATTTGGCTCAGTGTGTGTAAGGTGAGAGGAGGGGTGTAAGAGTTCTAGATACTCATTCAAGTTACTGAAACTGGGTTTTAAAATAAATTGAGTTTATTCTCCGTATATCTAAAATGGTTTGCAATATGTAAGGAAATTGTAATACATATATGACCCTATTCTTTAATTTCCCATTGCCTCATGTGTTAATTCTTTTTCTTGTTACAATATGCCGTTTAAATGTTTTAATTCTGTAAGTATGTTAATGTGGGGGAAAAAAACACTGTAGAAATCTAAACCCAGACACAATGCTGAACTGAATTCACAACTGGAGATTCACGTTAAACATCTCAGCCATTATATTTTATTAATTTGGCTGTTTAGGAGTTGTTCCAGCACAGTGCATTCCTCTCCATTTCTCCTGGGGTTAGGTGGGACAATGAGGGGCAACACACCAGAAAAAACAATGGGGTGGATTAGATGAAATACACAGTTGTTCTGTAACATTTACCTAATATGCTTCTATGGGACTGTGCTATGGCAGGCAAGGAGCAAATACAACCTGCAAATAATTAAGTTAATTTGTTATGCTTCTTTGAATGTTAAACTCTTTATATTGTTTAAATTCCTCAAATAGTAAATAAATCAGCTGGTTAGTGTCTGAACACTAGAAAGGTAAGCACTGGCGCCCCCTGGAGGATAAGGAATAAGAAAATGATGCCTATGCTCTCTTGATTCAGCATTTTCTTCCTTATGTAAAGGATGTATGGGGCAAGATGTGAGTATGAATATGTGAGGAGTTACATGTGAAGGTGTCTTTCTGGGTGTAATTTATATCTACTTAAGGAGTATGTATGTGGGATGCATCAGAACCATGTGGACCTTTTGAAGATATAAAGAAACCACTAAATAGATACAACCTTCTGATAAAACTATTTGTCAGTATAATATAATCCATTTTCCTATATTGCTGTGTTTATGTCCAGGTGTTTCTCCTAAAAATTCAACTATTTTAAAATTTCAGCTTCACTGGTAGCACTGTGGACCATGTGGTGGTTAACATGTCTACACTAGCCTTTGCACTGACTGATGCTACTACTGGTGAAGCTGCTTTTTTTGTTAGCAAACTGTAGTGAAACACTCCTAGTATAGGATTCCTTCTCCCTATGAGAAAAGTTTAGAACTACAATTTTAGCCACCAATTACATCTATTGAAAAACCCCACAGACCCTGCACTGGTGATAATACTGGCTTGCAGCAAAAAAAAAAAAAACGGATGAATTCCCCATTCCTAATCCCCATAGAGAAAAGAACACTGAAGTTCTGATGCCATCATCACCCTGATGTGTGATAAACAATGGCTCACTACAAAACACTAGGGCTCAGATTTTAAAAGTTAGGTGTCAATCTGCTTAGGTCTGTTCTCGCTGCAACCACGAAGGGACCCTCCATCTCTCCCAGGTGGGGCTCTCTGCACAGGACCAGGAAAGCACCCAACGTGCTGTACGTTGCTCCCAGTCAAAGCAGGACACCAGAACGCTCAGAGCTACTAATAAAAGGCTCCTATGTCCAAAAAAACAAAACAAACAACCTAAGCAATTAGATGGTCATTTTCAAAAGTGACAAAAGCACTTAGGAATCTAAATCCCATTGATTTTAAATGCGAGTTTTAGGCACTCATGCCTTCTGACAAAGGAAGTTAGCCGTCTAAATCCCTCTGGCACTGCAACGCTGACACAACACAATGTCTCAATACCTTTAAAAATCCGGGCCTAAAAGATCAAAAATTAAGTCCAAATGAAGGCCTGGTCTACCTCTGTATCTCCCCATAATCCAATCGCCTGCCAAAAACAAAGCACAACACATCCTCAAGATGCTCAACCAGCAGCACCTAGACCCTGGGAAGGCCCAATCAAAACCAGTAAGGCCGGAGGGAGGCTGACACAAATCCCTGTACAGAACGAGGCCCCTGATCCGAAGCTCCCTGCAGTCAGCGGACACACTTCGTGGGCTTTGGCTCGGGCTGTTATCCCAGTACCTCTCTCACCGTTCAAAGTGCACAACAAAGGGGGACGCCTGCTACTTACCGCATGAGGCGCCATCAACTCACATCGCCTCAAGGTGGGAGGAGGGCGGGACCCGGCGCCCCGCCCCGCCCAGGAAAGGCCAAACCCCAGACTCGCGCCCTGCCCTGGGCAGGCTGCGCCCCTCTGACAGGCACAGGCCGGGGCCGTCGCCTGTTTCCCGCGCGCCCTCACGTGCCGGCGGCGGCCCCTGGCCACAGAGCGCTCCTGGTCTGTCTGTGTTTACATGGGAACCGGCGCCGCGCTCCCGGTCTGGCCCGGCCCAGCCCATCGCCTGCCCCTTTCTGCGGGCGGGCGGCCGGGGCAGGAAAACCCCACGCCCGCCCAGGAGGCCGCTCGCAGCGCGCCGGTGCCGGTGCCCGAGCACAGGCCAGCCCGGGGTTCGTTGTACGCAGCCCCGCTACACGGGGGGTTTCCTTTCTGAGGGGCCGAGCTGCCCTGGGAGCGTCTGCCTCAAGCGTTCTCCGCCCCGTGCCGGTGCAGGCATCCCCGGCACGCAGCCATCGCAGCCCGGCGACGTGCACCAGCCGCCAATCATCCCCTAGCTCCTGCGCGTCGCCTCTCCCGTGCACGGGAGGCGGGACAGCAGGATGAAAAGTGTACCAGGGCGGCGGCATGTGCAGCCCCTGCGGGCGATAAGAACGTGGAAGCGGCCCAGGAGCCCGGCGGGGCGCCCAGACACGAATTTACCAGGCTGCTCCGGCTCGCTACAAAACGTGTGATCAGCACGACCCAGATGGGACTCGAACCCACAATCCCCAGCTCCGGAGGCTGATGCCTTATCCATTAGGCCACTGGGTCACCCAGTGAAAACGGAGACGGGCGCGCTCTAAAGGCCCCGCCCGGCTCCAACTGGCTCCGCCCCGCCCCAGCCCTTGGTCCTCGATGAATCCAGCCTCCTTCTAAGGGCCCCGCCCAGCCCAGGATGCCCCGCCCCCCACTCGGTCCCCAAACCCGCGGAGCTCTGACTCCGCCCCTCCCCAGCCTTCGCAATCAACAAGGCGCGCTAAGGACTTGAGCCTGGGCTCTGCCCTGCCGTTCGCGACACGCCCTCAGCCGGTCAGCGTCCCGCCGCTAGCCCCGCCCCGAACACGCGAGGGGCTCACTCGCGCGCAACGGCCGTTAGCTCCTCCCTCCCCACGCGCCTTGGTAGGCGGTGTCACCCCCATGCCGCCCCCTGTGCTCCGGCCTTTGGCCGCGCCCCCTCGCGCGCGTCCCGGAGGTCGTGTCAGGCTTTCCTTTCCCGCGTCCTCCACAGCCGCTCTCTTCCCAGAGCCCCCTCCATCGTTAGCACTGCCACTGCCCTCTGCGCCCAGACCCCTAAAGTAGTGCTCCCCTGATGTTAGCTCTGACAAGGGTGGGAGTTGAATCCCCCAAGAATCCTGGTCCCAGCCTTGTTGGGGTTACAAGGGCTCTGCCACACAGGAAGTGGAAGAGAAGCCCTCAGGGGCAGGCAGGCCCAGGGCCGGCGCCAGCGTTTTTGCCACACCAAGCGGGGGGGGGGAGGGGCAAAAAAACACGATTGGGAGCTCTGCTACTGCCGCTTCATCCTTTGGCGGCAGGTCCTTCCCTCCGAGAGGGACTGGGACCTGCCGCAGAAGAGCCAGCCTTTCCGTTGTTCCGCCCCAAGCACCTGCTTGCTGAGCTGGTGCCTGGAGCCGGCCCTGGGCAGGCCTCTGGGTAAAGGAAGTGGGAGCGAGAACTCAGAGATCCTTTCACTAGCCCATTTCGCCCGGGTAATTTATAATCCAGAAAAGTTCCCCGCAATAGTGGGACCATTCTCCTGCTTATGTTTGCTACATGAGAGTGAGCTGCTGGCAGTGTGTTCTCCCTTCAACTTTGGAATTTGCTCTATGCTTGGTTCTTAATAGCCCAAATCTATTTGATCTTTTGGGCATGCTGCAAAGCCCCTATTTTTGAGCTGGTTTTTGAGAGGGTCTGGTGGTGGATCTCTTAGGAAACTAAGGTCTAGGATGTTTTGGATTTGGAATCTGGGGGCTGGAGTAGTATGTGAGGGTAGGTTGCTGCTCTTTTGATTTGATTTTTAGTATGTAAGGAGTGCATCTTCAATCGATTTGCTTTAAATCCCAGTAAAGAGCTGCTGGCACTTCTTTAGGTCCAGTGGCTGTCTGGTTAGGAGCCTGAGTCTTGGTTTTGCCAAGAGCAGGAAGGAATGCACACAGGGTATATCTTTGGGTATGTCTAGACTGGAATAAAAGATCCACAGCAGCACCATGGTTGGCCCAGGTCAGCTGACTCAGGCTCGGGCTGTGGGGCTAAACATTGCTGTGCAGACATTCCAGTTCGGGGTGGAGCCTGGGCTCTGAGACCCTCTGCCCTCACAGGGTCCCAGAGCCTGGGCTCCAGCCCGAACCTGAACATCTGCACAGCAATTTTACAGCCCCACAGCCCAAGCCCCAAGAGCCCAAGTCAGCTGACACAAGCCAGACGCATGTATTTAATTGATGCGTAGATGTACTCTACATTGCAATGTAAATCCAGGGTTAATAGAACTCAAGTTAGCAGACCCTGGTTTGTTTAACCTAGGTCTTGAGTGTCTATACTCATCTGTAACCCCAGGTTAGGAATTGTTGAACCTTGGGTCCCAACCTGGGGCTCCATTACATTACACTGCATTACATAGGCCCAGGTCCAATCATCCATATTCCAGACTTTCTGGACCTAGCGCCTTCCCAAAATGTGACTGCTGTCACCCTTTCTTCATTGTGAAGTGTGGAAAAATCTGACTGCCCAGAAAACTTGACTGTCCAGAGGACAAAGGAAGTCAGTCCATGGGATTGTGGGATACTTCTGGAGGATTCCCAGAGCAGGAGTCCAGTGGGATTGTGTCTACGCTGCCAAGCAATAGGGCTTGAACCCTAGGTCCTGGCTACAGTGGCCAGGTGCCTCGTTTTTGACGGGAAAGTCCAGTCGAAAAGGGGACCTGACAGTGTCCAGTCACAGTGGGTGGAGAAGGCAGGGAGGTGCCAGGTCATCACCTGCCCAACCCCTAGTCAGCTGGGGCTGCCTCCTACCTGCATCAGGCAGCTGCAGCTCCCAGCCCTGGTTCCACAGGAAAGTCCTTCTTGACCTGGGGAGGGGAAGAGCAGTGAGCGGTAGGGAGAGTGGGGAAGAGGACTGAACAGGGGGTGGGATCTCAGGGAAGAGGCGAGGCAAGGAGGAAGAGGCAGAGTGGGGGAAATTCTGGAACTCCTGCTAAATATTATAAAGTTGGCAACCCCATCCCAGTTTGACTGAGGCTCAGATGCTCCACCCCTATGTGGTTCTGGGTCTGACCTCTGGATTAGCGTGATTTATGTGTAGACAGAAAGGGGGTAGGCTTGAGGCTGAGTTTGAACTCTGGGCTTACAGTGCCATGTAGACCAGGGATTCTCAAACTGGGGGTTGGGACCCCTGAAGAGGTTGTGAGGTTATTACATGGGGGGGTTGTAAACTGTCATCTTCCACTCCAAACCCTGCTTTGCCTCCTGCATTTATAATGGTGTTAAATATATTTTAAAAGTATTTATAAGTTATAAGGGGGGGTCACACTCAGAGGCTTGCTAAGTGGAAGGGGTCACCAGTACAAAAGTTTGAGAACCACTGGTGTAGATGTACCCAAAGCGTGCAGCAGTCCTAGGTGGCCAGGGGTTTGGTCATGCTATAGGGCATGTGACTATTGACAACCCCACAGTGAAAGTCCATTCACTCCTGACCCGGGAGAGGGGAAGGTAAGACCAATGACTTCCTCCTTCAGGCTTCACTCAACCTCCCTGCTCAGGTCTACTGAAAGCCGCTGCTTTCGGCATATTTTTGGACCCTTTAAGTCCCCATAACAAAAACAGGCCCCTAAGGGGACAACAAATCCCAGCATCCCATGCTCCACCTTCCTTCAAGCTGACAAGGAGCAAGGCCGAGCATTGGGTGCTGGGAACTGTAGTCTCCTTCGAGCTGCCTGACGCTAGGTGGCGCATCGTGTGCTGGGATCGGTAGTCTTGGAGCCGCGAGTGGTGCGTTGTAGGCTCTGTGACGTGTCAGCATTTCTCCCCGGGATCCCGACGGGGTTCTCGCGAGATCACTGGTTCCCCCCGCCCCACTCCTCCACCTCGCGAGAACAGCTTGTTTTTCAAACTGACCAATGACAATGTTGCTTTGGCTCGAATTGACCAATAGGAGAGCGAAGACGCGGGAAATTTAAATCCCGCCAGGGGCGGGGTCAGGGTAGAAGGGGCGGGGACAGCGGCAACGTGTTCACTGGTGGCCTAGGCGAGTCAGTCAGTGTGGCATCAGCTGCGGAGACGGGAGGCGGTTTCAGTTGTAGGTGGGGGTCTCGCGCGCTGCGTCCGGGAGACGGTGGGGGTGATGGGAGAAAAGGGATGGAGAGGGGGCAGTTCGGGGGGGGGGGGCTGGAGTAATGGGGTGAAATGAGGTTGGGGAGTTTCTATGTGGTATTTAGGTGTGGGGGAAGGGCGGCGGTTCTGGGGCTGTATGGGCTTGTGAGGGGGCAAGAGGCTGGGCGGGGTGCGGTTCTGGGGCTGTATGGGGCGGGGGGGGAGGTTTAGAGCTGTGGAGGGTGTAATGAAGTGGGGTAGTTGCTATGTGGTGTTTATATAGCGGGGTGGGGGAATGTACGACCCCCACCCTCCATTGCTTATTACAGGGGGCTAATGTGGCTTCCGTCCTGCTGGAGGGTGGATGGGTGGGGGGATTTCTAGATTGTAACTCTCCCAGGGAAGGCACTGGCTGGCTTACTGGCTTGTTTTGAATCGGGTGGTGTGTTCTTGACCGTGTGACTGTAGCTGCTTCTTTGTGTTGGTTTGGGGCTGGACTCCCTGTAGCCTACATAAGGAGCTGCGATCTGCACCCCGTTATAAATGTAGCGGCGGCACTGTGCTTGGGGTGTGTCTGCAAAATGGCTATCTCCATTTAAAAGGCCATTATCAACTTTAACTCACTTTACGGAACTGACTGGGTTTCACGTTAGCTACCGGTTCTACATCTACCTGCCCCCGAGTCAGGTTGCCAACCTATGTGTTTCTAATTTCACTTCTGTTTTTTTCCTGGGGTGGGGGAATAACAAACTTTCTTGTTGCTATGCCTGAACGACCAATGTTATTTGCAGAAATAATTAATCTGACTATGCATTGAGGGCTGTAAGAAACCTAAATATAAAATATATAATTTTTTGTTTGTTCCTAGTAAATGTAGGTGTCACTTGTAACAATAGCAAGCTTTTTTTTAAAAAACAAACTATCTCTTCTGATTTTTTTTAAACTTAACAATGGCCTTTTTCAAATCGGAGACAATGCTAGTTATTTAGTTTTTAGGTGGAATTATCTGCAATCTGGACATAGTTCTTTATCTTTAACCCCAATCTTGATTTCACGTGCATGTCTTAATCTGAAATCTTTTTGGCTAAAGTAAGTTAATTGCCAATCTCAGATCTGTTTCAGGTCTATCCCTTTAATTGGTATTGCCTGAGATCTGACTCCTGTAAAAGATGTCTACCAATGAGAATGCTAGTGCAGCAGTTGCCCGTCTGAACAGATTCAAGAATAAGGGAAAAGACACTACAGTGAGTATCTGATCATCAGTTGGAGTCTGTGGTTTTTAAGCATAATTTAGCCCTTTAAAAAGAGACGTACAGTTCATCACGAATGCGCATTTTGCCCCTCTCAGGAAATGAGGAGGCGGCGAATTGAAGTCAATGTGGAGCTGAGGAAAGCTAAGAAAGATGATCAGATGCTTAAAAGAAGAAATGTCAGTACTCTCCCAGATGATGCCACTTCACCTCTTCAGGAAAACCGTAACAATCAGGTAACTAAGTCCCCAACATGGTGAGATCAGGAGGCGTTTTCCCCTTAGGCTGGGTTGTGGTTTCTTCCCTCAGTGGATGTGTTCCTATGTATGTCTGTGGTGCTGTATAATTATGTTACCAACTGTAACTGCCCTGTATAACCTCAGACTGAAGGAACAAAAAAATACAGTACAGCTAGGCTTTGTCTACAGTGGGAACATGGTTTTAAACACAATTATCTACACTAATGCTAAGTGTTTTTAATAACATTAATTAAAATTAATGTTAGCACACCTAACAACTAACTTTCCCAATGTAGACAAAACTATGGCTGACAAGGTTTGGGAGTCCCATTATAATTGCACAATGCTCAATAAAGTATTGTGCATTTAACCGGTGCTTTCTCATAGCACTGTGCCTTGCGGGCTAAGGGAGCTTTTGCTTGCTATATAGACACACATTCTTACCAACATAGTCTTAACAACTTTCTATTTTTCATGCAGGCCACTGCACACTGGTCTGTTGAGGAAATTGTCAAAGGAATTAACAGTAACAATTTGGAACTTCAGTTGCAGGCAACTCAGGCTGCCAGGTAAGAACCTTCAAGGTCAAAGTTTATCCAACTCTTCTATGTGGCTGGGGATAGAGGGGTTCAGCTAATCAGCACAGATATTGGTCACAGCAAATACTTGTTCGAAGCCTAGTTCTATGTAAATATTGCTAACACTTCTATAATCTGCTCTTTGGCAAGTAAACATTTTGGAATTGACACTCTAGTCAGTGTGGAGAGTAGGGCCAAATGGAATTATAACGTAGCATCATGTATAAACCTTAAATGATTAAAGGTGTGACCTGACTATGGGACTTTGAACCTGGCACACCTGAGCTGTCCCCCGACTCTGTTTCTGGTCTTAGTGGTGGCACAGAGATGCTGCAATAGTTTATTCTATAAACTGAGAATGAAAGACTTTTTTTTTTTTTTTAATCTTGCATCTGTTTGTTTATATAGTATGCTGTTTATGGATAGAACTGGGCCCTTAGTTTAGGGCTGAGAATTTAAGACACTAATGTATACAAGTGGAAAACAGGTTCTGTGATCTCACTTCTGAATGAAGTGAACAGCACAATGGTTCCAGTTAGGAATGTGGTCCAAAACATGTAAGGTAGCAGAAAGATCTCAACATGGCTTTTGTACAGCCTCTGGCAGCTGCTGCTCTCTCTACATTAGAATATACCTCTTGAGCAGCTCAGATGCATTATTACTGTTGCAGCAGCATGAAGCTAAGTTTCACTTCAGTCACTGAACAAAACCTCTAAAGACACTTGCCCAAAGGCAATTTTGTTAACATTTTAAAGCTTCCTAGTTGGTTCGTGTTCAGCTGACTTGTTATCTGTCTGAACATCTCAGTACATTTTGCTGCTTCCCCTTTTGAAAGTTTGTTTTTTTAATATTTTAAAAAGTGAATCTCAGAACGATTAAACTGTCCTAAAGATTTTAGTGGACAAAAATAACGCTTCCTTATTTTTATTTCTTCCTTAGGAAACTCTTGTCCAGAGAGAAGCAGCCCCCCATTGACCATATAATCCGGGCTGGTTTGATTCCAAAATTTGTCTCCTTTTTGGGTAGAGCAGACTGTAGCCCTATTCAATTTGAATCTGCTTGGGCGCTTACCAACATTGCTTCTGGCACATCGGAGCAAACCAAGGCTGTAGTGGATGGTGGGGCTATACCAGCCTTTATATCCCTGTTGGCTTCACCCCATACTCACATCAGTGAACAGGCCGTGTGGGCTTTAGGAAACATTGCAGGTATATCAATGTGGTGTATGACCATTGTTTTCAGCCCTACTTCCTTATATACAAGGGGAAGAGAAAGCTGTTGGGGCCAGATTTTCAAAATAGTGTAGTTTCCATTTACCTACCAAGCAGAGCTCTCTTGCAAATCTGGCCCCACCCCCAACGTCATCTAGCATATAACAACCTGAACTCTCACATGGAAATGGTCACAAATAACTCCTTGTCTTTTGGCTAAGTACAGTATTCCATACAACTTCTATCAAAACCTGGCAATCTGGAAATTCCATTTGACACAACACTTCCATATTTCACTACCATCTTAATATAGTAGCTACTTCTCTTTTCAATACAGTCTGAGTAGACTCTGCTTTTTCTTGAAACAGGTGTGTCTTTTGGGGCGTGGCAGGAGGGAGGGAGTCTGATACTGAGGAACTTTCAGGTGTTTGTCTGCAATCTGCCTGGTTATAGTCAGTCCAGTCTAGTTCTTGAATTCTAAGTTAATAAATTCAGACACAGCAAGGGTAAAATAGTGATTCAGATGATCACTGGAGCAATTATTTTAGTACTTGAATCCTAGATATAGCTGTTAAAATATTGCATGGCTTAGGCAGTGAATTTCAGGGGTATCTCTGTGTTCCTTCTGCATAGTCTCAAAACCTTAATTGAGGCTGAAGTCATTTCTCTTGACCTCTAAAATCTAAATCCTTAAACTAGCCATGGCATGCAACTAGGAACTGTGGTTCTCAGCCATGAGAGATGAGAATTCCAAAGTACTTCATAATTTGCATAAGACACCATCAGGCATTTTAAAAAAATAAAAATCCTTGCTCAGGGGTGGACTACAGGAACTCATCAACAGCATTAAGTTCACGCTAGTTTTCATGCACAGTGCAGTTATGTCTGACAATGTAGGGATATGTTAGGGTCCAAGAGTTTTTATTGAAATAAAAGCAAGAATGTTTCTATAAACTTGTTCTAGTGCTACAGTGTGACTGCTTACTACATGTGGGGGGGAAGAAAGGGTCTGACAAAATAACCATTAAAAAACACTTCAACAAGACTTTGAATCAAATTGTGAGCTAAAGATTTTAGTCTCTGAAAGTGGATTGAAATAACCTTGACTGTAACTAATAGGTGCTTTAGAATATTTTTATTCTAAGGCAGGGGTCCCCAACACAGTGCTCCCGCCTACTGGCCACCGGACAAGCAGCCACTGAGAAGCGTTGCCATTGAAATGCCGCTGAGAAGCATCAATGTCAAGAAGCGTCGCCGCCGAAATGCCGACACCTCTTGATGATGCTACTGCTTGGCGGCATTTTGGCGTCTGCTCGTCCGGCGGCCATGCTCCTCAGCGGCTAGATGTCCGGCACCCGCCACACGGAAAGGTTGAGGACCACTGATCTCAGGGGTAGTAACAAATTAATTCAACTAGAAGAATCTTAAAATTCCCACTTAGCATAACTCTCATTTACGTATTTACTCTAGAATTTCCTTCAAACAGAATGAATGTTCCAGGTTCAGTGCTGGATCAAATGCATTTTGTTGGAAGGGTGTGGGGTTGGGTTAGGTTTCCATTAGAACTAGGGAGGGTGAGGGAGAAAACTCTTACTTAATTTTGAGTTTTGTGAAAATTTGTTACCAAACCTACATCTTAAGCCACATTTGAAAATATCAGATCAGGAAGTCCATGGCTTAGTAGGAAAAAAAACATGTATTCCCAGTGGCTTATCACTAATAACAGTCCTTCCTTTGTTCACCAATGCCTCTGCTTCTTAATCAGTATCAGCATTTAATGATTCACTAAACCAAGGAAGAGACACTGCTTATACACAGCCTGCTGTTCGGTTAGGAGTTTCCTCTTCCTGACATAGATATTTCTTCTGGCTTTCAGGTGATGGTTCAGCCTACAGAGACCTAGTTATTAAGTATGGTGCTATTGACCCATTGTTGGCTCTACTTGCTGTTCCTGATATATCTTCTCTAGCAGTAAGTGTGCATCACAAACGAAATCACAACAGAAGCACCAAACTATTATAAATCACTAAAACTCCCTGCTTCACAGGAGCTAACCACAAATGTTTACTTTTTACAGTCTGGATACTTGCGCAATCTTACCTGGACCCTCTCAAACCTGTGTCGCAATAAGAATCCTGCACCACCCATAGAAGCCATTGAGCAGATCCTGCCTACCCTAGTTCGTCTATTGCACCATGATGACCGTGAGGTCTTGGCAGATACCTGCTGGGCAATCTCTTACCTTACCGATGGTTCTAATGATAGAATTGAAGTAGTAGTGAAAACTGGACTGGTGCCACAGCTTGTGAAGCTCCTGGGATGTGGTGAACTGCCAATAATGGTAAGATGGTGGTGCATAGAAATTACTTTAGCATGTATTTGTCTCACTCCTGTCTGAGTTTTTTATGAAAAAAACAAAAGAGCAGTGGCTTTCAAATCTTGTTAGCCATTTCATGTAGTCAAAAGGAGACCTATAACACATAATGTAGGTGATCCATGAGTAGATATAAGCTTAACTACTAGATGGTCTTTCCTGAGGACCTCACATGAATGATCTATGCAGCTAACAAGCTTCTTTCCTTCGTAACTTTAATAGCTTGACAATGTCTAATGAGGTCACTCTGGTCTCGATTTCACTTATGAATCATGACCCAAAGAAGAGCTCTGTGTAAGCTTGAAAGCTTGTCTTGCACCAATAAAAAAAAATACTACTTCACCCACCATGTCTCTCGTTATGAATCATGAGTAGGTCCCTACCAAATTCACGGTCCATTTTGGTGAGTTTCACAGACAGGATTTTAAAAATCATAAATTTCATGATTTCAGCTATTTAAAACTGAAATTTCAGTGTTGTAATTGTAGGGGTCCTGACCCAAAAAGGAGTTATGGAGGGGTTGCCAGGTTGGGGGGGTTGCAGTACTGCTACCTTTCTGTGTTGCTGTGGTGGTGGTGCTGCCTTCAGCACTGGGTAGCTGGAAAGCGGTGGCTGCTGGCCAAGATCCCAGCTCTGAAGGCAGATCTGCCCCCAGCAACAGCACAGAAGTAAGGATGGCATGGTATGGTATTGCCATCCTTATTACTGTGCTACTACCTGCAGAGCTAGGCCCTCAGTCAGCAGCTGCCCCTTTCTGGCCACCTATCTCTGAAGGTAGTGCAGAAGTAAGGGTGGCAATACTGTGACAACACCCCCCCACCCCGTAACTCCCTTTTGGGTCAGGACCCCCAATTTGAGAAATACTGGACTCCCCTGTGAAATCTGTATGGGGTAAAAGGACACAAAAGACCAGTTTTCATAAGGGGAGACCAGATTTCACAGCCATGGAAAAACATGTTACAGACCGTGAATTTGGTAGGGCCCTGACCATGAGGCATGGATAATGACTATCAAAGATACTCCTTCAGACCTAGTAGCTTTTTCTCAATCAACTAGTTTAAATTACCAATGCTTCAGTCCACAACACAGATCTAAAGATTGGCATTCTAATGGCAGTGCTTGACAATAGAATCTGTTAAAGGCGCATGGAATCTTAAAACTTAGCTCAGTATGGCTAGAGCCTGGGTTCTAGGAGTCCAGCTTGAGTCTTCCTCCCATCTCTAGCACTTGTGATAGGGATATTGTGCTAAGACCATATCTTCTCCACCTCAGTTTACCTTCTGTATAACAGCGGTAATATCTAGACCACTTCAGGTTTCTCAGATGAGAGGTATCCTAGTGGTTTATTCTACAGCAGCCCACTTAATAACTGCAGGGGATAAAGCAGAAGAGCTTCTGGTGGTGATGGTCTGCTTCTGAGGTGTACTACTAGTGGAACTTAGGGTATGTCTTCTACCTGCTGGCTTGGCGGGCAGCGATCGATCCAGCGGCAGTTGATTTATCACGTCTAGTCTAAATGCGATAAATCAACATCACCACCCCACCCCTCCCAAGTGCTCTCCCGTCGACTCCTGTACTCCAGTTTGGCGAGAGGCACATGTAGTCGACGGGGGAGTGGCAGCAGTCAACTCACTGCAGTGAAGACACTTAGATCGACTTTCTGTGGTATGTCGACTAAGTGCATAACTTAGATTGATTTCCCCCTCCCCCCAGTGTAGACCAGGCCTTAGTGATATGTACTAAACTCATCATTTTGCAATGTCTCTTTCAGACTCCATCATTAAGAGCTATAGGAAACATTGTCACTGGCACAGATGACCAAACACAGATTGTTATTGAATCAGGGGCACTAACTGTCTTTCCAAGCCTGCTCTCTCACCACAAAAATAACATCCAAAAAGAAGCAGCGTGGACCATGTCCAACATCACTGCTGGTCGTCGGGACCAGATCCAGCAAGTTGTGGATCATGGGCTTGTTCCGTATCTCATTGGAATTCTGAAAAAGGTAAAAATCCAATGTCCTCCACAATGAGATTCTGCAATCAAGTGCCAAAATTCAGGCCTTGCATATGGAAACATGTTCCCCTTCAGGGTGATGTTGACTGTAACTTTAGGGTTAAGATGACCACTCTTCAGAGTTGAAGTTATTCTGGGCAAGCTTGCTGTGTGTAAAAAGGAGGCATTAAATGTGCTCTCTGTATGTTAATCATTTTTGTCAAAAACTTCAGTGCTGAACTTCATATACTTTAACTTTAATTGCATGCTCAAACAAGCACTTGGATATCTTTAATGTAGATGACCTCATTGATCTACTAGTCATTGCTTTCTTGTTACTGTTTATATTGAAGTACGTCGCTCTTATTTTAAAACAGGGGGACTTCAAATCACAAAAAGAAGCTGTATGGGCTGTGACCAACTACACAAGTGGTGGAACAATTGATCAGATTGTGTACCTTGTTCAGGCTGGTGTCGTAGAACCTTTACTGAACCTCTTGTCAGCCAAGGACAGCAAAACTGTACTAGTTATTCTGGATGCTATTACTAATATCTTCTTGGTAAGTAGACCAAGGATTGTCCATTGTTGGTAGGATGGTCTGTAACAAATATTTCTCCAATAGTCGATGACTGAAGGGGAGCGTCCTACTGCAGACACTTCCCACCATCTTTCATTCAGTATTAGTTACCTACTTCTGGGCATTGCTGCTATCTATAGAGTTCAGCCAGGGTATCTTGTACCTTAGTATTCAGTAGCCAAGAGCCATGGCCTTATTCATAACCAGTCACTTTCACTGATTCTAAAAATGGCCATGTAGCAATGCAGACTCACCCCTGTGGCGCCTCCTGCTGGTCTCAGGGAATTAGCTTGATTTCCAGCCCGGAGTGCCCTCTTCAGGCGGTGATCCACTACTGCTTGGCCCCCTTGTCCCTTTGTGGACTCTGATGCCATGTTAGCTGGGGTGCTGCCCCCTGGTAGTAACCCCTTTCTCTCAGGATCTCCCCTCCCTGGGAAACCCCCACCCACTATCCCCACCTCGCATCAGTATCAGGCTATTGCCAGTCATCATCTAGCCCCTATGCTCTGGGGCAGACTGCAGTATCAGCCTACTCATTACTGGCAAGGTTGGGTTTGGATCTGCTGCCTTTGCCTACTCCTGGGCTGCCCTCTGCAACCCCCAGTACCTGTTGGCCTTATTGTAAGCCGCAGCCTGGGGCTTTCCAGGCTGGAGCTCCCCAGCTCCTCTGCCTTTCCCCAGCACTGCTCCACTCAGGTATCCTGTCTCTAGCTCCCTGCAGCCAGACCCTTCTCCCTCTACAGGCAGAGGGAGTCTGCCTGGGCCTCTGGCTCACAACCTCTTATAGGGGCCAGCTGGGCCTGATTGGGGCATTGCCCAGCTGAGCCGACTTTTCCCCAATTAGCCCAGGCTTCTTGCCCCAGCCACAGCCCTCTCCTGGGCTGTTTTAAGCCCCGAAGGGCAGGAGCGGGTAACCACCCCACTACAGGCCATTATATGCTCCAAGCAGGGACAAATCATCCATCCCTCTTACAAAGTTAGTCATTGTGGTAAATGTGTGGTGCTGCAGTACGTAAGCAAACCTCTCGAAGCATGAACCTTATATGGCTAATGCTTTGCAGGCTGCTGAGAAAATCGGCGAGAACGAAAGACTCTGTCTCATGATTGAAGAATGTGGAGGCCTAGACAAAATTGAAGCTCTCCAGTCCCATGAAAATGAACTGGTGTACAAGGCCTCCTCAAGCCTGATTGAGAAGTATTTCTCAGCAGAGGTGAGTAACTGAAGGATTGATACTCGGGTTTTGACACTCTCCATCTCAACACAACCAAGTGTTTTAAAGCTTGAAATATTAATACCCATTTCAAACCTCTTTCCATCTCTTTTAGGAAGAGGAAGACCAAAATGTTGTGCCAGACTCTACTGTTGATAGCTACACCTTCCAGATTCAGGGAAGTACTCCTGACACTTTCAACTTCTAGACTTTTCATACATTCCAGCCAGCTTCAAAAATCTCTGGGTTACCCATCTGAGTACTGCCTTCTATTTGTCTTAATGTCTCTACTTATCTTTTTTTACTGTTTTTATGTGACTTGTAATGTAGCACTTTGTATAACTGAAGCATACTTGAACAGTTCAAAACAGTGTACATACTGTGTGAATTACTTCTGTAAATCTCGATCTTTCTGAGTCTTGAAGTACACATGTAAATACTCTTCTACTTCCATACTTTTTCAGCTCTTATTGTGATTTCAGTGCAGGGCTGTGCTAATACAGCCTTCATGCTGTTTGGGATAAGGGAGGTATTGGTTTCTTGATGTCACATCTATCTACATGTGAAGAATTTGGAAGCTTAACAAATCATGCTCTTCTCTAAGAGCAGGAGCCACTGCCATGCACTCTATGCCCAGTCACAGTGAAATCATCAACAGACTGATTCGGGTTTTAAAGAGAATTGGTGTTCAGAATTTAATAAAATGGTATCGGAACACAATGTGAACTGTCAAACTCTTTATTTTTAAAGGAAGATGTGGCAAACCAGATGTATTTACACTTTGTCCTCTTTTTGCACTTCTGTTAATCAACCAGTTCCTCGTTCTTAGTGGCTGGCTAGAGGAATGAATTCCTAGCCCAGTAAATGAGTGCAAGTCTAAATTGTGTAAGTTTTTTTTATTTTATTTATTTATTTATTGCCTGAAGCCAGGGCACTTTCTCTTCAGGCCTCGGATATGCCTAACTTTGAATCCTAGACAGACACAGCTGACAGATATCACTGCATAATGGAGAGCTGTTATAACGCTGCTTCCTTGTTTGCTGCTACTCATACAGTTGTCCAGTACCATCCCTCGACAACCTCTCATAATACTCATGAATGTAGTGAGATTCTAGATATTAACAGGCATGTCTACACTACCCTGCAGTTCAGACTATGTTGGTGTGATAGCAGTTGCACCAAAGTGCAGCTTTGTAACTCCCTGTTGTCTATGATGTGGGCATGAGCTTAAAGGTTCCTAGTTTGCACTAATGTGGTCCTATTTGAAGAGACATGCCATAAGGCTTTGACTCATTAAGAAAGGATGTTGAAGGAATGGCATCCTGTGATCAGATGCCTATCAAAATCCCTGGCGGTGGTTTCAGGGGATTGGGGGGCGGAGGGGAGTTGTATAGCACTATTTCTCCAAGGCTGGGTATGTTGACTTGATTCTTCTTTTCAGGAGGACATCAGACATCTTGTATTGGTGGATGAATATATGCAGCTAGGCCTTGCTGTAATCTGTTTCATGTGCATAAGATCATCTTGGAATACAGTAGCTACTACAGCAATTTTCCTCTTCAGAATCAAACATACTCTTTCAAGAAAGTTGAATACAGGACTCATCCATTCTAATTTCTCTCTTGCTTCAGTAGCTTTGTGTGAGGTCATGTTTGTGCTGGCCTTAAAGGAGGCTTATATTGATGCTCTTGAGAGAAGGGTAGGAGAAGAACCATACAATAGCATCTGAGGAAGAAAACTTGTTACTGAAATAGGCTGCTGTACTAAGAATGAGCCATAGAAAGCATCCATTAAAGAGTGATTTGGTTTCCCATTATTCGATCCTCTATGCTGATGTAAGTGGTGGTGATAATTGAATGCATTATGTAGACTATGGTACCTTAACTTCCGCTGTAATTAATCTCCTGTGACACAAGCTGAGGAAAAATTAAAATGCTCCTAAGTTGGAGAGAAAGTTGAACTCATTGAACAGGTAACCTCCTGATAAATCTTAACACACAACTCTCTGCAAGCAATTCTATAATCTACTCGTGCGGGCTGTGCCTGGAAGGTTGGCTTGCTGATAAAGTCAAGAACTACTGTAGGAGTGAATGTGGTACATCTATGGAGAAGCCATGACCGACAATACCTGCAATCTAATTTAAATAAGGAGGTTGGCTCTGAGAGGGTACACCAGATAATAGTGTACTATAGGAGGACTCTTTCTGGCTTTCAAAATAAAAGCTAGGAGAGATTTAAATTTCTAGAGAAATAACTTGCTGTAGATAATGTAGAATGGTAGCAGATTTCTAATCGATATCAGCTGCCCAGGAAATACTTCAAATTATTGCTTGCTATAGCAAATAAGGCCAACAACTTGGAACGTATTACTCTTTTTTTATTATAACTTGAAAGAAAATCTAGCATGTACTTCAGACAGTGGAGTCTTCACTCTTTCCCTGCAAACCTCTCCAAAGATTTGTTTATCTTTACTGTTTGCTGAACAATCCTAGAAGACTGTGTAAGCATCTGTTCTGGATAACCTGTGCCTCTATAATTAAACACATCCGAGGCCTGATCCAAATAGCGACACCTTTTCTGCTTTCTGGGTGCCAGGAAATGAATGAGGTAAATCAGCTTCTGGAGGTCCTGCAGGCAGCCAAAGACATTATGACTGCATGTACCCGGGGCACCGCTGACTCCCGGACCCCGCCCTAGAAGCAAGCTGCCGATGGGCTCTCGACAGTTGACGCCGACCCGATGCAGATCCTGGTCAGGGGACCACTCTCGGGCCTGCTCGCCGCTCAGTGTCCTGTTGGAGGCTGGAAACTGTGTTCCGCTTTCATCACCAACCAGGTTGTCTGGTCGGGTGCCATCGGAGCAGAGCTCCAGGCACCGCTCCACGCCAAGTAGAGAGTATGGGTGGGACAGGTACCTAAAACAATGTTGGGTTTTTTTGGTTGGTTACTGAACTGAAAAATGGGTTATGTGCATGGCTCTACTACAGCTACTTGCAAGGGATTATAACTTGTCTATTTTATACTCTATGGCTATATCAACTATGCTATTTAGCAAAATAATGTTTGTGCATCAAACAATCTAGAATGTTTTGTGTAGAGGATAACCCTTTAAGGCATATTGCATTCATCTTTATAGCTGGGACACCAAGGAGCTAGTTGATGATGAGGCTTGTTGGGGTAAGTAATTATTAATTTAAACTGCCATCCAATTTACAATTGCTTCCACCCTTGCCCAAAATTGAGAAGGTGAAGAGAACCACCTGCTCCCCAATATTGAAAGCTTCAACTGCTTTGAGTGCCAGAAGCTCCATGTTTCCATTCCCCAGCTCTCAATACTCCAGCTTCCTCCTGACACTGTTGATACAATTGTTTTTTCAGTGCAAAAATCTGCAGATATTGAAAATCTTTGGGGGCAGTCTTAAATGAATAACCAATTTACTTTATAGAAATATATTGTAGGGACTGTACTTTTGTGGAAGACGGCTTTGAGGACAATGCTACCATCCTACAGTGTAATGTTGGTCTAATATCTGATCAAGATGCATTTCCATAGCTATGTAGTATATTGATATTAAGTGGTCCACCAGGGGGTGCTACATCAATCCCAATATGCTTTCATACTATTTAACAAGGTCATATATTTTTCTAAGGCCAGAAGGCACCCTTGTGATCATCTACTCTGATCGCCTGTAGAACTGTTCCTAGTGAGACCTGGCCTTGAGATGAGATGAAAAAAGGTGGTGCTTTCACTAAATGTGAAACACTAACCCTTTTACTGGGTTACAAAGTTATGCTTAGTGTGCACTAGAAAATAATAGTATGTTAGAAACATAAACCTTTCAAGATCATTCACATAACAGTTGTAGATAGATATTAATACAGTGACAAGGTAAATCTCCTATATGCCTCACCCAGATAGTTAACAACAATACTATCATATTCTATAAGATTCTAGGTTTTTATTAATCCACTCATGTCGAACAAACAAAACTATATGGGGCCTGACCATGCAGCTGCTCAAAGCAAGGTGAGCTTTGGGAGTTACAAGATGAGGTCCATAATTCTTTGACAGGTTTCAGAGTAGCAGCCATGTTAGTCTGTATCTGCAAAAAAAACAGGAGTACTTGTGGCACCTTAAAGACTAACAAATTTATTTAAGCATGAGCTTTCGTGAGCTACAGCTCACTTCTTCGGATGCATAGAATGGAACACACAGACGGGATATTTATACATACAGAGAACATGAAAAGGTGGAAGTATGCATACCAACAGGCAGAGTCTAATCAATTGAGATGAGCTATCGTTAGCAGGAGGAAAAAAACTTTTTGAAGTGATAATTAAGATGGCCCATAGAAGGTGTGAGGAGAACTTAACATAGGGAAATAGATTCAATTGGTGTAATGACCCAACCATTCCCAGTCTTTGTTTAACCCACAGTTAATAGTATCTAGTTTGCATATTAATTCAAGTTCAGCAGTTTCTCTGGAGTCTGTTTTTGAAGTTTTTTTGTTGCAAAATTGCCACCTTCAAGTCTGTCACTGAGTGGTTAGAGAGGTTGAAGTGTTCTCCCACTGGTTTTTGAATGTTATGATTCCTGATGTCAGATTTGTGTCCATTTATTCTTTTGCGTAGAGACTGTCCGGTTTGGCCAATGTACATGGCAGAGGGGCATTGCTGGCACATGATGGCATATATCACGTTGGTAGATGTGCAGGTGTATGAGCCCCTGATGGCGTGTCTGATGTGATTAGGTCCTATGATGGTGTCACTTGAATGGATATGTGGACAGAGCTGGTATCGGGCTTTGTTGCAAGGATAGGTTCCTGGGTTAGTGTTTATGTTGTATGGTGTGCGGTTGCTGGTGAGTATTTGCTTCAGGTTGGGAGGCTGTCTATAAGCGAGGACTGGCTTGTCTCCCAAGATCTGTGAGAGTGAGGGATCATCTCTAAGGATAGGTTGTAAATCTTTGATGCGCTGGAGAGGTTTTAGTTGGGGGCTGTAGGTGATGGCCTAAGGGCCATGAATACCTGTACTCCCACCCAGCACTAGTGTGACCAGACAGCAAGTGTGAAAAATCAGGACAGGGGGTGGGCAGTTATAGGAGCCTATATAAGGAAAAAACCCAAAAATTGGGACTGTCCCTATAAAATCGGGACATCTGGTCACTCTATCCGGCACCTAACTCCCTGGTGGTGGTCAGTTAACCACCGGGAACGTCACGGTCAGCCTGCACCCACCCCTAAGGACAAAGATGTCAGGAGACTGGATACGTTTGGCAGGAAAGTTTATTCCTCGGTGAGTTTCCAGCTCAGGGTGGCCAATCACCAAGCCCTTCTAAGTCAATATGACTTCAATTTATGGGAGCCCCTACCAAAGTTCAAACCTCTCCAGGACATATGTAGAGCTGCCACATGGTCCTCTGTCCACACCTTTTCTTCACATTATGCAATTGTCTCCCAAGCACGTGACGACGCTGGGTTTGGTAGGGCGGTACTGCGTCCCAGAAACCCGTAAACTCCTACCCACCTCCATCAGACATAGCGTGGAGTCACCTACTGTGAAATACACATGAGCACTCACTCGAAGAAGAAAGGACAGTTCTTCGAGTGATTGCTCCTATGCATTCCAGTTAGGTGTGCGCACTGCGCGTGCACGGCTCTTCGGAACATTTTTACCCTAGCAACTCTGGCGGGCCAGCTGGGTGCCCCCTGGAGTGGCACCGCTATGGCGCTGGATATATACCCCAGCCGGCCCGTCCACTCCTCAGTTCCTTCTTACCGCCCGTGACGGCCAGTTGGAACAGTGGAGTGCTCTCTGTCCTCCACAGCCCTAGCGTTTCGCTACTCTTGTATGTATATAGTTAGAGAAGAAACTCACCCACTAATTTCAATGGGAGCCCATAGGGAGGCAGAATTAGGAATGACTTCTAGTCCTATGTCACTAGACTATCTCTTGAAATATGACTATGGTTTCCACAGTGATTTTCCTCTCTGTATTCATACATCCTGGTTGGTTACTGTAAGATTGCATACAAGTGCTATGCAAAAAACAGTACTGAAGCATAGGTTCTGAAAAACACCACCACACCCAGGGGTAGAGAAGTTTGATGACTTCACCTGGGCCACAAAGCTGGGACTAGAACTCAGAAGTCTTGGGGCCAACTAGGTTACATGGGAGTTATACTGGTATAAATGAGAGCAGAGTTTTTTTTTTCTTTGACTCCCAGTCACCTGCTCTAAACACTAATCCAATGCCTTCTCACTTCAAATTAATATTACATTTGTTTCTTTCAGACAGGGATTTTTAGCCTCTGGCTATCCATAAGATATTATGATACACCTGGTTCGCCTGTTTCAATGCCTATCCACTCTTTAATGAGTTTGCATGTCTTACTTTTATAAAGTAACATGACACTGCCATCCAGCAGGACATAATTAGGAAACAAAATAGCTGAAGGAGTAAATGAAATGTGTGTACCTCAATTACTAATCTGCTGTGGTTGGAGTTATAGGATTTATCTAAATGACTAGCCACTGGAAAATCCCGTCGTGTGTGTGCGGGGGGGGGGGGGGGTCCTCTTTTTGCAGCCACGGTGCAGTCATTTCCCTTCAGAGACGCATCATTTCCCAAAACGCATCCTGTCTGAGAGGGTGATGGTATCTGTCACTGCAAGCTACTGTCCCCTTTTCAGCAGCTGGTGAAGGGGTGGAGACATCCTTCCTATTTTCTTCTGCTGAGACGGAGCTCCATCTTGCTCTCCAGCCTGAGAAATTGATTGAATCTTGACCTTTTACACAAGCATTGTCTCTACATGCCAGAGGAAATCTTGGTGAGAAGCAGAGCTTCTGTTTAGACACTTCTGGTCATTATGTTGCTGCAATGAAGAAATTGTCCAGTAAGATGTCAGATCTGTGGCCCACAGACCTGATACAACCAAGATGAAGTACTTATCTGGGCATACACATCTGGTCCACTGTACTGCTCAACAGACAGAACAAGGCCTGGGCCAGCCATGGGTTCTTAATTGCAGTGTAGACATCCCTAAAAGAGAGCCTGACAAATGGCTACACTAGAGAGCTTACATTAGCTGCTCTAAGGAGATGGGAGAGAGCTCTCATCTTGACTTAATTAATCCACCCCCAACAAGTGGCAGAAGCTACATCTGCGGGAGAAGCTGTCCTGCCAGCATAGCACTGTCCACATTGGTGCTTATTCACACCCCTGAGCGACGTAAGTGGTAGTGTAGACATAGCCAAAGTGGAAAAAGGGCATGGTTCTGGCTAGAGGGACAATAGCCATTGGAAGCAAAGATGTCTATGGAGAGGGCCTTGGTTGAGGGAGGTCATAAGAGAACAGCATTCTTGGTGGGCTTCAGGAAGTCATAACCTAAGGAAATAGACCTGGTTCCTTGAGGATTAAGATACTATTTAGTGTGAGTGAAAATGGCAGAATCAGGCCTTATTTTATTTCATTATCTCTCCCAGACAGTGAAGCAACACAAGCACTTGTTCCAAACCCATCATCATTTCTAGACCCTCCTTTCTTGACTTTGCAGTGCTTTCAATGGGGGTCTATGCCTGAAGAATCCCCACAGACCAATAGGTATTGTTTGCTGAACTTTTACTGCATGTTTCAACATAGTAAGGATATGCTCTGAAAGAATATTATGTTACCTGTAGTTAAAGGAACTGCCCTGCTTTTTCTTTCTTTCTTATGGGAGTTGTTTGTCTAGATTTTATTTTAATAAGATATTGTCCAAGTTTAATGTTGTAAATTTGTATTACTAATAATTAATATTAGGGAGTGCCTATGGAGCCCAACTGAAGTAAGGCCTAATTGGGCTTGGCACTGTACAAACAAAGTAAGAGACAGTCCCTGCTCTGAAAAGCTTACAAGACAGACAAAGAGGTGGGAGGGAGGAATATAACATGCAAACAGAGTGAATAATGTGTGATGTCTGGAAACATGTAAGTACCATGACTTTTTTTTTATTTTTAAATGTTTTGCATGGAATTTTGTTGGGAGAGAATTGACTAAAAAAGAAGGGAGACCGAACACTGAAGATGTAAATGTTCAGATCTAGAGACTGTATCTAGTATTGTTACCAGTGTGGGAAGGTAGTAGTGAAAAAGAAAAAAGTTGGACACTACAGCCAGGATCGACGCTCGGAAATCGATCCATCAGTCTAATGAAGACCCGCCAAATCAACAGCAGATCGTTCTCCAGTCGACCCCTGTACTCTACACCCGAGAAGAGTAAGGTAAGTCGACACCCCGACGGTGTAGACCCCACGGTAACTCGACCTAAGGTAGGTTGATGAAGTTGCGAAGACTGAAAGCAATAGTTACTGTAGAAAGAGTCCAGATTTATCCTTCTAAAATAGTTCTGAGTTTGATAGATTAACATTTTAATTTGCTTTGTCTGGATGCTTATTGTGGTACTACCTTTTACGCTCAAACTGGATCATTAGGTGGAAAAAATAGGCACAGTCTGTCCGCTGCAGTTGCAAATTCCACAAACAGCATGCCATAGAGGAAAAGGGGAAAACACAGAGAATGGGGCTGCACTGTCTTACTACTTATGCTAATTTTAACTCCATTGGCTCCAGTGAAGTTGCTCCTTATTTACACCAGTGTACGTGAGAGAAGAATCAGGCTCAGAGAAAGAGAGACTAACGGCGGGAAATCTAAAGTAGCAAATTTGAAGAATTCTTGTTACAAACAAATCTTTGCCTTAGAAAATACCATTATAACCTTCTATTTCCCCACCAAACCTTAACACTATCATGATGGAAAACTTTGCTTCCATCAAATCACTACATACGCCAGTGAAAAATGTGGTATAATATCAGCCAGGTCTCTCATTATTGTTTAAAGGAATAGTGTGACTAAACCCTTTGTAGGAAGACTTGAGATTATAATCTTTGTGTTAATTCCAGTGGTGTTTCTCTTTTTTGAACACATACCAAATTCTGAGGAACACATTTCCAGCATCCTCTTCTGTCTCTAAAGATAGAAAGGACATCACCTCTAAGAATTTAGCTACACCATTTCCTTTTCTGAAAACAAACAGTATTTGGTTATAGATGTGTTTACGTTTTCCAGTAAAACACATTAAATCCCTTGAGAAACCTCTGTAAATGTAAAGCCTTTTCTTTCTGTATAGTGGGAAATTCAAGAATCAAATTTCTGTGTTATGCAGCCAGAGAACAGTGGTTTTTGTATCTCTACACATTTATTCCAAAACTTTTACTAACAAAATAATTTAATAGTTGATATTATCATTGATCTCCCCAATGGCTCCTCCACATCTCTGTTGGAGCCCAAAAGATGCTTCAGTTCTTCCTTTCTTTACACATTCCTGCCCACCCTTGAAACTCCATGTCTCAATCACGAACCTTCTGGCTGAGGATGACTGGATGGAACTCCCTTCTGAGCCTGTCAGTGCAGCTGCCATCCAAAAAGTGAGCTGTTGGGTGAGAAAAGGCACTCCCTTCCCTCTGGATCTGAGCTAGCTACCTCATCTTGAAAGGATTTGTTACTCAGTGATATCAGCCTAGAGTGAAATACAGATCACTTGTCAGCATTTAATGGTAATACTTAAACACTTACATCACAAGATTAACTCCATAAAATGTGCAGCTTCTTTTTACCCTTGAAATGAGATGTTTTGAGAGCAACATCTAGTTTATACATATAAGCCCCAATAAAGTATCCATTTAATATCTGTAAAAGCAGCAAAGAGTCCTGTGGCACCTCGTAGACTAACAGACGTATTGGAGCATTGTGTCCATTTATCCTTTTCCGTAGGGACTGTCCAGTTTGGCCGATGTACATAGCAGAGGGGCATTGCTGGCATATGAGGGCGGCTACCGCTCTGATATTTAATGTCTGATGCATCCTCTATGAGAAGATTATTGGGGCAGAAATAAACCTATAGAGAGGACAAGAAACTCCTTGAGTCCCAGAATGTCTGTTGCATTGTTTTGTTGGGGGAGTGAAGTGTACTCTCTTGTGGCAGTGCATGGGCCTTGACCACCGTAAGCAAACAAATTCTCTGAGAACTGCTTTGCAAAGCTTCCTGACACCCTTGTAACCATGGGTCCTGCGTGGGTTCCTTTCCTGGCTGCAGCTTCTCATCCCCCCACTCAGGGGCGTTACTCAGCAAAGGGGGACAGTGATTAAAAAATGCTGACATTGTCTCTTAGTGATTCCACCCAGGAACTGGGGAAGGAATGATAGGACAGAAAATGGCTGTGCCCTCAGCCCCAACCCGCAGAGCCCAATTACTAGAGAGCATACAGGGGCTTCTGCAAGGTTAAGAGAAAAGGAGATGATACTATGGACCTGGCCGCTCTCCCTGTCAGAGTATGGCCTGATCTGAATGTCTTCTGCTCACAAGAGTAGAGGTGACAATTTTTCATGTATCCCACATTTGGGGCAGCTAGAGGGCTGTGAGGAGCCTGTACCTTCACTCGCCACATCATCTTCCTTGCCTGATGAGGTGGTGGCAGGAGCGTCAGTTTCAAGACCCCCGCCCATCAACCACAGGGCGCACCAAGACTTGCTCCGCCGCATTGTCCACAAAATAGGCTTGCAGACAGAGGAAATGGCCGAAACAGAGGACACAATGGTAGACATTCTTGCTCCAGAAGGTCCTTCCCGGGTGACGTTACCACGAATAAAGACCATACCAAATAATAAAATCCTGTGGCAGACACCAGCCTCCATTCCACGCACTGCCGGGGGCATAGAGAGGAAGTACTTTGTCCCATCTCAGGGATATGAGTACTTATTCTCTCACCCACACCCTTGCTCCCTGGTGGTCACGGCAGTGAATGAAACGGTTACCTTCTTGTAACTATTGTTCTTCGAGATGTGATGTTCACATCCATTCCAATACCCACCCACCTTCCCCTCTGTCAGAGTAGCGGGCAAGAAGGAACTGAAGGGGGGGGCGGGTCCGCAGGGTCCTATATTGAGCACTACGAAGGCAACACTCCAGGGGGCTCTTGAGCCAACCCAACGGGAGCTGCTAAGGGAAAAAGTTTCTGATGACTGTGCATGCAGTGTATACACACCTGATTGGAATGGATGTTCTTCGAGATGTGTTGTTCACAACAGTTATGAGAAGGTGAGTAACCGTTTTTTTAAACACGTCTTAGCTGGTCAGAATAAATTTATGGTGTGGTACACCAGGATATTAACATGGTAGCTAGGATGTGCTAAAAAAAACTTTTTTTTTCTTCTCAGCAAAGATAAGGACTTTTCTTAGACTGAAACTAACAAAACAAGAAAGACAAAAATAGTCTCCATGAAAGAGCTACTTATTTGATGATACAAAGGTTAAAAAAAATTAAATGTATTGAATATGCGAATTGTTTTGACAAATAAGAATATGCAAATACATATTAATAAATAGTAAGAGAGACCTATATCAATTACAAATGCAAAAACTAGTAAACCTGGTACAAACAATCCCTGAGAACCCAGCTCGTGCATAAGTCTAATTAAGGACACAGTCTTGCAAAGTGCTGAACAACTTCAGCTTTCAATGAATTCACTGGGATTAAGTAGTTTATGTGAGACACTGGTCACTTTGGAGGCAGGTGCTGTCCTGGAGTCGGGGACTTGGGCTGCGTGGCTGTTTCATTGCTGCGCTCTAGGCCCTTGTGGTGTGGGAGGGTCCCAAAGCTTAGGCTCCAGTCTGTGCCTGGAGGTCTATGCAGCAATGAAACACAGCCCCTTAGCCTGAGTCACCTGGCACAGGCTAGCCATGGGTTTTCTTTGCTGACACATACTCTGAGGCACCTAAAGGCATTCTTTTGGGAATGAGTTAGGCCCCTGCCTTTCTCCATCCAAAATGTCCAGAGGAGAAGGTGCCCATTACTCTCTCTCTGGCCCAGTGACTGTTTATCCACAGTGGAACAGAATCATTGGGCCAGAGAGAGGGGGGAATCACTCTGTAGCCCTGTGGTTAGGGACCTAGCATCCAGTCCCCCTACTCCAATGACTGTTTAATTATTGATACACCCTGAGGGGTCCCTACATCAGAATATTTCATAGCTCAGTGGTCAGAACACTTTCCTGATAATAGACCCCTTCCTACCCAAGGGGAGGACTGAACCCAAGTCTCCCAAATGCCAGAAGAGTGCTCTAACCACTGAGCTAGAAGGGGGGTGATCCCCACCTCCTGTGAGCACACCTACCATGGCCACACCACACATGACGTAGGCAGATGAATGCCTATCTTCTGCAAAGTTTCTGAATCGCTCTGGGGCTTAGGGGAGATAGGCATCTGTACACTTAGAGTGAGACAGCTGTGCACATACCCAGAGGCAGAAACATAGGTGCCTAGGGAACTTTTATCCGGAAAATGTAGGTGTTGAGTAAGTTTAGGTTCCTAAAGGGGTTAGGTGGGAGTTTTGTGGATCACAATGGAGCCAAAACTGGGATTTAGGCGAAGTCTGGTGTTTAGATGCCTAAGTAGCTTTGTGGATCTGGGCCTTAGATTCCTATCCTACACTAGGATCCGCTACTGTTGACCCTTGAGCCTGTGTGGAATCCTATTGAAGCGTAATCCAAGAGAATTTCAGTATGTTCTGAGCTGAAGCTAACAACCAGTGGTTTGAGCCAAAGCCCATTGAAGTCAATGAAAAGAAGCCAACTGACTTCAGTGGGTTTTGGATCAAGTCCTTAAGAGATGCTCAGCACCTGTGAAAAATCAGACCGGGGTTGTCTGAATAGAGAGGTTAAAATGTGGTGTTTTCAGATACTTTGACCAATTAAACAAAACTTTTATATTTCTTTAAAAAATGAATTTCTCAAGCAATAACTCTGCCCATGTTCTTTTGTTTCAGAAAATGTCTAGTTATTTAACTTTGAAAAGCAGCTGTTATACATGCACCTTTCATAAAAATGTTAACATAAAGAACCACTCATCTCAAACAGTGTAAATGGAAGAATCATAATGGTTTTATGGAGTTCAGAATGACCCAACAGAATTATATCAATAGTATCTTGTACAATATCCAGGTACAATGTGTAATTCCACAGATAGCATATTTGGAGCCCTCCAGGACTTCAAAAGCTCTTCCAAAAGATCTTGCACAATTCCCAGACATATAAAAAAGCCATGTTCAAGAATCATTTACAGTGAGAACTGCAGATCATGAATTCGGTGTTGAAAAGGAGTTGCAAGGGACATATTTTCTAGGAAGATCTTGCAGTTTTTTGGCAAAAATGGTTACAAGGTAGTGCATAAATAAAAGCAAATAGCATTTTGTTTGTTTTTTGTAATGATCACTCGATTCTGAAATCAAATCCAGCACATAGCAAGGTCCTATGTGGATGTAAACAGATTGTTCATTGAATTATGGCACAATGTCCAAGGTATTGTTCAAACATATAAGACACAATCTTTGCCCTGAAGAGATATGACAGCTCTATCTGCTAATACACATTTGTGTAGTTTCTGTGTAGTGCTGTACAGCATGTTCTCAATTGAAGGTTTTATTTTAAAGGTAGGTGTCATACATTGGTATTATGTCAATATGAGCTTCCCTCTCTGCCCTATATAGTCTTACAATACTACTTTAAAAATAAACAAAATGAAATGAAATATTAAAAACACTAGTCTAACATAATGGATAACGCAGTGGCTTAGTCTTCTGCCACTACCATGTGGAAGTCCTGCTACATTAAATTTCTGATCCCATTTTCTCATACCCTGGGCTGGGAGTGCTGCCATCTGTCCTTCTCAGCTGGAAGAACAATATGGGACTCTAAGAATGGGTGGTTTCTTTAGGTGCAGTACAACCCAGCCCTATGATAGGGTTGTACTGAAGGAAACCCTATGGAAAAGCAATAGTTTATTAAATTGACCAAATTAAAAAATAAAAAGCCAAAACATTCACCTTAAAGGCAAGAATATAGTGGTCTTCTAATCAATCAGCTATTGCACTGGAGATAGTTATTGTAGCAGAAATGATATGCTGGAGTCTCTTGCACTAAGCCAGATAATTGAGACCTCATTCAACTTGTATGGGTGTACAAAGCAATACAAAATTAGCAGGAAAAGTATGTGAGTACTAAGGCTATAATTTTGTTTGGCTTTTTAATATTGAATATTATATTTTAATCTGTATTCTAGTTTTTCAGTTTGTGCAGTGCCAAATACCTTAGCAGAATGGGACCTATGTAATGAAACTATCAGATAAGCTGGGTGAGCATAAGAAATAATATAAAATATAATTAGCAGTCTGCTTACAAAGCTAGTCGTTTCCTATCGATCTCAATCTTCATGGAAATTTTACAATGGCATCTCAAACTCATAATTTTAAGTGGGAGTACCTTGCCCATTTTTAGCTACACCAGTGTTCTAATTTAATTTAGGGTATGCAGTGTAGTTGTAGCTGTGTTGATCCCAGGACTGTTTTTCATTAATGTAGGGCGCTTTTGAAAGTTGTCCCTCCAGCCTCTGCTGTAATTGCTGGGTTATTCATTAGGATACAGTTACCCTTCCTTAAATCCTCTTGCTGCTTTGGCGTGCCCCTAATGGAGGGTGTCTTGAAAGGCCTGGAATTCTCTGGAATAGTTGCCATTGGATCTGGAAGACAGAAGAGTTACACCGAGAATTGGGATCTGTATCAGCCTTTTGTTGAGAATTTGAGTGTGTGTGTGTGTGTGTGTGCAGGAATTTCCCTCGCTTGTCTACTGCAACCAAATTACACATAAATGGTGGATTTATTGGAGTTGTAATGGTTTTCATGGTTAGATGATGATACCCTTATCCTGAAAAGTACCCTGCATCACAAGTAGTCTCATCATACTGGGGGAAACAGGAACAGGGTACTACTCGATGTGAGAAGGGTATCACAATCTACTTATAAACTTGTATCCCATAAACTTTTTACTTTTGAATCTTTGTTTTTTCAGTACATAAATCTTCACACCATCCGCTACTAACTTCCTCCTCCTTTTTCTACCCCTTGACTCACAATATGATTTGGGTCTACATTTCTCTGAGCCTTTCAACTCCAGCGTGGGAATTAGTCACACTTGATGCTATTTTGCCCATCATAGTATTACAAGTCTCCCCGGAGCAGCATCCATAGTGCAAGGTGGTGTCATCCCTAGGAAGGAGTGAGATTTGGTGAGGGGGAAGAAACACACCAGGGCACAATTCCCAGAAAATTGGGGGTACAAGGACACCATCCCAGTGAGAAGGGCCCCATGTGTGGGAAGCAAAGGATGAGAGGGCCTAGCTTGAGGGAGAAAGGAAGACACAAGGGTCCCATCCACCATGGATGGTATTGAGGAGCCACAAGCGTACCCTCACCCAGTGGCAGGGGACAGCTAGGGTGACCAGATGTCCTGATTTTGGGGGCTTTTTCTTATATAGGCTCCTATTACCCCCCACCCCCTGTCCTGATTTTTCATACTTGCTGTCTGGTGGTCACCCTAGGGATAGCTGAGGGGGGCTTTTCCCTGGGGGGAGTTAAAGATACACAGGGAGCTCTATACTCAGTAGTGTTGGGGGGAGGCAGCCCCAGGGGGTAGTGAGGACATGGGGGCATCCCCAAAGGGCAAGGAAGCCCCCTCCCCAAGGAGTAGTGAGGACATGGGGGCATCCCAGTGGAAGGGGGCGCTGACAGGGCAGATACCCCCTTTCCCCCGTGGGTAGTGAGGACATGGGGTACTGAGGGGAGCACAGGGGCCCTTTTCTCCGAGGCAGGAAGGAAGCTGCGGGGGGAGACTCCATCCCCACTTGGGGGCTAAGCGGGTACCAGGCCCCGTCCCGGAGGAAGGGAGGCGGCCGGCCGCCGCGGTACGCGCTGTCCCGGGCTTTGTTGTGCTCGCCGCCAGGGCCCCGGGCAGGGGGCGGGGGAAGGCGGCGGCGGCGCCGACTCCTCCTCGGCGCTGGCCCCGCTTATGGCGACGCTGGGCACATCCGGGCTTCTCCTCGTCCGGCGGCCACCGCTGCCGCTGCCCTGAGCGCTCAGCCCGACTCCATTAGCGCGTCCCCCCTTCCTGCCCGGCCCAGAGGCAGCGCCGAGCCCTAGCAGCGGCCGGGGACATGTCCAACCAGGGGGCCCGGAGGAACGGGCCCGTCAAGCTGCGACTGACAGGTGAGGAGGGGTTGGGGAGCCCCCGGGACCGAGCCTGGGGCCCGCCGAGCCCCGCTCTGCTCCGCCGCCGGTCGCGGGGACGGGAGGAGGCCGGGGGAGGGCGAAGAGGGGGGCAGTGGTGGCGGGGAGAAGGGCCGGGGGCAAGAGCCGGGCTTTGTGAGGAGACGGGAAGGGGGTAGGTGGTGGTGGGGGAGCCTGGTTGGGGGAGACGGGGGAGATGGGTCGGGGCCGAGGGGGGGGGCGGGAGCTGTTGTGGGGAGGCAGGCTAAGGTGGGGAGTAGATTGGGGCCGGGCAGTGGGTGGTGGGGGGAAGGTCTGGTTTGGGGGGGGGCGAAGGGGGAAAGCCGAGGTGGGGAGTGTGTCTGTTAGGTTGGGGGGTGAAAGGGAAGAGAGACACCGGGAAAGCCCCTTTCTCTGTTTTCTAAACACCGCGAGCGGCAAGCCCAGCTGGAGAGGTGGGATCGAGCCCCCTCCATGTGTATTTGAGATTGAACCTGGGGCTTGGAGACTCAGGCCTTAGGAAAAAGTAAACTCTCTCCTCTCTCCCAACACCCCCCCTGCCCCAGTGCTCCGCAGCAGGGGGCGGGTTGCTAAGGGGTCCGTGTGCCACGAAGGAAACGTCTTTGCACACAGCTTGTGTGAAGCGTTGCACTGGCATCGATTATCAAACCGGATTGTTTACTCTAAGTAATAAACACGCCTGCGTTAGGAGAGGTGAAGCCCTGGGCAGTGTGTGTGTGGTGCGGGGGGAGGTATTGGTGTCCTCCGCCTCCCTGTATTCAGAATCTAGATTAAACCTGAGTTCACTAGATTTATTGCACGAGGTTTGTAACATGCCGGATCTCTTTTTGGAATAGTTGTATTTTTTAGGGAAGGAAGGGGGGGGGGGGGCCGGCGGCTAGGAGGCCATTGTAACTTTTTAGGCGCTAGGTACCTTAGGTTGTTTCTCACCCTCTGCGACCGTCTTTTCTGCGTTATCGTGAAACAAACTATCAGGCCTTTTGTCCCCTTTGTTTTGATCTTTTGTGTTGCTGTTTTCAAGTCAACTTCCTTAGTTGAGATTGTAAACAATTCGTTGGATATAGTTCCTCCTTCTATAGGAAAAATACCTTTCTAAAAAAACTTGGCCTTTAACAATATTTATGTATATTGTAAACTATTTCCGTCTACATGCTGAGAAGGAAGAAAGACATTATTTCTGTTTTCTAAATACTTGTAATATGCTTCTTTTGTAGCGATGAGGGCAATGTAAGTAGATAAATATGGAGAAACGTTTATAAATATGGATAAAGCTTCTCTGCCTTTGAAAAATAATCACTGAAGACTTGCTAGAAAAGAGTGAATTTAAAAAACACATTTTGTACCCTACATTGTGACTTCAGTGCATGAAAATACCAGTTTTAAAATAAATATTTAAATTATTGTTTGTCTTCCAACAACTTTATTGAACCAAGTTAATGGCTGTGCTTTGCAAAATAGATCAGTTTTAAAAAAGTAGAAAAATAGTTACTGCATTTTTGAAATTATGTGATTTTAATGGCATGTGCAGAATTTCCATTTTAACTCCTAATGCAAAACATTTCTTAAAGTTACTGCATTTAACTTTTTAAAATAGTTCTGAGTAGGGAGAAAAAATGGCTTTTTTTTCCTAGACTACTGTAGACTTTTTCTTATAATATAATGTAAGCAATTATAAGTAATTATATTTTGGAACTTATTTGGACTAATCTTGTAAAAAGGGGTTTTATGCAGGGCCATTATAGTGCACATGTGCTGAACTCCTTAGAAATAAACTTTTGAGATGAGTGTAGCTGGGCTGATGTGTGGGACAATACTACTTTTTAAAATACCATTTTGTACTTTTGGGTCTCTGGCTGATAGCTTAGTTTCTCTGAGCACTATTAGAAAAACAATCTTTAAAAAACTTTATAAATCTGCTGTGGCCTAATGGAAAACTGTGAACAAAAATCTGTTTAAGGAATTGTCCTTTTTCAGCTCAAGAAAAGGCATGTATATTTGTAAGAAACAAATATACTATTTTTGCGTGTATGTCCTTGCTACTAAAATATGGGAAGAGAAATACTGAAAAGAAAATACACACAAAATTGTCTTCAGAAAGAATCTTGCAACCTTAATAACTGTTTGGAATTGGTACTGAGCAACTCTGATTTTCAGAGATTTGCATGAGGCATCAGTCTGTTTCTTAATATACGTGTGATATGTTGAGGTATTTTGTGCTTTCATTGATTGGAACTGATTTACACGTAAGGTCAGTTGTTAAAAGGAAGTTTTACATGCTTAAGAAAAGTTGGTATAAGTGGTGAATTGAATTTTATTAACTGAACTGATGTCAGTTCTTGCTTGGGAACAGTCTGAAGTACTCTGTGTGGTTTTGATTACCCATTTTGATTGGAAAAGCAGTCTGAGAACTCTTGAATGCTAAAATTGTTTGGAATTAAAATCCTTATATTCCAGTGTTTTTTAAAGTAATTTGCTCTCTAAATCTGACAAATGTTATTTAATCTTAATTTTCTTTGGCATTATGAAACTAGCAGTCTTCTGTTTTGGCTTGAACATTGATAGGATTAATTCTGTAATCAGTGTGTAATACTTTTTTTTGTTTTGTTCATTATCTTTAAACTGGATGGTATAGATTTTTAAAAATGGATTTCAGGAACTGGATTCAATTAGCAGTTTTTCAAGACATAAACATTAAAGGTTTAGATGGAAAACGTTGTTTTGACTGACTGGATAAATGACAGGATAGTGTTTGATGTGTGTCCAAGAACTGATCTGGAGCTCATGCCCAACTTCTCAGTCCATCTTAAGGAGCCAAATAAAATATTTAACCTAGACCTCATTTTGCAGAAGAGGTTGAGTCTTTGTTGGGACCTTAAGAAAGTTCTGAGAAATGTTTGGCATACCTTTACACTAAGTGTTTAACAGTTTATTTAGGTCTGGGTTCCATAACAGGGGAAAAACCACGGTGGTGGCATACTTCTAGTAACTTTTTATTTAGCTTATGGTATAACTAGGCTATAAGTTTCTTCTAAGGTTATTGATCTTTTGCTTTTAGATAGACAAATGAAGATAAATATCTCCTAATCCCTTACTGACATGTACATTGGTGTATTATGCACTGTCTTGAGGTAGAAAGTTGCAGGATATTAGACAACTGTCAAAATATTAAATATGTTCAAATACATTTTTTTAATTAAAAAAATCTTAGTGTAAAGTTTAAATGATGGATTTTGATCTCATTTACACAAGTATAACTCAGATTAGTCTGAGCTCAGTAGCTGGTTCTATGTCTGTGTCTACACTAGACTTTTTCTTAACATTTCCCACTATGGGTTCACTGTTTTAGCCCTTCCCATGGGAAATGTAGTATAGGCAGGGCTTCTGCAGCCAGTAGCATTTTTACTACCATCTTATCTAATCCTCTTTAGAGCCTGTTTAGGTGACACTCTGATAGAAACTCCAATATATGATGAAATACTCACTTGTATTGTATATTCCATAAAACACAAATCATACACTTTAATTAGCTTCATATGAGGGAGGAGCAGAATCTGTTTACATGGGTTAAGAGAGTTTCTCATTCAGTGTTGCCGTATCTCCAATGAGGAGGCTTATGTTTGGTTGATAAAGGTAACTGCATAGATATAATATATTTATGGTATGTCTACACTACCACTCCTACATTCCTCCTGGCAGTGAGTCTTAGGGTATGTCTACACTGCTATTAGACACCCACAGCTGGCCTGTGCTAGCTGGCTTGGGCTAAGAGGCTGTTTAATTGCAGTGTAGATGTTCGGGCTTGGGCTTCAACCCAAGCTCTGGGACCCTTCCATCTTGCATGGGCCTAAAACCTGGGCTCCAGCCTGATCATCTACACCACAATTACACAGCTCCTTAGCCTGAGCTTCGTGAGTCTGAATCAGCTGGCACAGGCCAGTCACAGGTCATTAATTGCAGTGTAGAGATACTCTTAGAGTCCAGCTCAAGAGACTTGGGCTCATGGCGCTCATGCGATGGGGCTAAAAACGGAAGTGTAGACGTTCCCACTCAGGCTGGAACCCAGGCTTTGAAACATGGGGAGGGTCTCAGAGCCTGGGCTCCAGCTGGAGTGGAAATATCTACACTTCTGTTTTTAGCCTTGTAGCATGAGCCCGAGGTAGTTAGTCCAGGCTCTGAGACTCACATGTAGACATAACCATAGACTTTTGTAAGGCATTTGACTTAGTACTGCATGATATTTTGATTAAAAAAAAATTACAGTGTACAGTGTCAATAAAGCACGTTAAGTAGCTGAAAGATCTCAGTAAGTAGTTGTCAGAGAGGATTCCTAATCAAATGGGGGTGTTTTTAGTGGGATTCTGCAGGGCTTGCTACTAGTCCCTACTCTATTCAACATTATCAATGATCTGGGCATAAATATAAAATCACTGCTGATAAAATTTGCTGATGACACAAAGAATGGCAAAGAACGATGACGATAGGGTTGTCGTACAGAGTGATTAGGATTACTGGGCCCATTCAAGCAAAATGTGTTCTATGGCCAAATGCAAAATTATACAGCTAGGAACATGGAATGCAGGACCATACCTATAGAATGCGGCGGGGGGGGGACTAAATCCTTGAAGCAGCAACTCTGAAAAGGATTTAGTGGCTCTAGTGGACAAGCAACTCAACATGAGCTTCCAGTGCTATGCTGTGTCAAAAAGGGCTAATGTGATCCTTGGCCGTGTTAACAGAGGAGTAGTAAGTAGGGGCAGAGGGGTGATTTTTACTTCTGTTTGTGGCATTGATGAGACTGATATAAGAATACTACGTACAGTTCTGGTGTCACCATTTTTAAAAGGATGTTGAAAAATTGGAGAGGGTGCAGAAAAGAGCCACAAAAATAAGAAAATACCTGGTACTAAAGAGGTCTTTAATTTAATGGTGAAGGGCATAAAGAGAACCGATAGCTGGAAGCTGAAGCCAGACAAATTAAAATTAGAAATAAGGCACATTTTTAACAGTGGAAGTGACAGATGATTGGAAGAAACTACCAAGGGGAAGTGGCATATTCTCCACCTCTTGATACCCTCATGTCAAGACTGGATGCCTTTCTGGAAAATCTGCTTTCGCCAAACACAAGTAATTGGGCTCAATACAGGGGTAACTGCTTGGATATTTAATGGCTGGTGATATACAGGTCAGACTAGATGAATCAGTGGTCCTTTCTGCCCTTCAGCTCTATGGAAAAATATCAGCCAGGTAGCACAGGTGAGTGTCCTAGTGTAGACAAGACTCCAGTGGCTTCCAGCATTTTACTAGTGTCAAACTGGGTGTCAGAGCCTTGTTTAAACCAGGACTTCCACCTGTAGAGCAGAACCAGTGGACAAACTGAGCTGGTTGGATTTTTTTTCTAAAATTTTAGTGTAAATCATCCCGAAGGTCTTATCCAGCGCCCCCCCCCCCCAAAAAAAAAAAAAAAAATAAGTGAGAGTCTTTCTGTAGACGTACGGGGAATAGGTAGGGCCCTGTATGCGGAATGTTGGTTGGTCTCTAAATTTGTAACGTTTTGTACTACTGTTTTTCACATCCCATGAAAACTGCCATCTTCCTTACTGTGACCCTTTCACCATCAGGTTATTGCAATTGTTATCCTTTTCTTGCAGCTGTATGGACAGTTGAGTGATTTCTTGTGGAGTCTTCCGCATTTCACCATGATCGTGAGATGCCTGACTTCTGAGTGGCTGGTAGGGTTTAATCTTGATAATCTCAGATAATGGGCGCCAAAGTAGTTATTGTCTGCCCCCACTATTGGTGGAGCATGCTCCCTTCTTGCCAAAGAGGATCACAATTTTGATGCACTTCTGAACCTCACCTCCAACTGTTCTTAGATTTTCAGTTACTTGTATCACTCATTTGAGATTAGCTAAGAGATTGCACTCTTGTCTTGATGTGGACTTTACCAGAGTTATTCATACCTTTCTGGCTTCCAGACTGGACTTTTAGTGTTTGCTTCCTGTGAAGGCACTTTGAAATGTCAGCTGGCACAGAATGGAGTGGCCCCATCCATCTAATACAGTGGTTTTCAACCTGTTTACCATTGTGGGTCGCATATGCAGCTCTCAGTTATATGGTCTGCATCCACACAGTATGTATACTACCTGTATGGCCCTGAGGATGTCACATGAGCCTCAAATGTGTGCTGATTGGGCGGCAAGCAGCCCATTGGCCCCGGGTTGATAACTACTGAGCTAATGAAATGAGTACATCACTTCTATACTATATTCAGTGCACTGACTTCGTAGCTTTTTCTGGGTGTAATTCAAGATGTGTGTTGATCTATAAAACTTGGTATTCTTGACATGTGACAACTTGTCTCCCTATGTATCATGATGGCTGAGATCATTTGAGTGACACAAGGCATTCTTCCCCAGAGTCAGAGGGCATTGCCTTCATTATATTCCCAGCCCCTGGAGAGCTCAGTACTTGATTTGATACCTCAGGAGCTGACTGAAAATGTTAGTGCAGTGGGGTACTGGTAGTTGGAATGGACCATGGTTGAATGGGTTAGGGGAGGGAAGGGGCCCAACTAAAAAATCCCTCAAAAATTGAAGAACGTGGGGAGTTACCAACCTGTTTTCCACTGGAGTTTTGTGATCTAAAAATAGGGCTCTGAGTGATTATATCTTCAAAGAAGCAGAATTGCAAGGTAAATACTTTCCCTTGCTTCTCAAACATTAGATGTTTACACCACAAAGTTAGATAAGAATACTTGTGACATATATTGAACTCTTTCTCTATAGATATCCAAGCTTAGCCCAAAGCTGGCTCAGCATTATCTCAGTTTCCAGGGGAAGGAAACAGAGATGCAGAATGTGAAAATGACTTTCCCAAGTTTGCAAAGGGAGTCAGTGACAAAGCTATGAATAGAATCCTGATATCTTGACTTCCAGTCTAGTGCCTAGGCACTGGGGCATGCTGTCTCTCCTTAATGTACATTTATTGAAAGTAAAATTTGGTATTGACCCTTCTGATACTAGAGATTGGGAGTGACCCAAGGGTACCTTTTGGATCATATCAAATGATACTATGATCTTAATTATATATTCACTTGTACATTCTATCTGTGCGACTACATTCAGAAATACTTTAACATGCCACAGGTTTTACTGTAATCTTAAAAAGTGATTTTACCTTAGTTGTCAAACCTGGTAATGAACCATCTCATAAATGATCAATGCTCTTTACTTCTCATCGCAAGTGCAACTCAAGTTGGAAGGCTTTTGTGCCACTTTCCATTCCTAAAAGTGAACAGAAAGTGTTGCTCAGCTGTAAGATGATTACTTCACATTTGCACAATTCTGAAAGCGAAAGGAAAAGCAGCAACATATAAGTTTGTAAGTCTATATCCTGTTATGAATTTTCTGGAATGATTCCTAGCCAATTCATGTTTAACATGACTAATAAAAATGGATTTCTTGTAGAAATAAATAGAAGACAGCCACTCCAACCTTCTTTTTGGTGCCTTTGTCAGTGGCTAGCAGTTTGGTAATGCTTGAATGAAGCAATGAAACAGTATTGTCTTAACAAGTGGGAGACTTAAATGGATGCCTGTTCATCCTTTTTCTTTAATTTTAAAAAGAAATCCATGTATAGGACAAGCGAATTTCTGAGAACATTTCCAAGCACAACCTAAGAATACTACATTGATTCTCATTGGAGGTTAGAGCTATGTGAAAGAATGTTGATACGATTACTCATTCTGGAAACAGATGTTAAAATGTTAACAATGATCAAATTATATGCATCTCTAGTGTACGGGTAAAATACTATAGTAGTATCAAGATTCTGATACTTTCAATGCACTGTTGAATTGTTACTTTATTAAAAATTAATAAAAATACATAGAGGAAATAAGGAGCCACTTAACTAAAGATAAATGGCTTTCAACACGATAATTGAGTTGAATTGTGTAATGGGATGAGTGTGGAGCCTGAAGTCCATTCAAAGAAACTTGTGTGTATCAAATGTACAGAAACACAAAGGGGTTGTGTTCTCATACATAACCCCTTGCATATCACAGTAAATATGTCCACATCCTGCAAATAATTACACATATGCTTAACTTTCAGCATGTGTATAAGCATTTGTAGGATTGGGACCATATTACTTACTGATTGATCATGATGGTCTATCAAACCACTGAAAGACAAAGACTATAATTTTCAGTTAGTCTCAGTCCAACTGGGGATTTTTAGTATCTTGCTCCTATTTATATTGCAGTAGCTCCCAAAACATATCACAAGGGGAAGACACCGTCGATTTCCTGTTTCTTAGCGATCAATAAAATCCAAAGCAAAATAAGTCTGTGGACAATTAAAAGATCTGTGCTGAATCTTAGTGCTGTCTGACGTAATTCAAATGGATTGGATAAATGGCATTTCTAAACAAGCATTTAAAATTACTGATACGAGTACATAAATTGAGAACCTGGGGTAAAGTGATAGAATCTGTAAAGGTACACGTTTCATATTTATTGTTACAAGAAAGTACCGGTTACATATGTACATGTGTGTTTATGAAACACATTGTTTTTGACATCTAGCCAAAATGCCTTGCACTACTGCCGATGTGAAATCCCTGTATGTTCTTATAAAAGTAAATGCTAATTTTATGTAAGCTCGGGGTACCATACAATGATTTTAAATTGTTGGATGCACATTGTTGACAAAAAAGCTGAATTGTTTAGACTACACAAATGTAGGAGCATCCAAAACTTACGCTGGGGTCATGTATGATCCACCAGTGTAATTCTGCACTACAGATGAGACTTTCATGTGTATGGCCTTCTGCTCAACAGTTGGGTCAAAATGTAGTTGTTAAAAATGTTACCTGTTTCTTTTACTGAGACAGGAGATAAACTTCCCTTCTTTGTTTAGGAGCAATAGAGCCTGTTCCCGCTGAACACAAGAAAGAGGATTTGTAATCAAGGTACTTCATTGTACCAAAGAAAAATGGGTGGCGACTGATTTTTAGACTTAAGGCTACACAACAAATTTGTGAAGTCTCAGAAGTTCAGGATGGTGACTGGCAGGTATAATTCCTTCGTTGAATTAAGGGAATCGGTTTTCATCTCTCAACCTACAAGGTGCATATTTCCATAAAGCAATAACGCCCATCTCACAGAAAATAACCGCATTTTTTTGTAGGCCAGGATCATTTGCAATACTGGGTGCTCCCCTTTGGACTTCCTTGCCACGGAGAGTGTTTTCAAAGATTTCAAAGTTGAGAGGTGATTCTAGTATTCCTGTACCTCAATGATTAGCTGTTCAAGGGTCAGTCTTATGAAGCAGTACTGTCATCCACACAGAAGGCCCTTTCTCTGTTCCTGGAATTGGGTTTTCAACTCAATGTAAAAAAATCTACATTGACCCCTGTACAAAAAATACAGTTCGTAGGGGTGTCCTTGGGTTTGTTGATCGCCAGGGCCTACCTTCCCTTGGACAGATTCATATCCATATCCTATCTAGTCAGAACTACTGAAGGAAGCCCTCAAACCTCAATGAGAAACTGCCTCCAACTTCTAGGTCACATGGCAACTTCACTTTTTTTTTTTTTTTTAAATCACATCATGCAAGATTGTGCCTTTGTTGGTCTGAGCCACCCCTAGAAGCAGTCTACTCACCAAACAGACACAGCTTAGACAAACAGGTTTCAGTTCCCCACCAAGTAAAAGATTTCCTAGACTGGTGGAAAGATCATGACAGCGTCAGTGCAGGCGTTCCTTTTCTCCAATCAATCCCAACAGCAATGACAGATATATTCCTGTAAGGATTGGGAGCTCATGTCAATGCTTATACAATTCAGGCAGATGATTGCCTCAAGAAACCAGTCTCCATAGCAATGTGTTGGAACTCAGGGGAATCAGGAATGCCTGCCTTCATTTTCTGTCTCTCTTCAGGGACAAGTCCAATCAGGGTCATGACCAACAACATGGCCTATATGTTTATCAGCTGGCAAGGAGGAGTGAGATACCCCTCTCTGGTGCTGAAGCAATCAAGTTGTGGAACTGGTGCATAATCAATCATATATGAATTTCAGCAATCTAGTCCCTTGCCTTCAAAATACCACAGCCAATGCTTTCAGCAGGCTCTTCTCCAAGCACTGTGAGTTGGAGCTGGACTCTTGGCCTCTCCAAGGCATATTTCAAACGTGAGGATTTCCAGAATTGGACCTCTTTGCCCCCTCTGTGAACAGGAACTGTCATCAGTTTTGCTTAAGAGCGGAGGTCTAGGCCACAGTTCTCCAAGGGATGGCTTTCTCCTACTCTGGACAAAGAGCCTGTTCTGTACATTTACTCCAACACCTCTGTATTGAGGGTGATGAACAAAATCAGCCAGGATAAAGCCAGGGTTATTCTAATAGTCCCAACATGGCAGAGACCAGCTTGGTATCTTTATCTGTTTCACCTGTCCAGCAATCAAGCTTCCGATCATCCCCCATCTCCTCCCCCAAGATGCCTGTTGATTGCTTCATCCCAACCTAGGAGTTCCCTGCCTCAGGGCATGGATTCTCAATGGTTTGCAGGGTTAGAATCTGCTAGTTCTGTGGAGGTAAAACAGGTGTTAGTAAACAGTAGGAAAGAATCACCTCAAAGTACTTGCCTTCAAAAATGGAAATGATTTAGCCATCACTGTCAACTCCAAGGACTCCAAAACTTATTTTCCTCACTCTCAGCTATCCTGGATTACCTGCTGGAACTAAAGAAAATTGGATTATCAATCAGATCAGTCAGGGTTCACTTGTCTACCATAACAACCTTTCATTCTCTCAAGTGAAAGACCCCCAGTGCGGCTTGGGATATCAGTCTAGTTCTTAGATGTCTCAAAGGACTTCCCTTTGAACCAGTGGGGACCTGCTTCTTACTTAACCTATGTATGAATATGCTCTTTTTGGTAGCCATAATGTTAGCCTGAAGAGTCGGAAACATTGGAGACTCAATGGAAAGATCCTTCTTTCATGATATTCCTAAAGGACATGGTTTCCTTATGTCTGCTCCCTAAATTCCTCCCAAGCTGTCATCCAAGTTTCATCATAATCCATCCATTATACCCAGAGATCAACACTTGAGGATAGCACCCCAGTAAGAATTCACATACCTTTCCTAGTAGCTGGGTGTTAGAGGTTGCCTTGCCATCTGAGCATTGTAACAGTTTTTGGGCTTTAGTATGCACAAACTCAGTGTGAATTAACCCCTCTGAGTAGATGAGGCCTTAACGGGGGATTTTTAGTGTAACTATATTGACGTAGCTGCACAAGTGCAAACCTTTAATGTAGATTCAGTGCACCGGTGTATACTGGGAAATTTTTCAATATGTGAAATGTGTCGATGTAGAATATGGGGATGGAAGTAGGTGGGAGAGAGTGATTATATAAGTTTAAAAAATGTTAAGTTCAGAACTGATACTTTGGGAGAAGAAAGGAGAGAGAAAATATAGGGGAGGAGATGGTGAATACAGTGTAGGGGAAATAGAGACATAAATGGGTGGAGTGTCAGAGTAGAAAAAGAGAAACACACACAAGACAATGTAAGGAAAGATGCACCATAATGGATATTGGAAGGAAAAAAGAGTGAAGCAGAAAGGGAAAGAAGGAATAACAAAAGCAAGACATGATGTAGTAAGTTATAATTGTTTAACAATGTTATTAACTACTTGATGCAACAGTTTTATTCCTTTAAATTGAAGGTAGTGTGGCACTGAGGAGCTGTTTGGAGCAGTAGGGCCATGATAGTCCAGGTACTGATCAGGCTGGTTAATACAGTTAGTGTTTAGAGTAATATATGTCGGGTAAACTTTTCAAGCCATTGGTATGGTAGCAGAAATAGTGAATTTTGGTATCATTTGATCATGATGTCGGGAGTAAGATGCTTTATTAAAGTATGCAGACCAGCAATTGGAACAAGTGAACATAAGACACTAGAGCAAAACTCGTGCATACAAACATGAGTAAGAATATTGTGCATTGAAATCTTATATTTGCATTTTAAAATGTCAGTGTGTATTATAAACATAATGGGCAAAATGTAAGATACTAGTTTGTCCATAGAAGAAAATGAGGTTGCACTGATGCACAGTTTTTGAATCTGGAGAATTTGCAAACAGTGGCCTTGATTCTAAAGCCCTCACATGAGTAGACCCAATGGACTTTAATAGGAGGACTTGCATAAGTAAGAATTGCAAGATTGTGTTCAGTGTCATTAAAAGTGTGTACTCTCACCCACAGATGTTTTCTCTATATTCAGCTACTCTTGTAATGGTAATGCGGAGGTCAGTAATCTGAATTTTTTGCCCTTTTTTTTTTTTAAATTTAATGTTTTCATATGCTGTATCCAGTTCTTGAATTGAAATCTTCATGCCAAGTATTACTATATTTGCTTTCTCTGAAAACTTCTGTATCAAGTGACCGTTGTTTAGAAAGACAATTTCTCAGCCTGCTCATCATGTTCATAAGTGTGGCTGACATTTAATCATTCAGAAATCTAAATCTCTTTACTCTCAAAGAACAGGGTTATGAATGTCAGTTTTGAAGGGTCTTGAATGTGTCTCCAGATGGCAAGAGTTTCAGAGTAATTCTTATAGCTTACTTTTTCATTTATTGTTAGAATGGCTTAAGGTTTTCGAGCATCCAAACATGTCAATATGGATAATTATTGTTTACATCCAGCATACCTCTTTTTGTCCATAGGGCCTTTAGTACCATCATATGCTCACTGAATGGGGCTATGGTTGGCTATTAACTTGAAGAGAGGGAAAGGAATATGATGTTGTTGTTTGCTATTTGGAGTTAAGGATCTTAACTGGCTGTAATAGGCAGGAAGATTTTTCCTGTTTGTCAGATTTCTGACTTTAAAAAACACTTTCATGTAGATTGCTGCTTAATACAGAAAATGAAATCTGTACATTTTCATTCTGTGGAAAGCTGACATTCCAACAGTTGTAAGAATACATTTATACCACCTAAGGCAACATTACAAGCGCTATCAATCCTTATGTTTTATGACAAACTGGTTTCTGTGGGGAATTAGGAAGAGATCAAATAGTTGGAAACTGAAGTTTAAACATTGGCTACTGTGCATTGAACTGTTTATTACTCTATTTTTTAGTCATGCATTCTCTAACTTTTTCCAACATTTTAAATTAGTATTTGTTGGTGCACCAGAAACATGTTTTCAGGGTTAGTATCTTCATATATTCTGTCATTCATGATGATAAAAATAATAACATAAAATGAACTGACTTTTTTTTTTTTTACGGTCACAGTTACTTTAACTGAAAGATTAGGGGGGAAATATCTTGTGTGTGCATTTGACAGCACTTTATGTATAGTCATTTTAATAGTTTCTTCTGTATAGTCAGTTTTCCTTTCTTGTTTGTGTCAGCCTTTAACACATTAACAAGGAAGAGAGCATTAAAAAATATGATTGTAAAATCACAAAGTGACAGTTGGGCTCGGGTTGTGGTAGTATCTGATATTACTTTTTAATTTCCTTTTTGAAATGGACAAGATTCAAATTGATGTCCCTTTAGCATATATATGAGCACTAAATCTATGTCAAGTTCATTGTTTTGGCAGACCACAACATGTATAAAAGCAACTGTAACACTATTACATTGTCTTATTTTAAACTATTTTTAAAAAGGACACCCCTTCTCCCTGAAACTTTGACAAAAAAATTGTTCTAACACAAGGAATTCCAAACATTAGATGGAAACTCTCTCTACAACTCACTTGTTTTAAAATTGGTAGTCTGTCTAGTTTACGTCGAATGAAAAGATTGTAGTGATTGCACTTAGCTTCTCTTATGATCTTGTATTTAACTTATGTGAGATTCCTTACTATGGGCTACTTGAGCGATCCTCCGAACAAGATCAAGTCATGATTCTTGCCTCTAGCCCAGAATCTGGCAAGATTTGGGCATAGCTTAACTTTTGGTTGTACTGAATACCGTACCTGAGGGCCCTTTAATTGAGGATACCTTTCACACCCTAGTCCTAGTGATTTAGAACCTGGATTCCACCAGCCTTTGTGTCCCTATTGCCACAGAGGATATGTAATGAGAAGTGGTCCTTCAAATAACTACTCAGCACTTGTCTACACTTGACAGTTAATTCAGATTATGGTAGGTTGTGAGTTTGAAGTGCAATAAGAACAGAAGTACTTGTGGCACCTTAGAGACTAACACATTTATTTGAGCATAAGCTTTTGTGGGCTACAGCCCACTTCATCGGATGCATGCAGTGGAAAATACAGTAAGAAGATATTTATACATACAGAGAACATGAAAAGGTGGAAGTACCCATTAGCCTCTTACAGTTGGTATGGGTACTTCCACCTCTTCTGTATGTATAAATATATTTTTACTGTGTGTTCCATTCTGTGCATCCAATGAAGTGGGCTGTAGCCCATGAAAGCTTATGCTCAAATAAATTTGTTAGTCTCTAAGGTGCCACAAGTACTCCTGTTCTTTTTGCTGCTACAGTCTAACACGGCTGCTACTCTGAAACCTGTCAAAGTGCAATAGCTATTCCTGAATAACTCCATGAGTGGCACTCTTATTTTGGAATAAGAATATTCACACCCAGAGTTATTTCTGAATAATGTTATGTATAGACAAGACTTCAGCCTAAGCCTCAATTCATGGTTTTAAAGATAAGGACCAGAGCCTAAAAATGTACCCAGTGGTGAGTAGGCAGCCGGTGTGATGTGATGTGGTCTGCTCCATGTAGAAGGTGAATGTCTGTCTGCCTGTTGAACCAGCTAGTTTTTGGATGACCTTCTGGGTCAGCCCCAGGTAAAATATATTGCAGTAGTGCTGCCCTAAAGTGATCTAAACATGGAATTGTTGTTGCCAAGTCTGAATCTTGGAGGTAACGGTGTAGGTTCCCTGGAAGCAGAGCATCTATCTTTTCATGTCTACGTAACTGACATCTACAATCTGGAAAGCAAAATTCTAAATACAGATAAAAATATAGGTAGATTTTGCTTGATTTTTATGGATAATTTTAAACTGGCAGAGAATAAAAGGGGCAGAAGTGTTAGTCTTTAAGGTGCCACAAGTACTCCTGTTCTTTTTGCGGATACAGACTAACACGGCTGCTACTCAGAAATCTATCAAATGGCTCTCCCAGTCTTTGTTACAGGCAGGTTTAAAAAAAATGTATATTTTGTTGTCTCCTTAACCTAAACCTCTACTCTCTTAAGATACAGTTCAGACGGAGAGAGGAATTAAATGCAGTTCTTTATTCACACAGAAAGTCTTGGGAGGGTAGGGGATAGAGAACTTTTTAAAAAATACTGTTTTCATTCTGCTTTCTCTTTCAAAGAGTTGTGGAGGGCTGCCTGAAAAACTGGAGCACACTCCCTGACCTCAAATTACTTTTTTATAAAATACACAGACCTCTGTCTCTCTAAATTAGGAATTCAAAGACAGAATGATTAGAAAAGCAACTATACACTTTTTAAAAAAAAAAAGTGGTTATTGGATAAATCAGTATGAGCCCAGCTGCTGTAGATAAATTTATTTTGCTGTTGCTTTAAATCTATGATGATTTGTTGTTTTGCCAGCGTAAGAAAAACAAGAATATTAGAAAGTAATTTACTACACTGGGCTTAGTGAGGAGCATTCTGTTTCTATGATTGGGGCAGAACAGGATTGTTCAAATGTGTCTGATAAACAGGACAAGGTCTAGTCTGACAGCTGGCAATAATATTTTTACTCAGTCAGGTGTACTAAATTAGCAAATCTATGACAAGAATACAGGAGAAATCTCACAAAAGACAACCTTGTAGGCAGAAGTGTTGCCAAATGGGAAATGATTCATCGTCTCTGAATGGGATGAGCATTGAGCAGAAGCAGTTTAAACCTCAGACTGGTTTGGTTCATAAACCATCAAATATATGATTTAAAACTGTATCTTTTCCTATCCTTTGTCTCAATGAATCCCAAACAGCAAAATATTTACGATCAAAATTCGATGGACGGGTTATTTATACTTCTTTAGGAAGGTTAGATATGTTTGGTTAGTTTTGTGGTCCTTAACTGTATCCTAGTATGTTTGTGTGCAGCCTAAAAACACTCCAATATTGTGACCATTGTCAGCTTCACCTTTTGGTGGGAAGGGGGTTATATGTGCCTGAAATGTAAGTGTGACATGACTGAAGGTGTGTCTACACAGCAGCTGGGAGGTGTGAGTCCCAGCACTGGTAGACATACTTGTGCTAGGTTTGCTCAAACAAGTGCCTAAAAATAGCAGTGTGGCTATAATGGCTCAGGCTTGCCTGAATACATCATCTGGGGGTCAGGTGGGATTGTACTTGGGTGCCTAGCCTGAGCCACTGCCCTTGCCTCTATGCTCATGCTGCTATTTTTAGGCACCAGTTTGAACAGAGCTAGTGCATGTATATCTACCTGTACTGAGAATTACACCTTCTAGCTGCTGTGTAAACATTCCCTGAGGTGCAGTGGCAGAGCTACATTAATTTTGTGTCTTTGTGTGTCTTTTTCCGTAACTACCCATAAACGTGGCTTAACAATATTATTGCTCTTTGAACCTTATAATTTTGCTCACTAAAGGTAACTTATTTGTTTAATGCTGACAACGTGCCTGGTGCTGTATGGTCCTGCAACAAACAGTATCTTGAATAAAGATGTTTGCCTTACATTAGCAACAGAGGATATATTTTTTGGATTCTTAGAGTTAAGTTACTTATCAAGGTACGAAGGAGGTTCAATTTACAGAGCGTTAAAGGTAACTTTCAAAAATGGGGGAGGGGAAAAGGGCTTGTGCTATTTTTTGTTGCTTTATTACTTGTAAAGAAGGCCAGAAAATTTCTGTCACTGCTTTTTGTAAACATATATAAACTAGAGAAATTATATTATCCACAAAATTCTAGAACAGACAAGACTTAAATAACTACAAATATATCATATATTTCAAACACATCATAAGACATAGAAGACTGAATAGTTTAGAGGAAGGTATTTTTAGTCACTGTCTAAAACCTTTTTGTCATAGTTAAATATTGATGCCTAATAAACACTTGGAAGAAAGATTAAATGTTTGTGCCTTTTTTAAGGCCTGACGGAGATGCTAGTCTACAATTGATATCCTCAAGAAGCGGTGTGGCAAAACCAGGAGAGAGTGAAACTTGACATTTCTGATATTTCTAAGGTTTAAAAAAAAGTAGAGCCTTGCACCTGCAAAACAAAAACAAACAAACAAACCTCTGCTCTTTCAGTACTTATTTATATATCACAAAGAAGCAAAAAGGGGCAAAAATACAATATTAAAAATAATCATATGCAGGTCACCTTTAAAGATGAACTGAAAGATTATATAAAATCTAATCTATATAACCTGCCAGGATTTAAATTTAGGCTGCTATATTTCTGTGCTGGAACAGATGTTGAGATCACAAGCAACTGAGCAGAGCAGGGATCACAGCTCCTTGTTCTGTATTAGGTATCTGTGATGTCATCAGCTGTTCTAGGAAAGAGACTGTAGATCTTGACATATAAGAGGAAATTATATCCATCTATTTTAAATGAATTTATCTGTAATTCATTCTCTCTCACAGACACAGACACACACACATTTATAACTTATTTATTTAACACACTCCTAGAAACCATAAAATTGGACTTAGAATAAGTATTGCAGGACTAGCTCAACACTTTCTGAAACTGACAGACAAATAATGTAGGCTCAGCTAGGTTCAACTATTGGAGTAGTATCAACAGTAGTAGGTATCAGAGGGGTAGCTGTGTTAGTCTGGATCTGTAAAAAGCAACAGAGTCTCCTGTGGCACCTTATAGACTAACAGACATATTGGAGCATAAGCTTTCGTGGGTGAATACCCACTTCGTGTCTGAATTTATTACAGATATGAGAAATGAAATTGGTAGCTTTTTACCTGCACATTAGGCTGCTTTGACTGCCAAAAATGTTCAGTTTTTCAGATAAGCATTTTGGCAGTTGTTAGTTTAAGCTTGTTAAATTTTGCCTTTTGGTTGGAGAACTGTTCAGTATTATTGTAATTAATAATTTGCAGTGCATTTATGATGTGCTAACTGCCTTTGATACATTCAAGGAGGACAGTCTTGGGGGTACTAGGGAAGTTGAACTACATTTATACTGTACAAAAATAATTGTATTGGAAGCATCCTGGCTGGGTGACTGGTCTGAGAGGCTCCATCCGTGCTAGACCAGGAAATACAAAATCTTCACACTAGCCCTTTGTTTTCCTAAAATGTCCCACCAGTGCTACCACTGGTTCAGTTCCACTGCCTGTGGCAATGGTGGACATGCCAGTTGATACAGGATACAGGTAGAGACACAGGTTTTGCTACTGTATTATTTAGACTTGATCTGAGCATACCACAAGTGCTTCAAAAGTGGGAATTCCTTAGATTTGAAATTGTATACATCCACTTAGAAACAAAATTGCATGGCTGTACAGGAGACCTGCAAGTATACACCAATGAGATTTTAATATACTGTTCTTTTTCTTCTGTCTGTATTGCAAAGGTTGCAGAATAATTTCTTCCTTTAACTCCTGACAGCCATGTAAAATAAACCTGGACACATGAATAGACTTTGACGTGAGTGGCAATAAGCCCATCACCGAATGAATCAAGGAAATGTGAATACGTTAGTCCCTTGTGCTGAGAATTCTATGGGTGTATGTTTGTTTTGTGTTTTGGCTTGGAGTGTGGTAAGAGGGAGGAGGAATGGAAAAGGAAGCCCTTTGTTTACAGTAAAACAATACTGTGAAGTAGACATCATGATGTTAAAACAGGAGTCTAAACATGGCAAATCTAGGCAGACTCCATCTGGCTGTGTCCACAAGTCATTCAGGCATCCTAGGCGCAGACTACTGGAGTCTGATATTTTTTTTCTTACGGAAATTCAGAATTGCCTTGGAGACTATGTCCCAGTGTTTTATTACTGGATGAGATGACTGATTACTGGTTAAGCCATTACTGGCTTAACTATTTATATTCAGTGTTGCAATGCATTTTTCTAATGTTTCTTCCATGATAAATGTATGACGTTTTCATATTTTTTAATTTTAATCTGTATGAGTGTATGTTAAGTACTTGCACGTAATTGGTGTTGTGTTTTAGTTTTAGCAGGAAACCTAAAATACTAACCCCTAGGCCTATATTAGAGCTATAAGGATAACAAAATTGAGTACAATAAATCTAAAGGAAAGAAGAAAAATGTACAGTTGCTATAAAATTAGTTTCTGGTATACTTTGCAGCCCTTCAAATAGTATTTCAGATTACTAGGACATGCTTTCATTTTCTGGATTCCTTAGGTTGCACTCTGGTGTCTGGAAGTGGGTTATTGATTGTGCTGTTTGTTTAGTTAGAGATCAGATTTGCTTTGTTCTTACTGACAAAATGCTTATAGGCAGACTTATGTGAACCTTTTAAAATGGGTGGTTTTTTACACATTGTGTATTAAGTTTTATTTAGCAAATGCCAATCAGCTAAGTTGAACTTTACAAATTTGTGTTATGTGAAGGATAAATTAGAACTCTGATCATTATTAAAGAAATATCTAAGGATGAAATTTCTGATGATAGAAATTATTCTAATGTATAATAAAGAAGGCTTTATATATTGTTCAGAAACTATTCTGCCTTGCACTTGGATTTCAGCCTAACAATACATTTTTTTTCCTTTTGGGTTTTCTTTGTATTTTTCCGCTGTTAAAATAATTGTGCTTTAATGTTGCACTAAAGTATTTTGATAACATGTTTTAATTTTATTATTATCTAAATCATTCTTTTAGACTATCTTCCAGATAAACAGAACTTTAATTAAAAAACAGGCCATGAGTCAATATTTACTTTTATACTTTTGAAAGATAATTGTAGGCCATTAGTTCCTGTTCTAGTCTGAATAATTTGACATTATTGATTTCAAAACAGTATTGGAATTTTTTCTGACATGAGAGAGCCGTGATTTCCAAACAGGTGAAATATGTTGCAGAAGTTATTTGTATTTCTTAGTGTTAAAAAGACCCCATCAACATGAAATCTAGTCTGTCTTCTGCTGTTTTTTGTTTGATTGTAAATGTGCTTGTGACGTGTTTGGGGCAAAGACTCTCCTATACTTCACAAGGCAGTGCCTATCATGATGAAGCTGCTATTCTGATTGGAACCTCTTAGCACTACTGTAATGCAAAAACAAAAACAAAAAAATTCAAAACATGAAGTTAATAGTTGAAGGTACCACGTGCCTTTGAGTCTGTCTGCTAATGTTTGTGGCTTTATAACCACTTTTTTAAAATAGTCTCAGTCTCTCTCTCTCTCCTGGGAATCTCAAAAAGGAATCTGATTGAATATATAGGGGTAACAGTGAAAGTGACTATACACAGTGTTTTCAGATGCATAGAATAAAGTGAAATCAATATTTTTTCCTACTCTTTTTAGTTATATGCCTCTTACATGTGACTTGTAATAGTAGAGTTTTAAAAAAACCCACATTTCTATCTGAATTTGTAAGTTTAAGTTGTCCCTTTTAAAAGCTTGGGGTGGGTAAGGGATGTTATTGTCTGCTCTCAATTTGGCATCCCATAGTGAAATCTCCATATTTAAAATGAATGCTGTAACTGTAAACCAGAGAGTGGGGAAAAAAATCTTAACAACCCTCACTGCATGATGAAAACCTGCCTTTTAGCTGGACAAACCCACTGGCACTGGTATGTTAGTGATCTTGGGTAGCTTTATTGCAGTGTCTTCTCCATTCTCATGAGCAGGAATGGCATTGAAACATTTAAAATCCTAATCTCTCAGCATGTGCACCTGTGAAATTAAATGTGGAATATTTACCACCCTTGAGTGTTCCTTTATAATTATAATTAAGTACAACCTTCTAAAATGTTATTAACTTTATTAACAACTAAAAATAACACTTTAGTTTATGGAGGTGTTTTATAATTTGCAATTCACTCAGTTGAAAAAGCCCTTTCTGTTAAATCTGAGGACTCAGAAAGATTTCCAAGTGAATGAAGATTAACCCCCCCCCCCCAAAGCAGTGTCAGGATAAACAATATTCTTTGTAGATTTTTCCTATTTTATTTTGCCACATGTTTGCAAAGCTGCATGTCAATTTAATTTGTACTTAGACTTTTAGTTAATTGCACTTTCCCTTGTTAGATTTCTTAACATTTCACTTTATTTTATACCTCCTTTCTTTTATATCTGGGGAAAAAACAGAAAAATCAAAATTGCTGTGTAGCATGCCAGCAATTAAAGAAAACAGTAGTATTTGGTTAGAAATGTTTAAAGACTGTCCTTCTGGAACTTGTGTGTGTGCATGCTTTCTTGAACTTCAGTTCTGAGAAAAATCTCATCTGTAAAGGGTAGAAAAAGTTCACAAAACATGCAGAAAAGTAGAGTCCGCTAAGTGTTCAAAATGTTCTAAACAGTTTGTGTCTCAGGAACAGTATCCTGTAAGTAAGTAAGTGTGTCTGTCTGTCTGTAGTCTCCCTGAACTAGTTTCATTCCAATCAGCAGTGTAATTGGAATGCAACAACAGTCTGGAGGAGGAAGGAGAATTTTTGGCAAGAAGAGACAGAGCAGTTGGGAGCTTTATTCAGATTAAAGCATAGACGACCATTCATTATCGGTACATGTACATTAGCAACAGCATAGCATTGTGTTTCTACAGCTGGCACTTATTTTAATGATTGTATTGCACTGTATATTACATGCAGACTGCTGGGATCCAATCTCAGAAAACCATATTAATGATTTCCAAGATGATGTTTGAGTAGAGAAAAATAACAATTTGTCTCTAAAATGAACAATTGTGTTGAGAACTGAAGATCAGCATGTCTTTCCCTCCCCCACTCCACGTGTTCCATAGGGTCTGAAAGAAATACCTTTTTTTTTTTTTTTTGAAGAGCAGACTCTTGTGTTAAAATAATTATAATGTTGAACCTACTGGTTGGGTTTAAAAGGCTGAAATAGTTTTTCTATGGTGATGACATGTGAAAAGACAGAAGATTAGTAAACATAATCTTAGTTTTGGACTCAGTCCTTTTTTCTCTATAAATTTATTGCTGGCTGTTGTCACGGGATTGGTTGCTTTTGGATACAGTATTGGCAATGATAAGTGTTCATTTTCTTATAGCATAACCATGTGCTGTGCTTTAAATATATTTGTTTTGCAATTTCTTTCCTGTTTCTGCAGTTTAACAGACTTGACTTCTATGGTCATGTGAGGTTTATTTATTGTTTTAATTTTAAAAAAATCTATTTTGACCTAAAATCAAGATCTTTTGGTGTCTGTTTTGTGCTGTGGACACCTGAATGGTATACTTTGGGATGAAATACATAAATATATTTATCAAAATTAAAACTCAATAATTGGGTGCTTCAAGGAAATCTTATTCTTTACTTTTAAAAAGTAGTTAAGCATTTCATCTTTTAATAACGCTTTATTTTTATATAGCATCTTTCATCTGAAGATCTCAAAGTGCTTTAGAGATGCTAAATATTCTGTATTTGTATTGTGTTAAGGTCTAGGGCTCCAATTATAAATTAGTGCCCCCATTATAGACTAGGTACTGTACAAACACATACAAATATCAGATTATACTTATATAACACAAGAAACAATGGATGAATACAAAAGATGGACAGGGGAGCACAATGTAACAGAAACTAACTCACAACACTCCTATGAGGTAAATTGTATTCCCATTTTACAGCTGTGTGGGGAAACTGATGCACAGATAGGTTAAATGACTTAGCCGACACTCCTTATGTTCCCTTGGCAGAGTTGGATTCAGTACTTATGGGTCTATTTCCAAGATCGCTACTCTAACCACCAGGCAACTAACAACAAACCAGCTATCACTGGTAGACTCTCTCAGAGAGTATGTCTACACTTAAACTGTTACATCAGCACAGCTGCAGCTTTAATGCTTCAGTGTAGAAGTTACCTGTGTCAACAGGATGGGGGTGCTCCTGTTGGTGTAGGTATCCACCTCCCTGAAAGGTGCTAGCTAGGTTGATGATGGAAGAATTCCTCTATTGACGTATTGCTGTCTACGCTGAGAGCTAGGTTGGAATATCTGCGTCTCTCGGGGTGTGGATTTTTCACACCCCAGTGAAATATAAGTATACGGGTATACATTCCCAGTGTAGACTAATCCTGAATGTGCATATTAATCTAGTACCTTAAAGCCTTAAGGCATGTCTACGCTACAAAATTAGGTCAACCTAATTTATGTTGGCATACAGCTGCCACATGTGTCTATGCTTTGCTCGTTGTGTCAGCGGCGCACAAGCCAATTATGTACCAGTTATTCTGAAAGCCAGTCACAGTCGATGTAGACACTCCGTTGCTCACACTGACACTTCATCAACATAACTACATCAACGTTGATTCTATGCATCTCGTGGAAGTAGAGTTAAGTCAGTGTTGCAGGTGAGTTATGTAAATTTTAGTGTAGACATTTATGCAGTTAGGTCGATGTAAGCTACTTTGTGTCAACCTAACTCTGTAGTGTAGACCGGACCTTAGTCTGTTTAATTCTCTAGTAGTGCAAACGGCTTGCTGGGTAGGGGCCATTGTAATCTATCACATCATTGTGTCTGCTGCACTTTCACATTGGGCTAGCCGCGGCAGCACTTTAACATGGCTTGTGTTGTTGCGGCAGAGCATGGGAGCGTGCTCTCCCAGTGCTCTAAAAACACCACCTCCACGAGGGGCATAGCTACTAGCGCTGGGAGCACGGCTCTCAGTGCTGGTGCACTGTCTACACTGGTGCTTTACAGCGCTGAAACTTGCTGCGCTCAGGGGGGGTGTTTTTTTCACCCCCTTGAGCGAGAAAGTTGCAGCACTGTAAACTGCCAGTGTAGACAAGCCCATTGTCTCCACATGCTAATACTTTTAGTAAGTTTTTGAGTAAAGAGAAGGAAAAATAGCATATATTTTATTTTGGGAGAGCGGGGGAGAGGGGAATATCGTGCATTGCTAGTAGGGTGACCAGAGGTCCCGATTATATAGTGACAGTCCCGATATTTGGGGCTTTTTTTAATACGGGCTGCTATTACCCCCACCCCCATCCCGATTTTTTTCACACTTGCTATCTGGTCACCCTAATTGCTAGACAAATTCAAATAGGCTTTTTACAATGCTTCTTTCCCCAAGACCTACACTGTGGCCATCAGCCTCCAGTGGGAGCTTAGACTGTGTGGAGAGTTTATATAAAAATAAACTCAAACATGATGCTAACAAGTTGTATACCTACTCCCAGCTTAATTACTTTGCTTGTATATGTGTTTCTTTCCTCTGCTCATGTCTTTTTAGATGGTAAGTTCTTTGAGGCAGAGTTTGCCATTTCCTCTGTGTTTGTGGATAGCACAATGGGGCCTTGATCCTAACTGGGGTCTTCTAGAGGTCCAGCAGTACAAATTAATCATCATAACCCTTGACAATAGCTAGCTACACATTGCACCCTCCCACAGTATCTGCTACTACATATCATAACTAAGGCTGCGATTCTGTCATGGAGGTTGCAGAAGTCACGGATTCTGTAACTTTCTGCGAATTCTGTGACTTTTGCAGCTGCAATGGCTGGTGTGGCTGATCCAGGAGGAAGCACCCAAGCAGCGGTCCCAGGCAGGGCCGGCTTTAGGCCAATTTTCCCCGAATCGGGCCCTGCGCCCTAAAGAAGAGCGCCTGACTTTTTAATTTTTACTCACCCGGCGGCGGTCCGGGTCTTCGGCACTTCGGCGGCAGGTCCTTCACTCACTCCGGGTCTTCGGTGGCATTTCGGTGGCGGGTCCTTCAGTGCTGTGGAAGACCTGGAGCGAGTGAAGGACCCGCTGCCAAAGACCCAGACTGCCACCGGGAATTCAAATTGGGCCCCGCACTTCCTAAAGCCGGCCCTGGTCCCAGGGGCAGTCAGCCCCTGGGAGCAGTGCAGGGCCCCCACAACAGCAGTGTCCCGAGGGTCCCCCAGAGCAGTAGCGCCTTGGGCCTAAGGAGGCCCTAAGTTTTAGTCAAGGGTATTTATATATTAAAAGTCATGAACAGGTCAGGGGCCGTGAATTTTTGTTTGCCTATGACCTGTCCATGACTTTTACCAAAACTACCTATGACTAAATCTTAGCCTTAATTATAACAGTAAGTAAACTAATCAGTGAAATAGTTATCAATATAATCATCTAAATTATCACTAGGTTTTATAGTCAACAACACATTAACATGAATTCACATTTCTTTCAAAACTGTTGTTTAAGGCTGTCTACAGACGAAGGGAAACATTACTGCATTTGCTTATACTGAGTTCACATTTTGAAAGTTTTATTTGTAAATGTAGGAGTAGACTTAATTTTTTTTTAAATAAATACTTTAGATTCTAAAATATTATTCAACAATATATACAGTCTTATATGGGCACCTGTTTATAAAGGATTTGTCTCAAACTGGTCACAGTAAATCAGGCACAAAAGATTGCTTTGTAATTATCCTGCAGTTAAAAAAAACAAACTTTTTTAAATGTACCAGATATATTTAAGAATTCAATTTCATTTTTTAAACGATTTATTCTTTTAAAGAGGGTAATTCACACACTGGGTATAACTTAGCACTGGGTATAACTAAGCCCGCTTATTTTTCATACTCTCCTTAGGCTTTCATTTTTAATCTCTTCTGGTTTATGTTGCAATGAAGTCATAGTGCTAAATCTGCTTTCTCCACCCTAGCTCCTTACTCCCTCTGTCCTATTCCTATCTTTTGTGTGGGCCTGGAGAAAGCCCACCTCAAACTCAGAGTGAGTTTGTCATTTTTCTTCCAGACTTTTTCATTGCTGAGACCATTAACTCTCTCAATCAGACTTGTAGCTTTGGCATCATCTTTGCTTGTGAAGAAAGTCAACAGGGAAGGGTTATTTACTCCTCATAACACAAGAACTAGGGGTCACCGAATGAAATTAATAGGCAGCAGGTTTAAAACAAACAAAAGGAAGTATTTCTTCACACAATGCACAGTCAACCTGTAGAACTCTTTGCCAGAGGGTGTTGTGAAGGCCAAGACTACAACAGGGTTCAAAAAAGAGCTAGATAAATTCCTGGAGGATAGGTCCATCAATGGCTGTTAGCCAGGATGGGCAGGGATGGTGTCCCTAGCTACTGTTTGCCAGAAGCTGGGAATGGGCCACAGGGCCTGGATCACTTGATGATTACCTGTTCTGTTCATTGCCTCTGGGGCAACTGGCATTGGCCACTGTCAGAAGACAGGATACTGGGCTAGATGGACCTTTGGTCTGATCCCGTATGGCCGTTATAATGTTCTTATGTTTGCCTTCTATCCCTCACCTCTTCCCATCACATCCAGGATATCGTCAAATCCTGTCACTCTTCCTCTAGAGCATCATCAATATGTGTTCTTTTTCTCTGTTACCAATGGTAAAACTTTACCCTCCCCTTGACTCTTCTCCTTCTTACATATTACCCTCTCCCCTCAGAAGAGACTCCATATCAATATTTTCAAGAAGCTTCTCTTTCCTCCAGATCTCAGCTGAAATCCTACTAGTTCTCTGAAGCTAGATACATTGCTACTTGCATTGCTTGTCCTGTTTTCTGTAATGGCTTTCTGTATTTGCATCTTTAGATTGCAATTTCTTCTTCAGGACAGGAACCCTATCTTATGTGTATTTATTATGTGTATTTTTTTATGCTTTGTGACTAAAACTGTAAGAATAATGTGACATGATAATAATTTCCATAGCAACAGACCCTGATGTCATAAAAACAATATTATAACTTTGCTGTAGAAAAATCCAAAGCTGAAACTAGTCTGTGCAAGAGAGACCTCAGGAGTAAGTAGAGTACAGAAAACTTCTAGGCAGCATAAATAATTTTTTTCTACAAAGTTCAAGTTTGCACACATGAAAATTCCTCTTGAATTTGTTTGTCCTCAGTCTCGGGCGGTTCTAGCCATTTCACCACCCCAAGCACGGCAGCATGCCGCGGGGGGCGCTCTGCCGGTCGTCGGTCCCGCGGCTCCAGCGGACCCTCCGCAGGCATGCTGCCAAAGGCAGCCTGCCTGCCGCCCTCCTGGCGACCGGCAGAGCGCCCCCCGCGGCATGCTGCCCCAAGCACGCACTTGGCGTGCTGGGGCCTGGAGCCGCCCCTGCTCAGTCTGAAGTAAGGATCTTAAGCAGTGCAAGTTTATTAATTTATTCACCACTTCATCAATGGAAAGTGGACATACACCAGCCTTTGTAACCTGAGCAGATTTACTAAGCACTTCAGGCAAACTCACTGGTAAAAATAAACAGTAAAACAAGTTTATTGATTATAAAAGATAGATTTTAAGTGATAGGCAAAAAGTCAGTTAGTTACCAAAATAAAATAAAATATAAGCACGCAGTCTAAGCACTCAGTCCTATTAGACTGGGCAATATCTAGATCAGCAGTTCTCAGGCAGGGTCCAGGGCCCCTAGGGGGCCTTGAGCAGGCTTCAGGGGGGCCTCCAAGCAAGGCCAGCCTCAGACTCACTGGCAGAAAGCCTAAGCCCCACTGCATGGGATGAAGTGCAGGTCTCTGAGCCCCGCTACCTGAAGCTGAACATGACAATGAACAGTGACGGGGTAGAGGAGAGATCCAATCAATACATACATTTGTACATAATGTATATACAAGTCGGATATAAAATTTTTGTTTCTGGCATATTTTAAAACATTTTGTAAAGCACATCAATTGTACCTGACTGTGTCTAAGACTTTTAGTTGGTTAACTACTTGTAGGGATCATAGACGAAACTGATCTTGGAGAGGGTAGTTCCGTACAGATCAGTTCAGGGAAAGGTGTTCCTCACATAGGGGAAATATTTATGATGAGTAATTGTATTTCTCCAGAGTGAGTTCAGTTTGTGGAATGCAGCCACCAGCACCATTGAGCTTTGCGATCTTCAAGAAAAGCAGTGTACATTGGAAGCACATATTTCAAACCACGGTTATAAGAGGCGGTTCAGCTCCTGACCACCCTCTGTTGCTCATTTTCACATCCAGCTGTGGGAGTTTTCGCCCTCTGTATTTGCCAAATAACCTTTGGGTTTTTTACCAATAATTTTTAGTGCCTTGAGGGGGTGCTCATAATATCCCAGTGGGCACTGCTTTTCTAGAAGGTTCCTGAATCTCTGTGGCTGTGGGAATGCATTGCACAGATGCACCATTGTCAGAGAACTAGAATTATTGGTAACTTTTGTATACATGTCTTGTCACCTTGTAACTTTTCCACCCTTGCAGGCAGTTGTCGTCTTGATTTTTTTTTTATTTTATTTTTTTAAAATCCATTCCTGGAAAGAGAAGTTTATTGTTGGGAGAAGCATTTTCCCCCTTTTGCCAACACATTCCTATTTTCCCTTGGTTTTGGAATTGCAAATAAATCCCTGAATCATTTTTGAGAAAGGAGTTGTTTTCAGTTTCCAAAAATAAACAAGACATGTCTGGAGCCACCAACCTCTGATAATAGAGACAATCTATTCCACTCTAATGTTTACTTCAGGGCTTCCAGTGTCTTTCTCAATTTGCCATTGTTTCTTCAGGGACCACAACATTTCTTTCATAGCTAACTGATTACTCAGCACTAGTATCCTTTCATAAAACTTGCATATGATTGCTCTGTATCATCCCCTTTTTCTTCAGTTTAAACCAATATTATCCCGTTTGAGTAAAGACTTGCTCTCTTTTAAAATTATAATATTAACTGCAATATTTTAATAGCTCATTTGCTTGTGCAGTAATACGATTAGAGAGGGACAAAAGAAACCGTGTTTCTGAAAATAAATTAATGAAGACAAACTGATAAGTATCGCAGTGGATGCTAACTTTGGACCGGTTATTACCAGAGGGTACAGAAATTGTAATAATGCTATCTCCTCATTCATTAAGGGCCTGGACATGGGCTGTAAATACTTACTTGATCGTTCGGCCACATCATTGCCTATTTCTTCTCTCCAATCTTCTTAAAGTGTAGTAATATCTCAGGTGAAGGACTCATAACCCCTGAAAGGGAACTTTCAAACAGAAGAGAACTTTAAAAATAAGAATCCATTTATAATTCATGTTTTTCAAAATTCTGCCATATGTAGTGTCCAGCTAAGTAGCAAAGCCTTTCTCCGTATCACTTGTGCTCATGTTTTACTTTTTTTCTGAGTACAGTGTGATCTGTAAAATTGTCCAAGTGCATGCTTGTTTTTTATTTAAAAGGTTTCCTTCAATTTTGCCAAGTGCAAGTCTTTCATAAAAACATCACTTGTAAATATATAGCTACTTTGTTGGCAAAGAGAGGGAAGAAAACTGCCTCAGTTGAGGCTGGTGATTATGTGGTGCTGATAATTGTAGCTTGTTTGTTTTTAACCAGCATGAAAGATTAAATATTGGGCTGTTCTTGAATTCAGCCTTCTTCTTTTCTGAGTGGTCATCTACAATTTCATGTGGTTGGATTTTCCCATTCAGTTCATTCTTAGTGTGGTCTTGTCAAGAAAAGAGTTCTTGTAGTGATTCTGCAATCTGATTCTTTAATTTAGATCTCCAAGGCGCTACCCAGCTTCTGGTGCCTACCCAGAAGGCTGTTTTTGAAGTTTCATGTAGTGAGGGTGGAATCTTTCTCTGGGGTTTCAGAAGACAGATACTGGGGAGCCACCTGAGCAGCAAGACAAAAGTTAATCTAGTTAGTTTCCTTGTTAGATGGTGTGAAAGCAGGAATACCAGTCAATCTAGACTGGTGAGTCTGACTAAGGGACCAAATTTTCATCTGGGAAGTCTTGCAATTTATATAGAACTGAAAGGAAGACAGATCTCTGATAAGTTATTTAGAACTAGGCAAAACCACTCAATTTTAGATCTCTGGTGTTCAAGTATCTTAATTCTTTTGTTGCTAGTGGGCAAGTAAAGCAGAAAGGTACACGCTAAGTGAAAAAATATCAAGATATGTCAACCAGGAAATGAGTATAGCCATCGCTACTCAATAAAAAGTTTTTAAACAAAACCTTTTTGTGTGTAAGGAAATTCTCTGTACAACATTTTGAGACTAGCTCTCTCTCTGTCTTGTTTTAAACTATTTTAAAACAACTTCATTTAGTACAGGTATGTCTCAGTTATTCAGACCCATTTAGTTTTCAAAATAGATATTGATTTTTACAGAAAAATCAATTATAAAACCTTAAAAATCTGACCTTATTTAGACAATTACCGTATATACTCGTTCATAAGCCGAATTTTTTGAGTAAAAAAGGGAAGCACTGGAGAAGGGGGTTGGCTTATGAACAGGTATAGAGGGGGAGAAGTGGGACACAGCCCCCCCCCCCCCCCCACCAACAGAGAAAGCAAGGAGAGGCAGCACAGCCATCAGAGCCAGAAGGGAAGAGGCGGGGCCAGCGTCTCTCCGCTTCTGGCCACACTGCTCTCCCCCCAGCCTCCGAAGCAGCTGCAGCTCCAGAGCTGGCGGGCTGCAGCCGTGCCGCTCGGCCCCGCCCCCCAGAGCAGTTTGTGGCTTTGCTGCCCAGCCCGCCAGAGCACGGCCCAGCCCGCTGGAACATGCTACGACCGCGCTGCCTGGTCTGGGGCCGGCTTTATGAATGGCTGGGCCGGCTTTATGAATGGCGGGGCCCGATTTGAATAGCAGGCGACGGTCCAGGGCTTCGGCAGCACTTTGGCAGCAGGGGGTCCACTCCAGGTCTTCCATGGCGCCGAAGGACCCCCTGCCGCCGAAGCCCCGGAGCATACACCTCCCCTCCCCCCGCCCCCGCTGCTGCTGGATGAGTTTAAAAAAAAAAATTTAGAAGATGCCTAAGGCACGGGGCCCTCTTAGGTGTGGGCGCGGGGGAATCTGCTTAAAGCTGGCCCTGCCCACCGGAGCAGGCTGCGGCCGTGCCGCCCGCTCTGGCCCACTGGAGCAGGCTGCGGCCGCGCTACCCAGCCTGCCGGAGCAGCTCCAGCCAGGTCAGAGACATCCTCCCCTGACCCTCCCCAGATAGGGTGGGAAGGGATGGGATGGGGAGAGTGTGGGGGTCCCAGGCTAGGGGTGGGGTCATGTGGGGGATGATCACAGAGGTTGATACCCTGACTCTCAGCTCTCCCCCCAAACATTTCCCCATCAGTTGCTGTCCCAGCCCGACAGGGTAAGATGGGACACTTCGTTTGCTTACCTCTGTGCCAGGGGACACTTGAGGTAAACAAACCATCTCGGCCCACCAGTGGCTTATCCTAATGGCCCAAAGTTTGCTGACCCCTGAATTATAGGGTCGGCTTATGAACGGGTTATAAAATTTTTCCATTTTTACTTATCCATCTGGGGAAGGGGCAGTGTCGGCTTGTAAACAAACCGGCTTATGATCGATTATATACGGTACTTGGATTCTATGGAAAAATTGCCATTAAATGGTTATAATTTACCTTCTGGATTAATTTACCTATTGATTATGGTGTGATTTAGATTGATGTATTTATCTGTGTTTAAGTAACAAGACAGTCATTTTACTGTTCAGATTTAAACAGTTAATAAACCGGAAGCTTCTGCACATAGAGCAAATATTTTCTAAAAGAACCAAATTGTTTTAGTTTCATAGCTTATAGTTCAAGTAGCTAATAGATTAGCATATGTGTCTGGGGCAAAAAGATCCTCAGTCAATCTCCATTATGTTCTGATTTTTCAGCTCTTTAAATTGAAATGATTTCTGATCTGACTCTTATTTTTCATGTAAGGCAAAGCTTGTTTAACAGACTTCCACAAGTGTTCCGTACATGTGTACACCATCTCCTTACATCCTTATTAAGTTTTACTAATTGTACCCTGAATACCCTCTGGAGATTGGTTATTTTTGTCTTCTAATAAAGTGTGAATTGAATGCATTTAAAAAGCTGGCTTGTACTATCATAGCAACCAGTTTTCAAAGTGAGACACTGAAACTGCAAAATTAGAATCAAGAATAACAGCTGAAAACACAAATGGCAACTCTAAATGATTTATGCCTTCTAAATCTTTAATTTGTGTGAGTGTGGTTGTACTGGGCAAGCTAACTTCATTTATCACCATCCATCAGGAATTATGCCAAGAGGGCATACGGTATAGGGGAATCACCCTAATCCGTTCTAGAGGCACCTGCCCTTCTTTTCTTTCTTGATGCAGTTCCATCCCTCCTCCACATATTAGCATGTTCTGGTGATTTAAAATTAGAATAAAAATATGGCCATGTCTCAAGGGCTGAAAAGCACACTCACATACTGAGAACATCACCTCTCTGTAACTTCCACCACAGCTGACCTTGGGGTAACTGTCAAAAGAAGGAACTTCTGGCTCAGCCTTCTGTGTTTACTTCACACATCATTAAAAATGGCCCGTGATCACAATTTGTTTTCTTGCACACATCTTTGATATTCATAGATTTTTACTTTGCACTGGGTTTTCTAGAATGCTGAGAAGATAAAGAAATTCTAAAATATTAATGACCAGTAATTTCATTATGTATTTCTTGTTTCCCTTGCAGTACTATGTGCAAAAAACTTGGTGAAAAAGGATTTTTTCCGTAAGTAGCTATTAAAATTTATGAATTAATATGTGTGGTACATGTTACGTAAGTTCTGTACACTACTTTTAACACAGCATCATAGTGCATTGACATCCATGTGTTGAAGGAGATAGTGGTGTTTCCAACCCACTGTTCTTCAGCGCTTGTAACTTTTTAGCTGGCACTCATCCTGGGAGTATTTTTTTAAATCTGTTTTTTAAAACAAACAAACAAATGAACAAAAATATCAACAACTCCTCTGGACTGATGTGGAGAGGGGAAGGAAGCTTATGGGTTGAAGACATTTTTGGTGCTAATAAATTTGAAGGATTTTCATCTAAAAATATTGATCTGATCGCTTTTTGGTGTTTGAATAGTATGATTGGTTGATTATGTGCAGTATCTTTTTTTAAACAAAAAATTCTATGTTTTTTCCCCACATGTACCAATTATATTGGTGCTGACTTTAGAGTGGAGAGAGAAGTTTTTCACTTTGAGTAACTTCTCTCAGGCAAATTGCAGGCTTTCAGAAAAACTAGTATTACATACATAAATATGCATTGAACCATTTTACCATAGACGAGCTCCTTTGGTCTAACAAGCAGATACACATTTTTATAATTAATGAGCAAGTCAGAATACATATTTGCCCACCTGAACTGAAATTATGCACCTTCCACTAGTTTTCATGATATTTTGGAAGGGAAAGAGGATTCTTCTCAACTACACGTGTGTGTGTGTGTGTGTGTGTGTGTGCATGCGCACACACAGATATAGAGATAGAGATATCTATATATCAACTTCCTTCCAAATGAGATTAGTAGGTAAAGCAGGAGAATCCAAAACGGCAGACCCTAAACTTTAAAGATAACCTGCAAAGAGGAAAAAGATGGATGTGTGCCCTTTTTTGTGTGTCTTATGATATATAAAGAAGACCGTAAAGCCTTAATGTTTATTTTGTTTGTAAGGTCTCTGAGGAAGAGGCTGTCCATTACTATGTGTTTTGTATAGTGCCTAGCCGAATGGGGCCTTGATCTCAGTCAGGGCCTGTAAATACTACCATAATACAAATAATTAGCAAGGATAACTGAAAAATCCTGCTTGTAACTTAACTTAAATACCAGGAATGTTATCTTCTGTGAATTTAGTGGAGTCCTTGTTGGCTGTTCATTGGAAACTTTCACAGGGTTGAGGGGGCTGAGAGTGGTTAGAGCCTTATATAACAAGAGCTTTTCTCCGTAAATATTTGACTCACGGGTTAAAAAACAAACAGTTTTAAAGAGTTTGAATGAAAATGACTTCCCTTCTCAGTCAGATTGCACTTGCTTGGTATATTTCATGTTGTCCTAACAGGCCTCCAGTCATTCATAATTCCATCCCAAGTAGTCAAGATTTGAATGGCAAGTGTAAAAATAGAAGGAAAAACATTTTTTTTTTAACGGGGAGGGGGAATGTTTAATCCTCTTTACACATAAGGGGAGAAAAGCAAACAAGGTCAAAACCCTTTTTTTTTTTCTTTGCAGGTCACCTTTAGAGCACTGTTGCAAAGCTCAGTTTGTTCATCTACTTAAAGGCAGTTTAACATTGTAGTTCTGTCAGTTTGTATACATAAGACACACATTATTTTTTGTAGAGAATATGGAATATCTGAAAACTCTTTCAAAGCAAGTATTTTATCCTGAATTTTGAATATTCTAATGCAAACATCACGTTAACCTACTTGGAGCTGAAATTGTGATGACGACAGACTCCGATTAAATACGACTGTTTTCAAAATACTCAGCATACAAGAAAAAAAATCACACTTGTGTATTGATTATCATTTTATTTTTCTCAGTTTTCAAGCATGCCCTTTTATGAGTTTTTCCTCCCCTCCTATAGGACTTCCTGATCCATTTGCTAAGGTGGTGGTCGACGGATCTGGCCAATGCCATTCTACAGATACTGTGAAGAATACGCTTGATCCAAAGTGGAATCAGCATTATGACCTGTAGGTGTTAACAGTGATATCTAAAATACAGCAAAGGTTTGAAGTTGAATCTTCTAAAAAGCATAGAAACGCCCAAACTGCCAAATGTTCACAGTAGTAGTAAGTTCAGGACTTGAAAAATATGCCAGAAGAGTAAACCTTATTAGCCAGGGTGAAAAATACATGCACTACCATGACACCTTTCCCATCTCAACATTACACCTCGGTATGTTTTCTAATACACTGTCTGCAATGCATTTTACAGATAGCATAGTGCTGTTTGGATTATTTTATTGTCCAACATTTTGATATTGGACTGTGCATAAAATAAAAGGAAAAAAATTGTTTACCAAATTTCCCTTAGCATTTATTCTTCCTTTCCTCTTACAGTCCATTTTTTATTTCTGCAATGTAATTTGGTATCTTTCCTTCCGTCTTTCAAAATCTTTCTTCAGTCCTAATGTTTCCTTCTTTCCCTTTTTTACTCCCCTTTAATTTGTGCTAAGTATTTCATTTCTATCCTGTGTAGGTTTTTATACTGCCATCCTCACCATAGTATCTGAGCTCCTTTCAGTAGTGAAGTAAGCAACATGACATACATCTGTCATGTGTGGTTCATTCTTTCTCTTGCCTCTCCCTGGGGGAGAATTTTCTGTGCAGAAATAATACAATATTTTGTTTTCTTGGGGATTTTTAATTTCTTTTTATTGTATTGTTTTTCTGCTCTCTTCTTCCCTTTTGTTCTTTCAATATGTGCTTGGGGTGAAAGGCAGAAAGAGGAGCCTTTGAACTATTTGCACAGTTTGCCTCATTGTGCTCTTTTTAGTCACTGATTACATCCTGGTTTAATCCATTCCTCCATTCACATTGTCTTCCCTCCATTCCTGTTTTTTGCCAGTATCTGCATTCACTCCTTAGGGCCTGTTTTGTGGCAGTATTTGTATTGATCAGGCTACTCCAGTGCAGACCTCCAGTGTAACTACAACACATTGGTGTAAAATGGGCTTTTACAAGTTTTTAACTGCTGCAGCACTTTTACATAGAATGTTTAAAACCATAGATGGTGGGGGTGCTCCTGCACCCCCTGGCTTAAAGTGGTTTCCATTATATAAAGGTCTTATAACTTGGTTCAGTGGCTCTCAGCGCGCACACACACACCATTATACAAATTGTTTAAAACTAGGATAAACCGCACTGGGTGCAAGCCCTGATTTGCACCAGGGCAGCATATCTATGCTAGGGATTTGCCCCAGCATAGCTGCATCACTGAATTTATACCTATACAAATATCTCCACTCCATGCCTCCGACTTCCCAGGGAAAAAAAGCCATGGCTCCAGCCAGCATCCTAAATCTTCAGCAGAACACTAGTGTGAAAGATCTGGTTTAAAGTAACCTCAGATCTTCCACTTCCTTGAATGGTTGAAGACTTAACACGCACAATACATTTTCAGAATTTTTTGGTGAAAGATACAAAACATTTGCATTACTATTTCACTAAATGTCATTGATAATTTAATGAAACAATATTGCTTTACTGGGGAGTGGGATTGTAGTATTTTAGCCAAGGACAGCATTTTTTTCAAAGCATATTTTCAAAGCTTTGTAACTGTGCCATAAAAACCTAGGCCAGAGTCAAGCTCTGCATATGCAGTCTTTTTTTCCATTTCCTAACAAATTTGATTTAAAAGCAGTTTGTTATAAGGAGAAAGACATCTCTATGCTTTTTATGTTTAAAGAACTTGAAAATGCTTTGATTTTCATAATTATTAAATCTGCCAAGGTGCTGATTTTATACAATTAAGTGAATTGTCTAAATCTTCAGAAACTGATTTTTTTCAGAGATTTCTTCTTAGCCATACTTATTAGGCATTGTAATCAGGAGCACTTGTTTTCCGGGTTGATATGGCAAATACTGCTGTGGAAATTGGTGCCAGCTGGTGAAATATATTTAAATTGGCAGCAGTACCAAAGTCTTGCATTTTCCTTTCCTCCTCTCATTCTTTTTCTTTCTCTTCCCACCCCCTTACCTTTCTTTTTGTTCTTTCTGGAAATGCCCATTAGCACACATTAATGAGCTTCTTTATAGGAACAAAAAGAAAGAGTAAGGGGGAAAGGAAAGTGAAAAGAGTGTTGCCAAGTTTGTGTTTCCCACAACCTTGGTGGCTTTGTAAAGCTAGTTATGGGATTTTTAAAAGGAGTAACAAGTTACTATAATTTGATGGTACTTACCATAATGCTGCCCTTTTCTTGTTTACAATGTCACCTGAAAGTGAAAACAGACATTCACCTGGCACTGTTGTAGCTGGCGTTGCAAGATTATTTACATGCCAGACGCGCTGAACATTCATATGTCCCTTCATCTTCAACCACCATTCCAGAGGACATGAATCCATGCTGATGATGGGTTCTGCTCGATAACTATTCAAAGCAGTGCAGACTGGCACATGTTCACTTTCATCATCTGAGTCAGAAGCCACCAGCAGAAGGTTGATTTTTCTTTTTTGGTGGTTCAGGTTCCGTAGTTTCCACATCAGAGTGTCGCTCTTTTAAGACATCTGAAAACATGCTCCACACCTCGTCCCTCTCAGGTTTTGGAAGGCACTTCAGATTCTTAAACCTTGGGTGCAGTGCTATAATTATCTTTATATATCTCACATTGGTACCTTCTTTGCATTTTGTCAAATCTGCAATGAAAGTGTTCTTAAAACGAACAATATGTGGTGGGTCATCATCCGAGACTGCTATAATATGAAATACATGGCAGAATGGTGGGAGACAGAGGAGGAGACATTCTATTCTCCCTCAAAGAGTTCGGTCAAAAGTTAATTAACACATTATTTTTTTAATGAGCATCATCAGCATGGAAGTATGTCCTCTGGAATGGTAGCTGAAGCATGAAGGGGTATACAAGTGTTTACCATATTTGGCATGTAAATACCTTGCAGTGCCAGCTACAGAAGTGCCATGTGAACACCTGTTCTCACTTTCAGGTGACATTGTAAATTAAGAAGCCAGCAGCATTATCTCAGGTAAATGTAAACAAACTTGTTTGTCTTAGCGATTGGCTGAATAAGAAGTAGGACTGAGTGGACTTGTAGGTTCTAAAGTTTTACGTTGGTTTGTTTGAATGTAGTTATGTAACAAAAAAATTACATTTGTAAGTTGCACTTTCACGATAAAGAGATTGCATTATGGTACTTGTATGAGGTGAATTGAAAAATACAATTTTTTTGTTTATCATTTTTCCAGAGCCCATATTTGTAATAAAAATAATATAAAGTGAGCACTGTACACTTTGTATTCAGTGTTGTAATTTAAATCAATATATTTGGAAATGTAGAAAATCATCCAAAAATAGTGAATAAATTTCAATAGAATACCAATTGTTTAACAGTGTGACTAAAACTACAATTCATCGCAATTAATTTTTTGTGATTAATTTTTTTGAGTTAATTGCGATTGACAGCCCTAGTTTTTTTTATCCATCATTTTCACTTTCAGAATCTTATGTGTCTGAAGAAATCAAAGAAGACTTGTTCAGGTTAGCAATAAATAACTCCGCAGACAGAAGCAGGTCTTTCCTCTGTAGCTAGCTCATACTTTCATGAGCTCTAGAAGAGTTATCTCCATGGCTTTATTATGTAATGAATTCTTAAGAGATGGCATGTTTATGTGTGTCTCATCTGAGGGACCTGAAATCCAAGAAAAATGAGTTTGCATTCATAGGTAACGTTACTCTTAATACATATATCTTTTAGGGTATGATCCTGTAGAGATGATTATTCTTCCTGGATCCTCCTTTAGAGGTTGGCTCTTTAAAGGGTGTAGGATTCAAAAGCACTCTCGGTACTTAAGGTCTGACCTCACACTGAATCTCACTCATCAGTCATTTAAAAAAAAAAAAAAGTCGTCTTTCTCTCCCTTCTCTCTTCATTCACTTACTCTGTTCTCCTTTATTTTCATTTAAACCCAACTTTTTTCTTTGCTCCCTTGCTCTATTACCCCATAATACTAGATGTGATTTAAGAAACCTATTTTCTATTATTAAAATTATTTACCTTAAAAAAATAAAATAAAAATCAGAGCTCTGTGTACTGTCCTGACAACATTTTCAAATGTGCATATTCTCAGCTCCAAGTTGTCTAGCTTGGCAGTTAGAAGTATCTTAAACCCCAGAATGCTATCCACATGATTGTCCTCTTAAGGAGCCTTGAATTGATTAAACAAGTTTAACTCTGTAGAATACATTAATCTGAATGTGATTTAAATATATTCTGAATTCTTACTTTGATATAACTAATGCCAGTTCTCAGCTCTGCATCCCAAGCAGATGTTAAAATAAAGTAATCTTTTCCTTTGCAGAAAGTCTAGAAAAATGTCATAGTAAGAATAGTAAGTAGCCCACTGCCAAAAAGGCTGATGATTAATCCCAGCAATCTATGAGATTATTTGCCTTTCCGACCTCTTCTGAAAATAATAATACAGTAGATTCTAAAGGCATCATAATGTTTACCCTAACAACACACCATTGCATGGGAACGCTAGTCTCTGACTTATGACACTTGTGCTGTTACAGGAAATAGTATGCACGCCAAGGATAACAGATGGTGTCTCAATGGCAAAATGCCCACTTGGTCTCTTCTGTGGAAATCAACTAGAGGAAGGTGCAAATATGTAGAATTTTTAGAACTGATGTAATTAAATACAGCATTATTTTAATTTTCTACTATAAAATATTTAGTTACTTAAAAAGGATTTTTTTTAAATAATTGTAATAGTCTGATGTCCAATAACATTGTCTCTTGGCTACGGTGTATCTGCTGAATGCCAAGTTTAGGACCTTTTGCATAACAAATTAACACTTACAGGCTTTTTAATAATACTGCATCTGAGTGTACAGTGAGAGGGATCTTTATGTTTTGTGGAACTGTGTTTGAATTAGGTTGCCAATTTTAAGGGAACCCACATTCCTTATGTCTGATTCAGCCCAGTACACATGTAGTTTCTGTCCTGTATAAGACTTTTCCCTCTGTCCAGGCTTTTGCAGTACTGTGAGGACCAATAGTATTTTTTTTATTTTTTTTTTGCTGTATGTGCTCCTTAATTAAGATTTTAATGTGAGAGGAAGCAGTTGAATTTGATAAATGATTAAATTCCTTAATACAGCTGGGTGTGTGTAGGGGACAATCTGGGAGCCCTTCCAGAATGAAATTGCCGAAGAGATGCTTTTTGGATGTAGTTAAATGTCAATAAAATACCATGCTTATCCTAGTCGTGTTCCCTTTTCTCCCTTATTTTCCATCTTTTTGTGTTTTCCTTATTGCTCATGCTTTTCCCAATGCCTGAAAGATCATATTTGGCACTTTTACTGAGCTTTATATGTTCAAAGCACATAAACATTGTCTAAACCTAGCACCACCGCTATGAAGTATTATCAGCTTTTTTTACAAATGGGAATACTGAGGGAAAGTGAGTAATTTGTCCAAAGCAACAAAAGGAGTCTGTCAGATCAGGGATTAGAAATTGGGATTTCCTGGCTTCCAGTTCTGTGCTGCATTTTCTTTGCTTTTCTAGAGACAGCACATCTGGTCTGTTCAGAGGTGCTTTTTCAGGAAGGAAAGATTCCTTCCCGCCCTTTCTTCCTGCTTTCCTCTCCCAGGCAGAGTTCTGCAAAGAAAGTGTGCTTTGCCCTAGTGTCACAACGGTAGGCAAGTCACTTGACAGCAACCCTTCTGGATGATAATGGTGCAAAATGGATAGGCTCTGGAGGAAATGCTACCTATGGACCTTGGTGAACTAATTCATCTAAAATAAGAGCTAACCCTTTGTCTAAAACTTGACTTGAACCTTTTTTTGAGGTTAAACAAAAGAATTAATTTAATTAACCTCTATCTTACCTGATTTTGTTTAGAGGTGGAAGTACTGAAATACTGAAAATAGCCTGTTTCCAGGATATTTCATAAAACCCTGTTCTTGTGCAAAATCCTAGCTTGCAGACTTGAGATATAGAAAGGTTAAGATTGCTAACTTCTGGGTATCTTACTTATCTGAACTATATCTCTTGAGGTTTCCTCTTCACGAGTATATTTCATATGGTCTCAATTGCAAGCACTGGAGGCCATGATGTAGATATTGAGGATGGGTGTGTGGGTGGGGTGGGGTGAGGGGGTAGGGTGACCAGATGTCCCGATTTTATAGGGACAGTCCCGATTTTTGGATCTTTTTCTTATATAGGCTCCTATTACCCCCCTGTCCCGATTTTTCACATTTGCTGTCTGGTCACCCTAAACGGGGGAGGGAATTGAGGAAACTCTCAGGATTTGGATACACTGGAACTCTATGGGAGAAGAGAAATGGATTTGTTATGTGATGAAGCAGAGTTTAACTTCTTTGTTTTAAGACTTTGAGCATTTTTTTTTTAATAAACAAAATTCCTAGCTAGGGTTTTATGTTTGATTTTTATTGCAAGTTGATGTGAAACAAATGTAATTTACTGTCCCAACAATGGACTGAAAATGTCAGCTCAGTCCTTAAATACCACTATAATTTTTCTCTGCCTCAATTTACATAGTAAAAAAGATTAAGCATTGTTTCCAACAAGGTCCACTAGTGTTTATAGGAAGTGTTTTTTCCAAAGGAGGAAAAAACATCTTTCTTTGGCAAGTGTAAGTTGAATGGCTTCCTCCCCTTACATGATACTGAGACTAGATTTTTCTAGTGCAAAATTCAGATGCTAAATTGGTAAGTAGTAGTATAGAAGCTCTTACCTGCCTTCTGTGGAGGACTTATTAGTTACTTCTGAGCCATAAAAACTCACCCTCAAATGTTGTATTAGTAAAGTATTGAAATACATATATTTACTTAATTTTCTAGATAGGTTTGAAATTTTATTTGACAATTTTTTTGTCCTTTTTAAAAGCAACAAGGAAATACTGGAAAATAAAAGGCTTATGCTTTTTTATTCTTCAGTGCTCATAAGTTCTCACAGGAATCTGTTTTAAGAATACAAGAATAAGTATATGAAATATAGTGTAAACTGTCGCAACTAATATTGTGCAAGTGAATTCCGGTCTTCCCTTCCGTATTTCTTCTGTGCTTTTCTGTCTCCAGAAATTGTCATTGTCAAGGTTGATAGGCCAAAAATCCGACCTCCCTTCAGAGTTACATTTGGCGGTCTGCTGACAACTTCACTTCAGATAAATAAATAAATAACATTTTTTAACACTAATATTAAAAAAACTAGGATGTAGTTTTTTCTTTCCCCCCGCCCCCCCTCCATACTCACAGGTATGCAACTACAGTAACGCTCTTCCCTGCTCTGCTCTGTTCTTGTATGCAGGCAGTAAAGTGAAATCTCCAAGAATCCTGCTCTGAAGGCCTGCATACAAGAAAGAAGCAGAGGAAAAGCGTTACATGAACACTTATTTGAGTACAGCTGCAATTTAATTCCCAACAGGTAGGTCCAATTTTTGGTCTGCCAGCCTTGACAGTATCATTTAAACTTTATGACCAACTGCATTAAGAACTCTTTTTTTAGATAAGAAGAAAATAAACTAGAATGAATGTGGGAGGACGTATGTAGAAAGTGGTGGTGGTATCTGGATGGCTGAATTGATTTGTTTACTTTCTGTTCAAAAGAAGTTGGTGGTAATCTAAAGAAGACCAGAATCTGTGAGCTTGGAATGGAGCACCTCTCAGGATCTGGACCATAATTCTTAAATTTATATTGCCCATGATTGAACTAACTAAACAATTAGATACCAGTCATTCTCACTTAGACATATTGTCAGTGTCTAGCCAGAGAGTGTTGGCAATAGTTGATATATCCAAAATACTTGGAAAGGTTCTTTCGAAATTGCTTCTTGTAAAAATGGGTTGGCAAATAAAATGCTTCTTAAAAGTGAACTTGAAAACCACCAACCAACCAACCAACAACAACAAACCCTTTCAGTGTTCAAATATTCTAAAATTTGAGAAATACTCATCTGGATTTTGCAAAGTAGTCAGTAAAGTGTTTTTGTAGTTCTGTAGATACCATGTATTTCACACTGCAAGGGATCCAGCCGGTCTGAACCAAAGTATTGTACAGTCTTTTGTTAGAGATACTGGATCAGTGGCAAATCTAAAGTGGTGCAGCTTACATCCTCTTCTGGGCCTCCATGTCGCTTAAATTACACCCACTTAGATTTCCTAAGACTCTCACTATTTTATCAATGTGTAACTTTATAATGCCATTTATTTTTGCCCTTTTCAGATATATTGGGAAGTCAGATTCAATAACGATCAGTGTATGGAACCACAAGAAAATCCATAAAAAACAAGGAGCTGGTTTTCTGGGTTGTGTGAGACTTCTTTCAAATGCAATCAACCGCCTTAAAGACACTGGTTGTAAGTAGACTAAGTGCTAATATTTTGTCTCTGTTTTAGAAGACTTTTGCAAAGAATTTTTAAAAAATTAAGTGGCAACTCTGTGTATATGTGAATGTTTTCTTTTTGTTTTGCCCTTTTTAAAGACCTGTATTTTCAGCTGGCCAGCCAATTGCAATATTGTTTCCTAGGTAAGGAAAATATGCTGAATTTAAGGCAGTGGTTCTCAGCCTTCTGTTTCCAGACTACCCATTACAACAAAACGTTTCAAAACACCCTCCACTCTAGAAACAAAGGCGCGGGGGGAATGACCCAACTTTACAGCTGAGCTGCTGCAGTGCTGTTTGTATAGACATCACCTTAGTCATGGGTTTTCCATCTGGAGATTGCAACTTGTTTCAGGTGGGTCATCATTCCCTCTCCCACCCCTTTGTGTCTAGAGCGGAGGGAGTTTTGAAACTTTCTGTTGTAATATGTAGTCTGGAAACAGAAGTCTGAGAACCGCTGCCTTAAGTCCAGCATATTTTCCTTACCTTGAAAACAATATTGCAATTGGCTGGCCAGCTGAAAAACCCATGACTAAGGCAATGTCTATACATACAGCGCTGTAGCGGCGTAGCTGTACCATTATAGCTGCGCCGCTTCAGCACGTCTGGTGAAGACACTCTATGCCGATGGGAGAGCTCTTTCCCATCGGCATAATAAAACCACCTCCACGGGCAGCAGAAGCTATATTGGTAAGAGAAGCTGTGCACGTGAGCACTTGTCTATATAACTTAGGTCGCTCAGAGGGGTCATGGTGTCTTTTTTTTTTTCCACATGCCTGAATGACATAAGTTATGCTGACGTAGGCTGCAGTGTAGACATAGCCTAAGCCTATTGACTTTATGACCACCTTGGACTTCAGCAATTTCATGAATGAAAACTGATCCAGTCCTAAACTTTGTATGTCTTATGACTGAGCAATTATCAGAAATATAACTATCTCTTTGTCTTGTCACGTACCTTACTTTCATATTTGCACAAACTTATACTGGAATGCTATTAGAGTTGTTGGCTTTATTTAACCAACAGCCAATATATTCTTATTTGGAAGGTTTAATGTCATGAATTGCAAACATATAATTTGATATTCTAACCATGCCCTGTTGTAATGAAAAATAGAGAGGAAAAATAGACCTAGTACCAGCATTACTCACTTTACATCATCTTGTCTGTCAGCTATTTATGTACATTAGTGGTATCTTTGCATTGAAAGTTGACAATATACAGTGCTTTTTCTATATCCCAGTGCAACAAAAGTATGTTAGAAGTGGATGAAATTGCATACCTAGAATCTTAAAGATAATTTGTTTCAGGTGAGATCACTCAAAAGGTAGTTCAGCCTCTAGGTCTTAGAATCTCAGGTGTCCCTTTCTTAACTTTGTTGTTGCATTAGTTTGGTGCTTCTGGGGCTAGTTGCCCAAATTAAACTTCCTATATCAGGGCTCTAAAGGAAGACAAATTCCAGCCACTGCCTTTATTGCCTTCAAAGATGTAACTCTTATCAGAATTGTAGTGTTTGGATTCCAAGTGTTTAACTTGTTTTTGTTTTAATAAATTGTACTTTAAAAAGGTGCATGAAGGGTAGCTTTAATTTTAAATTAGAGTTCTGTTGTTTAGAATTACTGCAACTTCAATTTCTATCTGTGTAGCTTGTGCCTAAATATGTTAAGTTTACAGCAAACTTTTACAATAGTGTGGATTTACCATTTTAAGAGAATGTTAATAAAAATTGTAAGATGCCTTTTTCTCGTTATGCTAATTAACATGGATGTCATTGAAACTGGTAAGAGAACTGTAGTAGATCAATCATAAGGCATGCCTGCCACTGAACAAAGCTTGACAAACCACTCTTGATGAAAAAAGATGTACTTACCTGGCTAGGCCAGTCAGACTTTTTTTTTCTAGGAAGTATTCTAGTCTCCCTCCAAAAAATTGGATTCTTGAAGCTGAAGAAGCAACTGAATCTCTAATTTCTAACTGCTTGTAGTTCTCAGTGGTTCAACACACTGCATTTTGCTTAATTGCTTGGACTTCTTGCTGTTTAGTGTGGAGTACATGCTCATTTGATTGATGTTCCAGATTAGCTGTGTCTGTGTTAACGTCTCTTGTACTAATATCCGATGCCATGGCGACAGTGAGTTATGGTGGTGGTTGCTCCCTATGGGGGGGGGCAGGGAACAAGTTTAGTTTTTAATACCACATAATCTGTCCAGTCTGACAGAACAATCTCCTGTGTTTAAATGAGACAGCAGGAGGAGAGTAAGAATTGTGAGGAGGAAAGAACTTTGTGAAGTGAGTCAGAGAACAGTTTAAAATTTAAAAAAGGAATTAAATGTTTTTTAACTTTAATAATTTTTACTTTCAATTTTAGAAGCATGAAAATTAAATGTGCTGTCTTAAGAATTTTGTTTTCCCTTTCTGAATTCTAGCAATTTTAAGGTAGCCTAGATCTTGGCTTTATGGTAACTCAGAATGCTCCTTTAAAAACGGCAAAATATTATATAGTTAACACTAGATATTTCCTGATTTTATAGATCAGAGGTTGGATCTATGCAAACTTGGGCCAAATGACAATGATACAGTTAGAGGACAGATAGTAGGTAAGTGTGATTTTTTTTTTTTTTTTCAGTTCAAAACAAAGTTCCATCAGCTTCTAGATTGGTGTTTTCTGGACTAGAGTAACAATAACTATGCTTTTAAATTTGATTGCCAGAGGCCTTTGGCAATGGCTCCTTAATAACAGTGTGTGTGTGTGTGTGTGTGTGTGTGTGTGTATGTACGCAGTCAAGCCCATGCATAGAGTTATAAAGAAAAATAACAAGGCCCAAGAAAGCAAAGTATACCTCTACCCTGATATAACGCAGTCTTCGGGAGCCAAAAAATCTTACCGCGTTATAGGTGAAACTGCGTTATATTGAACTTGCTTTGATCCACCAGAGTGCACGGCCCTGTCTCTCCCCCCCTCCCCCCCCCGAGGGCTGCTTTACCGCATTATATCAGAATTCGTGCTCTATCGGGTCGCATTATATCAGGGTAAAGGTGTAGTGCTGAAATGAGGCAACCCAGACTACAATAATACTAGTATAAAAGTTATATAAAAAGAAAACTGCCTTGAGCTTTGCCATGAGGAGGTGACAGATGAACTGTGGGGCTAACTTCCCCTGAAAACCCAGCAAAGCTGAAATTGTTGACCTTGCTTCAGGGCACCATGCAAGACCTATTTTCTCTAGGGTTTGTCTAAGAATGGATGCCTTACAAGGAGTTTTGCTGTAACTGGGGTGAGTTCTTCTTTGGGATAACTTCACTAATATATATTGTCTTGCTTCAGTCTCAGCTGCTGTGCTGTGTGATTCGGGTACTTTGTTCCTAAATTATTTAAGATTTTAAACACTATAAATAAATCCTTGAAGCAGGCTCATTGGAAAATAAGCAGCCACACATTTAAGTAAACATTCTTCTTTGGCTGCATTCTGAACTTCATTCAGATTAAGTTTAAAAGGCAGCCCTGAGTAGTGCACATTACAACAGTTCAGCCTGGAAGTCATCACGCTGTGGATCACTGTGATGGGGTCTGTATTTTGGTGGGGGAGCTGTAGTCTATGAATATTTCAGAGATGGGGGGGAAAAAGTTTTGGGCCTCCGTGTTCAGCTCCTGGTTATAAAATCTCCAAGTCGTGTACCTGATCTACCCTGCCAGGGATCTCTACCAATAGACAAGGGAGCAAGTGAGGGCTTCCGGATGTTTGTTACCCTCCTCAAAATACTCTGACCATTGATACCTCTGCTTTATTTTAGCTAAGTTTTAACCAGCTGTTTTGCCTCCGGTCTGCAGTCTTTGTGAGGTAGTAAGATAGTATCAAGACAGAGGTGATGTAATAGGATCAGATGGTGGGAGATATGTTGGTTTTATTAATGCTTCAGTCCATGCTGACATATCAGTTTTCCATGGAGGTTCACACTAAACAGTAATGATGATTAAATAGACACTTGTAGCAGCTCCCTTGGTGCTGGTGGAGTATCCATAGCTACCGACAGAAACCTGGTTGAAAGTAGTTTGTTCATCTCTTCCCTGAGAAGTCCACAGCTTGTGAAGTTATAGTGTGTGTTACATTAGTGCCATTGCTGCTTCCCTCTGTAAGAATAGTATCTGTACGTTGTGTTTCAAGCTGTTAACTTTAAAAAAGCTGTGTGTCTTCAGTCAGTGCTGCCTGGAACTTGACGGATACTCCGCAAGATTCCAGAGGCTTCTACCTTTTTTCTATTGAAAATTCTTTGTTAATCTCCTTAAAATTTTCTTCACTAATAATACAGTTTTGTTTTCTGGGTGAATGGGTCCAGGTAAAACTGGGTAATTCTGGTATGATACTTAGAGAGTTTTTTTTTTTTAAAAAATCAAAATAAATTGTAGCTAAAATGAGTTGGAAGTGGGATTAGCTTTATAACAAGGGTGAAATGGCCTGAATTAAAGGACAGGGTAAAATTGAAAGGGAAATTATTCTGTTTATCTAATTGGTGTCTTCAGCAATTGATCCTCTAGGAAAAGAGAGACACCTTGGTGTATGCCTTATGCCTAAAAATCTAGGGACTCCCTGGTGAATGCCTTATTACTGGGGGCAGAGAACAGGGGGAATCTTGCCTGGGGTTACCTTTAAAGTGGGTGGGAAAGAAGGGTGATGATTTTTGGGTAGTGGATACAAAGGGCACCTGAACTGTGTCTTAATCTTGCAGCTCTCTTCTGTGGCACTATTTTATTTCTGATGTGGCGGTGCAGAAAAATGAGTCCTTACTCATTACAAAATGAAGCCGTCCACTAATTTTGGTCCTCACATAGGCAAAGAGGAGGTAATTGTTTAGTTTCATTTTTGTCTGTGTGTATTGCTTGCCTACATGCAACAACATGAACTTGTAATGTGTGGGGTTGTTGCAGAATAGAGTAAATCAAGCATTTTCCTTGCTCTCTAAAGAAATTAAGGGCTGTCTTTATTTCTCTCTAATAAAGACCACACTCATAAAAGGTTAGGCATTAATACTGTCTGGAAATGAAGTTTAATGCACACAGATACAGCAAGACTTCTTGTGTAGCTCAGCTAGTGTCCCAAAATCTGGAACTTCAACATACCTTTTGGTTCAGAACTGGGCCTCTCTCTTTCAGAGGTTGCCAATAATGTTAAATTGTCTTGTGGTTTTATGATATGAGCAAATGTCCATTTGGGTCTAGATTGAGGCCATTAAACTTATTTTCGCTTCATTTGTGGACAAGATTTGAATGCAGGTGTTCAGAGATGAAAAGGTGCATTCATGTCACACAGCCAACAGAAAACAATCATGTATTTGGTTTCATACGTGACTAACCTCTTTAACAACAACAACCATATAAACAGAATGCAACCTGAGTGTTCAGATCAGATATTTTTACACAGTGCAATGTCAGGAACAAAAATTGTCCACAAAACCTGTGATTTCATAACTGCAGTGAAAAAGCTTCTGGCATAAAAACAATGTTTTAAAATGTTTAAGACTGGAGCATGTAATACAGTTTTATTTTGTTTATAAATTATTACTGTAAATAATAAGTCTGCTGTTCTGATAAATGCTTTTGAAATAGATTTAAACACATTTAAGTTGTATATCACTGATATTTGAATGTTAATTTACATAGATCCCGAATAACCAAAATGTATAGTGCTCATAGCATTTAAACTTTGCCTGTTTCGTGTGTGTCCTTTTTTGTGATGAATTTTCACCCTCATTCATAGTTACTAGGAAAAAATTAAACCTTAGTAGAAACTGCATTTTTAGACCACTTACCAGGCCCAGTCTTGGTTGCTGCTTTCCATGAGAAGTGTTCCTTTTCAGTTGGACACTGGCATTGCACGATTCCACTTGCTATCCTAGCCATTCTACATGGGATCAGCCTCCCTGTTGTTACCAGACCAGTTGTACAGTTTTTTAAGCTTTGCCTAGGGAAGATCAAAATTAATTAAAATTTCAGTTTTAACTTTTCTTCACACTTTAAATTACACTCTTATTCCTAAAGGTGGGTTTTTCAAAGTAGCATGTAGAGATTTAGCTGTGTGGAACCACACATTGTCTCTGCTTAACCTTTATTAGCTATTTGGGGAAGAAGATAAAATTGAGAAAATGGTTTAACTTAGCCCTCCTCTAAGTTGTACCATTTCCTTCCAAACGTAATTGTGATTTGGATTCTGTTGCAGTATCTTTTAATAATTGCTTTTTAATATTTTAATAGTAAGTCTTCAATCCAGAGACCGAATAGGCACAGGAGGACAAGTTGTGGATTGCAGTCGTTTATTTGACAATGATCTACCAGATGGGTAAACTAACACCTATACTCACTTTACTTTTTAACCTTTGAAGTGATGAGACGTCCAAATAAAAATAGACAATTTTAAAAATTTTTTTTAATCTTTGTAAATCTATAGAAGTTTTAATTTAGAAGCTGGAGACATACCAGTCACTGACTTAGCCTCAGTAAGTACCTTCTACAGTTATGTCTACAATACAGCTGGAATCGACACTCTGAGATCGATCCACCGGCAGTCGATTTAGTGGGTCTAGTGAAGACCCACCAAATCGATAGCAGATGGCTCTCCAGTCGACCCCTGTACTCTTTCCCCCCCGACAAGAAGAGTAAGGTAAGTCGACGGGAGAGTTTCTCCCGTCAACCCACCGCGGTGTAGACCCTGCGGTAACTCAACCGAAGTTACGTTGACTCCAGCTGCGTTATTCACATAGCTGGAGTTGCGTAGCTTAGGTTGACTTATCACGGTAGTGTAGACATAGCCTTACTCAGAATGATTGCTAAGAAAATGATTGCGAGAAAATCTCCCGTCGACTTACCTTACTCTTCTCGGGGGTAGAGTACAGGGATCGACTGGAGAGTGATCTGCAGTCGATTTGGTGGGTCTTTACTAGGCCCTCTAAATTGACTGCCAGTGGTCCATCTCAGAGCATCAATCCCTGTCATAGTGTAGACCTGCCCTAATAGTGTGAGCATTGTCTATGTGTTTGCCCATTCGGAGGGTGGGAGGAGAGCATGTTATATCAGTGAGTGAATGAAAGTATATACCTAAGAACCCACACCTGGTTTGAGAATTATAGAACAGATAATTGACTTACATGAATATAATGTAAATCTAAATCTTCTCACTTGTAAATCAGGAAAACAGTATTGTTCAAGGTCGTGGAGACTGAGTTCTTCTGTACTTGCCTGCCAAAGGCTGGGTTCAGGATATTTTTTCCTCTATGAAAACTGATGAGATCAATACCTAAAGCAGCTTGGAGACGTCAGAAAAATGTGCTGTTTTAGGTGCTTTGGCTAGCATCTGTGTAGCAGAGGAAAAACAGAATTCTGAATGTGAGTCTTGGCAGGGAAAGACAGGAGAAAATTTATATTTTTAAATGAAAATTGAAAAATCAGTTATCACTAAGTCATAAACCACATTGTGATGTTGCTTGAGAGTCTGAAGAAAGTTTTAAGAAAATTCTAAAAAGCTATGTAAGTCACTGTTAAGTATTTCCCTTCTAAACATTTCTTAGTTAATTGTATAAATGCAAAGCTAGTTTAATCCTTTTAAGAGAGAATTTTTAATGGAAAAATAAAATAGAAAAGTCCTGTAATTTAAGGACAAATACAGTAAAAGCTTTTTTTATCCGACATGTTGGGAAAATTGGGGGTGAAGGTGAAAAATTCCAGCTAAGTAAGGAGGGGGTGCAGAGCTGGGGGTTGGGGCGCGGGAGAGAGTATGGGATTGGGGCATGGGTTCTGGGAGGGAATTTGGGTGCAGGAGGGAGCTCGGGGCAGGGAGTTGGGGCACAGGAGGGCTTCAAGGTGCTGGATCCAGGGGGCACTCACCTTGGGCGGCTCCCCGCAAGTGGCAACCTGTCCCTGCTGTTCCTAGGTGGAGGTGCAGCTAGACAGCTCTTTGCACTGTCCCTGCTCTGCCCCAAGCACTGGCTCCGCAGCTCCCATTGGCCGCAGTTCCTGTGGGCAAAGGCAGCATGCAGAGCCACCTAGCCACGCCTCCACCTAGGAGCAGCAAGGACAGGTCGCGGCTTCCAGTGAGCCACGTGGAGCTAGGTAGGGAGCCTGCTGGCCCTGGACCATAAACCGGACTTTCTATAAAAATTAGAAATGCCGGTTTATAGAGTTTTCTGGATAACACAGGTTCTACAGTTGTAATTTTTATCAAAGGAAACTGGTGCAAAAAAGATACTGTGCATGATTGTTGGTTCACAAAAAGATAAGCTAATTGCACCAGAGAACTTCTGGTGCTTCACGTTAACTTGCTGCCCATCATTTGTAACAGATGCCTAAATCATTAGCAGTGGTTGAACAGAATTTTAAGGAACGCATATATTTCAGAGGAAAAGGTGAAGAAAGAATATCTTGAAACAAGCTTTTTAGCTATGACATTAGGAGTAATATTTATTATTTTACATGACCTAAGTGTGTTTACAGGATGTTTCATTTTTAATGAGTATAGATAAATTGTGTTAATCCACCATATTTAATAGAAATTTATATTAAAACAACAGAGTTTATTGGAAGCAGTGGCCAAATAATAAAAAACTGAGTGTATTATCAAACATGAAATACTTTTATTAGGAAACTTGTGGAGTATTTGGAGTTAATTTAACTTTGAATAGTTACTGAATGTGAAGACACAACATTGTTAATGATTTGTCTGGCTTCAAGAAGAAAACATTTTATTAAGTCTGGGAGTTGAGCTTTCACTATTCAGCTACTATGATTCATAATAGATGATGTCTTCCTGAGTTGGCTGTTGTGTTAGAAACATTTTTGTGCCTTGGTTTCCTGGAAATATCACTCATTGCCTTATCTCTCAATGTCCGAATTCTAGTTGGGAGGAGCGGAGAACTGCCTCTGGAAGGATCCAGTATTTAAATCACATTACACGGACAACTCAGTGGGAGCGACCAACACGGTAAGAAATTATAAAACATGCCTACAGTGGAATTCACCTACTGATCAAAAGTACTGAGCACCCGCAGCTCCCATTGGGCTCAAGGGTATGTGCTCAGCAATCCCTGAAAATCATGCCCCAGATATATTATATTCTCCCTACTCCTGCTTAATTCACAGGAATCATTCCAGCAAAATTTCTCTGTACAGGTCTTCATATCACTGATTTTTGGTAGGGTTCCACAGTGATGAAATCTAAGAATGCCAGTGTTTACAAAGTGGGCATTATGAAAAAGGGATTCTGACTGGCTGACAAATGTCTGCAGATATGCTATAACTGTATGGGTCAGCAATCTTAAGCTAATTGTTACAAATATGTAACCAGTTTTTTAAATCAATATAATCAGCTCCACTTACAATAGCAGTCAAATCTGTCAACCTTCATTTCCTGAAACCAAGTGGACTTCTGCTATTATCTAAGCCTTAAATAGTCTCTGTGCATTTTCTTCTGGAGCTTTTTGCAGACCCTCTGTATCTTCTCGTCCTTCCTCAATAGCCCTTTGGAAAATTCAATGTGCATAAGGAATAGATGGGCAAATGACCTGCATTTTTAAACTTTCAGTTCTACTATATGCCTGCATTTCTCAACTGAGAGAACTATTTATTAATTTTATTTATGAATTTTTATATTTTCTTGATTAAATAAAAATGTCTATCCTAAGGTCTAGACACAAAAATATGTCCCTAGTTTTGTACTGTGGAATGTATGGGTAGACTCCTGTGCCTATATGGATCCCCATGTGACACATTGGAGGTTCTGTGAAGGATCATTGTCTGAACCCATAATGTTTGTAACTCTTGTTCACCAACTCAGACTATCAGGGCCAACAATTTCTACCTCACTTATCCCACTTACACTATCCTTATCTGATACCCTTCTCAAAAGGCAGTGGGGGGGATGGGACAGATAAGTCTTGTAGCATACTCTGAAGTTTTATATGCTGTAACCCCTCCACTTTCCCTAGTGTCCCCATCCCATCTCCTAATCTCTTTTGCGTCCACTTCTCTGTCTTCCTCTTTTCCTTACCCTCTCACTGTCCTCTGGCTTTTCCACTCGTCCCCACCCCCCCCGCCCCCAACATGCATTAGTCTCTCCCATCTTAAAAATATATGTATACCCTTGGCCTCACTTTGCCTCTCCAGCTACCACTCTCTTTCTTCTCCCTTTCATCTCTAAGCTCATTGCTTTTATCATATCCCCTTCTCTTTGAATCCCTTCACTGGCTCCCCCTTCTCTATTGTATCAAACATAAGCTGCTTGTATTTACTTTTAAGGCCCATCATAGTCAATCCTCACACTACGTGTTGTCATTCATTCGCTATCAAGCTGTCAGTGCTCACCTCCGATCAGCCCATGATTTCAACCTCCACTTATTTTCAAACAGATACCTGTTACCCATGCACTTGGGAGGAGCACCCCATAAACTATCTCATTATGCATCTTCAAATCCCACCTGGAAAATCTTTTGCCATGATGCCTACAAAAAAACTTGACAACAGTTAGGCTGCTGATATGTGGGGACTGCTGCCTATCGTTATGACCAATGTTGTCATCTTGTTTATTTGTGTCTCTATCCATCTGTTGTCTCTTGTCTTATAATTAGATTATAAACTCCTTGGGACATGGACTGTCTTTTTGTTTGGTGTCTGAACAGTGCCTGTTGCAATGGGGGTCATGGTTTATGATGAGGGCTCCTAGGCATTATGGACATACAAATAATAAATAATAAAAACAATATGCTCAGGTAATGTCTGACGGGGGGTGGGGGGGAGTTCCTGAGCTGCAGGCCCCCCGCTAAAAATACCCTACTGCCAGCCCCGCACTTTTTTTTTTTAAAGTGTGTGGAAAGGTGGTAAATCAAGTGCTTCACATGACTTAGACTGCTGCCGCAGCAGAGAGCAGCAGTCTTTAAGGTAGGCAGAACCCATAACAATTTGAGCTAAAATGAACACCCTGAGTTGTATCTGGAAGCTAATTGACAGCCAGTGCTTATCACAGAGCACAGGCATAATGTGCTTCCTGCAAGAAGCACTGCTAAGCTCGTGTATTGCTACATTCTGCACTAGCTAATGTTTTCAAATGGTCTTCAGATGTAACCCATGTAGAGTATGCTGGCCAAATGCATGAATAGCTTAGCAAGGTCTACAAGAGAGTAGTTTACTGTCTTATCAAAGCAGTCTTTGACACAGCGGATACCTGAATATTTCTCACGTGTTTTATGAAATTAAACATGAGTGACTGTTTCCTGCACCTTTAGTGACTGATGCTTTCATCTATTGTATGTAAATGTTGTTTCATAAAGGATAGATGTGGTTGGAGAGAATAATTTCCTTGATTACAAAAGGCAAGTCACCTTTTCTCATTACCTCTCAACAGACCAGCATCTGAATATTCTAGCCCAGGCAGACCTCTGAGCTGCTTTGTGGATGAGAACACACCAATTACAGGAACAAATGGTGCGACATGTGGACAGTCATCAGATCCCAGATTGGCAGAGAGAAGAGTCAGGTCTCAAAGGCATAGGAATTACATGAGCAGAACACATTTACATACTCCTCCTGACCTGCCTGAGGGATATGGTATGTGAGTTAAAAAATAACATGACATTATTCCAGTCCTTCTCTAAGAAATTAGGTAAATGAGGTTCCCTCCTCCCCTGCTCTTTGTAACTTTTTTCGATCCTCTTTCTTTGATAACAGATTTAAAATGTTGATCTGTCTGGGGTCTGCACAAAGTCTTAAATTTAAGCTTGGACTTCTGGTGATAGCCTTATTGTAAAGCAGTGAGACATTTTGTGAGGAAGATGGAGCACTTCTTCCCATTCCATTATTCCTGTCCTTGTTCTCTGGACAATTTAGTGACATTTCTATAAATTGGAAGTAAATACTTCCCTGCACTGTTTCACAATCAGATGAAGAAATGTGCCAGATGGAAGCCATTAGTGAAGGGCAGACAAAAATGGTAACTGCATTTGGAGCTATTAAACTTTTCTTTAAGACTTTTGCTGTTCCCAGAATATGTATTTGTTTCCATAGTAGATTCTTACAAGAGTGCACTTAAATGATAGGACATTATTAATGTACCACATGTATTCATCTGCAATTGAGCATATATGTGCAATGGTCAAATGGGCAAACTTAGGTATGATTTGTGGTTAAATTAAAGAAAGGACTTTGATACATTTTATAAACTCTTTAAATTTAAATTAATCTTGATATTTAAAAGCATAATTTGATTCTCTTCCCTTCTGTATGTAAATTGAAGTGGTAAGGTTCATTTGTGACTTGAGGGGAGGGAGAAACTCTTGCAGTTTTTAAACTTGCAGCCCTAGAGCTCAGTATAACACTCACTATGGGCAATAGGTGTCTTTCCACAAACTGCAGTGGGAGTTGGAACAAGCCATATTCCAGCATGTTGGAAAGCCCTCCCTTATATTTTGTTAGTGTGTAGATGATGGGTGATAAATTGCAAGAACTAGAAAGGAGGAAGCCTGGTGCCAGTAGAAACGTACATTACAATAAGATTGATTAGAAAGAGGCTGGAAAATCATGGAACACATTAAAAATCATATGGCTTTCCCCCCACAATTTACAGAGGTTCACCTACATTGTTTCCATAGTATTTAAAAAGGTGGTCACCACCGCATCATAAAGCAGTGCGGCCTGGTAGATAGAGTATTGGGCCAGGACTCAGAAGATCTGGGTTCTGAGGATGTTGTGAAGGCAAGACTATAGCAGGATTCAAAAAAGAACTAGATATGTTCATGGAGGTTAGGTCCATCAGTGGCTATTAGCCAGGATGGGCAGGGATGGCCATAGGTGCCAACTTCCCCTCTGCCCCATGGGTGTTCGACCCACCCCTGGCCCTGCCTCTGCACCACCCTCGCCCGGCCCCAATTCCACCCCCTTCCCCCAAGTCCCTGCCCCTGCCCTGCCTCTCTACTGCCTTGTCCCCTGAGCATGCCGCTTCCCCACTCCTCCCGGAAAGTCCTAAGCGCTGCCAAACAGCTGTTAGGCGGTGGGAAGGAGCAGGGAGGAGGTGAGGAAGGGATGGGGGAGGGAGAGCAGGGGAGCACCTGCTAATTTTTCCCTGTGGGTGCTGCATCCCCACAGCACCCAGGGAGTCAGCACCTATGGGGATGGTGTCCCTAGCCTCTGTTTGCCAGACGCTGGGAAGGAGCGACAGGGAATGGATCACTTGATGGTTACCTGTTCTGTTCTTTCCTTTTGGGGCACCTGGCATTGGCCACTGTCGGAAGACAGGATACTGGGATAGATGGACCTTTGGTCTGACCGAGTATTACCATTCTTATGTTCTATTCCTGGCTCTGCCACTGGAGTGCTGGGTGACCTTGGACAAGTATGTGCCTCAGTTTCCCCATCTGTAAAATGGAGATAATGATACTGCAAAGCACTTTGAGATCTACTGATGAAAAGCACTGTATAAGAGTGGAGTATTGTTATACTTTGATCACTTCACATATTTTGTCAAGTAAGCTATAGTGGATGACGTAAGTAGTTAACGTCTGCATGGTAATGTGACCTTGTGCCTTAACATTTCCTAAAATCAAGTGCTTTTAGCTATTCAGTAGGTTTAACTGAACTTCATGAAGTTTCAGTTTTTAAAATTGGAAGACTTCTGGCACAACGGAATGAGCCCTTACCCATGTGGCTAGAGAAGATACTCTCACAGTTGTAAGTGTAGTTGGCCAAGTTGATTCCATCTCTCATAATACCTATAAAAACACTTCAACACAGAGATAATGCTGTAATCTCATTAAATGTCTAATCTTTTTAGTGGAAGTTTTTGCATTTGATGTGGTGTTCCTCATTTATCTAGAGGCTTTTATAGGACACTACCAGCTGGTAGTAGAGAAATACCTATGTCATGGATAATGACTTGTTAATTACCTAGATATTTGGGTCAAGGACATCTGAATTGACTCTTTAGGGAAGTGGAACATTTTAAAGTAAAACATGGAATATTTAGTAGCTGCTTTGAATTTATGCTTTTTTTAAAAAGGCTGCATTCTTGTCTCATTTTGTATACAGACTTAATCTTTCTTATGTACAACTAGGGGAATATTGGAATACTTTTGTTTTAGACTACTTGAGAAACGTTACCACATTTGATAGTTCTGGAAGGCTGGTACAAAGACTGTTTTGAAACATGTTTCCACATTGTTCAGTTGCTGATATAACTTCTGCTATACTCTGCTTAATTTAAAAAAAAAACAAAAAAAACCCACTTTACCAAAAAGTCTGATTTAGATCCCTATGACAGTACACTTAGGCTTTGTCTATACCACGCAGCTTTTAGCAACACGGCCACGCCTTTACAGCTATGCCGCTAAAAAGCATGCAGTGTAGCTGCTGTTTGACAGCAGAAGAAAGCTCTCCTGCTGACAAAAAACTTCCACCCCCCACAAGCTGCAGCAGCTTTGTTGGCAGGAGAGTGCTCCTGCTGACAGAGCACTGTTCACACTGGTGCTATTCATCTGTAAAATTTTTGTATTTCAGGGTGTATGTTTTTTAACACCTCTGAATGACAAAAGTTTTGCCAACAAAGTTCCAGTGTAGACAAAGCCTGAGACTCTCTCTAATGGGACCTATTATGCCTATTATAACCATGTAATATGTGCTAGTTTAGTGTTTGTAAAATGTGTGCTATTCTAGAGTTTAGGCACTGCCTTAGAGGAAGTAAAAGCCCAGTATTGCTGAGATTTTATTATGTAATCCCAGATGTAGACACAATTCCAGAAGAAACTGAAACCTTTGTCTCCTAATAGACTCCTGTGAACTGCAAAGAAAAGATACTGCTCTCCTATCCATATCTACAAATTGTAGTATTTCCCCAAAACTCTGAGACTGTAGAAAAACCATTCCATGCCTCTAGCAAAAACAAATATCTAAAAACTGTCAGATTGCCAATTTTCAAGGTTTGCTACTATGTTAATTGACTCTGATTTGGATTTCTTACTTGGACACCACATGCAACCTGCTCAGCCTGCTGTCAGGAAGCCTAGCTCTCTCCACATGTTAATCCAATGACAGTACCTAGAAACCTTCCATGGAAAAAATCTGTTTAACCACATTTCTAGAGCATCCCTTCTTTTGAGCAGGTCTTTTTGGTTAGTAACTTTGTCTATAATCTTGTAGTATGAGCTGGATGACTTTTTTATTTTCCTTTTTGCCTTTCATGTATGTCAATCTTTGTGGTTGTTCTTGTATTATTTTATCTTAATTAACAGAGCAAAGGACAACTCAGCAAGGTCAGGTCTATTTCCTGCATACTCAGACAGGTGTAAGCACATGGCATGACCCAAGAGTACCAAGGTAAGAGAAGAACTCACATGTCTTTTATTGTTATATGAAGTCTTAAATTAAACAGGACGCTCTTAAAATTGCTTGTCCTCCAGTATTACACTGTTGAATGTTACTTAAGAGAATATGCAGACTAGCTTGCTAGATGAGACATGCCCCTGCCCTCTTCTCAGGGCCGGCTCCAGACCCCAGCGCGCCAAGCGCGCGCTTGGGGCGGCATTTTGCCGGCAGGCAGCAGGCGGGTCCAGCGGACCTCCCGCAGGCGTGACTGCGGAGGGTCCGCTGGTCCCGCGGCTCCAGTCGACCTCCCGCAGGCATGACTGCGGATGCTCCACCGGAGCAGCGGGACCAGCGAACCCTCCGCAGCTGCGGGAGATCCACTAGAGCCGCGGGAGCAGCGGACCCTCCGCAGTCATGCCTGCGGGAGGTCCGTGGTCCCGCGGCTCCGGTGCACCTCCCGCAGGCATGACCGCTTGGGGCGGCCAAATTCCTAGAGCCGCCCCTGCCTCTTCTCCACCCCCACCCCTCCCCAGCATCCAGCTTGTCATCTTAACATAAGCCACTCAACAAAATAAATTACACCCCTTGCATTGAAAACTAAGACTTCAAAGAATTCTTCAATAGTAGGAAGTCTCGGAGAATAAATAAAACTGTTTTTATGAAAGGAGGTATAGTATCTGATGGTGTTAGTATCAGATATAGCCCCAAAGATTATAAGCAAGTCTGGCTTTTTATCCCTAATAAAATAATGGAACACACAGTAGAAGATGGAAAATTCACTAAGGCTTGGTCTACACTACACAGCTTTGTCGCTGAAAGTCAGGCAGTGTAAACGCTGTTTGTCGGCACTTTTGCTGACAAAATACTTCCACCGTCTATGCGCGGGTTTCGCTTTGTTGACTGGAAAGCGCTCCTGACGACAACGCAGGCATTCACGTAGGCACTTGCCTTGGCAAAACTTTTGTCTTTCAGGGGAGTGGGAGGGTTTAAGCACCTGTGAATGACAAAACTATCGTTCAATTAGCAGTGTAGACAAAGCCTTAATGTGTAGGGCTGGCTCAGTCAAAAGTTCTCAGCTCCCACTGAGAGAAATGGCAGCTCCCAGAAGCTCATCAACCTGGCTTCTGCTTTTAGGTACCTAAATGAGAACTGAGTTGTAAAAATCTGGCCCATAGAAGATAACTGAAGCATGAGAATTTAGCAACATAAATTTAAGTGCAAATCTTGTTAAACTGGATTATTTTTTGTTTGCAGACAAACCTGGGAATTTAAATTCCTAACTGTGCTGGACATTAAAAATTGTGGATTTAACACAGACCTTGTTTTTATGGCTCATTACAACAATTTGTAACACATTCTGCTGCCTACTCACCCTCCTTTTCCCTATGACTGCAGAGGTGCTAAGTGGTCTCCTAAACACCCCTTGTGTTTAACAATCTGTCCCACCTTCTATTTAGCTGCAGTACTCTCTGGTTACCTTCTGCAGATTTGAGGAAGAGCTCTGTGAAGCTTGAAAGCTTGTCCTTTCCAAAAATAGAAGTTGGTTCAATAAAAGAGATTACCTCATTCATCTTGTCTCTCAGGATTATTTTACTGACAGAATAAAAAAATTGAAAAGAATATGGTTGATGTCTTGTATGTTTAGACTTTAATAATGCATTGGATACAATATCTTATGGTCTCACAATCAAAATAATTCATATTGGCTTGAGTATGAATACTGTCCCATGGTTTAGAACTAGCTGAAGGACTGTAAATAAAGGGTAATGAAAAATGACAGGTTTTGAAGCTGAAAAAGGTGTGTAGTGTATTACTTCAGGATTTGGAGTTAGATCCCTTTTCATTAAATATCTTCCTTTAATGATCTGGAAGGAGGGAGCAGGCAGCACATATATGAAATGTATGTATTACACTAATTTGGGAGGCGATATTATGAACACCACTGAGGACAAGGTAGTAGTACAAAGGGACCTAGATGTATTAGAAAGGGATGCTCGAAACAGCAAAATATGGTTAAACTTGGAAAATGTAAGCCAATACGTTTTTGTTAAAAGGTAACTTGAAACACTGATACTCAATAGGATATAGAAGTCGTGAAATTGGTGGGATATACCTAGAGGTGACCATGGGTAGCATTTTGTAATAGTCAAAAAGATCCAGTGTGAAGCTGTGTGTACAGGGGTATTGTATTGTGGAGCAAGAGGGAATACATAGACTGTTCCTCGGATATCGTAGTTAGTTCAGGGCACCTCATTACCCATAGACAAATGGGAAGGAGTACACACATGAGAACCAAACTGATAGAAGGGATTGACTTGATTCTTTACACACAAAAAGCTATTGTGTACAGCTTGGTAAATATTTAAAGGGAAAGATTAATCTGAAGTTTGCAAATATCAGGAGGAAGGGGAATATAATTAGGAGTAATGAATTAATTAAGAGGGAAAAGAGATCCTGAAAATATTCCATACATCGATGAGATGTACTAAATTCTGGAATGGTTTCCTAAGGGAAATGGGGAAGCCCAATTTTCTTGACATATTTGAAACTAGATTAAGTACTAGAAAAATGTGTTCTGCAGAATAAATTCTGCCTTTTTAGGTGGAGATGGACAGGATAATCCAATACATCTTTGCATCTCCACTTTCCAGAAGGTTGAGTTTTACTGTCCCACTCATTAAACGTATCCCTGTCTGTGTAAAGAGAGAGAATTATTGTAAGCTTAAAAAAAAAATTGTTAACACACTGGAAGCTCTTTAAGATTATTACCTCCTAAAATCTGCAGATGCTAATGTAAAAATGGCATGTACAGCCCTAAATTGGCAGCAAGCCCTGAGATTTATATGAAACTTAACAACTCTGTGGTTGGCTTCTGCTCATGTTCATTCCCATGTAAATGAATGTTGGATTGCAAGAAGTGGGTAAGGTGCTTCAAAACGATAGTATGAAGAACAAAACGTAAAGTTTTTAATGAAAAAGTGACACTTTTGCTGTTTGAAATACTACTTTTAAGACAAGGAAAAATACTTTTTATTGTGATGTTGTCCTGAACCTTTGGGGACTATGGAGAAGATTTTCTAAAACACAAAAGGCAATTAAGCAGCTGATGCCAAACTGTTAACTTCCATTTGTGCCTTAGGCCTTGGCTACACTTGCAAATTTGCAGCGCTGCAGCAGGGTGTGAAAACACACCCTCTCCAGCGCTGCAAATTGCGGCGCTGCAAAGCGCCAGTGTGGTCAAAGCCCCAGCGCTGGATGTCAACAGAAGTTGAGCTAGAATACCTAAAGGTTGTCAGGGAGAAGGGATGTTTTATCATTCCTCAGAGAAATACTAGGCAGTTTTTAAAAACCACAATATTCATCTTAAATAAATTAACCTGCAAATGCTACTTGCATTCTTCTGGCTTTAATAGAGATTACCTGAGACCACTTAATGGTTTACTTAAAATACTCGTTAAAGAGCTTTTCTTGCATCTAATTGTTTGTTTTTTAAAACAGTCAAAAATGGCTTTTTGTTTGGGCAGATATCCATGCATAAATCTTCATGGAAAATGTAACTAATCAGAAACGTGGTTTGTTTTGTATGAGTTTTTAAAATGTGATTGAGTGGCTTAAATGACTACTGTTGTTGTTTTTAAAACTGTTTATTGTTAAAACTAGTGCAACTCCTTTTGGCAAATATGGTGGCAGCTTTTATTTTTGTTTTTAAGTCTGTATTAAATTAGTATCTGATTGTTATTTTGTAAAAATGAAGATTATGTAATAACTGCTTTTCCAATGCATGTGTAGTCGGGTGTGTATATTTTCATTTTCTCTGGTAGGCTTGTACCTTGGGAGTAGAGATTCCAGCTGAACAGATTAAGTTTCTGAAACAATACATTTTCTCAGACTTCATGGAATTGTTCTGTTACATTTACACTTGTTTGGCTCAGAGGCCAAATGCTGAGGTATTTTTCATTTTATATTTGTTTTTGCAGGGATCTTAGCAACATCAATTGTGAAGAGCTTGGTCCACTGCCTCCTGGATGGGAGATCCGTAATACAGCAACAGGCAGAGTTTATTTTGTCGACCATAACAACAGAACGACACAGTTTACAGATCCGCGGCTATCTGCTAATTTGCACTTAGTTTTAAAGTAAGTTTGAGAAGTGTCCAGCACACATTAAATTTAATATTAGATCAAGAAGGTGACTCTCGTGAGAGTGCTTGTTATAAGCCAAGGTGCATTCTGTGTTATGTAAACTCTCTGTAACAGTATTTGCCCTTAAATTAACATGCTGCAGACATCTGTGTATATACATAGTTTATATGAGAGAGCTTTGATTACTATATAAATATTTTAATCTCTACCACCCTTCAACAGGGGCGTGGCCACTGTGATGTCATGGGGGGGCAGGTGCCGTCCCATGGAAGAGATCTGCCACCCCAGGTGAGATATTGTATAACAGTGGCATTTATCCAGGGACAGTAGAAGTAGTAGAAGTAGTGCCTGCTGTACCTTTTTGCATTGTCTTCAGATTTTAATGATTTAATCTATGGGGTAACAAACTGATTTAAAAAAATTAGATGACACATTTTGTTGTCATTAAAATAAAAAATTGATGCATTGGGCCAGGGAGCAAGTAACTAGGTATTCTTCCACAGTTTATCCAGCTCCAGATCTCTAATAAAGATAATTAGAAACATTCTGAACATAAAGAACCACTCATTGGATATGAAGCTACTACTAAACACAGAGAAAAATAGTAAGGGTATTTATGATGTGCACTAGGGAATATGTCCCAGCATTTAGAATCTTAAGCAAAACCTAAATCTGGGTATTTTCAGATACTGCCTTTTTATTATTATTAAATAAACATTAAGGAATTCTGGCTCTCACTTTCATTCCTGATGTACTCATTTCACATTGGAGTGTTTCTGTATCACTAAATGTGGAAACCGAAAAGAATACAAATGTTTGTTTTGTCTAGATGCAGCCATCAGCTTGTTCAGACATTGCTGGAATTTTGACTCTGCTGTTTCTCCCACTAACAACTTTTTAAGACCATTGTTTCGGGAAACACCTGCATAGCATTAACTAGGTGTTGAGTGGAAGAAACAATGAAGAGCTGGATGGACAGAAAGCCATACGCAGTCAGCATAAGGAGGTGTTGGGGAGGGATGGCAATAAGTTTTCTTAAAGGGCATCGGAGTATGTCGACACTTAAACTGCTACAGCAGCACAGCTTCAGTGTAGACACTACCTATGCAACAGAAGGGGTTCTCCCATTGGCATAGATAATCCACCTCCCCAAGAGGCAGTAAGCTAGGTAGATGGAAGAATTCTTCCTTTGACCTAGCACTGCCTACACAGAGGGTTAGGTGAGCATAGCTATGTCTTTTGGGGGTGGGGGTGGATTTTTAGCTATGCCAATAGAAGTTCCTGGTAGACCAGCCTTCAGTCATTGGGAAATGAAGCCAAGAAGAGTATGTCAGAAGCCAGCAAGTAGAAGAATCAAATTAGGCTTTGAAAACATCCAGAGAAGCTTTTTATGTAACTTTTGTGCCATCACGTAAAAGTTGCCTAGCTGGTTTGGGAAAAATGGCTTTTGTCTGGACAAGCCACATCTGGAATCTAGTGTATTGAGAGAGAATTTGCCATCTAAACATGAGAAAAAATATTTTTAAATGTTTTTGAGGACCATATTTTTGAGTGTTATGGGCATTTTAAAAAAGTCTTCATAGTCCAGGTTGATGGCTTCTTTTTATGAACCATGTACCTTTTTTCCTTAACTGTGTTTAGATTCCTTGTCTCCTTAGCTGCTTGCTGGCATTGAAACTGAATTTACCAGTGATTCTTTAGGAGCCTGCACACATCCCACACAGAGAATTATTTTTATTTGGATATTTTAACCAAAAATTCTCTTTTACAATACATTTTTTATATTTGTAGAAAATGCAATTTGTTGGAGTATTTTTATTTAAAAAAAATAAATATTCTGGTTAGCACAGCCTCTGTTTAGATCCACCAGTTGCCATTTCATAGATATTTACAAAATAACAACGCCTCTACCCTGATATTACACGGGCGTGGGGAGCCAAAAATCCCTACCACATAACGGCCTTTCACCTATAATGTCAGGGTAGCAGTGGCAGGGCTGCAGCAGTGATTTAAAGAGCCCGGGGCTCCGGCTGCGGGGAGTTCCAGGCCCTTTAAATTGCCGGCGAAGCCCCGTTGCTGCAGCCCCGGGGTAGCGGCAGCAGGGCTCCAGCAGTGATTTAAAGGGCCCAGGGCTCCATGCAGCAGCTGGAGCCCCACTGCTACCGCGCTATATGCGAACCCGTGTTATATCGGGTCGCGTTATAGCGGGGTAGAGGTGTATGACATGGTCGTTCGCATGACATTTTATTGTGCTTACAATAGAGCTAGCTTTGCATCAGAAAAATCCAGTTTGACTAGCAAACTCCAGAACCATTTTACACTTCTTCAAGCTGTAAAGACTTATAACAACATGCTTAAGTTTTTCATTTGTACATCTGTCTTTCATTAGAAAAAGATTTTAGAAATTCAACCAACAGTGTCTGCAGGCTGATAAATTCTCTGTAATGTTTATTCTTTTATTGTACCAGACAGGATATGTGAAAGTGATTCTCTCTCCACCCCCCCCTCCATGTGCCCCCCACCATTTACTCTGAAGTAAAAACATGTCATTTGCCTTAGGCCTGTAAGATTTTGTAAATTATCTGAAAAATAAAATAATATTAAGAGGGATGGGTGGAATATAATTCTAAGTCAAAAAATATAACATAGGGTGCAGTTCAGATGATACTGACTTTTCCATTGAGCAGAGATGCCATTTTGTCCCGATGCCATTATACATAGCTACCTAATTCTGTTTAAAATTTAAATATTGGCCCAGAGTTACTGATATTTTCAAAGCTGAATGAGTTAAATGCTTTATTGAATATATTACTTTAGAAGTGTAGTTGAGCAATTTTCCCGTGATGCAAATATTGAAAAATAACTATGAAAATAGCAAAATACCAGCATCAACAGTTCCGTAATGGTAAAATAATGTTTTTATTATTTTAAGTACTGCAAACTATTTAGCTAATACTTCATTTGTGATTTGGTTTTGGTCTGCTTCAGCTAATACTATTTTATTTTTCTCCCTCCAGTCCTGCAGCTATTTTAAAAAATTGTAATTTGATGCATAGTTCTTAAACTCATGCTGATTTCACAGATTAATCTCAGTCTTAAAGGAAAAAGTAATCAATTGGCTTTGTATCTACAGGGCTACTATCTTTAGTACAGTATATAGTATTACCTTGTCTGGTAGGCCTTATACAAGGGATGTTTTTACTGGCTTGCCCTTGTGGAATTAGAATGTGCAGGAAATGAAAGAATGATTTCCTTTTAACTTGAGCATCATCAAGAGCTATCCTCGAGTATATGGAGTTTATATTGTTGTTAAACATAAATCTATTGTCATGTCTCATCATGAGTGAGAGGATAGTGTTAGATATCAGTCATGGGTGCATTAGAAGTACATAGCACTAATGATGTAGGGCTGGATTCAGGAGCTAAGTGGGGGACTTTGCTTCAAGGGCCATTTGGAAGTGGACCTTTAGGGTTGGTTTATGCTAGACTGGGGTAGGCAACCTATGGCACATATGCTGAAGGTGGCACGCGAGCTGATTTTCAGTGGCACTCACACTGCCTGGGTCCTGGCCACCGGTCTGGGGGGCTCTGCATTTTAATTTAATTTTTAAATGAAGCTTCTTAAACATTTTAAAAACCTTATTTACTTTACATACAACAATACATTAGTTATATATTATAGACTTATAGAAAGAGACCTTCTAAAAATGTATTACTGGCACGCGAAACCTTAAATCAGAGTGAATAAATGAAGATTCGGCACACCACTTCTGAAAGGTTGCCGACCCCTGTGCTAGACGATTAAGTTGACCCAGCTGCGTTGCTCGGCAATGTCATAAATTCATATTCCTGAGCGATATAGTAAAACTGTCATAAGTCCCTGTGAAGACAGAGCTAAGTTGATGAAAGAATTCTTCCATCAACATAGCTACTGCTTCTTGGGGAGATGGCTTACCTATGCCAATGGGAGATCCCTTCCTGATGGTATGATCAGTGTCCATACTGAAGAACAATAGCAGTGAACCTCACCACTATAGTGTTTTAAGTGTAGACAAGTCCATAGAAATGATTTTCTCATTTTTTTGGGAAAGAATGGAGAGGAAAGTAGAATGTCTTACACTTTAGCTTTGAGTAGCACTGAGATGTTGGTTGTCTTCCTCATTAAATCATTTTAGTGCCTTTTTTAGGATAATGGTTTTAAGATAACTGAAGCTCATTGTAAATAAAACCAACCATGGTCACTTTACAGAGGTATTTTTAGAGTTTGAATTTAATTTTCTTTCTTCACCCCCCAAATAATTGCTCCTGGAGATTTCTCTGATATCTGCTTCTTGTTAAATCTTATGTGAATCAGTTTACAATTTATTCTGAGAAATTTGCAATGGCAGAAGGGGGAAGAAAAATTCCACTGATACCTGCTTCCTGACTAGCAGATAATTAATAAGTTATGTGTCCTAAATATTGGTGGTAGAACTGAATTTAATTCCATTATCCCCTCCTTAGAGCCTGTGGGATTAAAGCAAATATTAACATTAAAACTCTTTATTTTTGTTTTAGTGATTTAGAATGTGCCCTATGGCAGTGTTTCTCAAACTGTGGCAGCCTGGACCACCTTGTAATTGTTGTTGGTCTGCAGTGATCTTTCTGGTCCCAGTTTTCCTCCTTTTTCACCCTGCTAAATTGCATTAAAAGAAAGGCTTCTGTAATAACAGAATGGCTACTGAAACCCCGGAGCAAGCTGGGACTTTCACTTTTAACTTCCAACCCTGAATGTTCCAGTGGTGAAAACTTGCTGGAAATGAATTCTGGTTGGCCATTGTTCATAGGGAGCTTTCTAGCAGATCATGTTCAAAACAGTCAACAGACTAAAATATTTTCAGGTCTAAAATTATGCATGATTCTGTTTAGAATCTTTGGTGCATGAGGTTTGAAATATCATTAATAACAGTCAACTGAAAAAACGCATAGTGAAATCTAACCTTCATTATTCAGCACTGTACATTCAATGTATTATCTTTTGTGTTCCACATGAGACTTTTTGCTGGACAGCGTAAGTAAAGTGTACCTTTTTTACACCGTTGTGATAGGTCATTGTTTCCCAGATGATGGGTCATGACCCACCAACAGGTCATGGGAAGATTCTAAGTGGGTCGCTCGCAGGCATAGTGCAGACGGGGAGCCCAGCTCATACTTACCCTAAAGCTGCGGCTCCTTTCCTGTGGGGCTGAGCCTGATTCCCCACTCCAGACATGGCCTGGCATGATAGGTTACAGCACTACTGAGATTTGGCTTGGCCGCCCCGCTTTCATGACAGAAGAGTGGTACTGTGGCCCTCTGAACCAAGTCACAGTGCCCAGAGTGCGGAATTGGGTCCAGCCCAGTGGGATGGGAACTGCCACTGTGGGGTGAGTGCAGGGCAGGCTCATTCTCTATCCCACTCTCCCATCCCCACAGGTTCTCCCTTCTGCACTGGGCTGGGATTAGGGTTGCTGGGCTGGGCTGGAGGGTGATGCTGTGGGTGGCCAGTGCCCCCCTTGGTAGGGTGAGGAGAAAGGGGCAGAAGAGGACGCTGGGCTATTATTTTGCTCCCTTTCTCCCCACAAATTTGGACCTTGGTTGGCTTGCAAAAAAAGACAAAATGCAGTTGGCGGGTCACCTAAACTTTTTAATGAGGTATCACTGATCTAGCTCAAACAATATCCACTTATTGTGTGCAAGATGGACACTTTCACATGCCTGTAGCTTTATAAAATCTCTCAGAATTGGTAGTAAAACTACGTGATTATCTGTGCCAATTAGTTACATGTGAACTCCCTACATTCCTGTGGAACAGACTAGTCCAGGTACAGGGGACTAGGTCCTTGCCAAGCTGCCAGTACAAACATCTTTTTGAAAGCTTACTCTTTTTCAGACAAGCCATTTAAAACAGACTGTGGTATTGACTGTAGATTAGAGACGTAGTGTTTGGCATATCTCTGAATTTTAAAATGGAGGAACGTAAAACATGCACAGGAAATATGGAAATGGTATCTAAGAAATTCAGTGTCAGCAGCTCAGTGGTAAAACTGTATAGATAATGCTTTATTATACAGTGCTATAACCTTTTACGTACTTCATAGAATAGCACTAATGGAAATAACAAACCCTGAAACCAGCTACTTGCCAAGAAAGACAGAAGCATATGTCTTTGGTCAGGATAAAGTCTGGATTTTTTTTCTTTTTTTCCTTTTACTGAAACTGGACATTTTTTTTAAATGTAATTACAATAAGTAACCATGTGTAATTGAAACTAGTTTTGTTGTAAATACTAAAATTTTAAAAAATATCTGAGAGGGAAATACAGGCATGTGACTTGAGTTTCTGAAAATAGCTGTTTATTTCTAGCCGTCAGAACCAACTTAAAGATCATCAGCAGCAACAGCAGGTAGTATCATTGTGCCAGCTTCCAGATGAGGCAGAATGTCTGACTGTGCCAAGGTATAAGCGAGACCTAGTGCAGAAACTCAAGATTCTGAGGCAAGAATTGTCGCAGCACCAACCCCAAGCTGGCCACTGTCGTATTGAAGTCTCCAGGGAAGAGATTTTTGAGGTAATCTGAAGATAAGGAAACTCTACCCATTTTTAAGCGACGGGAGAGCGAGAATAGGGGAGGGAACTTTTCCGAGGGGTGGTGATGGTATATTTTGGGGTAAGGGTTGAGGAGAGTGCATAGGTAATCATAGATGTGATTCTCTTCCAGGAAAGAAATGAAAAGGGAGGGACAGTTGTTTAGGAGAGAGGAGGGTGTAGATTGAAAATTTAGATTTTTTTTTAAATAAATAACAGGTAAATAACTTCATATAGCATTCATCTTTGATGTTGTAATTAAACAGTATGTATCTCAAATACACATTTTTGTTCGGATTTTTGAAAATCAGACTATTTAAATTCATGAATTGTCAAGGCTGCTGACAGACAGGAGACACCTAAAGTGCAGTGTTCTCACTGGAATTTTGCAACATTGTTTTGCTGAAATGATCATATGCAGTTGCAATTCTTTGGCTCCCCTCCACTGCAACCTTCTCACTTTACACTCAACTTCCAAGTCTCCACATTGTGGTTACCATTTATCCACCCAAACGGGACTGAATTAATCTTCCTTTGAAGACTCGCTCGTCTCACTTTAATTAGCTGGGGGCTGCTGTGCAGTAATCAGACATGCCAACTCACAAATTGATCATGAGTGATGTGATTTCTAAGTAAAGTTGAGCCTCACTCACAGTCTTGCGATAGAACTCTCAAATGTCAGGAATATTTATTTTTATTTTTATTTTTTTATTTTGCTAAAAAAAAAAAGACATTTGAGAGCTATCATGAGATCAGGAGTGAGGCCTAATTTTACTTAGAAATCACAGTCAGCCAACAACTTGCTCTCTCCAGGGCACTCGCTGTACTAGAAAGGTACGTTTTTAGCTGTGTGGTTGCAGAGGAAAGGTTGAAAATGTGACCTGAGAGCACCTTAGAGGCTCAGAAACCAGTAGGGAAATAGAGAACCCACATTTCATTGGCTTAAAAATCATGAGGACTTTTTTTTAATCTCATGATATTTGAGGGTCTGACTCATGATTTTCTAATAGCAAGGGTTGACAACACTGAATGAAAGCTGTAGTTCCTTGGAGGCGGTATGCTAGCTGCAGGGCATCATGACATTGCTCTCAAATAGAAGCTGTACATTTAATACCCAGTTCTTCATTCCTCCTACCTCTTTGTTCTTCAGTTTCTCTATCCACACACATTTTCTTCCAGTAGTGTGTGGGAGTTACCTGATAGAGGTGTAACTATTTTTCCCAGTAGAAGGGGGCATCCAGTGCTGGCAATATTTGATATTCCTTAATGCTCCCCTGAAGGTTTGTTTTTGTACCTACCCTTTACAGATTTCTCCTGTCTGAGAAGACAAAACATGGGCATTGAGCCTTTATATAACACTTTCAATTTTAAAAGCAGTTTACTGGCAATTATAGCTTTTAATTAGTTGTAGAAGCTATAGAAGGACAAAACAAAAGAGAAATGATCCCTGCACATGACAAGCAATTTAAGGATCCGTGGCTTTTCTAGCATATCTATTCTTTTATTTGATGGGTAATGTTATATTGGTAGAAAACACGGTAGTCTGAGAAATGATGGTTAATAACTGAAAGGACACCGTTTGTTTTAGGTACTGAGAGTCAAATGATTTACCATAACAAATAGTAGTAGGATGTCTGTCCATAAACAGCAGTGAATAAGACCGTAGATGGTGTGATTGCAGGAGTCTTACAGGCAAGTCATGAAGATGAGGCCAAAGGACCTGTGGAAGCGATTAATGATAAAATTTCGTGGAGAAGAAGGCCTTGATTATGGAGGGGTTGCCAGGTATGCTAGAAAACATGATCTAAATTATCTTGCTTCTAAGTACTGTGTCTTTTAAAAGTCTTTTTTTTTTTTTTTAAATGTGTGTTCCACTAATAATTTGTACGTCAGAATTCTCTCTCTGTTTTCTGGTGTTTCTCTAGAGTAGAAAAACTACCCTAACAAAGGAATTAATATCTTGTAAGTAAATCTGCAAGATTACTGCAGATCTTAACATAGATGCATTTTAAATGTGAGACATGTTTCTAGTAACTCCACTGAAGATGTAGTTGGTTTTTTTCCCCCTTCTGGTTACTGAAGCTTAGATATCGGAGAGTTTACACCATTAAGAACGGACTCCACCTTGTGGTACATTTTTGGTAAGAAAAGTGAGTCTAATATTGTAGTTTTGAATGAAAAACCTTGACTAGGATTTAAAGTCAAATGTTAGCAGTTACTCTAGAGTGGGGAAGTAAGCCTATTTTAATTTTTCACTTGTTAAAAAAGCATTTTTTTCTGCTGATAGCAAATGTTTCAGTTTAAACATCGTTTAAAATGGTTTTGATATAACAGCTACAAGTATTTTAATATGAAGTCCTTGTTGCTACTGTAAAATAACCTAGATGCTACTGTAATACAGTAAAAAATATTAATATGCCCATCCTTGCTGGCATATGGATGTGTGACCTGTGAATGAAAGCTGTGAGATAGAAGTTAACATATTTATTGTGGTGAATAGCACTTTCATGTTAAATTCTAAAAAATACGTAAGTAGTGAAAGTTGTAACTTTCATTCATTCTTAAGCATCCATCTGCCCCCCCAAAATTGGGTAGCATTTCTTTGGCATTTCTTGGTGCTGTATGGCAGGTTGTCGTAATGAAAGACACAAGGCAACTATTATATTGAACATACCTTTAGACCCCTGCGTGGATACAAAATGTGTATCTGCATCTTATCCGGGATTCACAAAAATGTTCCGCAGATATCCACATCCTTGGATATAAAGCAGATAACCGTGGAGTTGCAGGGCTCTACATAACTTTACTTGATTTTGCATAACAACACTACAGTGTGTTTGCTTCATGTAACCTCTCATCCCCGGAGGATAACTTCTCATTTAATCAGTATTGTTACAACAATCTAATATTTTGCTGACTTAATTACAGCTGCTTGTTCAGTTATAACAAAAATGTTTCAAAGTAGAAATAACAGATGCAGTAAGGTGTCATTTTCCATGCTTCTGCTAGTGTTTTCTAGCACTACTTCTGGTTGGCCTACCTTGGACAATCAGCCCTCTGCTTTGCTGGCAGCCAAAGAAGCAAAGCTAAGGGAGCAGTATGAAAAATTATGGCTATTCCCCTCCGCCCTTTAAACCAATATTTACCAATCAGTGCAAACCTAATTAGCACTTTAAATTGAAGCCTTTAATGTAAATGGCCTTCAGGTAATGGATACGTTCAGCAGAGTATCATACAGCAGTGTTGTATAGTGAGTAAAATATACAAAGTACAACTTTGTCTTAAATGTGTAATGCCTAAAGAAGGGGAAGCAACTAAAAATATGGAGATTAAGTTGAAGAAAAGGCTTGCAGAGTTGGGTCCCAGCCAGTTTAAAAGTACTGTATGCTTACTGGGCGAGAAAAAGTAATTTCTGCTTTCTGTCCTGTTTATAGCTTAACTCTGTATTCATCGCTGTAAATGTTTACAGTTGAAAACCTACATTTTTGCACAACTTGTCAACATAGAAATGTATTTGTCTGAAACATGCAGTAAAATTATTTTATTTCCCCAGGGAATGGCTTTATCTGTTGTCTCATGAAATGTTGAATCCATATTATGGCCTCTTCCAGTATTCACGAGATGATATCTATACGCTGCAAATCAACCCAGACTCTGCAGTTAACCCGGTACAAATGATGACAAATTTACAGAACTCATTCTTTCTGTGGCCTAGGAAATTCATCTTCAAATAAGCATGGGGAATGCCTTAGACTTAGGAGTCTAATTCTCACATTATCATTGCTAGAAATTGAATTTGTGCAATGGCATGATCCCTTTGTATTTAGAATTAAAGAAAAATACCAAATTTTTCTCCTTAATCTTGGTGCCAGATGTTTGAATTGCTTTACGGAAAGCATGAATAAAAGTTGTTTCTGTGCTGAGTAATAGGATTTCTGAATTGTTGCCAACCAACTTCTGAAAGCGTGACAACAAAAAACCTATAAACTTTTTGATTGTAAAGTCTTAATTCTGAAATTTGAAATTCAGTAAGTACTCTCTCTGGAAGTCTGATTTAGTTGAATGCATTTGTTTTTTCTTTTAATTCCAGGAACACTTATCATATTTCCATTTTGTTGGACGGATTATGGGGATGGCTGTGTTTCATGGACATTATATTGATGGGGGCTTCACTTTGCCTTTCTATAAGCAATTGCTAGGAAAGCCAATCACTCTCGATGACATGGAATTGGTTGACCCAGATCTTCATAACAGTTTAGTCTGGATACTGTATGTATTGCACATTTAATAATTATGATATTTAAAATTCTGTTAGAATTAATACAAATGTCTAAGGTAGATTTACAGTATATCTTTCTAGACTAAGTATATCTTTCTAGTGTTAATAGTAAACAAAAGCTTTTTAAAAAATGGAGTATTTCAGCTTTATAGAGGCATGGATGTGTGTAGTGAATGTAATTTTTGAACATGGAAGAATTTTTGATTCACTGAGCCTATGACTGTTTAACTTGTCAGAAATTATAACTTAGTTTTTCTATTTACTGATCATGTAAACCAGGGGTCGGCAACCTTTCAGAAGTGGTGTGCCAAGTCTTCATTTATTCACTCTAATTTCAGATTTCGCGTGCCAGTAATATATTTTAATGTTTTTAGAAGGTCTCTTTCTATAAGTCTATAATATATAACTAAACTATTGTTGTATGTAAAGTAAATAAGATTTTTAAAATGTTTAAGAAGCTTCATTTAAAATTAAATTAAAATGAAGAACCCCCCAGACCGGTGGCCAGGACCCAGGCAGTGTGAGTGCCACTGAAAATCAGCTCATGTGCCGCCTTTGGCATGCGTGCCATAGGTTGCCTACCCCTGATGTAAACCATTAAATAGCAGCAGCATGTTGCTAAAAGTGTTGCATCAAAAGGTTTGACAGTGTTCCAAAATATAATTCGAGAATAATAAAGAAGTAATAGGTTTTATTGTTATGCTTATTATCAATATTTTGAAACCAAATCTGATTAGAAAATTAAATTGAGATGTCTATCATAAGTATTTATGAATGTAATACATTTGCAGAGTATGTCTTCTCCACTGAACCATTTGTTTGTTTCCCTCCACAAGAGAGAATGATATTACAGGTGTCTTGGACCATACGTTCTGTGTGGAACACAATGCATATGGGGAAATTATTCAACATGAACTGAAACCCAATGGCAAAAGCATCCCTGTCACAGAGGAAAATAAAAAAGAATATGTCAGGTATTAAATAATCATCCATCTATTTTTCAAGCAAAGCTTCTCTTTTAGTTTCCTCCCTGAGAGAATTTGGCCTGTTTGAACTTATTGCCAGTGCCACATTTATCTAAGCACTAGTACAGTAGTTTTATTGTGTTGTGTTGTTGCTGTCAGTAAATTTAGTTTTTGGCTGGATAAAGTGCAGGGTTATTGTGTTTGAATATATTTTTCACAAAACGAATTTGCGCTTGCTTTTGCAGGCTTTATGTAAACTGGCGGTTTTTACGAGGAATTGAAGCTCAGTTTCTAGCACTGCAGAAGGGATTTAATGAAGTAATCCCACAACATCTGCTGAAGACATTTGATGAGAAGGAGCTAGAGGTCAGTACACTAATGTTGCATTATGTCATCAAGTGTAACAATAAAAGGTTGATGCATACTTCTGAGACTAAACAATGTGCTAAGTTGCATCCCCAGTGCTTTTGGGGTTTTGCAGGTGCAATATTACAAGCACCACAGTTAAACACAAAAAGTCATCCAGGCCTTGGAATTTTGAGGTTGATCTTACCCCTTCAATTCTGTATATCTTCCACAGAATCAGTAGCTGGGTTTGTCAGGTTGAAGCATTCTCCCTCTCATATGGGCTGCATTGCTTAGCTCTGTTTAGTAGAGTGTATACACACAGGTTTGGGCGTTTGTTTTTGCTAATCTTGGATATTGGCTGCTCTGTTTGATTGTATGACATTTCTTACTACAGAATAAAATAGAATTATACCATGTGCCTTTAAACAAGAGAGAGCATATAACTTTCCATTTGCACTGAAATCTACAGGTATTTTTTTAAACATGTATTGTATTTTGATGCTTAGATGTAATGTCACTTATTTGTATTGACCACTGATGATGTATACAATTATTAACAGCTCATCATTTGTGGACTTGGAAAGATTGATGTTAATGACTGGAAGGCAAATACTAGGTTAAAACACTGTACTCCAGACAGCAACATTGTGAAATGGTTCTGGAAAGCTGTGGAGCTCTTTGATGAAGAGAGGAGAGCACGATTGCTCCAGTTTGTGACCGGCTCATCCAGAGTGCCTCTTCAGGGTTTTAAAGCATTACAAGGTAAAAGTTCGATGGGAACCAACTTAAAATGGATCCATTTGGGGAAAGAAATAGCACATCACAGAAACCTTGCATAAAAATAAGATTATTGGTCTGTAATGCAACTTGTGTTTTTTGTTGTTTTGTTTGTTTGTTTGTTTTTACAAAGGAGTTTTCAGTGGTCTTGATTAGCTGTTTTCAGTATCATTTATCAGTTACTCTTCTCTTCTGTCCCATAACCTTGTGACTCTCAGCTGTAACCTGCCCTATTCTTTCACTCAGTAAAACGCTTCATTCTCTAGTCTTCTCTAACTGTAGTGAACTCTGGACATCAGAGACCTGTATGTGATTCTCTTGGCTGTTTTTTTTTCTGGCAGCCTGTTTTGTAATATTCACTTTATTACAATCCCTCACTACCTCTGCAGCTGTCTACAGTTCACTCCCTGGCCAGGAAAGCCAACAAGCAACTTCTTTGCGACTATAACAGGTGTGATGGAGACTCTTGTGATGTTGACTTCTTCATGGAAGGAGCCACATGGTGGTGAGCAGGCCAGGAACAGAAAGAATCTACCTCACTATCCAGCTGCCTTTGGAACTCTGATAGAATCTCTACCTTTCAGCAGCAACATTTCTAACTTTGTCATCCATGCTGCCGAAAGAATCTGAGGCAGTCCGTTTAGGCCTGTTTGCGCTCTCAAGATGGAGGAAAGCGTCTAAGAGAACACACTCCCCAAACAGAAATATTTTCTTTATCGGTAGAAAGGCTGGATTCCAACTGAGCAAAAACCTTGTGATATCAATTGCCACTTCCAAAAGCCAGGGGTTCTGGAAATAAACTATCCCCACCCAGCCTTCTCACTCACACAGGGCCTGTGTAGTCTTTTGGGTTCCTAAGATGGCATAGATCCCCTGCAGTACTAAGCTTTCATTAATGGGCGTTAGCACCTGTTAGCAGAATTCAGTACTCCACTGAGTGCTAACACATATAGGAGGAGCTCTATGCTATGTTGCATATTTAAATAGCAACATGAAAAACTTAAGCAGAGGTGGCAGCCCCACGCTAATTTAGGTGCTTTCTTTCCTATGATTAACACACTGTATTACCCACTAGATACTTGCCTTGTTTAATGTTCTGCTAGTGACCCCTATTACTGCCATTGCTAGCTTAACCTGTGTGTTAAATCCTTAACATGAGCTAGAATTTTGCAGCATATACTGTATCCTAGTGTCTGGGAAGGGCCATACAACCACCAGTGCCCAGTGTCGCCTTGACTACCACAGAAGTTGTACCACTTTAGCTATATTGGTATAGTTAAAGTTGTACAACCCCTATGGTCAAATCTGCAGTAGAAGCAGTCTGTCAGTATAGCTATACCAGTGTACTATACTGATAAAAATGCTGCTAACATGGATGCAGCTAGTACTGGCAAAGCTGTAGCTTTTAGTTGTATAACTTATTCCATCATCACCCTGAGTGTAGTAAGCTGTACCGGTAAAAGTGAAGTTCTTCAAGTTATTGTCCCTATGAGTGCATTCGCCATAGGATGTGCAGGTGCTGGTGCACTCTTGATTGTAGATTTTAGTTAACCGTGTGCATGGATCCATGTGTGTGCTCTATACATCTTTGTCCTCTGGTGCAAGGGTATATAGGGAGGGGTGGATCCTCCAAGGCTCCAGTTCCTTCTCAACTGCCCTTGGCTTGAAACAAAGCATAGCAGAGTTTTCTGTTAGCCTCTCCATTATTACCTTCTTAAGCTGAGGGAGGATAGATTGAAGTTCCTCCTGATGGAGTGCTCCGCTGTCTGAGACCTGCAGGATATGACTCCCCTCCCTGGCACAACGGCCTTAGTCTGCACCATCGTGGGACCTTAATCTACTTCTCAATGCCTTAAGGAGCCCAGCTGTTCACACCTCTGTCTGTCTTCAAGACTTTGTTCTTAGTAGCCATAACTTTGGCCAGAAGGGTAGGGAAGTTAAGGGCACTCATGGCTGACCCTTCCTACTTACATTTTGCCATGACAAGGTAACATTTCACTCCCATCCTCATTTCCTGCCTAAGGTCTCTTAAGAATTCCATGTCACTTAGGACATCTGACTACCAGTGTTTTACCCCAAGCCTCATTCCTTGAGGGAGGAAGCTAGCCTCCATACCTTGGATGTAAGAAGGACCATTGCCTTTTACCTAGAGGCAGAACAACACATTTCAGGGTTTTCCCTCCAGGCTCTTGAACTCCTTTGCCAAGAGAATGGACAGCCAATTTCTGCTCAGACTATGTAAATGGGTTTCTGATGCATTCTAGCTTGTTACAAAGCTGCAGGAGTGCATCCTCCTCCTAAGCAGACTGCTCATTCCAACAGGCCCAGTCCACCTTTATAGCCCTTCTTAAAGACGTACCCATCATGTAGGACTGCAGAGTAGCAACCTAGTCTTATGTGCACATGTTCTCTGGGCACTATGCTATTCAACCTGCTTCCAGGTCAGAGAGAACCTAGAGCCAGCACTGTCTTCAGAGCTGTGCTGAGATCCGCCTCCATGTCAAGACACTGCTTAGGAGTCTCCTACAGTGGAGCAGCCATAGGGACAATAACTCAAAGAAGGAGAGGTTACTTACCTGTACAGTAACTGGAAGTTGAGATGTGTTGTCCCTATGGGTGCTCCACCTCCTGCCTTTCTTCTCCTATGCAGTGGAATCTTCCTGTGCTTCCAGTCTGAGAAGGAACTGAAGCAGTGGTGGGTCCACCCTCCCTATATACTCTTACACCAGATCACAAGGATGTATAGAGTGTAGGCACAGATCCACAGGCATTGCTAACTAAAATTACTGATCAAGAGTGCACAGGTGCATGCACATCCTATGATGGAGTATCCATGGGACACAACATCTCTAAGAACTCCAGTTACTGTAAGGTAATAACTTCTCCTTTTGCTAATATACTACACTAGGGGCTTTTGCCATCAGAGCTGTCTTGGTCACAAATCACACTCTTGTAAATGTGACCCTGATGTGGATGCTGTTTATACAGGTATAAATGTGCTTACACCAGTGTAGATTATTCTGGTACGAGGAGAAATCAGCTGTAGTGGTATGAATGCGACCACACTAAGTTGTATTAGTTTTTAAAAAAAAAAAATCACATCCCTAACTGAAATTGTGATAACTGTATAAAAACTGTGTGGATCAGGCTCTACTGTATTACCTTAGTGCAGCACAGATTTATATTTGTACTGCTAGTTCTTGTGTATCTTTCACTGGCTTAAACAGTCAAAGTAGTGTTGTGCATGTGTGCAGAAAACCAAATTTCTGTCTGATGGGGAAATGTGGAGAGACAGCTTTTCCATTTCCTGTTCTGTGTTCTCTCCCTCCCTGCCACAATATTATACTGTTTTCATTTCCTTAATACATGGCTCATCTGTTTACTTCTCACTCTGCCTTCATAACAGTTACAAGATAGTAGTTTGGGGATTATATCCTGTAGTAGTGCTAGAGAATTCATCTTTACTGGATTTGCAGGTGCTGCGGGGCCCAGGCTATTTACAATACACCAGATTGATGCCAGCACTAATAACTTGCCGAAAGCTCATACCTGGTAAGACCATGTTACGTTTTCACTCCTCCATGGAAATATTGGCGTTTTGGTAAATGGACATGGGTCCACTGATATAGCACATCTAGATTATCAACTGTCATTTATTTCTCCTCTCCTGATAACTTTTCTGCTTGGTAAAGAATTCCATGTTTTATGGCAATAGGAGATGGTCTGGTTTTGTTTATATCAATGTAGTTCTGCTGGCTATCATAATGTAATTTAGTAATCTAATACAAGAAGTTGCATGCTTATCACCAAAGTGTTTCAAGGATGTTAAATGCAGTTGTAGTGCAACAGAACTGCATCAATTTTGGATTTCTCAGTAGAGTTGAAACTCATTTTAAAAAGCTTTTGCTTTTTGTTAACAGCTTTAATCGAATAGACATTCCTCCCTATGAAAGCTATGAGAAGCTGTATGAGAAGCTGCTAACCGCCATTGAAGAAACATGTGGGTTTGCTGTGGAATGACCCTTTGCAGACTTACCTGAGACTCTATTTATACTCCTGTCAGCCAGAAAGCCCTCCCCTCAGCCAAGACTCAAGAAATGCTTGAAATACAGGAATGCTTTTCCTCTTTTACTCAAGAACACTGTGAGGAAAAGGACAATTTTGGATTTTTTTTTCTTCAAGAAAATAGGTCCTGTGGCTCTTGCCACGGAACCATTCAGCTGCTATTAAAAACTAATATCTTGACCATACAGAATGCTGACTTTTGCTACATTTTGACAGTTAAGCAGTATTCTACACTTAAAGACTACTACTATTTTTGTAAAAGGTAATCTGTTCTATTTGCCTACCTGATTTCTATTCTCACAGACAAGAAGACACAACTTCAGCAGTCGGTACAAATCACGTTTCAGCTTGAGTAAACATACTGAACAGCATCTATACCTGCTATTTTAAAAAAAAACAAAAAACTTTTTTTTTGGATTATTCTAACTTTGCATAAAATTGGCTAAAAGAATCATTAACCTTTTTAATTACAGCCACTTACATGTTAACTGCGTTTTCTTATAGTGAAATATTATATTCTGCATTATATGTTCAACTTAAATGTTACCCAGAATTGGGCTTTTTATATTTTTCAAGCGTGAATTAGACATGAAGTTCTGTGTCCTGTTTCTATCAGTTGTCAGATTCCTAGTCTGAGTGAAATACTGCATTTGGTACAGTACTTTGTGTTAAATGTGGAATAATCCTTTTTTAAAAAGCATTAGTCATTTCAGTTTTTTTAAACAAGCATTTTTGTAACAAGTTGATATTGTCGAGAGTATTTTTGGTTTGCTTTCAATTTAAAACAAATGCTACATTTTAAAAAAATTCTTAAAGCATGGTGATGAGGTGGTGATGACAGCCTTCTGCCTGGTCATCAGTTTGTTTCAGAACCCACTGTATCTATCTAATCAACCAAAGCTTTTTATGTTCAAATGCAGCCAATTCACATTGTGTACTTCTTGATGCTTAAAGACTTATCGGGTAAACCACCTTTAATCTTTGTTTGGCTGCTCATGTCTTGTGGGTTTGCACAAATTACAAATAAGGAAAAGTAACTAACTCAAATTGCAAAAGCTCTTCTGTCAACAAACACGCACGACGTGATGTGCTTTGAAAATGAGGTGGGTAAAGCACAACATTGTCACTGGTTGTAGGGATGAGAGTAAATTATATGTAAGAGTTAAAATGTGGGTTGGACAGTTCAAATGGGAACATAATGCACTACCAGTGGAGGGAATCCTGGGCTGTTTAAATGAGCATCTTACTGTGGGGTCAGCGTGCTGTCTTTTTGGGGTATGGAGAAGGTAGGCTACTCACTGCACGTTTTTTATAGCAGCATTCTTCTGCATGATCCGTAATATACAACTGGCATTTTGCCTGCCCTCTGGCACAGTAATGAGGGCAGCAACATTTGGAGGTCATTTCCAATTTTTCTAATCAGTGTTGGGTTGTTTTTTTTTAACTTGGATCATAATTAATCATCAGAAATCTGCACTATTTTTACATTGATAAGAAACAAGAATCTTGAACTTACTAACACAATGGGATGTAAACAATTATTTCCTTTCACAGCATAAGTTTTATATAATGAACTAGTGATTTTTTTTTTGTCTTGTCTATTCTATGTAGTTTGTGAATGTCAACATATAAATTCATTTTGCCAAATCTGACTGCTACAGCACGTAAGCTAATAATGGACTGTGTTCATTAGAATGACTGTTAATAGCCTAATAGTATGTCTATTTGAGAGCAGTCGTAATGAGATGATACCATCATTGGTAGCCCAAACCCACATTTTCACTTATTTTCTTCAGTAGTATGATTGCTAGATGCTGCTTGTTCTAACAAATGTACCAATCTGGGCTTGTGCATGGTGGAGAGGTTAGTTGCTTGTTGATGCACACGGGAAGCAGCCAAGAGATCTGCTTTGGCAGCTGGGCTTGCAGTCTGCCAGACCTTTTTCCTCATTTGGAGGGCTTGCAGCTCTGTGCTGAGCTCAGTCACGTTGAGTGGTAACACTGCCTCTGAGACCTTCCCAAACTCTAAGGGTCATGAGATGGATTGTTCTCTAGAGACAGAGTTCGTTTGTCACTTCACAGGTTGGAAACTTCATTAGTGACTCACAAGGCCTTGGTGTGCAAAGCTGCTGAGATGGTCTCACTACATTCTTCATCCAAAAGGAATGGCCTATTGACAGCACCACTCTCTGGGGGAGGTGGCTGTTTCTGTTCTGTTCCTGCCCAAGGTATGGTTGGGATTTTTCCCACAGACAAGTCTCGTCCCATGTGACTCCCCTGATCCTGCAAGCAGCTCTTCCCTGTGGTGTATGAATAGAACAAGGCCTCATCCAAGTGACTCCTTGGGGAGGGGCAATGCAGATCTGTTAGACTAGAGGACCCAGCCCGGGGATACCGAGCACAAATACCGTATCCCCAGGTTTGACTGCTGCAGCTCAGTGCCTCTTCTGAGCTGCCACTGTACAAGGTCTCTTGATGGCATCTGGCCTCTGCTGTTTCAGGTATGCATCTCCCTCCCTACTGTAGTCTATTCCCTGCACTAAACAGCCAGAACACGCAGCTGTAGCTGGCCCCTATCCTAACCTCCTATAGGTTTGAGATGTTGAGTCCAATGTAAGGGTTTATTAGAATTTGCACACAAAATAAAAAAAACCCTAATCCAGTGTTTGAAGTTTCACAGCAGCTTTAGCTGTAGGTAAATTGCTTTCCTGCTAGGCATTTTGGTGTTGTGTAATCCCTCTAGTACCACCAGTTTAATGTTGTAAAATCTAACTTCTTAAAATATTATGGACATGGATAGACAAAATTAATATTTCTACATATTTGATCAGTTATGAGGAATATATCAAGTATTTGGAGTGCCTTTTTACCTTCATAACTAAGAGCTTTAAATAAAGCACCCCAGCTGGCCAGAAGTTTTCTAATACATTTTGCAGAAGTATTGACCCATGAAAGTTTAGTTCCAAAATCATGTCAGCCGCTTTCCCTCAAACAGGTGCTAAGCCCTATGTTGCATTGAACCTTGGACTTTCACCCCATGATTAATGTGAATATTTATTTCAGCTTGTCCTTACTGGGTTTTACTTTATCCATTCTTTAGTTGCATAAAGTTGTTTTAGAGAAATGCTGCATCATGTTTTCATGCTGTTGCTTTTCGTTACGAATGTTTAATTATGAACAGTGACTCTTTTATAGATTTCAAATATACAGCGCATAGTTGAATTTCAGAGGATTTAATTTCTCACTGTAAAGAGTTTTGTGATGGTGCTTTGTACAGTATGTATTCTAATTTTTTTGCACATAGGTTCAGCTTCCCTAAACTGATTTATTTTTACCATTTTTTGTTGTATACCAGAGTCCAGAGCACACAAGTTTTCCTTTTGTATTTTTGTTCTACAACACTACATCTGTATTAAACTTCTGGTGCGTTTAAACTGGCTGCATTGATGGAAGTAAAAGCTTTGCTTCTATATCATAAGTATGCATTATACAGCTTAATGTAGCATGCTCACATTGCTTCAGATTTTAAACTGCACCATATAGTTAACAGGTGCCATTTGTTGTATTTAACACTATATAGTAGGTTTTTGACTCTGCCATGTCCCAAGCTTTGTCTGTAGCTGTAATTAGTTTATACTCAAGTATAATTTTCCCTCCACAAACTGTTTTATTTTCTCATTTCTATTATATTTATTACAGAGTGTTTTTAGCATTGATATTCATTGTATTGCCATCCGTTACATGAGCTTTAACAAAACATCTGTATAAAATGGTTTTTAAAAACTTAATGTACCCATGCAGAAGTTGAGCAATAAATTGTATGCTGTTTGCACTGTCACAGCATCAATGGTTTAAAAACGTTTAAAGTTTTTAATTAAAGGTTTACTTTAACTTACATTTGTAACTTTAGAGGTGTTCAGGGAGTCAGATACAATCAGAGAGAGTATATTTTACAAGGTATGAAACTAATCTGATGCCTTCTTACATTTACTTCCATATACAGCTAGTATTAAGCCTTAAAACAGCATTCAGGAATGGATACTGTAGCCAGTTTTCCCTTACACAGTAGAACCTCAGTGTATGGAGGTTCATAACTCTGAACAAAACATTATGGTGGTTCTTTCAAAATTTACAACTGAATATTGACTTAATATAGTTTTGAAACTTTAATATGCAGAAGAAAAACGGTGCTTTTCCTTTTTTTAGTAGTTTAGGTTTAACACAGTGCAATACTGTATTTGCGCTTTTTTTTAATCTCAGCTGCTGCCTGATTGCATACCTCTGGTTCTAAATGAGGTGTGCGGTTGGTTGATTGGTGACTTCATAATGCTGAGGTTCCACTTTACTTTGTTTCTCCCAGCTCCCTCTGTGGCTTTTAACAGTAGCCACTTGAGTATCAACATGTCTCAAAGGAGAATTTCTCTCTTTATCAGTGAAGAGGTGACTTTCCTGCTGGCTTTAGCTACTCTGAACAGAATTCCTTGCAAGAAAATGTATAAATATGAAATCAAATCAATAAATACTTTGTCTTCATTCCAACTCATTGGACGGCAGTGGGGGGAAGGGATTGGTCTCTTTTAGTGTGTTAACTGTTTGGAAGTGATTTTGTAAATTGTTTTTAACAGGGCTATTGCCACAGGAAAAACTATTTAAGCTGTCAGAAGCTTCAGTCAAGGTGCAATTCTCTACTTTCTCCCACCAAGGCTAGTGTGAACTTTTTTCCCCCATATGCATGAGACTAAATCTCATGAATGCTCTTGTGACTGAGTAGTTCTATTTCTCTTGTAAATTGCTTTCTGTAATCTCTTATCAGGCCAGGCCCTCAATGTTGAGTGACAGGTACCAATAGTCCTATACAAGCAAATCCCAAAGATTTTTGCTTCTAGCAGCTAATCAGATAGGGAACAACCAGCTTTGGGTCCTGTTTAGTGAAGAGAGTATATTCTAGGGGATGGATCTAAAACTCTAGTTTTGCTAAACAGCAAGAGACTTAATCTTTAGCCTACTAATTAGCACTGTGCTTTAATGTGTCAGTTATTTTTCAAGCCTATTAACATCCCTAGTTACTTTGCCTATAAGGCTTTAACACTGTTTGTAGCTGAGCTCCAACTAGAACCTGTGCACTTAGGCTTATTCCTTCACTTAATCTACTAGCCCGTGTATTTCAGTAGCAGAGGTAAATGACAGCTTTACAGAAGACAGGTACAAGAGCCACCTCTCAACTGCTGACAGCAAGTCGTAGCTGGAGGCTAAGTCATTAAATTCAGGTTGAACTGTAGGGTCTTTGCCTTAAATGTACTGTCAGTTTGTGGTTAGCTAGTCTGCCTTACCTCAGCATGATAGCTGAATAGATTTTTGCATTGAGAATGGTGAATGCAAGTATAATACATCTTACTTTACCCCACTAGTGTCAAACCCACTGCTTCTTTACCTAGAGTTAGTGTAACAAGATGTTGGTTTTAGGTCTAAATGCTTGCATCATGTTCCTAGGACAGCACCTTTCCAAGTAGCTTAGTGACGCAAACCAGGTGGTCTTGAAAACAGCTTGGTTAAAGTCTACCTCAACCATGTGCAAATACTAACATGGTTTGACTGTTGTAGATATTCCCATCATGAAGGTAGGCTATAAGTAGTGCCTATAACTGGAGTTATTGCATTCAGCTGCTGACAGTAATTGCATAGAGAAACCATTGTAAAATTGAAATGTAAAAGGACACTAATATGCTCACTCTAGGAAGTAATTAAGAGCCTGCAAGGTCTTCTACCAGTTTTATTCTTTAGCAAAAAGTGTTCTACATTTTGAAGTGTGTGAGTGATTAAGAATGAGATGACAGTCTTGTTTGAGGACATGACTGGGCACAAGTACTGCAGTCTCATTTAGTACTAGCTATTTAAGAGCTAAAACACTACAAAAATATATTCCTGGTTAAATCATATGTAAATGTATCCCATAAGCACTATGCTGTAATGCTGTGTACAGTGTAGTGAAGTCCTTCCCTTCCCCACCCCCCCGTACATTTAAATAATTGATTTGTATGTCAAAGGTGGAAGGAAACCCCCATTCTAACCTGCTCTCTCACAAGGGACTTGAGCAAGTGCTCCTTTGTTTTAAAGAGCTGCCACCACATTTCTAGTTTCATTACTTTGTAGTCAGAAGTTCAGAGGCATTGATTCAGCCTAAAATGCCCAAATAATGTAGCACTGATATGTAGGAATTTTAATATTCAGCCCCTTAAAAAGTTTAGAGTACTGAGTACAATAGACAGGTCATATTCTTCAGCAAAACTTTGACCTGGAGGCTGAATGGTAGCTTGAAATAGTCTGATTCTCCTTTATCAAGTTTAATCAATCATCTAATTAATTTAACTTTATTAAAAGGTATGTTTAAAAATATTCAAGTCCTAGTTACTGACACTTACAGCCATAGTACTGTGCCTTTGACACTGCAAACCAGACGGACAACATTTTACAGAACAACCAGCCACCACCTTCTGGTTGTGGCAATTCCCCAACATACCCCTAACAGTTTCTTAGCCAGATATAAAAGCTGCATTGATATTTAATAGTTAAAGTAAGTCTTACAAGAAATAGCTTTTGCTATACTGAAAAGAAGCCATTTGAAGTCTGGATTTCAGTCGTTCTGCTTCCAGCTCTTGGAAGAAGGAGTCATCGTCATTTTGAGTTATCAGTGTCTGCAGCTGCTGTATTTCCTTTTCCATCTTTGATCTTAACTCCCTTTTTGTTTTGTGCAGTGTCTTAAAAAGAATACTGAGATTTACCAAAACAACTCTGAACAAGAAATCACTTGCATACTGGAACACAGTTGCTAACTTTCACATAGTAAATAAGCACCCTGACTTTTACAATAAACCAAAAATCAAGCTAATTCCATTTCAAAACAAGCCAATTCCTAAGAATCCCAACACTCTGTGACTAGATCCCCCCCAGTGTGCAGTCTGGGACTGTTATGGTCCCGCTGTGCACCCCTGACCCTCTCTCCCCCTTAACCCTGCTGGGAGCTGATCAAAAACAAACAAACAAACAAAAAAAACCCCCAAGCAACTCACAAGCCAATTAAGCCAAAACCATGCCCAATTTCTGCATTTTTTTCCCCATGGGTTTGGTATACACCTACTTTTGCTTGTGCTTTCTCTCTGGCTTGGATTTCTTGACGTTCTTGTGATACAGCTTCTGCCAGCATTGAAAACTGAGTACAATAAACACTGAATTAGAACTCATTAAGATATGAAAGATTTACCAATTAAAGATTGAAAACCGGACAGATTGTCTTGGATGCAGTCAAATAAGCCTACCTGATCCTTGTAGTAGTTCTCCATGGACTCCAGTTCATTCTGGTGTACTCTTCTTTGCTCAGCACGCTTTTCTTTACTATATGTTCTCAGCTCCTGCAGCCTTTGCTTCTGAATTTCTAAGCCTTCTTCAAATAGATTCTTAAATATCTGCCAACAGTTAAGGTATTTAAATGTATAACCAAAGGAAAAACCCCTTCTTCTGGTGTAGGGTACATCTACCCTATGGGGTTAAGTATAACAGAACCAGCTTGCTCATGTAAGCCACAGAACTTTAGGAAGTGTCCCACCTTGCCTACAGGCCCTTCTAAAAATCCTCTAAACACTGGAGGGGAAGCTCTATTCTAAAGAGAACTAAATTGCATTGAGAGGTTCCATGTTTGTCTCAGTTGCATATAAAGTTTGCTGTTTACGCAGAACAAACATGGGCTCACTGCAACTTGAGGCACAGTTCTCTCCTCACATCACCACTAATCAGAGGACAGAATCTGTTACACCTCTAAACATCACTGTGCTCATCATGGTAAAAGATGTAACAGATGGCAGCATTTGCTCCCACTGTTGCAATGAGTTGATGCATGCGTAGGAATAGAATTCAGCTTATTCTCTCATAGCTATTGAATTTATAATAGTAAAGGAGATAAATGAAGTGGGTTTTTAAACATTAAACAGGATCTAATTGGTTGAGTGAGGTGGTGTCATTTTTAATCACTTTTCAGAAGGAAAATTTAGGTGGCCTTTAAAGTTCCCTCTAAGCTGCATGGCCCCCCAGCAGTCTCTGAAGTGCTGTGCACTTCAGGTGCCCCTCCCCCTACTGCCAGGCTGCTCCTGCCCTCTGCCTTCGAGCCCCTGGCCAGCTGCTCCTGGGAGCCTCTTGCTTGCTGTGCAGAGCAGGGGGGTGAGGGGCTGATGTTGGGTATTCCCTTCCCCTCATCCCCAGTACCCCATCTCTGCAGAGCGGGGAGGATACGACAGGGCTTAGGAGTGAGACCTCAAACAGAGCTTCCTGGCAGCTGCTACTGTGTCTGAACAAAACAGGCTTCAGGCTGGTGAGTGCTGAGCTATTTAAAGGGGCAGTGCGTGGCTTGGTGTGTGTGTGTGTCACTCACCTCCCAACACATACTTGTAGTATTGTTGTTATTTCCTGCAATGCACATGTATTCTCTACAATTGTATTCTTTCAAAGTGCTGTTTTAGTTTTTTGACTGGTCTATGTATTTCATAATTTCTCTCATGCTTAGATTTAATTCTGTGAGTAGTGAGTTCTAAAATGCCTAACAGTCCTGTCTGCAGTAATTATTCCTATGGTAACTTTTTAAAAAGATAGAATATATCTAGGGTTTTTTTTGTTTCTCCTCATGATGCACATCACCTCGATATAGGTGCACATAACAAAATTCATTCTGCACATGGATGGAAAAAATTAGAGGGAACATTGGTGGTCTTACTTTTGATACTAATAGAAACATCCTCTAAGCTCAGCTTTATGATCTCATTGTGAAGAGAACTCCTTTCCCCAGATAGTTCCCTCTGATGTCCCCCCACCCACTCCCACACTCACCTTTACTAAGCCTAGTAGCTTCCTTTGTTGCCTGACAGTGAAAGTTAACTCCAGCTTTTGTTTAGGGGGCTGCTCTACTGTGTGTGGTAGAACAATAGAGAACAATCATTTCATCTAGGACACAGCTGACCAGCAGGTATAGTCTTATACCTGCCTTCTTCCAAGAAGAGTAGACCATGTGGAAATTTACAAGCTCTTGGCTCAAGGATGGTTGCTGCCAGAAAAACTATCGGAGCTAGGAGCTCCAAGGCCTGTGCTGTTTAGTTTACTTGGCCTCGAACTCTTTGTACCAACACTTCGATTTCTCAAAAGTATAAATACACACCACACAGTAAAGGGGGAAAGATGCTTACTCAGTACTGGAGTCTTTCCCCTAGTAGAACAAAAATGCCACACTTAAAGAAGAAAGCAACCTCACATACCCTTTCTTCCCGTGTCCTAGCCCGCATCATTTTGGCACGCAGCTGAACGCGGTAATCTTCATAGTACTTTTTGGCTCGAGCAATTTGCTGACGTTTCTCTCTCATTTTATTCTTAGCAAACTTCTGCCGATATATGCGTTGCTTAAACTCTTGCTAAAGAAAAAGATCAACAGGTATCAGACCACCAGCACTTCTTGGAGAGGGAGAGTCAGGGCAGGGTTTTATGGCAAACTTTACTAAATAAATCAATATTAAGGAAATTCTCCCCACTCTACTACCGTGCACTACATTTAGGATTAGACCACTGTAGTATGGTGCTATCCATAGTGCTGTATAATTAAGGAATCAGCACTTTTATGGTAAACTAGTGTTTCAAGGATTGAACTCACTCATGGAGAGACTGAGGTCTGTTCTTCTCAGTCTCCCATATTCTCAGGATTTGTTCCCTGTTAATGCACCAAGCCCCTTCTTTAAATAGTGAAACATAAGCATGTTCAGCAACCCCATTGTCATTCTAAGACCTCAGTGGCCACATACAGCAAACAGACTAGGTAAAGTCTTCAATACCACAGCTGCTCAGGAGTCAATAGGAAGCTGCTTCCATAGACCAACAACTGTAGGATCATTTTGGCTTTATCACCATGTAAGTGTCATGCTTTGTGCATCCTCTTTGGAAGAACATACCAGTCTCTTGTGATGGTCTTGATCTTTCTTTATGATGTCAACAAGGAGGTCATGCTTCTTCAGTGCTTCTTCTACCTTGAGATAAGAAAGATGACAGGCAATTGCTTTAATAAATTCTGCGGGATAGGCACTCAGTGATGGGATTTCTAACAGAGGAGCAATACTTCAGTGTACTCTGCCTCAAGTGGTTAAGAGAAAGGAAAGAGGAAAGATTCATTTTGCATTGGTGAATTAACCCTTCAACGAGTTAGCAAATTCTGCATGCCAAGAACAGCTTTTAAACTACAGGGTTTTGTATGTAATAGCACTTAGAGAAATTCAAAGTGCTTTACAAAGGTGAAAAAGTATTCCCATCTTTATTGTAGAGAAAGTAGTATAGAAGGTTAAATGAAAGTGAACGGCTAAGATCAGGAACTGAACACCCAGGTGTCCTGATTCAGTCCCCCTACTTTAACTATTCAAGAGTGCCTCCTTATTCTACAGAGTAGCTCTTCCTTAGACAGCCACCTCTGCTGGAGACCCAAGTGAGTGCTAGTTTGACCCAAATGTATGCCATATATTTGTACAATAAAGACCATGAGAAAACCTATTCAAATACTGCAAGAAGAAAGAGCTGGGATAGAGAATCTGTAGAGTTTGAATCTGCAGTAATATAAGCGGTGGGCTTTCCCCCCACATACTTATAACATGACATGCTTCTTCCACCTTGAGATCAGAAGTCTGCTCAGCTTTTAAGCCAGGGAGCTGGGATCCTGACAGGCCTGGTGCTTAGAGAACCAGGCCCAAATTACTCCAGCCTCCTTAAAGTTGTCTCCATTTTAAAGAAAAACAGACTTCAGATTCCATACAGGTTCTTAGGCTAGGTCTACACTGGGGGAGGGAGTCGACCTAAGATATGCAACTTCAGCTACGTGAATAGCGTAGCTGAAGTCGGCATATCTTAGGTCGATTTACCTGGCCATGAGGACGGCAGCGAGTCGACTGCTGCCGTTCCCCCATCGACTCCGCTTCCACCTCTCACGCGTGGTGGAGTTCCGGAGTTGACGGCAGAGCGATCAGGGATCAATTTTATCGTATCTACACTAGATACAATAAATCAATCCCCAATAGATCGAGCACTACCAGCCGATTCCGCGGATAGTGTAGGCATACCCTAAGAACCTGCAGACTAGTTTGTATGTTATGCCAATACCTTACACAGTAGCTATGCAATTGATTGGGTTTTATTGCTTAGTGCAGTCATCTGGTGGCCAGTACTATTGTGTAGCTGCATTGCCCCCAGTCAAGCCTAAGAGGCTGTGTTCATACTGAACAAGAGAGGGTCTCACTTCACTTTGGAGTTTCAGTCTTGATCTGTCTTTGCCAGAAGCAGACTTCAGTTGTTCCATCTGTGCAAGCTGCTGTTGCCACATTTTGTTCATAGAGTGTTGGGAAATATGCAGGTATGGAAACTCTTCCAGTAGCAGAGGGAGGAGGTCATTGTCCTTTACTTTCACTGCAAGATAAAAGCAGATTAATCAATACACTCCTAGACAGCAAGGTTAGCAGTAGTTCTTCCAGAGAGTTTAAGTCCAAGCTATCCAAACACTTCAGACTGAACACCTGGTCTGTTTAATATGCTGTGTTACCATGATGTAGCATTGTCTCTCAGTAGGATGTATTGCAATCTGTCTTCACAACATCCCCAAGGGAACAGCCTTAAGTCAATCTGATTAGCTATTTTTCCTAGAGATCTATTTTACAGTATTAGAGGGTTGATATTTAAAAAAAAAAAGTCTTGTCACCTACCCCCTTCTTTTCAAGCAGTATAGAACCCTACAATGATTTCCTTGCTCCTGTCAATCTCACTAGCTGCATGCGGTTATTTAAAATAAGCCCAACAGTTGTATTGGTGATGGTCCAATGTTTTGTAAATGAAGCAAATCATTGTCTGGATCCTCCTCTCATTCCCTGGAAATACTGCATTGAGGTAGTAGGCCCCAGCCCAGAAGCAACAGAGGTAATGTTAGGGATTGATTTAAGAGTCAGGTCTTTCACATTTCAACTTTCACAGGTTGATCTGAATAAGAGATGAAATCATTGGGGACTTATTAATTATACTATTAATGGAAAGAGTGCCCTTCAACCATGCTGAAACCAAGACACTGTAGCAGCGTGCCATTCAGGCTGTAGATTTATATAATGAATGCACAGCATGCAGCTGCTAAAAATGTGGCTTGCACTCTGAGCACTCAATGTCCTTCCATTGCAACTTGTTCAGCATATTGAACAATGGATAATGGATGGGTCACAGTTTGAGCAGTGCATCAATGGTTTGTGTCTATTCGAAAGTATTATCTTCCATTACAAAAATCCTGACATCTGGAGGTCATAAGGGGAAAAATGCTACAGCTGACTGGTATATGTTGGCCAGATGCCTTTATTCTTGGAGTTCACCAGATGCTTTTGCAGGATGCCAGTTTTCCACCAAGTAGAGTTTTGTGGTTCTTACTCGGAGTTGCTTTCTTTGGCTTTGCAAACCCTCCTCTTGGAATCCACTGGCTCTGTTTGGGAATCCGAGGTGTAGTTTTTCTAGAATAAACTTTCACTGGCAGAGGCATTTTTGGAGGTTCTTTAAAGATGTTTTCTTGGTATTCTTGTTCCTTAGGATGTAAAACAGATGGAGAACAGGTATGGGAGGGAAAGAGTGGTAGTTCATATGGCTTGGATATCAGAACTGAAGTAGCTTTTGAGTCTCTAGGAAGGCCATTTGCACAGTGAGACAGATCCCTCACAGTAGCGCCAAAAATTCACCAAATGCAGGTCAGAGGATTGTGCGCAATGGAGGCGTCAAGCTCTCCTTTGCACAACCCTAATTCTGGGGGTGCTCCATGCATGGCTGCAGTGGCCCCCGGGGCTGAAAATACAGCTCAGATTGGCCTGGCATACAGGCATTCCAGACATGCTCCCTCTTCTTGCAACACACCAGCAGCACGTAAAATAGTGCTGAGAACCCCCCCGTCAGCTCCATGCTACTCACTCACCCTTGCAGTGATCTTTAGCCTTCCACTTTTAGTCTTTTTTTTTTTTAATCTAGTTTATCACCCCATTACAGTGGCAGTGCAGTGCAAAGTGACTGCACTGCAGGATCTGACTCATTAAGAAGTCTAGCAAGAGCTACATAAAGGCAAACAATAACGCAGTTAGGGTACAAGCTGTAAGTAAGTTGCAATCTGACAGCTCTTTAATTCTAATAGCAAAAAAGGTAAAAAACTAATGTTTCCAAAGTTAGGGGGAAAATCTATTTCCTTACTAGAGTTCTCCTGGTGTCCTTGCACATCCTCACTACTTGTTTCTCTTGAGGTGATTACTTCAGCTATGCAAGGCATTAGGATTGCTTCTATGGAATTTCCAGTCCACCAAATGGTGTTTAGTTATTAAATCTTATTCTCTAATACTGCAGTAGAAACTAGCCACTTGCCTACCAGGCTGGTTTAAATTCTTCCAGCTGAAGTATCTCACTACAAGACAAACAATACCAGAATCATGGTCCTTGTGCCACCCCTAAGATGTTTCTGAAGGATTACTACCTATCTAAACCTCCCCACCTTGGAGTCTACGTACCCTAAGAAAATAACATACTGCTAACCATATCCCCAAGGTATAGCTGAACAAAGCTGTTTACAGCATCTCTTATACTAGTATTAAAGCCAGGGTCAGCATTGGGTCATGTCATTTAAAAGCATCATCCATGCAGCCTGGATAGCAGGCATGGAGAGAGTAACTTTTAGACACTGTTTAAACAAACGCCATCTAATTTATTCTTGTGAGCTTCACCTACCGTTTCCCTGGCTTTTGCTCTTAGCTTGGAGAGGCCCAGTTTCTCTCTAGCTTCAAAAATTCTTAATTCCTCTTCATAGGCTTTAGTCATCATCTAGAAAACAAAATAAGACACTCGTTCTGAATCCCTACTCTCTGCAAAGGGGATAATCAGTCCAAATGAAGTCACATAAATGAAATGAATTAGTGTTAGTAACAAAAGGGCTTCTTTCACCTCTAGCTCACTAGGAAGCTTTACCCCTTCTTCCTGGACAAGGACCTGGCCACAGTGGTTTATGCATTTATCTACAGGGTGAATTACTGTAATTCACTCAAGCTGAATGGGACGCCACACAAACTCTGTTTAAAACAAAACAAAAAAAAACCTGCCCTTGTTATCCACGGACTAGGTCACTGTGAGAACAGACTGCTGCTCAAGTTCCTCCAGTGGCTCTCTTCAAAACAATTTAAGGATCAAGCCCCAGCCTCATTTAAAAACTGGATTTTTGACCTAAGAATTGTCAAGACAGTTGCATTCCTCTGGGACAAAGCAGATCACTTTGATCTACAAAAAATACTTTCCACCATAATAATGACACTCAAAAAACCTGAAATAAACCAATCAACTAAAAGATTACCATACCCCAAAAAAGATAAACTAGAGACTTCATGAAATTCTCTAGGGACCTTGAGCATTTTCAATGTAAAATTAATAGACTGATGGGTGGCCATATAAAACCGTACAATGTGTCCTGTGTACAGCCATCAGCATTAGAGCACAAGGTCAATTCTATTAGCTACAGCTAATGGTCATGCAATAGCATCACTGGTGAAGGAGGAGGTTTGCCAAATATAAAGTTGCTTCTGTTGTAAATATTCATGATGATCAGTGTTAACTGTCCCACACAAAACTTAGACCTCAAAATATAGCTTAAAACAAAGATGTTCAATAACTATTTTGGGAATTTAGATAAATAATGAAAGGATTAAGCTCTTCTCCAGCTAGGCATCTGTTATACTGTGCTCTTCACAGGGGTAGTCAGTATTTTGAGTTGCCCGTTGGGGATATTAATTTTGGGCTCACATTTCTGAAGAATGAGAGTTCTGAAGCTACTCCATTGCAGGATAAGCTTGGGCCTTGGAGAGGATTAAAGTTCTGCTCACTCATGTGACTTGGCCTCTGCCAAAGATGAGGGATTCTGGGATTTGTAATCCAGCAATCACGAGAACTATAGGCTGCCAACAAAGCATGCTAGATATAAAAAAGGCCTGCTTTCCTCAATGTGCGGAATGATGGCGGAAGGTGCTGTGAGCATCTCTGCCAAGGAGGAAACTAGGGAAGGATATGAGAGCTGATCTTGCTAAGCAGAGTGGGCTTAAGAGACAGGCCTGGGAAGAAGGCTGGAGAAGAACTGAGCAAAGGACTACATGAATTGCGAACCCCTGAGAAAAGGAAGAGATGTTCACCCAGACAAAGGACTGTACAGCAGAGAGGTTTTTACCCTTTGAGGCTGCTTTTGTTTACCTCAGAAGGGGGAAGTGAGCCATAATCCACTTGTTCATGCATGGCCGTTGCTGGCCAAAAGTTTAACATAGGGGAATCCTAAAGCATGGACTGTCAATAGTAAGCAAAATTCAGTCATCCAGGATAATTTAGACAGTTTGATAACACTTCCCGAGGCATTGGGCTGAACATCAAGCCTCAAGCAATTTTAGTAAGTGCATTTTGGCTATTGTGGTACACCATAACTGACATCTTAGAACTATGGTGTCAGTTAGCAGCAAATGGACAGCACAGATCCTTTGGTTCCCAGTTTTCCCTATTCTGCATATAACTCAAACTGCTGCAGGTATTAAATGCAAGAGGCAGTGCTGCGCAAATGCCTGCATCTTTGCTACACCCAGCCTCTTACTAGGACAACTGTAAAGTGGAAATAAAATTAATTCCCAAAATAGGCCAAATGCCCCCACTAACCAGGCTGTAGGGGCATTCAGATCTAATGTAACCCAGCAACAGTTACCTTTGCTTTTATTCTTCTCTGGTCCATTTCCTTTTGCAATTGCCTGCGCATTCTCCCCATCTGGCCTCTGGCATCTCTCTGAAGTGCATCTTCAAACTCAGAGTGAAGTAGATACCTGGATGAGGGTGGAGATGGAGAAAGGGACCGTGGTCTGCTAAGAAGTCTTTTTGGATGTGGGGTAGCTGTGAAATAAAGATGTGAATGCTGTTATAACTAGTATCAGAAACTAGCAACAAAAACTATAAGGATGAATAGACTTAAATCCAGAAGGGTAGCAAATGTTCCCAATAGTTAAACAGGGGAGCAAAGGAAGTAATTTTTAAAAACAAATACCCTTATTTTAAAGTCCTCCTTGTCCCAAGCCTCCAGTTCTTCCTGGCTTGTACCATAATTATGTATTTAGAAAATCAGAAGCGCCAGAAGATATCACAATGGGGCAAAGAAAGAGGAAGCAAAAATGTATTTTAAGAAGGTTCAAAGTTAGGGCCTGCTATACATGTTTACAATGGCAGAACCATGTTATGACATGCTTTGGTCTTGCATCTGTAGACTGTACCAAGCCATATAACAGTGTATGTGTCAGTGTACGTTATTGTTACATAACATGATTATCACTGTTATATATTAGGACTGGACATCTATAGTGTGTTATAACAAGGTAACAGACCCATTTTTCAGTATTCCCCTCCCTCACAGCATGGTCAATAGTAGCATTCGGAGCTTTGCTCATTTGTCACTCTGTGTACTTCACTTTTCATTTCTAGTGAAGCTTTCATAGCTGTTTAGGTGTTATGTTTAGTTAACACTTTACTAACAGGATTTTATATCTTTGGGCATGTCACCCAATGATATAATTTTAGGGCTGAAGGTAGGCTTCTGAATCTCTATAAAACTATAGAAGAGTTGTGTTCTACTTTCAACTTTAAGTGAGAAGGAAAGCTTTACTTTTAACAAGGTTATACTTCACCCAGCGCTTAAACAGTCACACTCTGGATTGTTACCTGGGTGAGGTTTCCTTCCCCGATAATCCATGACACTGTCACTGTGCTGAGACAGCTTATCTTCATCTGTCAACATCTCTTCCCTGGGTTGCTCCCCCAAAGCTCTCTTTAACATCTGTTGATTAGAGATGATTCTGGTCAGTTTCATTAGTTCATCCCAATAAAGTCTAGAACTGTTTAACAAAATTAGAGGTACCAGTTGTAGATTTCCTTTTAGTCCTATTATATATTGAACTCACCTTCTGCATTTCACTGGGAATTTAATAGAAACAAGTTGAAGAAATATCAAGCTAAGCAAAAGACATACTACTATTGATTAAATAGTGGTACAAGAATTCCAGAATGTCAACATAAACTAAATTACTAATGGTTGGATAATTACACAATGTAATCCTAGTATTTCTCCTAAACCAAGTAGTAGTATTTTATAAGGTGACTATTAATGCAGATTTTGCACTATGTCACCAACATTTCTCTCATCCCAGATGAAATAACTCTTTTCTTTAAGATTATTTCTGCAGCATCATCCATTCTTTTACATAAAAGCACCTAAACTGTATTTAAAGTCCCTTTAGAAATTAATGCATCTGTTAATCCTACCAAGATTGACCTGATTCCCTAGATTTTAGTTAGGCTTCACACACTTGTTACAAATGCTGGATAAATTCCAAAATACCATCAAGAATAGATTCCCACTTACTAAATCTAGTTCATTTAACCTGTGAGAGAGTTTTTCTGACATTTCATGCAGCTCTTGCTCAGATAACTTATCCTTTGCCTTTCTGCAGGAAAAGGGCTCCTCTCCAAATGAATCTGTGATAAAATTTTCATATCTGCTAAAAAAGAAAGGTTTTGTTTAAAAAAAAAAAAAAAAACCACACACATACCACTACGGTTTCATTTTTGTCCCAACAAAGATTTATGGTCAAAGGTTACCATTACTTAACAGATCCAGAACGCAGTTCACTTTCTTGTTTTAAATGGGATTAGGAAATTATATAGAAACAGATCTGGTGAGACAGAATTCACCTAAGCATTTATACCAGTATTTCCCCTAGTTGTACAGTGAGTGTTTATAAGACTCAGATGTCACAGCCTACTGTGGCTGCTCAAGCCTTTTTAGGAGTATTTGGAACGTTTTTCCCCTAACAAGATACCAAGAACAGATTCTTACAAAATATTTTATTTTTATCTGGTTCTTAGAAATGGGTTTCTCTGTATGAAGAAAGATCTGAGTTAAAAGGCCATTGTTAAAAGGACTAAAGATATTCTAGATCTTCACCTAAGTCTGCACATCTCACTCTGCCACTGGCACCAACCAGCTTTGGTTGTTACCTAGGCTGGATTCTGAGCAGCAGCCAAAAAGTGAAAGCCCCTGTATAAGGAAGTGAGCACTGAAAACCTGTGCTACTCATTCAGTATAAAAAACCTGACTTACCTTTTTTCACTAGGCGGACTTCTTGTTTCAGGTTTTGTGATTCGTGCTACTGATATTACCTCGTCAGTGCCTGGTGAGATGTCTTGGTGTAAGCAGGTAGTTGATGTATGTGAGGCAGCCACATCAAGAGCCTGTTAGAGAAGGGAGGGGACAAGATCAAATTCATTATGAACTTTCAGTGAAAGGCTCAAAGATTCCATAGACTATGCAGCAAATTTCTGGTCTGGAGAGGACCATCTACGAGAATCTGTATGAATACACATCTCAACTCATAAGATTAGATATTAATAGAGTTAAACTACCAGCCTCCTACTCAGGAAAAGGGTGTTGAGTGTCAGTGTTAAGTCAAAATGGCAATTTAGTCTAATAAAACTGAAATAATGGGAGACTTCAAGTACCCACATAATCTGGTCAAGTGTCACCATGGGACAAGAGCTAGAGAAGTGATTTCTTGACATCTGAAATATTTATTTCTTGGAACAGCTAATTCCAAAGCACATAAAGAGGCTATTCACTTAATCCTGAATAACACAAAAGTTTGTTCAACAATTAACCATTGAGATCACAACAGAACTAACTCAGGGCTCAGACTGAGTAGGTATATAGATTCAGAGACATACCATTATGCCATACTGCTACTTTATCATCAAGAACTTTTTAAATAGGGGCTGAAGTAAGCCCTGACCTACAACATCGTACTGGTTTAACTACCAGTGTCATTTATACCAATCTTGGTAAACAGGTGATGTCACTCGTGTTTAAACCAGGTTTACAGCGGTTTAGCTTATGGATAAATTTACAGGTGCAATCTAAACCAACATAACCAGTTTTAAACAGAAATTTAGGACTTGTCTATACATAGTAGTTGCACCAAATTAAGTTAATCAGTTTAGTTAGACGTCCCCACGCACGTTGGACTCATTTATCTCTTAGGATTGCAAATAATCTCAAATGTGAACATAAGACATCTAATGGAGAGATTTCTATTCAGCCTCAAACATTAGCTGAGAGCTGTAAACTTCCCTCTTCATCTCTGCAACTTCTAAAAGATCACTGGATCTCTGAGTTAAGTGTCAACATAATTACCTAGTTCTTTCCTAACAAACAGAAGAAAGGGATCTCACAGCTGCAGCGAGGGCTTTTTTTGATGCCCCAAGTGAATGGTATTTGGGAGAGGACCACCATTTATTCCCTCTCCTGCCATAATTAAGGAGGCTTGCAGAGCCCACAAGCATATTCCAGCTCAAAATATCCAGCAAGCCTCTGAGCTGTAATCATATTTTGAGCACATTTAAGAAAGTTTCACTTTATTAGAAAGTTTGAGACATGAAAAATCACCATGATGGGTCTCATCTTTAATCGGTGGCAGATAACATGTCCATATTACTACTACATCTAGCTCTTGTCTATATCCTCTAGGTGGCAAGTAGTTGCATCATTTACCACTAACCAGACTAGTCCAGGACATACATCATCTTACAGCAAACTATCTGTAGACTGACAGCCTGGCACAAGATCTTTTCCACTTATAAAAGGGGAAAAAAAATCTGATTGGCTGTCAATGTTAAGTGCACTGTTCAGCATGTATCTTTAAGTTCATTAACATCTCCTTTTGCTCAGCCACAGCAACGTGAAGGGAAGAGTTATAGACTGCTTTGGGAAGAGTCCAGAGACTAAGTTTATGTCTGTGACAGATAACTTGTGCTCACAGGGCTTGGGCTACGAGGCAGTTTAATTGTGGTGTAGATGTCCAACCTCTGGGACCCTCCTGCTTCTACATCACAATTAAACAGCCCCTTAACCTGCACCCCATAAGCCCAAGTCAATAGGCATGGGCCAGCTACCGGTTTTTAATTCCACTGTAAAACATACCCTCAGTCATGCAAGTAACCTTTGTCGTAGCAGAGGGTAAAAGACTAGAACTGCAATGTTAAGTCGGCTGATTTGGTTATAGTAAGACTTAAAACGAAGGGTTGTTGGTTAAGTTACGAGTGAAATCCACTATATTCCGAAAGTCCTACTCGCTGCCCATCAGAGCTTATCTTCTCATGTTGCCAAGTAGCAGGTCAGCCCCACAGTGGCTTCAGTCAGTCAAGAAGTGCTTTGTGGAGCAAGTATTCTTCTCCTGCTCAGATAGTTTCCTATGAGGACCTGTTCCCCTGCAGGCCCTTTGAGTGGAATGAAATCTGCTAACCAGTTTGTGGGTTCTGAATTATCTAGTTGTTCCAAAGGGAAAATGCAAGGACAAAAAGGAGGGGGAAGTAATCTGGCCAGGTCACTGACTGAGCTTAAGACTGAGGCAAATCCTCTGTTGAAATCCAGGCAAGTCTCAGGTTTTCTGGAGGTACCTGATTCTGGGATGTCACCAATATCGTAAGATACTAGGCAAGGAGGAGGTTAAAATATTCTTCCTAAATATCCTTAGATAAATCCAACTGATGTGTAATAACTCGGTGCTTTTGCTGAACTGGTCAGCAATGTAAATGCAAATGTTTACATCATCAGTTAGTGCTTACATTCCATTGAGATATATGACTAATGTAGTTTACAACCTGCTTGTAGACACACCAAGTCGATACTGTATCAAGTCACATTCACATTTAAGAGAAAAGCTTCATTTCTGCAAGGTGGTAGGAATACCAAAAATCCCCTGCACAATTGTGGGGAAATTCCCTGTATGCAGGTTTACAGCAACCCTGTCTAAAACATGTATGGATTTTACAAATAGTAGAAAGTCATAGTTACCTTGGCCACATCATTTGTGCCATTTAGCTCATCTTTTGACACCACTTTATCTCCGACTGGAAAAACTGGCAATAGAAACAGCAGTGTTTATTGATTATTTATTCTCTACACATCACCCAACTGTGTTTAGTGATTTACAGAACAAATACAAAAGGCAGGGATCCTGGCTCAAAGAGCTTACAAACAATTTGTCAAAAGAAGCGTAAAACAATAGGGGAAAGAAGACAGTAATTAGACGTGTGGCTATTCAGTTATGGCATGCACACACTTTTTTTTTTTAATTTTAGGAGAATTTCTTGACACTTAAATTCAAAGCCTACATCTAAGAGGGTGATGCAATGGAAACTGGAGAAGTAGCCAGCATCTCCAAGGCAACAGAGAAGTTAGAAAATAAGCACTTGTCTATACTAGGAGGGTTTAACCATGCTTTCTGGAATGGATTAACATAGTTTGTCTTAGTCTACATTCATAGCTAGTTTATTCTGCACCAGTTCAGCTGCACCCTTTGTCAATGAGTTTCTGTAAAACAGACAAAGCTTAGATGGATTAACTGCAGGGGGAAAAAAAACAAAAACACCACAGTTGAGCAGTGGACACACACTACTTCTCAGCACAATAAATCCACTTTGACTATGACCTATTTTCAATCCCCTTGTAGACATTGTGACAATGGGAGGAGGGATAGCTCAGTGGTTTGAGCATTGGCCTGCTAAACCCAGGTTTGTGAGTTCAATCCCTAAGGGGGCCACTTAGGGATCTGGGGCAAAAATCAGTACTTGGTCCTGCTAGTGAAGGCAGGGGACTGGACTTGATGACCTTTCAAGGTCCCTTCCCGTTCTAGGAGATTGGTATATCTCCTATTTAAAAAAAAAAAAAAGTCATTTGCTCACATCTGTTAAGAAATTTGAATTTAGTAAGGTTTGAACAGCAAACCATAGATAAAGGTTTTCAAAACCATGTTTCCCTCAATGCCAATACAATGAATTCAAAGTAACAAGCACCAATATTTAACACTGCAATAGAATAGAGTTTAATATGAAGCACAACTTGTTCTCACCAGGGGTGAGTCTCGACAGAGGAACACTATCAGAAGTAGCTGACTCCTGTCTAAGTGGTTCTGCAAACTGCAAAGAGAAGTAAATATGCATATTAAATTAACAATTCAGTATTCTTCCTGCTGAACAGGAATGTTTTGACAAGACCATAGAGTAATAATCCATTCAGAGATACAGTTCAGATAGATATCTCATTAATTCCATTCTACAAATGCAATAGAGAAAAGCTGAAAATATTTACTAATAAAACCAAGTAAGAGGTTTTCACTTACAACAGAAGCTTCAAGTCCATGACTATTAGCGAAACCTAGGGACTGTCTGGCTGAGCTTTGGTATTCCCTTCCCGTTGAATAATGAGGCCTGGGTTCAGGAGGCTGATATGGTGGTTGCAAAGGAATAGCTGGGCGTATGGGCTCCCCAAGCTTCTTAGCACTGGAACTCAAATTCTCTTTGAGAAATTCAGTGGAATTAACAGAATCCATTGATCCTTAAAGACAAATATGAAATATATAGGCACAGTTAATCCACTGAACAAAAATGCCAGCTGGACCACTTTCATTCAGCTTCATCTTTGAATAAGCATGTTACTCCTCAATCATTCTAGAGTTTAGTACACATAAGAGACATTGACAGTAGTTTTTATCTTTGCTGCATGCTGCAAAATTTGGATTTTGGGTGTGAGGAACTAATTAGAAGAACTGATTTGATAATTTAGCATTAAGTTAGTTAAACAGTCATATGAACATCTTAGTTTTCTGATTTATCAGGTATCAGACCATTCAGATTTCCTCCAAAACTGAAATAAGGAAAAAAGGCGAAGAACTACTTATATAAGTAACTCTAGATAAAGAAATAAGAAGCCTTCTTTTGTCAGCTACTGTATTCCTAGTCTCAAATCCATGGCTGTGAGGATTACTGCCAACAGAACTAGGAAGGCTAAAGAATTTCTAAGGTATTTCTCAGGAAGTCAGAATTTTACTCACCTTCCCTCTCTTTTACAAGTGCTCTTCTGAAGCTGGAAAGCTGACTAGATGATGTCACAAGTTGACAAGATGCCACAGTAGCCTCAGCGTCTTCAGGTTCCTTGATCTCCTTAGACCTCTCTCTCTCTGCTGGCAACAATTCAGGGAGCTGGAACTCTGGAAGTGGTGTTTGAAAGCAGGTTAAACTTGTTTAAATAATTAAATGCATTTTTACTATCAGCTCTGTGTTTAGACAGTGTTCATATTGGACTGAATTAGTAACTATCAGTTAATGCTCTTCACTGCTGTGGGGACAGCAGAATGTTGCAGGTGGAAGTTGAAACACTTCAACAAATTGTATTTATCCATCACAGTATGCGACAAAAGTATTATTCACAGATTTGCTCAGCTACCATTGTAGGGGCAAGATAAGTCAGCCTCAGTACCCATTCAGTCCTTCGCTTTGCAAAGGAAATTGTCAACAAAAATGCTCTTGGTGTTCAGAATGAGCCCAACTTAAGTGATTCCTATTACCAATTCCATGAGCCATCTGGTTCCCTTAAAGAATGTTTCTGAATTGCCCAGACTCCTACCAACTGTTTGCTGTAAGTAAGCTTAAAGAATAATTCATTGCTAGGGTTTACATATTGTGTCTTGAAGCAACATTGTTACAATAATTTTACATTTCATACTGTGATTGTCTGAGGTCATCCAGTTATGCTTTCATGTCCTTCTGAACTGGGTCTAATTCACACTGTTTTACTATGTAGTCCTTTTTTAGACAAAAAACAAAACCCTTCAACCAGAAGGGATAGATAATGGTCAACTCTAAATCAGGTTTGAAACCCTTAAACTCTAGGGAACCAGATGTTTCCATCGCGGCAGGATCACCTTATCTTGACATAAGTACACTGGGTACCATGCAGTTCTGTCTGTGAAATAAGAATTATATTATAAGAGTGTTCATCTGCTATTGGCAGTTATTCAAAGTCCACTGGTGTTACTTGTAAGAGTAAAGATTTGTCCTGTTCTCTTGACCTAAGTTTTCTCTGACCTACAGTTATGCAGCATACTTTATGCCAGTTGACTTTCCCTATCTGCCCCAGAGGTGGCTTCATCTCAGTTGTGCTAACCATATATAAGCTGAAGCATTTAGGGAACCTTCAAAACAAAAGGAGCTATAAGCTTTTTGCTTTACAAGCATGCTCCCAGACCTTTCATATTTTAAAAAATACTAAGCACTTTTGACAGTGTATGTTTGATTGCTAGAAGAGTACATGTCCATATAGAACAGTCTTAAAGGTATATTTTAAACTCACCTTCCTTTCTTAGAGAAAATGAATGAGCAGTGTCCCCAAGCCTGATTAATTCACTAGTAGATTCTGATCCTTCTACCTCCCAAGATGGGACAAAAATATCTGACTGGGAAGACCTAAGAGGAACACAACACAGAAGATCTATTAGCAATAACGGTCTTTGCTTGCCTAGGCCACAAGATGGAGCTGCAGAAGAATCCTAACTCTATATCTTCAGTTAGCTGGCCTTTACATTTTAAAAGAGTATGATCAGTTTCCACAGAGTAAGCTAATTTAAAAATACATTTATTTTCATGATATAATACAACTGATTAACTAAGCTTCAGTGATTTAAATAAAAAAGCATGCACTGAGACCACAATGAAAGTTTGGAACATAACTCATTACTGTGCAGATTCACCACTAAAGATGGATTAAAAATTTTTAAAACTGCAAATTGTCTTAGGCTTTGCAATGCAAACACATACTTGATCCAAATTTTAGATCTCTTGCTGCCCAAAGAAGACCAAGCATTCCATTTGATGCTTGTACTCAATATGTTTTTTTTATTTGCATAGTATGAACATGCTAGACACTTTATAGGATATGTAAAAATACAGTCATTGTGCCAATGTAACTTTAAAACATTCAGAACCAGTCTTACTCCGCAACTGATGGGAGTTTCAGAGGTGGCACAGGTTCCTCAAGGTCACCTTCCAGCTGCTCTTGAAGCGCACTTTGAATTTCATTGTTAGCTAGCTGGTCAGGTTCATCTGTTTATAATCAAAATTGGTTTGTTAATTTCAAGGAAAACCACACACACAGAGGATGGGTACTACTGCCAATATCACAAGAAATAATTTGCCATCAATGGCAATTTTAGACTTAACATGCTGTTTAAAACTGTCACACTGAACAGGTTTGTACATTTTGGTTTAACAGTACAGTTTATATTAAATATAACAACTTCCACATGCACCTTATTCAATAGACGCTTCAGTGGTAAGTTAGGAGGAAATTTTAATACCACTTTCACACTTGTAATTCATAAAGTTGTTAGGAGATGGTTTCTGCCAGAAAAGAGAACCATGTTAAAAGGAGCACTATGGGTTTTTTTGTTGTTTGTTTGTTTTAAAGGCTTCACCTTTTATTACCATATATTACTGAAACTAAAAGATTTTAAATCCAACTTTCTGTTCACCATGACTACTGAACGAAATGGAGCAGTAAGTACACAACTTGGGAAATGAAAATAGATTAAGTTCCACTTCTGTTTGTGATCAGTTTCAATCCCTTTTTTTCCTGCAATGTTTGGATTACAAACATTGCAAGCAAAGTTTTAAATCTGAGCAAAAACCTGTTTAAATGAAACACTCCTGTTCATCTTAGGTTTGTAAAAAACAAGATTTTACAAAGTCTGTTTTCCATATATGATACTAAATGGCTATGGGCTTCCTCAAAAATATAGTTGCTAATCAGGGGGAACGCAAAGGCATAAACTTCATCTAACACTAGGAGCCTATTCCATCCTTAAACATACAAAGAATGGTGTACATATGAAGGCAGAATTTACGCCTGAGTATGGTAGCTTAATAGTAGCACTGAAGGTATGCAGGCAAGATAAGAAATAGTCCATCATAATAATAAGCAGCAGCACATAATATCTTGAACTGAGATAGTCTCTTTACTCACCCCCATTCTGAGAAGAAGTTTCACTGATTTGTTCTGTAAGATATTCGAGCAGGCCATCAAATATTTCTAACAGATTTCGGATAGATTCTCTCTCTCCTTTCACAATGTTCTCTCCTTAACAGAGGTTACTATGAATTAGTAATTAGAGCTTAGAGAAAAAAAATTCACCTTTAAAAATTTGTCAAAACCTTGGAAAGGCTGTTCAGAAAAATGCATATACAAATATCAACTCAGAAGAAATTTAGCTGGAGCTAGATGTTTGGGTCACTGTTGGATTTTTATTTCTGTAACATATTTTAAGGTAGGTGGCAAACATCCTGAAATTGTACATTTTCTGTTCCAACAATTGAAAGCCTAATCTCACTGACACATTTTTCATCAGCTCTCATGGAGCATACCAGACATCAAGATTACACACTGCATACTTGTCTAGTGCAGTGGTTTTCAAACTTTTGTACTGGTGACCCCTTTCACATAACAAGCCCCTGAGTATACCCCCCCCCTTATACATTAAAAACACTTTTTATATATTTAATGCCATTATAAATGCTGGAGGCAAAGTGGGGTTTGGGGTGGAGGCTGACAGCTCACAACCCCCCATGTAAGAGCCTTGTGACCCCATGAGGGGTCCCGACCCCCAATTTGAGAAACCTTGGTCTAGTGAAAGTCACATTAGCAGTTCATCCTGTTTCTACAGGGTAAAATTCTGCTAGAGCAAGCTGTTGAGATCTTTGCCTACACTTTGTAGCTGGTTCAGCAGGTAGTATTATAGTCAATATGAAACTAATGAAGGATTCCTGCCTTCAGTTTGTTGGGGAACTTGGTAGGATTCTCATACATGCCTGCTACTGCACAAACGAACTATTAGCTGGGAAGGCAGGATGTAGGAGTCTTTCAAATATATCAGCAATACTCTGTAGACATACCTACCAGTCAGCAAGAGATGCTGTTAGGAGGAAAAAGGTTCCATCCTCCCTTTTTAGTGAGTCAGTTATTTATATGATACTACTGGTCTTCACTAGCCAGAGTGGAAGCCCCTAAAAACCAAAGTCTTCAACATATACATACATGCCCAAGCTAGCACAAAACTGATAATCACCATGTAGGCTCAGATTTCAGAGGACTTAGATACACTCCAGTTATTTACAAAAAGTCACAAGCAATACTGCAATCTTCAGAACAAGCCAAATATACATTAACACCCAGCTGGATGACTGAAACCAGAATTTGAACTATTCCCTCAGTATTTCACTGCAAATGTTTGTTAGCACTGTTACAGTTAAGAGATTGACCTGTTTTTTATTTCAAGATACATTGTTCAATAAAAAATACATAAATTAGGACTCATTTCAAATAAGATTAAATGACAGGCTTAAAAATGGAAGGTCTCAAGAAAAAAAACCCTGGTATTTCAATTTAGACAATTAAAATATCTAAATGAGTATTTCTCTTATAAAAATTCACAATGTAACATGAATGTCATAGCAAATGTATTAACTACTTTGACAATATCCAATTAAAATAAATTTTAAATTAAATAAAATTGAGACCACATTGGCTATTTCTCACTTGAATTACTACAAATATTCATATTTTGAACAGATTTAAACACACACATCTACCCGTTAACTATCTGTTCAAGTCCAAGTGTTTACCACCACAATGTGTTTTCCCTCTGTTGCCAAGTATGGCAATTATATCCCCAAGGACACATTCAAGGCTTCTTCTACTGTTTCCAAGGTGAGAAGGGCAAAGACTCTTCCCATACAGCCTGACACCACCAACCACAACATCGTTCCAGCTGAGTGGAAGAGTGTGACTTGATGAAGAAAACAAGATAAAAACTGCTATATATTCCACTAGGAATAATTAGATGTCTGCAGTGTCTTAATCCAACTGGTAGCTTCAAGGTAAAAAACTAATAACTTCAACACTGATTTACTACTTTCCATACTGCAATACAGTACACATGAAGTGTAATTAGGTGCTTTAGTCTAAGTTTTTAATTATTTGCTTGTTCTCTAAATTGATGGCCCAGTTTTCAGACCAAGACTATTTTCTGGGCATAACTTAATGCACATGCACAATTTTGCATGCAGATATGGAAACATACTCTGAAAGATCAGATCCTTGCTTATAAATAGTAAGTTGAATGTAAAGCCTTGGGTATTTTTCAATCATGCATGTATACCCCTCACTTCTGTTGACCAGGACTGTAAGTACTCACCAGTGATGTGAGACAAGCTGACCTGCAAGTAGTCCAATGCCAGAGAATCTATTACTGCTTGCACATTATGTGCATCATCCTCTTGGCTTCTGGGAGAGGCTATGAAATCTACAAAGAAGAAACATTACATCATACTATGGCAGAGGCGGGCAAACTACAACCTGCAGGCCACATCCGGCCCACGGGACCTTCCTGCCCACTGCCTGACCTCCTGCCCTGGGGAGGCTAGCCCCTGGTCCCTCCCCTGCTGTTCCCCGTCCCCTGCAGTCTCAGCTCACTCCGCTGCCGGCACAATGCTCTAACACTAATACTAAGCTGCTCAAGTTTTCAACCAGATTAGCAAGGGTTAGAGGCAGTGTGCCTTGTCCATACTAGACTTTAAAACACAGATTGCACGTGCTAACATCATACCTTTAAATCCTACTGCAGACAAGGCCTCACTTGAGTAGTTTAGCAACATTTAAAGAGTACACCAATCTTGTATGCACTAGGTTTTTCAAACCTTTTTGTTTGAATGTTAAACTACACAGTATGTTTACCAGCTGTACACAAGATGTATTCTACTGGCCTCAGTTTACTTTGTGATTTTACTTTTGAAAATGTGTTATTGGAACTTGAGAAATTAATAATTCTTCTCCTAATACAATTGTGTTTATTTATTTTTGTATTTATAGAAAGATAAAGAAAGCCACCATAAGTAATGATACAGGATCTCTGTTCCTACCTGGTACTTTTTCTCCCAAGATCGACTCATAAAGACCAACAAATACATTAGCACAACATTCTGTGAGCTTCGTCACATGCAGATTTATATGACATTTCATAAGAAGATCATTGGCGACATCAACCCATTCTATTAAAAAAAATGTTAAAACATGTAAATGACTTAGCTAGAAAACGTAAGTACAAAACCCTGTCTGTGTACATTATGATGAAGGGAGACTCCCAGCTAAAGTCTCATGTAACAAGTTTGGCAACTAGAAAGTGTCTTTATATGCCTATTAAACAATAAAGAATTTATGATTTATGTACTGATGGGAGCAAAAGACAGGAGTGAAAAACAGCCCTTAGTCCCCCAAATTGCTTTTCATTATGGAAAACTGTGTATTCTGATATTTGGCCAGAACAATAAAAAGAGGACAATTAAGTGTAATATGACTCTTGATCTGAGAATTCAAAAAATTCTATTGTTACAGATTAACTAAACAATACTAGAATTTGTTTTGTTCTATTAGAGATCTGCAGTTTATGGCAATGATCCTGCAAGCCATCCACATACAGAATTCCCATTAATTTTAAGGATAGATGTGTCCAGAGTGCTTAATGAATCAGACAATTTTTGGTATCATCCCTTCAGAAGCCATAGAGCAAAAGCTGTCAATAATGCTCATTTCCCCCAATCCCAACATAATTCATACATTGCAAACATCACATCAAAGAATGTAGGACAATCTTCATGTCTACTGGCCTAGTACATCAAGTAATTTTATGTAGATAATTTTTTTCATGTTGTGCCAACATATAAAATGAATAATTGTTTATATAAATATTAAAGGATATTTTTAGCATACAGGTGGAGGTGGGATATTAGAACATGGATAGAACTTGGGCTGCAGCAGTTATTGTACAGTGAAAATTGGGCAGTCTGATTTCCATCCAAGTTTCAGGAAGGAGCAGACTAACAGGTCCCAACCACCAGACCCTGCTGTGAAATGCAGCAAGTGTGCTGCCTTCCAGTCACACCGAGAAAGGGAGAGTGGAGGGGAAGTGCACAAATGAGCAGGGAAGAAGCAAGACTAGCTTCAACTTAAGGGCAGTCACTTGGGACAGCAAGATATTCAGCATGAGAAGCGGGGCAGAAGTTTGCTGGTATGCCTATCAGTGGTCCAGAGAGACAGGTTAACTCCCTCTCCTTTCCAGCAGTGCTAACACACACATTTATTTTTTCTGCCCCAACACACAAAAGGTTTTCTGCATCACCTAATAGTTTTTAACATCTTTAATTAAGAGGACATAGCGGATGAAACAAAAAAGTTCAGCAAATGGAAGTAAGCAGAGCAAATTGTTGCAAAAGTCTGCTAGTATCCTGAAGTGATTTTCTCCTCCGCAGGCTGAAGTGTGTCCATGTTTGCCCCCCAGAATACTTGTCCTCAGGTTTCATTTTCACATGCATTCAACATCAGGAAATTAAAGGATACTTCTTGGTTGTTTAATAGTCTTTAGACTATGGCCCAATAACTTGTTTCATTTTCAATATTAACATGTTAACTGAGGTCATCTGGGGATTGCTCACCAAAGAAAAAGCCTCAGAGGCTGTAACTAAGTCATAAAACAAGAAAAGGAGTCACTTAGTTTCGGGACATAGGGCAAGTAAGATTGTAGGTACTGCCCTCACCAAACAGTGCTCAGACAGGAGAAAAGACACCCCCAGCTAGACCAGCATAGGGCCAGGACTAGAGGCTACTGGTGGATATTTACTGATCTACTTAATTTTTTTAAGTAAACATAACTTTGAAGACTAGTTGAGAGGCCTCCCTGTTAATAAATCATTCCTTCCCCCACACAGATTTCCAGACTAAATGGCAGCGCCTCACCCCAGCTCTAAGACCTACCACAGATGAGACAGTGGCTCCTACACACACCACCCACATTCAGGGACAAGAAAGGATGGGTGATAATATAGGGCCCTAGTCTGGGACTCCCGAATCTGGGGTTCAATTCCCCCCTCAGCCTCACTCTGTAACCCTGGGCAAGTCACTTAATCTGACTGGAGACGGCACCTCACAGGGCGGGAAGCAACAGTGAGGAGCCAGTTACTATGGTGAACAGGGACAGGGCACAGCCGGGGCGACTCCCACATCCCTGCCACCCCACACACCGTCCCCTCCCGCCCCTTTCATGGGGTTCCCTTTTACGCCCCCCACCTCTCTCCTCAGGGCTGCCCATGGTGTGGTGTTCAGTAGGGCACGACGCCGAAGCTCCTAACTGGCGACTACAGCTCCCCTCCCCCTTCCAGGATATTTAAATACAGCGACAGCGCTCCTTCAGCAGCGATTGGCCAAGCCGGAGCCGGAAGGGGCGGGATTTCCTGCTGGGTTTTCTCCGTTTTTCATGCTTTTAGCGCGTTTTTTTTTTTTCATTTTCTACCCGGCCTCGATGGTGTTTTCACCATTTCGGGGTTTTTTTAAAACATTGATTACGTTTATAGTTATTTATAGTTAGCCGCAGTGTCGAGTCCGGTCGCTATAGAAACTGCGATGGGGAGGATCCTACTGCACTGCTAAGTAACGCGCGCGCTGTGGCGCTTTATGTTGGGTCACGTGACGCTGGTCAACCGCCCCTCCCCCCGGAGGTTGCAAATGGGGACTGTTAATTGCATGATCGGATTCTGCGCGAGGAAACCCGTAGAGCAAGCGAGCGTGGGAGCCCTACCCCAAGAGAGTGATGGCGGGGTGTCTTACGTGTGACCCTTCTCCCTGGGGAGAGCTACAAGGGGACTCTGAGCAGCTACAGGAGAGGAGAGGCCTGCAGAAGCCAGGCTGGTCAAGCAATGTGTTAACTATTGGATCCCCCCCCCCCCCCCCCACACACACACACACACACTGGAGAGTAATAGGGGAAGTCCTGGCATGCACAAGCAAACCTGATGAGAAGAGCAATAATGGTGTCCCAGGGAACCTTTCTTCCTCTTGCCCCGGGAGAGTGATGTGGGTGTCCTAGCACCCACGGAAAACACATGCCCCAGACAGAGTAACAGTATCCTCGGCAAGGTTACCACCTCTGAGATACAAAAGAATAGGAAATCCAGGATGATCCTGAGCCCATAAAACTAGACAGCTGTCAGGGTGTACTGGGCACCTGTACAGATTTCCCAGGACAGATAGCTCAAAAAAAAGGGGGGGATGTGCCTGTGAAAACATGGACAAGTGGCAACCTGACTCTTACTGCCCACAGGGAACACCCTGGGGAGAGCAATGTGGGTATCCCAGCACTCACAAGAAGACTCCCAGAGAAAGTAACAGGGTCATATCAGAGGGATGGGCACCAACACCTCCCTCAAGAGAACAGTGATGCAGGGTATGCTAGTGCTCACAGGGAGAGCAACACAGGTGTTCCAGGACCTAAGGGGACATCCCCTGGAGAGAAACATGGGTCTTTTCCACCCCATGGGTGTGAGTGGAACTGTTAGTCCCATCCTCAGAAATGTTAACAAACAGGTGGAACAAAAATTCTTACTCCTTCCAATTGCTCTACTCCAAAAAAAAAAAACCAACACTAAACCCCTGTAATAAACATCACTGCTCCATCTCAATGTTTTTGTTCCTTCCTCTTTCCTATGTCCATTGTTTAGCTTCACTCTAAACTATTTGAAACAGCAGCAGCTATGTCTTATGTGTAAAGCACCAATCATGCATTATGGTAGTGTGATATGAAAAGTCCTATATGTTGACTCAGAATAACCTAACAACAGAAAATCATAAGAAAAACAGTTCTACAGACTCTGCTAAAGACATCACTCTGAAGTAGAGTATTATGCAAGATTAATGGGTTCAGACTTTCAAGGCCAAATTCAGGTGTGGAGAAGGCTTGTCCTGACAGATATGAGGTATTGGAGAAGGAGGGGGGAAATGGGAGAGTGCTGGTAATTGATTTAGTCAGGTTTGTCCTAGGGAATGCTGGGAGGAGTTTGCCAATAAAGGATTTAGTTTAAGAGGCTTTTCTTGAGAGTAGAGGATTGGTATTAAAGGGGGTAGAGGCTTCAGGAGTGCTTGGGAAGATAAGGAAGCCCAGGAACATTTTTGATCTTGGAAGGAAGATTTGTTCTAAAATGTAGGAATGTTGGGGACTCTTATCACTGCAGGAAAAAGCTTGAGAGGTTTTGCCCGCTGGCACTTACTTCTCTTGACTGCTGTCCCTGAGGTTTCCAGATTTGTCCATGCAGAGAGATCCAGTAGCCTAAACGCATTTGTTTATCAATTAACCAGTGGCTAAGGGTTTTCAAAATCCTATATTGTATCAAACCATGCCACACCAGAATTTGGAGTGCTCCATTAATTAAAATCCCAAATACACATAATGTATGGTGCCCAAAACAGGCTAAAGACAAAGGCATTTGGGATTTTAATTACTGCTGTGAGAGCAGTGAATGGCAGGGAGATGCAAACCAGAAAGCCAATTATATTGAAACTGGTACAAAATCTGGGTTTCAGTATAAGCAGGTAGGAGATTGAGAGACCTCCATAAAACCATGACTTAATTGGTAAATGAACACATCAGACCGCTTAGCATAAAGCAGGAAGGAACAAAGGAAATATCAAATATCTTTGCTTCTTCGAATATTGCATCTAATATGGCTTCTTTGTAAACTCCTTGGTGAAGGAACCATCTTTTTGTTCTTTGTATAGTGTCTAGCACAATGCAGTCCTGATTCATAGATGGGGCTCCTAGATGCTATGGTAATCCAGACAAAAAAGCTAAAAGAATATGAGGAGGAACCATTAGGAAAGGGATAGGTAATAAGACATAGTACTTCTTCACACAATGCACAGTCAACCTGTGGAACTCATTGCCAGGTACGTTGTGGGGGTTCAACACCATGCTCTATGTGTCCCTAGCTTCTTTTGACACGAGGTGGGAGTGGAGTGGGAGTGGACAGGGAATGGATCACTCAATGATTGCCTGTTCTGTTCACTCCCTCTGAAGCACCTGGCATTGGCCACTGTTGGCAGACAGGATACTGGGCTAGATGGATCATTGGTCTGACCCAGTATGGTTGTTGTTATTTTCTTATTTTATAGTGCTGATCATGCTGTTATCCTAGCAATGTCACATACATTAATTTATCCTAAAAACATGCCTAGGAAGTAGGAAAGTATTATTAGCTAAATTTTAGAGATAAGGAAACTGAGGCACAGAAAGACTAAGAGATTAATGAAATATGGAAAAGGAAGTCTACCATAGAACCGGGAAGCAAACCCACATCTCATGTATTCCAACCCAACACATTCATCATAAAACCATCCTTTTCCTAAGCCAGCTTTCCTCCATTTTAAAAGGTCGTTTTAAATTATATGATTGGAACATACAGTATATGTAAATTGAACAAGTATATAGACTGGGTACCATGATCAGCAGTGAAATAATTAACATTATAATTTAAACTATATCATAACAGGCTTGAGTGTTAACACCCATTTGAAATTAAGGGCTTTTGAGCTCAATGGAGCAATTCACACTTCTCAGTGTTATTGTTTCAATCAGTCTGCAAGTAAGGGTTACAGTCTCAAAGTTATCTTCACAAGCAAAGTTAAATTTGTTTTAAAATAGTAATAATGGTTGAAAATGTCTAGCGTGTACAGGACCTTAGAAAAGGGGGTGGGGGGAATTTGAGACATGCAGGGCTGCAGTGGCCAGAGAAAGAGGCGGCTTTCCCCAGCTCCAGGGCTGCAGCTTCCCAGCGTCCGCTCTGTGACTGCTGTGGCAGAGGAGAGACCCCCCTCCTTCCCAGCCCCAGCTTGGGGGCTGCTGTAATGGGGGAGAGAGGACACATCCACCACATTAGAAAGGTAAGGCTACTGATATTAAAATATGAGTTGTCTGCTTTTATTTGTAGAATAAAAAACATTATTTTTTTGATATAGCACTTTTATCCAAAGCGCTTTACGACAGTTAGCTAATGGTACAAACATTTGGAAAGATCATTAATTGGTCCGCCAAGACCTGCAGCAATTTTCAAGTGGTCCATGAAGAAAAAAGTTTGAGAACCGCTGGGTTAGATCACAGGAAAAATGTTCCAACTACAAGTAGTTAAGCACTGGAATAGGCTTCCAAGGGAGGTTGTGAAACCATCATTGTTAAAGGCTTTTAAGAACAGGCTAGACAAACACCTGCCAGGGATGATCTAGGTTTATCTGATGATCTGCCTCAGTGCAAGGGTCTGGACCTGATGACCTCTCAAGGTGCCTTTCAGACCCACATTTCTATTCTTCTAAATAAAACAAAACTCCTGACTCCCTACTATGGTGAACCGCCTGCCCAGTCACAACATTAGGGGTATGAATTTAATAGGATTTCGTGCGGGTGAATAATACACTGGAACAGCCATGTCAGAAGCTGGGGCTGTTTAGCTGGAAGCGATTTAGGTCCAATGTCCTTTTGATGCGAGTGGGTTTGTTCCCCTCAATAGTCTCGGCGAAGGTGTTCAATACAGTTGGTCAATACCCCCCTCGCGTTCCCCGTCCATCGCCTCAGCGGAAGGGGGCTAACTACAAAGGCCTTTATTACATCAAAAGGGCGTGTGGGGGTTGGGTGGCCCCACAGAGGCTGCGCAGGCGCGAGCGGCTCGTGCTGCTCTCAGAGGCGTGGGCGCGAAGGGCTGAAGTCAGCGGAGGAAGGGAGGGAAAGAGGCCGCTCGAGGGCTCTGGGTACGCGCCTGGGGAACGGAACGGTGCGGGAACGCCGGGCAGTGACGGGAGCGCGAGCCACGCCCGAAGTGGAAGGGGAACTTCCGCCTGCGAGCACACGCCAGCCGGCCGGCCAGGAAAAAGAGAAGTCGAGGACAGAACTCTTGTGGTCACGCCCCCACGGGGGGAGGGGAATCCGGGGGACTCGAGCTGTGACGCATGACAAAGGGGCGGGTTCTGTGCCCGCGTCACGAACCGGTTCCCAGCATTCCCTACGGCACCGGCTATATAACCGGCGTCCGGGCGGTTGGGCGGTCCCCATTCATTAGAATCGCCCGTGCCTGCTGACTTTGCTGTACCATCTGCCGTCGGCTCTAGTGCTCGGGCTCGTCTCGCGTCCACCGCCATCACCATGCCTGGGTACGACATGGACAGAGGGTGAGCTTGGGGCCCTAGCCGGCGCTTGCCGCCGTTTTCGTCCGTACTCCTACATCGACCGTTTAGCCGCGTAAAATGGCGGCGGGGGTGGGAGCCTTCTCCTTCAGCGATCCGCGGGTGGCGGGAGGGGCCGCTGGCTGTAGGAGGCCCGATCCCAGCAGGGGAGGGGGGGTTGGCGGCGGGGTGGAGGTTAGTGACCCCTGGGGGTTGGTGACCTAGTACCCGGCTAGGTACAATCTCTGCCCTGGAATCTGCCCTCGACGGTTGGGGTTATTCGGCACTGGGGGGGGCTCCGGGAGCTCGATTCCCCTGCGGGTTGGCGCCCCTCCCATCCCCGCCGCCGATTGTCCCGCTCTCCCGGCTGGGTGGCTCGGGGAGCGCCGGGTTGGCGGAATCACGATTGGCGGGTCAACGGGTTGTACAGGCGCCTCTGCGGCGCGGGAGACCTTCGCGGGGCGGCTCCCCCCCCCGGACTGATGGCGTCCGGGGCTGAAGCCGGCCGGCTCTTGCTTTGTGTTGTGTAAGCGGATGTTAATGGCCGGCCCCGCCATGCGGTGACTGAGGGGAAATCAAAATGCCGGCTGCTGCTGCTGCCTTTGTTCCTCCCCCTCCCCGCCCAGACTCTAAAATGGCAGCGGCTGGAAAATGTGGCGTAGACAGAAATGAGAAACAAAGGAAACGGCAGCGGCCGCTCCGCCATGTTCCCCCCGGGGGCGGAGGGCGCTCACCCGCCTAGCCGGGATGGATGGGGACGGAGCCTGGCGTGGCAAATAAAGATCGGTAGTGCCCGCTGTTCCGGGGGCGAGATGGGGGGTACGCGCCTGGCGGCTTAACGTGATTTGGGGGCAGCGGTGATTATTTTACCGACCCTTTTTGTCAAAAGGGCCCCGGATGTGTATGAACATCTCAGCGGGGGGGTTATTTCGTTACCGAAATCGACGCCTTTGTTTAATACCAAAATAAAAAAATACCACAGCAACCCACTTACGGGAATGTTGTCTCTAGATTTCATAACGCCCCACCCACGCGCGGACACCGGCTTTTTTTCAGTCTCTGACGCACGCTGGGAGTGTTCCTTCTATTACGAAGGCATTTGGTCTGTCCTTTTTTTTTAATTCGTTTCTAACGATTCGTTTGAGCACTTTTAGGAAAATTATGAGCTCCTTTCAGTTTGGGATGTTGGGTATCTGATAACTAGAGCACACCTGCTGCTGGGGCCTTTGTGGTATTTACACTTAATTTTCATTTCAAAGATCCCATGAGGTTAAATCCTTGAAAACATTGCCTCCTCAAATAGTTACGAACACAAGACTAGGAATTTGATTATATTGACAATGTTGGCGTTGATCTGATGTTATGGAAATGAGTTAATTGCCACATGGCAACAAGTTAGAATTTTTGAAAATCTTCAAGGATAATTACTATTATTTTTTCAGGTTTGGTGGTCCTCGTTTTGGAGGAAGCAGAGGTGGACCTCTGTCAGGAAAGAAATTTGGAAACCCTGGAGAAAAACTTACAAAAAAGAAATGGAACCTAGATGAACTGCCCAAATTTGAGAAGAACTTTTATCAAGAGCATCCTGATGTAGTTAGACGCACTGTGGTATGTACCATGGCTGTTCTTTGCCTTATTAAACTTGTTCATCTTTGCAGGAATTGTCACTTAGTGTGCTTTTTACTTGGTAATTTATTGATTGTGGGACATGGGTCAATGAGTGAATTGCAGGTTTGCTGTAGATATTTAAAAAAAATGTAAATAAAGCTAATGTAATTATTTGTCTTTGCAGCAAGAGGTTGAACAGTACAGAGCAAGCAAAGAAGTTACAGTGAAGGGCCATACCTGTCCAAAACCACTTATAAATTTCTATGAAGCTAACTTTCCTGGTAAGTACAAATATCAGTATAGCAAGGGGTCACTCAGACTTCATGAATACGAACAATAGCTAATTCATTCTTTCTCTTTTGCAGCAAATGTTATGGAAGTAATTCAGGCACAGAATTTCACTGAACCAACTGCTATTCAAGCACAAGGATGGCCTGTTGCTTTGAGCGGACTGGATATGGTTGGAGTAGCACAGACTGGATCAGGAAAAACCCTGTCTGTAAGTTGTGACTTTAAATCTGGGAGTGTAGTTACATAACCTCAACTTCGTAAAGTAATGCTAATACACTTATCTGTAAATCCAGTTCCCTATCTGAAACACTGGGAAATGCATGTCTTAACAGAAGGTTTTCTTTGTTTTCAAACAGTACTTGTTGCCTGCCATAGTGCATATAAATCATCAGCCCTTCCTAGAGCGAGGAGATGGACCTATTGTGAGTATGAGAATGTGGGGTTTTTTTTCTTTCCCCTTTTTCATTTCAAGAGGAATGTTACATTAAAAGCACAGCTGGTTTTGGGGGGGGGGGGAAATGTTGTGGAATGAGTAGAAAAATTAGGCATTTGCTGGTCATCCATTTCATATTTTAGCTAGTCCACCAGGTTTTGGTGCATTGCATAGACCCTGTTCTCAATTAAGATTGTCAAAGAATTCAACCTAGAACTTCCAGTATTTCTATTGGAATTATGCTTCTCAAAATGGGACTATTGGCTTGAGGGCACCTATATCTCAATGTCTGGCTTTGGGGATATTTTGCTGAAGACAAAGTCCACAGGGGCAACTGGCAGCAAAACCCAAAAGGACCTAGTATTAAGCTTTTTAAAGTGCTGCAGGAACAGTCATAGCACTAGGCTTCTAAAAGATTTTGAGTAACAAGTAAAACTTCTTTGGTTACCTTTGCCTCCATAGGCAACATAGAACTTTGAATCTTCTAACTTTTCTCTCAAAGTTAAACTAGATTTGACAAAAATTGAAAGACTGCACATGTTTGCTTACCCTGAGAGTGCTAACTTGATATTAACAATGTTTACAGTGTCTGGTGCTGGCACCAACTCGAGAACTGGCTCAACAAGTGCAGCAAGTGGCTGCTGAATATAGCAGAGCATGTCGTTTGAAGTCTACTTGTATTTATGGAGGCGCTCCAAAGGGACCACAAATTCGTGATTTAGAAAGAGGTACGAATAAAGTTGTTACCATATAGACATGGGCAATGTGGAAAACGTTCTCAGATGTGGTAACCTCAGTGTGCTTGGTTTAAGGTGTGGAAATCTGCATTGCAACACCTGGAAGACTCATAGACTTTTTAGAAGCTGGAAAGACCAATCTCAGGAGATGTACTTACCTTGTACTTGATGAAGCTGACAGAATGCTTGACATGGGATTTGAACCTCAGATCAGAAAAATAGTAGATCAGATAAGGGTAAGTAGAAGTCATTTTCCAATCTTTAGTTAAGGAAAATTTATGTAGTTTAAAATTAGACAAAAATGAAGTATCGGGGGTAGCTGTGTTAGTCTGTATCCACAAAAACAACAAGGAGTCTGGTGGCACCTTAAAGACTAACAGATTTATTTGGGCATAAGCTTCCGTGGGTAAAAAAACCTCACTACTTCAAACACAAATGAAGGTGCCTACATATATCAATAATTCTTGCAACCATCATATTTCTCCTATCTTTTGAATTACATCCAGTTCAATTACATTAACATTCATTGGACTGGATCTATCCTGATAACTGTAGCTGGGTGCAGCATTTTGCTATGTGGTTCAACTAATACTGTTCTGCTTGTGTGGTTCAAGTTTAATAGACAGTTCTAATTTATCTTCAGCCTGACAGGCAAACTCTAATGTGGAGTGCAACATGGCCCAAAGAAGTTAGACAACTTGCTGAAGATTTCTTGAAAGAATACGTACACATCAACATTGGGGCATTGGAACTAAGTGCGAACCACAACATTCTTCAAATTGTGGATGTCTGTCATGATGTAGAGAAGGATGACAAGTACGTAGTCACTTGAGAACTTGTTTGTGCTCCCAAAGCATGGGGGGTGTGTGAAAACATTAGTTATGTAAGATCTCTTCATGGGGGTCTACTAAATGAATAGAACTAACAAATGTTAAGTGGGGTTTTCCTTTGATTCTGTTTAGCTTTATTATGTGACTTGTTTAATGCAAAGCATCTTAAGGTTAAGAACTGGGTCTTAATTATTTGAAGTCAAATTGTGACTCAATAGCACTACTAAAGAAACTATGCTAGTTTCAGGTATCACCTTGAGTTGCTGTTTTGATTAACTAATTTTTCTTGCAAAAGACTTATTCGGTTGATGGAAGAAATTATGAGTGAGAAAGAAAACAAAACCATTGTGTTCGTGGAAACCAAAAGACGATGTGATGATCTTACCAGAAAAATGAGAAGAGATGGGTATGTTCCTTCGCCAATTTTTTTTTCCTTTTTTAGATTTCACTATGTAGCTTAGCTACTCTAGCTTCCATCAGTCCACAATTCACTGAGTATCAGCCAGTGTACGTAACACACTCTCTTCATACTCATGAACTTAAAAAAAAATCTAGTAAATGTCAAGTGCATCCAGCAAGATAATCTTTCATAATTGGTGCAGTATAGATTCATTAAACATCTTTAATGTCCATTTTAGGGATTTGCAGTTGGTCTACTTAAAAGCATAAGTATATAATGTAACTGGTGGAAGCTTACTAAAATGTTTGTCAAACAGTGTCCTGATTTGTATATGTACAACATCTTGTTTAGTCATTCAATTTAAATATGCTTTCAGGTGGCCAGCAATGGGTATCCATGGTGACAAAAGCCAGCAGGAGCGAGACTGGGTTCTAAATGGTAAGTGTGACTCAAATTGTTCTTGGCACTTTTTTAGATTAAAAATATAACCAAGAATATAGATTAAACTGACCAGACTGTGTTCTGTTACAGAATTCAAACATGGAAAAGCTCCTATCCTGATTGCTACAGATGTTGCATCCAGAGGTCTAGGTTAGTACAACTCCTCTAATGCCAGTTGCCAAACATTTTTAAAGAAAGTTCATTGCTTTCTTTAACCTCTGCATTTTTCTAAGTTTTTTTCACATAAAGGTGCAGTCTTTGTGGCAAGGCCTAGGCATGACAATCGGAGGACTCGAGGGGGATGGAGGACTAGTGGAAATGATCGGCTGGCTGCTTCCAGTCGAATAGAGAGGTGACAGCTGAGAGCATTGTGTGCCAGTAATCTTCAAAAGGCAAAGACCATCTTTTAAACTACTACCCCATAAACTGTTCTCTCATGAAACAGCAGTTTTTATTCACAGTTCACTTTGCCCTGGTATTTCTTTTCTGTCCCATGCTTTGCATGATTGCCATGGTACAGTGCTGTTAGCTTTGTGCATACTGTTCGCTGTGATCTGTGGGTCTTTGAATTTCAGTGACTTTACTGAAATGTCGAAGAAAATTATGAACTTCATTGTTCAATGAAATTCATTTCAACCTTGAAATGGAGAGAGCAGCTTTAAAATGTACTAAGCCTTGTACAAATTGGTGAGTACTGGCACATGAGATCTGAGAAAAAGTCCACCTCTCACTTTACTAAGGGGTGGGAAAGCAATGGCTTCTCCTTTTGAAAGTCAAAGTTCCTCCTTCACCTATACACCAGTCGTCATGTCGAGACCTGCCAGAGAGAGACACATTCTCAAGTGAACCCTGGCTTCTTGGAAGCGCTTGCCTAGACGAGACACAGTGCATAAAAACAACTTGGTGACTTTGGGGGACAGGTATGTTTTTCTTGCAGCTGCGGTTGAAAGGTCTTGGCAAGACAAGCAGTGTGGCCCATTTTTTTTGAGCTTCTGATGAGTGTGTATGTGAAGGACCTTGTGTGTTTTTACTCTAAGGTCCTCAAATGAGCACATGAAGAGGCTGCTGTGAGCTTTAGTGGCCCTACTGCAAGAAGCATTCAGAAGTCACTTGATGATTTGTAGGGAACTCTTGAATTGGGAATGACAAGCAAATGCATTCTCCTTTATGGTAAGGTTTTTAGATCACTGGGTGGGTGATAAGATGGGTACAGATGGAGGGTGCATACTTTTCTCTTCCACAATACTCAAGCAAAAAGGATAATTCTAACATTCTTTGCAGCCATTAGCGTCTTAAAAATATAGTTGTCTAACGTTTATTTTTGATTTGGCTGTTGTGGTGTGCAAAACTTTGTACATTGCTTTTTGCCACACTGCAACACTTTACAGATGTGGAAGATGTGAAATTTGTCATCAATTATGACTACCCTAACTCCTCAGAGGACTATATCCACCGAATTGGACGAACTGCCCGCAGTACCAAAACAGGCACAGCCTACACATTCTTTACTCCTAACAATATAAAGCAAGTAAGCGACCTCATCTCTGTGCTTCGGGAGGCTAATCAGGCTATCAACCCCAAATTGCTTCAGTTGATTGAAGACAGAGGTTCAGGTAAATATTCCATTTACTACACTCTTTTCTTGTCAGTGAATTTGTGTGTGTTGGGGGGTGGGGGGGGGCATGGTATGTAGCTCTAGACAAATGTTTTCAATTTCACACTGCCTCCAGAGACCCTGAACTTGGGGCAGAATAGTACCTTTTACTTCATGAATGCATTAACATATATGTCCTGATCTTGCCAGTTAAAAGAAATGGGTTTCAAAATCTCTTTATACACAAATTGTACTGAATCAGGAGGAGTATTGTGCCAATTGTATGGGAAAAGTAAAACTTTAATTGTGGCCTGTAGTCATATTGTACTACAGTAATCCACAGCAGACCACTGTCACTGAAAGCACTGTCAAAGATCAATGATAGAAAAATTCTAAAAAGGCTATAATCTGCCACTATTAGCATTGGTGGAGAAAATATACTTGTCTGTACTACATAATAGGCCATTTGTTCCCATCCTTCATTCCCTTCCCTGTTTCTTTCTGTACTTCTAAACATCCTTTGTGCAACCTCCCATTTTCCCCTCTGGACTTCATTATTACTTTTCTATTCAAACCACTTAATTTGATCATTTTAAGTGCTTATATTGTGTAGTGTTAGAATTAACACCCTGGGATCAGTGTCAGTCTGCAGACTGGGAAGCCATTGGTGATTGCACTTAGTTCATGTTTGAAAAAGTTAAAGTGGCAATGATGAGCTTAAACTCTTCAAGGCATCCAGATTTCTATACGCAACTTTCATTTGAAGTAAAGATCTATTAAGTGGGAGAGGTACTTAACTTCCCTATATTACATGGATATTGATGCTTGATTGGCAAATGACTCTTGAAGTCAGTATCTCATCTAGATTTTTTTTTTTTCCTTCACAGGTCGTTCTCGAGGTGATCGACGTGACAGATACTCTGCGGGCAAAAGGGGTGGATTTGGTAGTTTTAGAGAGAGAGAGAATTTTGAGAGAACTTACGGTGCAGTAGGGAAGAGAGACTTTGGAGCAAAAGCCCAAAATGGTGGCTACAGTGCTCAAACCTACAGTAATGGAACTCCATTTGGAAATGGCTTTGCAGCTGCTGGCATGCAGGCTAGCTTCAGAGCTGCTGGTAATCCTGCAGGAGCTTACCAGAATGGTTATGATCAACAGTATGCAACTAACATTGCAACTATGCACAATGGTATGAACCAACAGCAGTATGCATATCCTGCCACTGGTGCTGCTCCTATGATAGGTTACCCAATGCCAGCAGGCTATACTCAATAACTTTAGAAGTATATTTAAATGTCTGTTTTTTTCATAATTGCTCTTTATATTGTGTGTTATCAAGACAGGATAGTTATTTAAGAAACTTACGGAAAATGCAGAAATGACTACAGTGCAGCAGTAATTATGGTGCACTTTTTCGCTATTTAAGTTGAATATTTCTCTACATTCCTGAAACAATTTTTAGTTTTTTGTACTAGAAAATGCAGGCAGTGTTTTCACCAAGTAAATGTACAGTGATTTGAAATACAGTAACAGAGGGCAGTGCATGGCCTTCCAATAAAGATATTTGAAGACTGAATTTTCTGTGAAATGGAAATTGTTTTTGTCTCAAGTGCGCAACTTTACATCAGTGGAACATAAGTGTTTTTTTCTATTAAATCCCAGAAAGAAGCTTACTACATGGTTTTTTATTTTATCCTCTCAATCATCTTAAATGACTTGATCTATTGCTAGAGAGCCAGCTTACTGCATTCTAGTGCTGTGACTTCCTTTTACTGGTTATAAACACTCAAACTCTTTGGAGAACATTAGCTGAATTTTATTGGCAGAATTGGCTTCAGATTTAGTATTGAAGAAAGACCTTTTATGCATTTGTCTCTCTAGAGTAGATTTAACCTGTGAAAATACATGGAAACAATAGTACAGCTAACTAGTTTTTAATGAAAACTCTTAATTAGGTGAAGGGCAAGAGTAGTATGCAGCTGTCCTATAGAAGTTTCAAAGTGCAACCTGGGAGTCCAAGATCTAGTATTAAAACCTTTGCAGCCATAAAAGTTAGAGCACTAATAACTCTCAATATTACAAGTAGACTGGAATTTTTGCATGGAAGCCTGTTTCCCAGGATTTATAGACCTAGATAACCAAAAGGGTAAAGTGGGACTTAACACTCAACATGTACTGTGCATAGATGTTACCAATGCTCTTCCCCATTAACTCACAAGGCTCGCTCATTAATTTAGTTTTACAACAGTTATTCCTTAAAACTGCATCAGGCTGAGGTTCCTAGGACTAAATAACTTTCTGGGCACAGGGAAGAACCTTCAGCTGTGTGAGGCACAGCTCTTTCACCATACTGTAGGTGAGCCCTGAAATGCAAATTCTGTTCTAAAATCATCCAGCCTCCCAACAGTGTTCAAGATGTAGTCACTCTTATTTCACTTTTATATAAAAAGTGGAATGCAGTAGCTTTCTCTAAGAGGAGGCCTTGTTGGCTTGTCTGCTGTAACTTTCACTAGCAAATTACATGGTCCAATAGCATAGTTCATTCTGTTCTATCTTGCTGAATGCTAACATTTGTATTACCATTCTGTCTATAAGCCCCAGGTGCTGTACAAACAAAATGACAATCCTGCCCTCAAGAGCTCACCATGTTAAAAAATCAGTTCTCATTTCCTTGTATTCTGCTGCTGTGCCCCCTCCCCCCCATGCGCCATGGAGCCAATACTGGTCTGGAGAATAGATAGTGGCCTCAGCCCCACAAGCAGCTGACGTGTCAAGGTTATTTCCGCACCCCAGAATTGGAAAACATGGCTTTTGAAGTAGCTTTCTCATCAGCACATTTGGAACTTCAAGGTCAATCTTAGTCCAAGAAAGCCCTAGAGCTGCTGGTCACCATTCTTATTACAATATTAAGTCAACAGTGCATTCAAACATACCACTGTTAAGTTGCAGTACTAGGACCTGCAAGTAAGACAGCATTTTTGCTGTTTGGTGCTGTTGTTGCATCATTCATTGAAGGATGCTTAATTGCTGGGAAGGGACTACTGCAAAAAAAGTGTCCATTTTAAAAGATGGAGTTGGAGTTGTATACATTGAATTGCTAATGGGGCATACAGAAGTTGGTCAAATAAAATATATTACTTCACTTTCACACTGTCTAGTAGTCTGGGACTGATAACTACTCTGCATAAACTGTCAGCATTTTCTAATCGCTGATCAAAGCAAAGCTATTTACCTAGGTTTACACGTGTGTGTTCTTTCAACTCAAACAAGCAGCTTTTGTTTTGGGAAGTCAACTTCTATGAACATTTACAAAGCGTGTAAGTATTCAGCACTAATGCTTGCAGTCCTAAATGCCAGATTACCCAATTTAGTTGTGGGGATGTTCCCTGCCCTCAAGAGGTGGAGGTGTTGGAAAGCCAAGCCCCTAGAAGCTCAAAGAATAGACATGTTAGCTGAGACCAGTTGTCAATCTAGCCCCCTATTCTGTCTCTAACCTTGCTACTGCCAGTTGCTGCAGAGAGACTGAACAGAAGAGCAGTTTAAAGTGACCCATCCCCTAGTGCACAGTCCCAGCCTTTGGCAGTTGGTGCTTTAGGGACACCTGGAGTGTGTGGTTGCATACCTAACTCTTATTTATGGTCCTGTCCTCGATGAATTTATCTAATTTTCTGAACCCAGTTATACTTGTGGGTCTCATTGCCATGGGCTGTTGAGGACCAAAAGTTGCCTGTGTGTTGTGTGAAGAAGTACTTCCTTTTTGTTTTTAAATCTTGACTGTTTCATTAGGTGACCCCTAATAGTGTTACGTGCAGGGGTAAATAACACTTATTCACCTTTTCTATATCCTTTGTGATTTTATTGTCCTGGATCATATCCTGCCTTAGCTGTTTCTTTTCTAAACTGAACAATCCCAGTCTTTTTAATCTCTCCATTATGGAAGCAGTTCCATCCCCAAAGCATTTTTATTTTCCTTTGCACTTTTTCCAATTCTAATATCTCTTCTGAGATAGGGGTGACCAGAATTGTGTGCAGAATTAATGGTGTGCAGGCATACCATGGATTGGTATAGTAGCATTATACCTTGTTTTGTTATCCCTTTCCTAATGATTCCTGATATTACCATTTTTTTGACTGCTGCTGTACATTGAGCAGATGTCAGAGAGAACTATCCATGACAACTCCAACATTTTTTTCTTGAGTTGTGGCAGTTAATTTAGACCCCATCATTTGATATGTATAGTTGGGATTATTTTTTCTAATGTGCATTACTTTACACTCATAAAAATTGAATTTCACCTGCCAGTTTGTTGTCCATTTTAGTGCACTTACAAAATTACTCAAAATAGTTATGATCTGCAAATTTTGCCATCTCACTGTTCACCTTTTCCAGATCATTTATCAATATATTGAATAGCACAGCACAGGTCCCAGTACACTGCTGATCCCATGGACTCGGGCGGCTCCAGGCCCCAGCATGCCAAGCGCGTGCTTGGGGCAGCATGTTGCGGGGGCGCTCTGCCGGTCGCTGGGAGGGGGGCAGGCGGCTCCGGTGGATCTCCCGCAGGTGTGCCTGCGGAGGGTCCGCTGGTCCTGCGGCTTTGGTGGAGCATCCACAGGCACGCCTGCAGGAGGTCCACCGGAGCTGCAGGACCAGCGGACCCTCTGCAGGCACGTCTGCAGGAAGTCCACCGGAGCCACGGGACCGGCAGAGTGCCCCCTGCAGCGTGCTGCCGTGCTTGGGGTGGCGAAATGGCAAGAGCTGCCCCTGCATGGACTGGTCCCATTCCCTGCTCTGCCTTGTTGGCTCTTACCATCGTGCACAGGCAGAACCCTACCCCCCAAGACATGGAACCTCCCTCCTGGGTTGTTGTGGGATAGGGGTTCCCACATGGAACCCCCTTATATGGAGACCCTGTGCAAGTGCACACTGGTTAATCAGGGCCTGCCACTCTTATCCCAGAATGCACTGACCAACATCCTAAAGCCAAGGCTGAGATGTTCATGGATTATTCCTATTTATTGTCTTGCCATTGGTGGTTCATTCCCTTCCAGTTCCCCAACCTCTATGCCTGCCTATTATACTTCTCCTCCTACTACCCTTTATTTCCCTTTTCACAGTCTTGTCACTCCAAAACCCCCTTCTCCCCTGTGTCTAACCTGATTTACCCCCCTTAAATACCAAACATAGTACTACCAGGACACACCTGCCATCATTCTGATAGTTTTGTGCTAATATGTTTTATCCCTTTCATTTACCTTTTTATTTGGCATGGCTTTAATTTAATTTATTTTTTCTTTTTAATTTTTAGATTATAAACTCTTTGGGGCAGGGCGGGGACTGTCTGCCTGAATCCTTACAATGCCCATCTCAATAAGGCCTAGTTGTGGTAGCATTTAAGGACTCTCTTCAAAATGTAAATAAGTTCTAAAGATTCACTCTCTGATGTGGAGGGGATCTTCCTAAGACCTCCAGCAAAATAAATGGCAAGGAAATCAATTGATCTGTAGTGGAAAGATGGACGGAGGCAGTCCTGCTTTGAACTTTATGTATAAATTCCACAAGTGTTTGGAATGTGGGGGTTTACCATTGAGCCTCCAGATTAAGTGTCTATTTAAAGATAACAGGAACTCATGAATTTACATAACTAAAAATACATAAGATAAACATTAATTTAAATTTTAAGTGATTTGCTTAATTAGATTAAACAGGAAATTATCATGATTCCTTATTCTTTATATAAAATTTAAAAGCAGGCATAGATGGAGCTAAACAAAGGTGAACCAATGACCTCTCCCCTCCTTAGCTTGAAGCAAAATGCATGTTCTATGTTCATTTGCTTTGTCTTATTTGCTACAAGGAAATACATAGAGACAGATAGGCAATTACAAGTCATAACTGGGCATGGGAGGTTCATTAGGAAATGCAGAGGGAGGAGCACTTTAGCAAAGTGGTTTTGTACTATTTTAGCAGAGATTTTTTTGAGGTCATCCTGGTACTAGGGGGAAACCGACACCTGCCAGCAACCATAAGGTAACAATACACAACAGATTTTGGGATTAATAAATCTAGGCTTGTGAAAACTGGCTCTTCCTGTAGTGTCACAGAGAAGCCGACAGCCACCATAAACTGCAAGAGAACTCAGCTCCTTTGATTAGTCACTACCCCACCTCTAGCTGTGATGTGGGTTACTAAGCCAGTATCTGCCAGCCTGTTGCATCATAATCGGTACTAACTGATCTACTCTGGCACAGCTTTAAAAGATAATAAATGTGTTATATTTTTAATTATTGTCCCATGTATTTGTGCGTTTGATCTGATTTAGATTTGTAAACTTCAGGGGAGGGAAAGTGTGTCCCAGAGTAAGGGCTTTGCATCTGTAAAATTCCCTGCATCTGTAAAATGAGAGACAACAGTAACATAACCATAGACATGTTGTAATGGTAAAGATTTCCTTGCACAAAGCCCGTAGAGTAGACAATTCCATAGACAGCACAAGCTATGCCACACAAGTTGTGGCATCTAGGGCAGGTGTAGTTTTACCATGGGTTTATTTTATTTAGCTCCTGCTCAATGGGCTTGGAACTCTGTTAACTTTAACTGTTATAATTAATCAAAATATGCTTGTTGCTAGCAGGGTTCTAACACAGGTTCCTCAATGGGATTAATAAATAAATGGGATTTTTTTTCTCCCACTAAGAACTATAGTATAGAATATAACTTCTGATTCTCCGACAAGACTATCCTTGCCCTTTTCTAGAACCAAGCTAGTGACAACTCTCATTTGTAAATACCATTATAACTAGCAGGATTCTGATCCTACTGTGGATAGGATGTTAAACTGGATTTCTTTTGCTTAGCCATGTAATTTATCAGGCTGATCTAGTGACCTAGTAACAATTGTCAATCTTTTATTTTCACTCTGTTGCTCTTCTAGCCTGTAAAGCTGGCAACTGTGGATGATGGGATTATTCTGAATCATTGAGATTTAAACATACATGAATTTTTCATAACATGCACAGCACATTGAATGCTTATTCCTCATTAAGCTCCACCTACTGGAACTAGTTTAAATCCATGATTAGGAAACGCTGCTGCATGTATGGAAATTTCCACTGCCATGCTGTTGAGTCAGACTGCCAGTTGGGAGCTCATTAGCAGAACTAGCAGACAAATCTCGCCTCACCTCGGCCACCCTCCTACAGCTGAACATTAGGTCCCTCCCATCTATGCTGTTTTAACCATCCTTTATTGCCTAGGAAACCTTTCTGTTAGAGGCTTTTTTATATAACAACGCTGTTCTGACGCGAACTGCAGCAAGCATCTCCTATCTTTGTGACCACACAGGGCTTTGTGCATCCAGGGGCCTCACATGATTTGTGTGTCTAGATTCAGAGCACCATCACAGATTCTCCTTCCATAGTCCCATTTGCACTTAAACTCAGTGGACCACAGCTTTCATCACCCAAACCCTGTTTGGAAAGTTGTGATTTGACTCCCATCTCCTGGCTCATTTGTCCATGCACGAATGTGTGCGCATGATGGAGGGGAAGGCAGAGAAGGGTTGTTCAGAAAATGTTGTGGTCTCACAATAGGTGAAGGTGTTGGCACAACAGCCTCAAGACAGTAGGAAGTAGCCTCAAGTTTCATTCCTATAATCAGATCTGTGCAGCTGAGTGCTAATACCTGTACACAGTCCCCTGGGGTCAACTTCCCAAGAGGGAAGGCCATGTCTGCCCACCGCGTTCTCCCCCCCACCCAAACTGCAAGCCTCAGGCCGGGGCTGCGCTTAGGGGGAGGGGGGTGATAAGGCGATCAGCTCCTTGCTGGAGGTACCAGCCTCTTTCCGTTGCAGGGGGGGAGAGAGGACGGTCCCCCCGCTCCTCCGAGGCCCTGGCCAGGCCGGAAGCGGGAGCCGGATGGTGGAAAGAGCCGCCCAAGGAGCCCTGGACCCTCCACCCGCCCTGCGCAGCTCTTACACGGGGCGCTCCAGCTTCCGGCCAGGGTAGGGCAGGGGGCGGGGCCTCACGGTTCCGGCCCCCCCCGGTTTCCGGCGCTCTACCAGGAACCAAGTGTCCGTGCCGCGGGCAGAGCGGGGCGCGGCGGAAGCTGACACAACCCCAGGGCGTGGAGAGCCGGGACTCCAAGTTCAGCAGTAGGGGACGGGCGCAGGGGAACTACTGCGCACGCGCGGGGCGCGTGACCTTGCCCAGGCCAGGACGCAGGTCGCAGAGCGTTCTTCTTCCGCTCGCTGTGGTGGCTCCGTTCGCCGGCCGCCTCGCCCGTGCCCGTGCCCGATCCAGTGCGCGTGCGCGGCCTGTGGGACGTCGGGGCCTCTTGTCTTTCCCTTCCCCCCCGCCCCGGGCGCTGTCGGTACCATCGTGGTGCTGAGCGGTTGCTCGGGGATCAGGCTTTGGGGCAGGGCTCGGGCTGGGATCCTGGACCCCAACCATCCCCTGAAGGGGCGGCATCCGGGGCCCGACGTGGGCGCCTCCAAGATCCAATTGAGGCACAAGTTGGGGGTCCCTGGGGTGCAGGAGGGGCCACCCAGGCCTGCTGTGAGGGTCCCTGGGGTGCGGGGGGGGCACCCAGGCCTGCTGTGAGGGTCCCTGGGGTGCAGGGGGGGCACCCAGGCCTGCTGTGAGGGTCCCTGGGGTGCGGGAGGGGCCACCCAGGCCTGCTGTGAGGGTCCCTGGGGTGTGGGAGGGGCCACCCAGGCCTGTTGTGAGGGTGCAGGGGAGGCCACCCAGGCCTGCTGTGAGGGTCCCTGGGGTGCGGGAGGGGCCACCCAGGCCTGCTGTGAGGGTCCCTGGGGTGTGGGAGGGACCACCCAGGCCTGCTCTGAGGGTCCCTGGGGTGCAGGGGGGGCCACCCAGGCCTGCTGTGAGGGTCACTGGGGTGCAGATGCGGTCCCTCGGGTTTGCTCTGGGGGTCCCTGGGGTGCAGATGCGGTCCCTCCAGTTTGCTCTGGGGCCCCTGTTTGCCCAGTTGCGGCCCTATATGGGGGGCCCCTGCAACAGCACAGAGGGGCAGCATTGGGAGGGCAGTGAGGTGCTGCTGGATGTGTGCCAAAGGAGGCACTTTCTAAGAGGGGACCAGCAGCAGGCACTCACTTGGGATTCTTACCTGAGGGGCTGCCACCCAGGCTTTGGGCCCCTGGGGATGGAGCTGAGGAAGAACTTGGCAGCCCAGTGGTGGTCCTCGGTGGTGGTTTCCAGGGAGCAAGTGTTTGCAGTGGATTCTTTGCTACATCGTGCTCCAGGAGCGGGCATGCTGCCAGCAGGGGAGGCTCTCAGCCTGATACAGGTTGGAGCCCTGAGTGAAATCTTCCAGAATAAAGAATTAAACAAAGAGCAGATAACTGCAGCTCTGGAAAAGGTGCTAGGGATGTCTGGGGTGCTGCGAGAGGACCTTCTTCATGGTACGTTCTTAGTCTCATTATCCCCAATGAACAATATGTTTAGAAATTGCAGGCATGATCTCTCATCTGCTGGTTGGGAGGAAAAGGCATGTGGGTTACCTCTTTGTATTTATCCCACTGGATAAGATTAATCTGTTAACATGATTTACCAGTTGAATCTTCATGTTGTGATGCTGCCTCAGTGTGTTACAAGCTTGCGTCCTCATCAGGTACTGAAGCAGTGTAATCATGGCTTTCGATGCCTAAATGTGTATGTGACTTTTAACTGTTCTGTCAACACTGGAGACGGGCCTGTGAGAACTGAATTTTCCACCAGTTATGTCTGAAACAGCAGTCCAAATGGCAGACTGGTGCATGCAAAATACTATAATTAATGTACGGTAATTATCAAGTTGTGGTCTTATCGCTTTTACCTTTGTTCTCCCTTCTTGCTAAATGTCTGTGCTTTAACTTCTGTAGCTAAGTTAGAATTTAATTTTAATTATAATTAAAACTTAAAATACTTTCTAGAACTGCAGAAATGAATGATTTGTCTCGTGACAGGTGCTCTAGAACAATATATTAATTGTCTAGAATTGGTAAACAAGAAGCTGCCATGTGGACTTGCTCAGGTTGGAGTATGTTTTCATCCTGTTCCCGACATTGAGCCTCAGAATGACAATATCACAAGGTACAGTAATGAAAACTGACAAATCTCTGTTTATATTTAAACTAAACAAATGCAAGCTCATTTTGGATATCTTTTTGAATGCTATCTCTTGCTTTTCCCTTATTATTTTTAAAGGAGTTAACTTGCTGCCCTTGCTATTGTTTAAAGAATAGGCGAAAGGACAATGTCTTCCCTTGTATGGTTTAGCTCTGCCAGAACTGCAGGACAGTGGCTTGATTACTGGTTACGCCAGCGGCTTCAGTGGTGGAGAAAGGTATTTGATATTCACTTTGCCTTTGTTACTGCTCTTTAAGCTAGAAAACATTGTACTGCCTCTTATAGCATTTATGTTTTAAAGGCGGGGAAAGGCATTTTTAGGGGTGATATAGAATGATATTGCCAGAGATCCACCTCTGAACTGCAACCACTTATGGGGTAAAATAGAGAAATTGTGTAAGAGTACATAACAACACTGTCAAACTGTTTATAATGGGAATTGGAAAACACCATTTTAGTTTGGGTTTCTGTTCTGAGTGATTTTGGGGCTTGTGTGCTGTAACTGATGTAGCATTTTGGAATTCTAAAAGCTGTTGTTCTTAAATGGTTATAGGCCAGTGGGTTTGCACCTACATTTTAAGAGAGTTATCATTTTCAATTCAGTTAATATGTACAATAAGTGGACATTTTAAATCTCTAATTTTCAGTTTGCGATAGGCCCATCCAACTTCAGTAGCAGCGACTTTCAAGATAAAGAGGGAAGAAAAGGAAATCATTTGTACTACAGCTTTCCTTGGGGAAAGGAACCAATAGAAACGTTGCAGAGTCTAGGAGATAAAGAACTGTTACAAATGTATCCAGGGAATAAATCAAAATTACATGTAAGATTCAGTTAATTTTATTATATTTAAAATATTGCTCACTAGGAAAGCCTTATGAGATACAAATTTTGCTTTGGTGTGATCCAGTTTATTAACATGGAAATAAAATTTTGTTTTTGAAACAAAGGCAGTGTGAGTGGTTGGTAGCCTGTATCCATGCTATCTAGGACTATGATCTTATCAGGTTTCAGAAGCAGATAGGCCAGAGAATGAGCATAGAAACCAAACTATTCTCTGACTTCCAGAGCTGATCCTTGAAGTTAGACTTGAGGTACATTGACAGAACATAGGGAACAGTATTTCAGATTGTGGTACTGATTTGTTAAGTAGAGTATTACATGGTGCTGCAGGGTCTGCACTAGTTGCTTTTCCATGTGCGGTTTAAGGCAGGGGTTCTCAACCTTTTTCTTTCTGAGCTTCTCCCCCCCCCCAAATGCTATAAAAACTCCACGGCCCAGCTGTGCCACAACAATTGTTTTTCTGCATATAAAAGCTAAGGCTGGCATTAGGGGGTAGCAAGCAGGGCAGTTGTCCAGGGTCCCACACCACAGAGGGCACTGTGAAATTGAAGCCAAAGCCTGAGCAACTTAACCACGGGTAGTGGGACTCGGTGTCCCGGGCTCCAGTCCTGTGTGGCAGAACTTTTGGCGTTCTGCCCTGGGCCCTAGCGAATCTAATGCTAGCCATGCTTGGTGGACCCCTGAAAATTGCTTTCGGACCCCGGTTGAGAAGCACTGGTTTAAGGCTTTGGCATTGACATATGAAACCCTTAGAGACCTCCTCTTTCCCCTGCTATTCTGCTACAGTTGAGATCAGCAAAGGTGCTCAAGCTGGAGCCCGTTGGTGTGAAAGAGAGGAGGCTCCTGGCAAGGTATTTTCTTTGAGGAGTCTTTTACTTCTGAACCCAATTGCCTGGGTCTGAAATCCCTGCCTTGTTATAAGGCAGAGGTTCTCAAACTGTGGTCCGCAAGCTCCATTCAGGTGGCCCGCAGATAGTTCCCTCTAAGGTGCGCGCCTGGGTGGCCGCACACAAGAGAATAAGGGGCCACCCACCTAGTTAGTGGAGTCGCGCAGGCATGGCTCCACTAATTAGGTGCCTGTACCCTGGAGAAGATGAGATGGTGGCCTTGGGGGCAATAGGGGATAGGTGGGAGGGGGCAGTGGGGTGAGAAGAGGCAGTTGGGGGAATTTGGGACATTCAGGGCCGTGGTGGCCAGATAAAGAGGCCACTTTCCCCAGCTCCAGGGCTGTTGCTGCTGGGGAGGAGACCCCCTTCCTTCCCAGCCCCAGCTCAGGGGCCGTCACGGTGGGGAAGAGAGGGCACATCTATCACATTAGAAAGGTAAGACTACTGATATTAAAAGATGAGTTGTGTGCTTTTATTTGTAGAACAAAAAAAGTTTAATTGTGGATTTTTATTTTATTTTTTTAAAAATATAACACTTTTATCCAAAGCGCTTTACAATAGTTAACTAGCAGTATAAACAACATTTGGAAAGATCATTAAGTGGTCCACTGAGACCCTCAACAATTTTCAAGTGGTCCATGGAAAAAAAAAGTTTGAGAACCGCTGTTGTAAGGCTTATCTTCTTGGAGGGCTTTTGGTGAGATGTTGCTTCAGAGGCAGTATTTAAGGAAGGTGGGGTGCTTCTCTCTCGCTACAGGCTTCAGTTAGATACTGCTGTATGTTGTGAGGTTGCTCCTGCTTGTTGTTCTTTAATATATGTTTGTTTTAAATGTACGTTGAGGGAACCCATCTTGGGATTGGTACCTTGTGTTCATTCATTTAAATATTTATTTCTGAGGACTGCTACTTAGTGCATTTCTGTTGTGGTGTTTCTCCTGCAGGGCCGGGATGGAAGGAAGAGTGTTATTCCTCATGTGCTGTCTGTGAGTGGCAATCTGGACCAAGGAGTGCTAGCATATCTCTGTGATTCTCTGCAGCTCACAGAGAGCTCACTAACAAGAAAGAAAACTCTTCAAAGAAAGGTGACTTCTTAGTGTGTGTCAGGAAGAAGAGACTGTAAAAATAGGCTTACTAGTTAGCTACAAACTAAAACAGTCTGAGTGTTGTATCAAATGTGGCTTGCTTTAGTCTAGTCTGGATTTCTGTTTTGAGAGAACGCAAGACTGTACATATTGAATATATTTGCTAACTAAGCATTTATTTTTCATTATTTCAAAAACAAATATTCCTCAGGGTGGATAAAAATCAATGATTAAAAAAAAACAAACAACCTTGATCTTTTTCGATTTAAATCAGGTTTTTTTCCTCAGAAAGCATTTTATCAAAAAAATCCATCTAAAGATAGTTTTAATTAAGATACATATAGCTCAAAGATATCTCATCATGGAACAGGGATTATAAATTCTAATTGTATAGAATGAGACCATATATTCATGTATTGTTTAAGAAAAGTTTTTTTTCTAAATGAATTCCAATAGTTAATGGATTAGGGACCCAATCTTATTGGCTTGCAGGGGCTTCTGTATAGATGATTTAGGTTAATCTTTCTATCTACCCATTTCTGTCTACCATCAGAAATACTTAGTTTTGCAATTCTCAAACTGTGGATTTGTGTCTCCAGAGACAACATGCTTGTTAATAGCGAAAATGTTTTAAAATAAATAATATATAGAGGTGAGAAATAACAGACCTCAACCCTATTGTCCCTCTGCAAATTTGTGTACATAGAGTCAATCCCTTACCTCTCTCTAAAAGCACAAAGTTTCAAAAAGTTCAACGAATAGAAGATTGTTGGGGGCGGAATAGATCTGGACAAGAAGAAGTCTGGAGATAAATTTGAGAAGGGAGGGACAAGCAATAGAAACAAATGTGAAACTGTTTGAACAGCATATTCCAGAAGTCTTGAGGTCTTTCTGAGTGTAGCCTTCATTGATTTGAGATTTACTATACCATTCTCTTACCAGAAGGGAAAACCTATAATGGCAGCAGGCGGTAAAAGAGACCCAGTTTGAGAATATTTTAATGAAGTTTCTCTTCCTGTGAAGAAATATGTATTCAGGTTATAACAACCAAGAAGAATGCACTTTTATGTAGAAATCCATGATTAAATCGAGTCTTCCTGACTAGTGACTTAAATCAATTTGATTTAAATAAAATCCATCCCAATACTCCTATATATTTCACTAATACTCTTTTAGTTCTGTTTCATGTATTTACTGGGCATTTACATTAACATGTTTCTTGCAACATTGTTAGGTACTGAAGCTTCACCCTTGTTTAACACCGATAAAAGTTGCTTTGGATGTGGGAAGAGGCCCAACAATGGAGCTAAGACAGGTGTGTTGTAACTAAGCATTTAATTGTGGGAGTTGGAGTTACATGTAGTCTTGTGCTGTAATTCTCATATTGACTTTTTTTAAAACCTTCTATTCATGTGAGAAAGATTCTGCTTCTCCTTCATGGGCATGAAGAGCCCTCACTGCAGTGAAACAGCGTTTTCACTGTGCAGGATGTAGGAAGCCTCTGCAGAGGTCCATATTCCCTGCATGCTAGGAAGTGCCCTGTGGAATGTGTATTTGGGGGCAGTGGGCATGTCTGTTAGATCCACTGTGATTAATCCCACATGGAGTGGGGGAGCAGAAACATCCAGGCTTTAATGTCTGCTCTTCCTCAAGCTGTATTTAATAGAAAAGTAATATTGACTAATCTTTTTGGAGTTTGTTTATTCTGCATATAAACTAAATTTGTATAATCCTTCATAGTAGTCTTAAGGGTAACAATGGTAGGGAGGAAATCAGATGAAGACTTGACTTTTTTCAAGTTAGTGATGTCTATGTAAGAAATATACATGGGGAAAAGACCTTTTTATTTAGATATGCATATAGGGAACTATGTATAAACATGAAGATCTCTTAGCAGTCATGTTCTCTTTTGAGTGCATGTTTCTGTTAATTTATAAACATTATAAATGAGTTTTAATATCAGATACTACAGCCTGTATCGCTCCTTCTCCCAACATTTTAAACCTCTTAAGACTGTGTCTTCCCCCCCCCAGGTGTGTCAGGGGCTGTTCAATGAATTGATAGAGAAAGGAATTTCTGTGTGGCCTGGGTATCTTGAAACCATGCAGACACCTCTGGAGCAACTCTATGCAAAGTAAGTAAGAAAGAAAATATCAAGTGGAAAGATGGCTTTCCTTAAAGTAGCAAAAATGAATGTGATTTCAGTATAATGTCATCAGGTACAGTAACCAAATGACTGAAGGTACTAAAATACAGATCGAGACTTGTTAGAGATATCAACATTTAAAAAAAAACTTGAATTGGTTCACTTTAAAAAGTGAGAGATTTCAGTAAACTTTTTATTTTTTCATACTTCAACTATTTGGTTGGTTTGTTTGTTTGTTTGGGGTTTTTTTGCTCTTCAGTTGCTAATAAAAAAAATTCAGGAAATCCCATCTGAAAACTGTGGTTTCCTAGAGTGAATCGTAAATCTACTGAACCAGCTTACATCCAATTTTGTATCTGGACTGACTTCTGCATTTCATTCTTAAGTCAGTTGATTTGAAACCGTTGTTATATAGAACCCAGCCCTGCAACCGATACCAGCTTGAGTCATTCTCATTCACACAAGCAGTCCTACTGAGTAAGAATTGCTCATGCCAATTAAGTTTGCTAGAACTGGCCCACATCAACCTACAAAACATAAGTAGATTAAGGAGTAAAAAAAAAAAAAAATCTTGATTGTGCTTTTCTCTCAACATTAATAGAGGTTTCCAGCAAGAAACAAATACATACTGTTTTAACATAGCAAAGTTAATAAGTCATGTTCATGTACAATACTCCTCAAAGCATGGCTGATCAGCTAGTAAATAGTGGAGAAATGATAACGTTTTTCTCCTGTGAAAAATGTCCCTATTGTAGGTTACTAAATAAAACTCCCCTTTTATTGCAAAGGAATCTAATAACTTACTGCAGTTAACTAGAGAAGATCAAGGAGCTGAAAGTAAGAAAATAGGCATCTTCATATTGGACACAGAACTACATACAAAACTTGAACATATACATATCGCTCTGGGATATAACCCCAATATGAGTCTGCCACACGCCAAGGCAACAATACTGTAACAGCAGTAATGAGTACTCATTCTTTGGCAGGTATGATGAGATGAGTGTCCTCTTCACAATCTTGATCAGTGATGCTACTCTGGAGAATGGAGTGGTTCAGCTGAGAAGCAGAGACACCACCATGAAAGAAATGATGCATATCTCTCGATTGAAGGACTTTTTAACTAAGTACATTACAGCAGCTAAAAATGTATAAATTAGAACCTCGCTAATAAAAGGAATTTTGTATCAGTGTTTAAATTGATTTCCAAAGTGTCACACTGACTCAGTGGCACAGATGAAGTACAAGCCAGGAATTCTGAGTCACAGTACCCTACTCTGTTGCTAGATACCATTCATTCTTATTTATATGAGTGGGGAAGTACCCGTGATATCCTCCAAAACTGATGTTGATAAAGGTTTCTGATGCACTCATTCTCTATCAAATCCAAATCCTCTATGAAGATCTTCCAGCCTGCACTGCTAAAAGAGGCAAACCCAGCTCTGTCCATCATGGGTAAAACAGGGCTAATAATGCTCATCCGGAAAGCTTACCAATTGGAGAACTTTCACAGCCAGGAAAACTTACCCTCATTTTAAATGGCAGGCTCAGGACACCTCTTCCAGACTGTACTGCAGAAAGAGGCAAAACCATATCTATCCACCACAGGTAAGGCAGGGATAATCCTGCTCAGCTGCAGAGCCTGCTAGTTTGATAAAAGTTTTTTCTGACTGTAGAAGTTCTCTAATTGGTAAACTCTTCAGATGTGCATTATTAGCCCTGCTTTACCCTTGATGGACAGAGCTGGGTTTGCCTCTTTCTGCAGTGCAGGCTCAAAGATGTGTCCTAGAGGATTTGGTCTCCTGGAAGAATGGATATTTTCAGTAAGTTGGATAAGTTTTCCTTGGTTGAGAGTCTGGCTAATGCACATGCTGCTGATATATGGTGACAAATGCCGGTCTCTGCTGTAATGGGAAGATAAATGGGAGTTGAGACTTTCAAAAGCTTAAATGTGGAAAAGGTCGATTGAAAAGCAAAGCCATTGGATGCATTGTTTTTTAGAGAAAGCAGTGTTTGTTAGGAGGTGAGTGTGTTTCTCTACATGGCCTCAGTTTTCCAGTTCAGTCTTTAGACTGCTGTCATTTCTGGCTTGAATATAACATTATTAGGTGTTTCTTCTGCCTTTCAAGGATACCAGAACAATTTGAAGAACTAAGCTGTAAACATTTTATTTCAAGTAATCTATTAATGTAGATAGGAAAAAATTGTTTGCTACAGGGTAAGTGAGGAAGCAATATGGAGTGGGTAATTGGTCTTATACCCCTAAGTATTGTAGCTGGGATCCAAATGTATAGGTCTGAGTTGAAATGGCTGTGGCAGGGAACTAGTCAACTCTGCCAGTGTTGAGGGGGGTCATGTCAAGTCCCACTCCCCAAAATGGAAAAGACTGGGGCAATGCCAGGCAAGAGTCCTGCTCAAGTAAAAAACTTGTACTCCGGAGTCCTGGGAAGCTGCTCCCTGGCAGGTAGCAGTAGTTGGCAAGGCAAACAGTGGCTCCTTTAGGGAGACAGCTTGCCAAGCAAGCAGTTACTGGGACAGATTTTTAACTATAACATAGTTAAGATAACTATGGCTAAACAAGGCCTTCTTATTCTCTGCTTATTTAAAATCCTGTTTTATTCCCTGAAATTCCTGACAAGCACAGGAGCAAAACTCTCTGTGTGAGAGCCTTATAGCTGGACCATGTTAGCTAACTGTTGGCTTACTCCTTCCTGCTGAAACATCAAAAGAGTAATGCCAGTGGAGAGTCGAGTTGCACCACCATGTTAATAGTACCTTTTTTAACAACTAGTCCCATTAGTTCCAGTGGCATTACTTGTGGAGTAAGATACTGTGCATGAATAAAGGAATCAGAAATCTGGGCATCAATTAACTTCTTTTTCTAGCATGTTTTGTTTTTCTGTTTTGATCAAACTGGAGTCTCTAAAAGTCAGGAAGAGGAACCCATTCTTTAGTATTAGCAGGGGAGGAGATTAGCATCAGCTTCTGACTACAAAATAAGTAGGATGGGGAAACTAGCATCTAAATGTTTGCTTATGTGCACAGTGATGCTAGCAAAATGTACTGGAGTAGAGGTTCTCTTTAAAAAAATTTTATATAATTCTCTCATGTAAATCAGAGAGGAAACTTACCTTGTTGCGTTCCATCTCTTACGATGACTTCAGAGTAGACAACTGTAGTATCTGCCCTCTTGTTCACTAAAAGTCAGAATAGACACTAACTTTTTAAAAGTCCACAGTAATCAAGCTATATTTAAACATACCTCTTGTAGCTCAATAACTAATGACACAAATAGGACAGTTTCAGAATTAAGCTGTTGCATTTGGGATCCCAGAAGGTTCTTGGTAGTTCTTTTCAGGTCAAGGATTCTAACTGGAGTGAGAAGTTTCTCTGTAGCAGGCAGTCTTAACTACTTATTCCACAGACCACTTAATAAAATAAAGTTGGCTGTTGGGTTTTTTTTTTTTTTGTGGGGGCCACTTCACCCTCCCAACACTATGATTTTCATATTTAATCTTAACAATTCCTGATTTTTTTTTTTGAGGGTTTGTTCAAGTTAGCTATTGTATTCTTGTAAAGATTTTTACCCTTAAGTTATTTGTATGTTCTCTGAACCTTAGTTTCACCTTAACGAAGATTTTTGTGTGGGAATTCATAGGCACTCATAACATCCACAAGGTGGGAAAGTATTATTCCTATTTTAAAGATGATAAATTGTCAAAGAACTCAAGTAGTCACTGGTCATACACTGAGTCAGTGTTAGCCACAGGATTAGTTCATGGGAGTTCCTGTTAACCAGTCCCTTGCTCAAACCAATAGAAACACCCATTCTCCCTTTAAATAAACAACCTACCTTGTAGCTCCAACCCAGTAGTCTAGAGGCTGGTAGCTAACACTTGAAGGCAAAATGGGGGCATATTTTAGTGTCTGCCTGCAATGAATTCTGGTTGCACTCTTCTCATCTTCAAATGCCCTTTGAATGCTAACCACAAGGGATCTATCTCCATGGGGAGTTCTGCTTAATCTCTAGAAAGAGGGAGCATGCAGTGAAAGTGGTTTATAAAGAGTGAGACTGGGCAGTTGTCAGGCCCTACTGCAAGTGGACATTTGACTATGCTATCAATGCACAGTGAACTCCAAAATGCATGAGGTAGTTTTGTCATTAATCCACAGCTGTGTTTGGGATACACACATTTGTGCTTAAATCAGTTTTTATTCCATTTCCAGAACATTAGTTGTATGAACTTGAAAATGTGAAATGCTTCATTTTGCCTGTGGTCACAATCTAAGCCTTTTACCTTTCCTATCTTCCTCCTCTTTTCTAATCAGTATGTTGGCGTACTCCACTTCTTCAGATTTAGCATACTCTGAATGGAAACAAGTGAAAAAGAGTTCAAGGTTCAGTTGCAGGAGATTACAGCTTGGTGAATTTAAGCTTGTGCAAGCACCGAGACTCAGCCTGTGGTATAAGACCCCCATGTGCCTCTCACAGAGTCTGCATTTGTTCTCCCTCTACATACGCTTGGACAGTGCAAGTTGAGGACACTCTACCTGATGTGAAAAATTGCAGGGAGTGCACAGCTAATGGAGCAGAGCAGCCAGAATACCTCCCCATTCCTCCTAGCAGACAGGTGGAGGTAGAAAGAGGAAAAACACCCATTTTCCCATCTTCATTCCAGTAGCTAGAAATGGGTTGTGAAGTTAGGGAGATATCCTCCCTTTTTCCCAGCCTCCAAATGGGGTGGGGGAGATAAAGTCTTCAGTCACGAGACATATGACACAACTTCAAGATAATCCTGGCATGGTGTCTGTCCTGCAATGTTTTTATTATGGGGTATGTTAATCCACACTGACAACACAATGTTATAACTAACGTTATAAGTTTGGTCATGGGTATTTTTAGTAGGTCACGGGCAATAAACTAAAATTCACAGAAGCCCCTGACCTGGTCTTTTACTAAAAATAGGCAGGGGTAGGGAAACTTACAGTATGAGCCCTGCCACTATGGGCCGACAGCTCCAGCCCTGGGGGCTGACCACCAGACTGGGGGCCTGGCTGCTAGCTGTTGCCACTCCGGTCCTGCCACTGCTCCTATGGCTGAGGCTGACTGCCGCTGGTCCAGCCTCGCTGCAGCAGAGGAGGATGACAGCTGCTCTAGCCCTGAAGTCACAGAGGTCTGTTAAAGTCATGGAATCTGTGATGTCTGTGACAAAATCTTATCCTTAGTTATAACACAACATGGAGACACTATGTCAGCTGTTGCCCAGTTATTTTGTGGCTCCATTTTGGGGGAAAGTGGCTCTGAATCTCTACAGAGTTGAGCAACACTTGAGAGTGAAGAACTGAAATATACGCTGAAGAATACAAAGCAAAATGCAGAAGCTGTGCAATTGTTTTTCACTTTTGCTGGCAACCCAGAATCCTTTCCGTGCCCTTTAGCAAGGGGCTATTGTGTAAATCTAGGCTCTGTGCTTTACTTACTAGTATTTAATTTTCTCTTTGCTTTGTGGTTGTCACTCCCTTACCAATACCTCCACAGCCACCGAAACATGAACTTTCCTTTTAGTTCTGTCCTGATTGGACCTGAGAGATAGTTCAGATAAGGTTCTAAGGATTTTTCTAATGAATGTCATTTCCCAGGCTGCAATTTGGCTCTTGGGCTGGCAAGAGATGCACATAGAGGGCCTGATCCTGAGAGAAGCTGAGCAACTTCCAGTTAACGTCAATGGGAGTTCTGTTGGGTCAGTAACTTGCGTGTAATGATCACCCATCTTCCCCATTTGAGACCAAAAGGCATCATCCATAAACTTTATCTAGGACTAGTTAATCATGTCCTGCATGTGAGTCCCACGACTAAAGAAAGAGCAGTTTGGAATTTACCAATCTCAGTGTATGTCGCATAGGTTTCAGACCCTGTTGCTTTGTCTGTTGAAACAAAACCAGTCGAGGAGCCTGTTGACTTCAGTTTTCCTGCAAGATGTAAAGAAAACAAACAAAAAATTATTCAAGTGATTAAAAATATCAACTGCTCCAAAAATGTATGTCCTGTGATTTTTTTGGGGGGAGGAGGGGGCGGTTGTTAGATATTTTAAACAATGTTATAGTCCTGATGAACATCATTCTACTATTCATGCCTCACTGCATCTTTACTTCACGTGGTGGTAGGGGAAGAGGAAATTGCTCCCAAAGGCAGCAGGTATTGGTGATATATCATGGAGTCCTTGCAAAAAGAGACGCTTTCCTACTTTAATTTTGGACGCCAAGGCCCTGATTCTGCAAACAGTTGTGGACGTGAGTAACTTATGGCATGTGAGCAGTCCCATTGACCTCAGCAAAAATACTCATGTGCAAGACGATAAGCACATGTGTAACGTTTTGCCTTTGGGACCTAAAATGTAGCCTGAAAACACGTTGCTTTGGTATGAAGAGAGATACTGGCTTGGAGGATAGACTTGGTGTCAATCAAAAGATGGAGAATGGTGCCTCTTTGTTCTTAATACCTTGCATTTATATCCACCCTGTATTTATATATGTATGGTCTCACTGAAATGTGGCCTCTTCTAGCATGGAGAGCAAAAAGGAGTCAGCCCACTAGAATGAGGAGAGCGTTTTACCCAAGGGCAAACTTCTCTTAAGAAAAGTGCCACCAGATCTGCATTCACTCAGAAGAGATTGGATATTGTTTTTCTAAAGGCTCCTCCTAAAGATCCCAGTACAGTATTTACCTCAAAAAGGTGAAGAAATAAGTTAACCCTAACTGGATTTAACTCAGCACTTCCTGGGAATTTTGATGTTACCATCCTGAAGCTTATATTATTGGGCCATCCCCTCCAGTTTAATGGGAGCTGGCCAGGAGACACCATCTGGACCAGGCATCACTGGGAGTACTGAGACCAGCTGCTAAGAAATGGGGAGGCCTTAGTGTGTGATGTGCAGACAGGAAACTAAGCCTTCCATTTCCAAGGACATAGAGTGTAATAAGGGCCTGAAGCACTATTTTACAGTGAAAATATGGAGAAGCAAAAAAAACTCACTTGCTTTACACCAAGGCAGGATCAGAAATGGAACCAGTAGGGCAGTTGCTATCACCACCAGCAGAAACAGTAGCACAAGAAAAATGGAGAGGGGATAGGAAAGGCCATCCTCTTCTGTCAACAGGAGAAAGAGTGTTTGTAGAGAGCATGAGCAGGCATGGCAAGATGTTACAAGTACTTATCTTTCTATTAAAATGAAAGCCCAGCCTTTCCTATTAGTTTGGAGAAGTGGAGTAGCAGTTGTTAATAACACTGACTGTGGCAAGGTGAGGGGTCCTCACCTGAGCCTAGAGAGGAAAAGAACTGGCACCACGCTGAAAACCTACAGATGCAGAGGGGGGAGTGTCTGGGCACAATCCTGCCACAGGAGGTAGGGATTTAGCTTTAGGCTAAGATGTCCCGCAGGTGTACAGGATGAACTCAGAGAAAAGCCAGGGAAGGCTATAAAAGCAGGTCTTGGAAGGATTAGATTTTTATCAGTCAATGTTGGTAACGTGAGTTTTATCAAACACAAACTGATGAAAAAATATTTCCATCGATGATAATTGAAATTTACAGACAGGCAAAGTAAGAAAAATGCTGCTTGAGTTTAATTTGAGGATATTTGCTTTGTATATTTTGATGTGGGGTGGTGATTTGTATTTTAACATTTGTAAAGCTTTAGCTTTTTATATCTCAGTGTCTATTGTAATTAAATAATTATTGTCTGACTCAGCTGTTGTCTAGCCCCTTCCCATAACTCCACACAACTGAATATTTAAATAAATAAAAATCCTTAAAAATAAACATGGATATTATCTGTTGAAATTATATATACACACACATGCATATAGATCTAATTCTGCCAAGCCTATATAAAAGTAACTCCTTGGTAGTGTCCCTTCATGCCCTGTTCTTAGAGTGCTGGTTTACAGGCTGAGTTGGGCTCTGTTTAAATGAAAAGCTCTGGCTTTGTTTCTTTTGTTAAATCCATGCACCTAAAGAGTAAAATCTTGGGGGGGAAATTGTGGAGAGGGCTTATCCACAGCAAGCCAGGGTGTGAATGTACAGCTCTCTAACCTTCTGTGCCCTAAGATGCCATGTGGCACCTGCTACCCCAGTTTACATGGACAGGCAGAGATCATTAAAAGCTCATCAGATGCTATTAGTAATAGGTAGGACAAACACATACCTGCTAGTGTAAAGTTGAGACTGTTGCTATATTTTGTGTTATTGGGGATATTATTTTCAGCTTTGCATTTATAGTCACCCAAGTCACTTGAAGAATTGATAGTTACATTTAACACAGCTGCAGCCTTCCCTTGCATAGATATTTTGGATAACATAGTCTTCCTTCCTTTAAAAAATACATAGTTGATGGGAGAAGAGCCGTTTTCTGAGTGACAAGACAGTGTCACATTCTGGCCTATCCTCACTTGGGAAGTAGTCGTGGTCAGCACTGGTTTGGACACTGGATCTGTAAAGTAACCAGTGGAATACAAAAATAAGTACAAGGCAAACATGAGATTTAAAACTGAGACCTGCAAACAAGAGAACAGCTCCTCAGCTGACCTAGATCAGTGTAGCTCCATTGATTCCAATAGAATCATGCTGATTCACATCAGCTGTGGATCTGGTCCCAGTTCTAGACAGGGGCACACTCTGTTCTAGAACACTGTTCTCTACCAGAATGCCTTGCAGGATTGCTGGCTGCTGCTGCTACAGGATGAATGGATTGAAAAGTATATGGCCCTATCCCTTTGAAAGAAATTGCATTCTGTTTTAGAACTCTTCCTGCTCAAATGTGAAGGTATTGATAGCAAGGAAGGGGGAAGTCACATGGCAGCACAATCCTGAGATGGTCATGGATTGTACTCTGCAAGCTATTTTGTGCATATGCAGGAACAATTATACAGTAAAACTATAGGGTCAGATCTAGGTGGTCTCTTACACATGTGCAGGGTGCAGCTTGTGTGGCCCGCTTCTGACTGCAGTTCTGGCTGCCAGAGCCCTCTCTGGACTTGGCATTTGCATGTTAATGCATAATATAATTTTTAAATTGTTTTTAATGGGTTGGGGAGGGTTATGGCACAATGCTTGTGCCCAGTCCTGCATGGTGCTATGTGTCAGACAGCCGTGGGGTTGTGCCTCCAGCTGCTCACAGGATCAGGCCAGCTGGGATGGATTATTATGAACACTCATTTCCTGATGTTGAAAAATGTAACAGATACACACAAACTCCTACCTAGTAACGTAAAGTTGAGACTCTCGCTGTATTTTGCACTGTTGGAGATTCGATTTACAGCTTTGCATTTATATTCCCCCAAATCACTGGCAGAACTGATAGTTAGGTTAAACAGGGCTGGGTTCCTGTCTGTCTTCGGTATAGTCGGCCACAGATTCTGACTTCCTCTAAAAAATGTATAGTTGATAGGAAGAAAGCCACTGGTGGATTGACAGGACAGGGTCACATTCTGGCCAATTCCTACCTCCAAGCTCTTTTGGAGAGATCCAAACTCAGGGTTAGACAGTTGCTCTGGGGAAAAAAAAACATTTCTGAGTAAAATAACAATCCACAAATAACTTCCACCCCTCTGGCAGAGAAATGCGGAGAACTAGATGCCCAGGACATCAGGGCTGGGGCAACACCTGTCTTCCATGGAACCTCAGTTATTGGACTCCATAGTTATAAGACCCAAGATTCAATATACAAATATTTTCCTGTCACCTGCTCCAAATTTATCTGTCATTTCAGCTGGGGAGTACAGTCCTTCGCCGGGGGAGATGGATAGGTAATGTGTCCATAACTGGGCTGTATGTGTTTGTGTCCGTGAAGAGTTAGTGGAAAACTGAATGTGGATTCCCTCTTTAGACAGCGGAAAGGGGGACTCACAGTATTACCAGCCAGAGTTAGACTAAAGGTGGAGGTGTCCTGTTTCTTATGATGGCTCAAGTCATCCTCAACCCCAGTCAGCACAAAGCATCTTGTGCATCAGAACAAGGCATCAGAACAAGGAGTAATGGTCTCAAGTTGCAGAGGGGGAGGTTTAGGTTGGATATCAGGAAAAACTTTTTCACTAGTAGGGTGGTGAAGAACTGGAATGGGTTACCTAGGGAGGTGGTGGAATCTCCTTCCTTAGAGGTTTTTAAGGTCAGGCTTGACAAAGCCCTGGCTGGGATGATTTAGTTGGGTTTGGTCCTGCTTTGAGCAGGGGGTTGGACTAGATGACCTCCTGAGGTCCCTTCCAACCCTGAGATTCTATGATTCTATGATCTTGCATGATGTGGCCCTGCAGTCTGAGTAGGAAACATCATGCTAACCGGATCACCTGTCTCTGAATGGAGTTGTGATCCCCGTGTCTTGGGAGGCCCTGGCAGCTGAAGACTTGAGCATTATCTGAGCTGATCCTGCTGAATGAGATACAGAGATTTATCCAGGGTGTAAGGAAGGGGGCCCCAGCCTGCCAGCCACAGAAACATGATTTACCAATGCCCAATCACATGCCTGTGATTTGGAGCCATTAGTTTATGAAAAGTGATGGCTGAGATTTATTGGTCCTCGTGCTAAATGTTAACCAAGACAGCCTCTCGGGCAAAAACATGTTGATGTTTGAAACATGAATTGATCATATGGATTATTACCTGTCTTCTGAATATTTTTCATTGGAAATATTTCTTTGGGACAATGGTTTTTAAAACTAGCGTGCCAAAGAGCTGATGAAGTTAGAACCCGAAGAGGGTAGAGGGGAAAAACCTGTTGATGCTTTTTTTACAAGCTAATCACAAAGTAGGCAACTACGTATGTGATCTGAGTGAATTCAGCAAAACTTCCTCCTGATAAATGTTCTGAGCCAACCAGGATGTGGTAATTACATATCTAATCTAACTGGCCAACATTATGCCAGATCTTTCAGAAGGTCAAAAATATAAACTAGTTCTTTTCAGACAGCCATAGGCAAGAATTTTCTTCTTGCAGGTAACTATGGCATTAGACAAATGAAATAATGGTAAAGTAAAGTACTCCTGGGCAGCATTTTTATAATTACAGATGAAAAAATGTAAACACTTTAGACCAGGTTTTCAAAAGAGCTCAGTTCCCCAAAATTCCCATTGACTTGAAAAATGAAGGTTATTCAGCACCACGGATAAGCAGACTACATAAAGTTGAGGCATCCACATTTAAATATATATTCTTTGTGTATCCCCACCTGTAAAATGGACACCCAGTGAAACTAACACTAAGAACCACATCCCATAGCCAAGCCCATGTTAAGCAACCTCTTTCCAGCACACTCATGGTTTCCAGGGGAATTTAGTTTGACTTTCAAAGACTAAACTAGTGGAGAATGTTGCTCATCCCTTGGGTGGTCACTCACCAGACACTTCACTCTAATCATCATCATCATGTTCCTATTATGTCTCTGACATTTAGGGCAGTGACGAAGCTCCTCCATTCCTGTCTATTTCTGGCAAGTCTTTCAATGGTTCCCCAGCTGTGTCCAGGTTTTTCAGCTCGGCTTCCACAGCTCTTCGCCATGTTGTTTTCTGGCAGCCTTGTTTTCGCTTGCCTTCAGGTGTCCATCTTGTTGCTACTCTGGTGATGGAATCAGTTTCCAGCCGAAGCACATAACCGATCCATCTCCAACGCCTTCTGGCAACAATGGTGCTCAGATCCTCTTGGCTGCACTGTGTCAATAGATCTTGGTTTGAGATTGTTCTGGGCCAAAAGATACAGAGGATTTTTCTGAGGCAGATTGTATGGAATGAAGACAGCTTGGACATGTCATACTTTCTCTTTCCGCAGCATTCTGCACCATAAAGTAGTGTTGAAAGTACGCAGCTCTGATAAATCTTGAGTTTGGTTTTGGTGTTGTATTTTGATGATTTCTAGACTGTGTTTGAGCTCCTGAAGGTGTTCCTGGCTTTACTGATTTTGTTCCGGATGTCCTGGCTTGTTCCATCGTCCTGGCTGAGGGTGCTGTCCAAGTATGTGAATGTTTCTACATTGGTGAGAATATAATCCTCTATCTGTACTGGTGATGGTGAGGCAATATTAAAGGTCATGATATCTGTCTTATTGTGGTTGATTTTCAGTCCAGTTTGCTGGCTGAATGCATTGAGTTGTTTTTTCTTGTATATGGGGTTGGATATGTGATAGGAGAGTGACATCATCTGCGAAGTCCAGGTCTTCAAGGGATGAGAAGAGTGTACATTTAATGCCTCTTGGTATGTCTTCTGTTGTACGCTGCATTACCCAGTCGATGGCAATGTTGAAGAGGATTGCAGACATGACACACCCCTGACCTATGGTGTGCAGAGATGAGGCAAAGTTTATCCCTGACGTACTCCTGTTTTGACTTAAAAACTGAGCTCACTGTGATCAACACTGCATGTAAAGTTGAAATAGAAGCTTTTGATGACATTGATTATATGGAAAGGAATTCCATATGCCCGCAGAATGCGCCATAGGCTGGTCCTGTGAATGCTATCAAAAGCCTTCTCAAAGTCTATGAAATTTATGTAGAGTTGTCACTGCCATTCTAAGCATTGTTCTATGATGTTTCATAGAGAGAAGATCAGGTCTGTGCATCCATGCCCTTTCTGAAAACCAGCTTGCTCTTTTCTGAGAATGCTATCAGCTGCCTCTGATATACACTGGACTATAATCTTACATAATACTTTGCTTGGCACAGGTAAAAGTGTGATACCACGCCAGTTATTAAAATCACTGAGAGTCCCTTTCTTTGGTATCTTCACTATAACCCCATTGGTCCACTCATCTGGCACTTCTTCCCTTTCCCAGACTGATGTAAATAGAGGGGCCAGGATAGATGCTGTTAATTTAGCATTTACCTTGAACAATTCTGCATTCAAGTTATCCTTGACAGGAGCAGGGCCATCCCTACCTATGGTGGTGTCCTATGCAGCCTGAGCACCAGAACCCTGCTGCAGAGGGAGCAGCCGCTCCGCTGTGGGGCCAGCCCCTCCTTGGGCAGGGACTGCGCTCGAGGGTGGCAGTGGGAAGCAGAGCGACGCGGACCCAGCCTGCTCCACGCTCCCAGCCCTGTCACTTGGGGGAGGGGGCTTGGAGGAAGGGGTCAGACCCACCCCCGCACTCAGCAGTGGTGGTGGCGTCGGGAAGTGGAACAACACGGTGGGAGCTGGCGGAGCAGAGCGGGCTGGGGCCGGATCGCTCTGCTTCCCACCACTGCTGGTGAGTGTGGGGGTGGGCCAGCCCTTCTGCAGGCTGTGTTGATATCAAAATCTTCTTTTGCCTCCTGTTCAGCAATTCTTTGATGCAGATGAAGAGATCAACAAGAAGTGGGACAAAGTAACAGCAATTTATAAACAGAGCAGTGAAGCCTGTCAAGGCTACAGGCGGAAGAGAAGGAAGGAGTGGATTACACCCAGCACGTGGAATGCCATAGAAACCAGATGAGTCCTGAAGAAAAAGGTTTTAGACACAAAATCCCAGAAGTTAAAAGGCAAATACCACGAGCAGTATAGCCAGGCACACCGGGAGGTCAAATGCCTTGTGAGAGTGGACAAATGGAATTATACTGATAATCTGGCAAGACAGGCCGAGGAGGCATCTGCTAGTGGTGAACAAGGAACCGTTTACAAAATGATGCAGCTTATCAGTGGTAAACAGCAGATACCAACAAACACTCTCATCAGGAACAAACAAGGCCACCTGCTAACAACTGAAAAGAACAAGAAATGCGCTGTACAGAGCATTTCACTCTAATAGAGCTAATTTAATGCACAGGGCTGTGCTGAGGTTTATGCTCCAAGCCTGGAAGGGCTCTACGCACTAGGTCCTCAATGGAATTTCATACACAGAGGTTTATAAGATCAAATCCTCACTGAATGTTTGTGAAGTGGGTAGAGACCCTTCACAAAGGTTACTATGGAGTAAAGCCTCCTTCTCATGCTCACCTTGAAGTCTCTTAGAGTTTTGGAATGGGAGGAAGATCGGCTCCCAAGAGTACAAACTATTTTTCTCCCTTATGGGGAATTCTGCACCTGCCTTCCTAGGTACAAGGTAGAAATTCAGAGGGAATAAAAATAGCAGTGTGCACAAAATATTATCAAAACATTTTACACCCATTAACTGATCCTCACAACACCCTTTGAGTAGCTTCTCAGCATGACAAGGTGCTCAGAGCAGAGTATCTAGAGATGGAAAAGACCTGCTAAATCCATCTTCTGGACAGTGCGGGATTGCTCCCTATTTTACAATTACTAGTTTGGACTGTTCCAAGCAACGAGGCTTCCTCCTGTCCCTTCCAGCTTAATAATCTTCACACTCAGGAACACTTTTCCTGCAATTCAGATTTTGTGTCAGGAAAAGAAGAGAATGGGCTCATGCCCTTCAATGAGTCTTAACCTTGGGGGTCCACCCTGGGAGTATGGGGAAGAACAGTTGCCTATGGTGTGTGGAGATGAGGCAAAGTTTGTTCCTGCATGGAACAATCCCCAAAAGGGGATCCTCATAGAGTTCTTCTTCTTCACCCAAAGTTCCCGTCCGTGACATGGACATTTCTGTGGGAGGAGGAAGTCCCAGACTGTATTTAGCTGCTCATGTCCTAGGAAAGGCTGAACCATCTGTTTTCATTTCAGCCATCAGTACATGGCTGCTAACTATCAAAGTAAAACACATACCTGAACACAGAAGGTAACAGATATAAAAAATCTAAGCCAAAAAAGCTCTGCTGAATCATTATAGCAATGAACGTAGTGTATCTAAAGCTGTGGGGAAAAGGGCATGATCCATTATTTAATTAGTTGTGAAATAGCATGGGAAAATGTATATGGACAGTATTGTAATGATAGATATGCAGAGTTATGGTTGTGGGAGCAGCTTTAACTTTAGCCTACCCTGACTTTGGAATTCTTAAGTGTCTGACAACTTTCTGTTAATGTAGTTTTCTTTCATGGAATCATCATAAACATAACTGTAGAAAAAAGTCTGCAAACTCTTTCTATAGGATAATGCTGAGCTCCAGTCCATGTAAATCACAGTATTTCAAATCCTAGTTCATATACAACGCTGCTTTCCTTTCTAGAGCCAGCTACAGTACATACAATAGGGAAACAGTGTTATTTTGTTCAGTGATTCTAGCGGGCTTTTAAAAACTTTAAACATTTCTAAATGTACACACAGTCTATCTAGCAAGGGAAAAAATTCACGTAACTATCTCATTCCATGAGTGACTAAAGAGAACAAGGAGAAAAATTTGTACAACATGGATTTATTCTGTTTAATAATGACATGAATTTTTTTCTAAAGGGTTCGTGTAAATAACAAAATGAAAAATGAAAACTTACCGTTATCTGTCTCATTGGATTTTTGACTCTCCTGAGTGGATTGAACTAAAAGAGAGAAGAAGAACTTGAGCAAAATTAGTCAATGGTCCATCTTTGGAATAAGATGCAGTTGATAAATAGCAGATCCATGGCTTACAGCAGGGTAGGAGGAAGAATGGAATGATCATGAGTTTAAGCATTTTCTTATAAAAACGAAGTGCGTACTGAACAGAGGAAATAGTAGTTATGCTGGTAAAAGTCTCTTTGATGGGGACGTGACAAGAGATTTGAGGAAGTTCAAATTACGGATGTTGCTGATAAGATTTGCATAAACGCTTCTGTGCTCCTAGAATCAGTCCAGATTCTGCCTAGCAGAGGCAATATTTTCCAGTGGTTAGAGCAGAGGTCTTAGGTGTCAGGACTCCTGGGTTCTGAACACAACCTAAGTGCTTAAACACAATTGTTACTAGAAGGCTTCTAGTATGGTTTTCTGACCAGTGTGATCAGTGATTTTTTTGTCTAAGGGCTGGGTGTGTTAGAACAGTGTTAAAACACAGCCTGGGAGTGGTGCATATCTATAGTAGAGTTTGGCTAGTATGGTTCTCAGACAGAAACATCCCCACCCACATTAGCTACAACCATATTTAACCACAATTGGAGCTAACATTGGGTAGATCCCCGGGTGGACAGGACCTTGATGGCAGCTTTTGTGCCAATGTAAGACAATGGTGTATGTAGGCCATATGTTTGAGCGAATAATGTTGTCCTAAAATGAAGAGAGAGAACTCTAATCAATCCTGTAATTCTATTTAAAGGAAACAACATATGCCGTGTTTCTGTATTTCTGTGCCATTCCTCAGCAGTGTCTGAGATACGACTTAAAACATACCATAAATACCAAAGGCACAGAAGGGAAAAGTTAACATTTTGGCACTGTCTTGGTTACACAGGCCAGGTTATCTGAGAAGTCCATATTTGGTTGCACCGTAACGCTAATGATGAATGTTTCAGGCACCCGTAAGTGGTGTTCTAGGTACCTTACAGTTGAAAACAGGTCCAAATAGATACAAATGTACGAGGGTAACCCTGACTCAGTGGTGTTTTGGAAATAAACCTTGGGGCTTTTTTTTTTTTAAATACAATTTATAAAGGGGGTGAACTCTGATATCATTCTAAGCTCTACAAACATCTTACAAACCCAGAGCCAAAAGAGGCAAGATATGAATATATGAACTGTATCTGTCCTACTTCTTCAAATCCTAGTTCCTATACAGTGCTGCCTTCCCTTCTAGATTAAAGGGAGATGGTGGTAGAGATGGACCCTGAACCATGCTATAGGCGCTGGAGTTCAACGCGTTTGGAGGTGAGTGTTTGGGACCATCTCTGGAAGGGAGCCAGAAGTTCAGTAAGGGGAACTCAATGTCTTCTCAAAGCCGCATTCCCACTTCATGGAAAAGCAGAATTTACAAATGTTAATTGAGGGTAGGTTGTTGGAAGACCTGGCTTCCAGGCCTGTCCCTAGCCATTTTGGTGCCCTACACAGCCCCCCTGCAGGGGTGTGTGTGGCCCCAGGCCTCTGTGGGGGCCCAGGCCTCTGTGGTTGGCGGGACAGGAGCAGGCTTGGCGGGCACGGGAGGAAACCGCCCCTCAGCGCAAGCCAGTGTAGTGGAGCAGGTTGGGGCCGGGTTGCTCCACTTCCAGCAGCCCGGCAATTGCAGGGCGGCCTGACACCGCATTCACTGGGCGGCAGTAAATGGAGTGACCCAGACCCAGCCCGCTCTGCTCCCCTGGCTCCCAAGCCTTGGGACTTGGGGGAAGGGGAGGAACCGCCCCCCCACCCCCACTCACCAGCGGCGCATCTGGGAGCCAGCTGCACGGCGCGGGCTGGGGCCGGATTGCTCCACTTACCGCCACCCATGAGTGCAGAGTGTGCCCGACCCCTGCTGCAGCCGCCGGAGAAGGGGCGAGAAGAGGTGTGGTGGGGATGGAGCAGGGGTGGGGGCTTTGGGGAAGGGGTGGAGTGGGGGTGGGGCTAGGGCGGAGCAGGAGGGGGAAGAGGTGGGGCTGGGGCTTTGGGGAAGAGGCAGAACAGGGGTGGGGGCAGCTTTCCTGGGTGGCTCAGCCGGTCGGGGGATCGGGCTGGCTACTGGAGCAGCCTGCAGCTGCGTAGGGCACCAGGAAATTTGGGGCACGCAGCTGCCTACTTTGCCTGTGGGGAAGGACAGCCCTGCTGGCTTCAAAGGGACTCGTTCTTCTGCCACTTACAGCAGTGTAACGCCAGTGGCTAGAGTGGAGTTTTGATTTGCAGTGGTGTAGTGTGTAGTGCAGTTTTGTAACTCTAGGAGGAAGGAAACAAGAGGTTGATATTGGTTGCTGGGTTACTGTGTGGCAATTGTGGCGAAAGGAGAATGTGAGGGGCCAACAGCTGTAGCCAAAAGGATGTGCGTCAGTGGGGATGTGGGGGAAGATGACCTGGGGCTGCAGGGAAGCCATTGTGGCAGACCTGACCCTGAAGAGTTTTTAACATTATCTGTTGCAATGAGTGACCATCTGCCCTGAAAGCTGCAGTAGCAGGAAGGGTTTACAGTGGTGCATCAAGGGTAAAGGCAGAGCCCAAACGGTGTGTTAGAAATAAGTTTAGTTCCTATCAGACAGTCCTTGTTACAGGGGGATCTTTCATTAAAGATTAAATACAAATATTGTTGGAAAGACATGGGGACGTCCTTGTGATGTGTTGGCCACTGCCCTCTGCTGGATGGATCAAGAGCTGCTTAATTGTGTGTCAAGGTCTGTGACAGGTTTTCAGATGAGCCTAAGCCCTTGTCTAGATAAGATGGTTTGACTTGAATCACTTTTTAAACTGGTGCAAGCCCCTGTGTGGACCATCTTATGTCAGTTAAGAGTGGTTTATTTCAGTGTATTTTAAATGGATCCCTAATCAATTTAAACTAAGCTGTAATTAATCTGGTTTGAAACACAAATAGTGTCCCTAGAGAAGGTTGCACTGGTGAAAGAAATAAGTTTAAAATCACATCTTTAGTTATACAGTAATAGTGAGACTTTCTTATGTAGCAAGGCCTAAGGGAGTTAGGGACCCCAATCCTGACCATAACACTCTTAGACTCCTGTGTAAATAAATAGTTTCTCCTTTAGCTCAAGTGATAGGGGACTGTGGCTGTGGAACAAGAGATTCTGAGGTTCTGTCCTCACTGTGCCCCCAAAGTTCTGGATGGCTCTGGTGACCAGGTTGGTGACAGCTGGGAAGTGTTACGCCGACCTATATTTCTCACACTATAAAGTGGTTGTACTTAGGGCAGGGAGTTTTCAATTGGTGTCCTTAGTGCTGGTCTCAATGGATGATATGTTTAAAAATCAAAGCAGAATTTTGCTTGAACAGCTACAGTGCAGAGAGATGGTATTTGAGGAAGATTCACTCTATAGCCAACATACTAGAAGTTTCTGTCTTTCTAATGCAGCAGAAAGAAAATCATAGAAGTGTAGAGTCTAAGGAAAGAAATAAGAATATAAGAAAAGATATTATCCAGATGCTTAATTAAAAAAAAAGAAACAGATGTTTTTGTTCTGGCTATTTCCATTTTGGGGGCATATCTAATTTGTAAACAGAGACCTAGTACATAGCATTCCTTAAATCGCTTGTGGGGATTTCTCAAGCACGTTACCATAGCATTCAGGCCCCAAAAACCTTTCAGCTGTGATTATTTTATTGCAGAGACAAGCAAGTTAGGATTTTACAAATATATTTTAAAACAGGAGAATGGTTAGAAGCTTTGAGGCAAGTGTGTGTGTGTCCATCTACTGATAATCAAAATTAAATGAATGTTTTCTCTGTGCTTCACAGTCCCTCGATTTGAACTGAGTAGTTATAATTTTAAACATTGATCTAGTTTCTAGGTCCTGTTTATAATTTTGAAACTATAATATGCTCTGCCATTGTTTTACTTAGTGCAGCTAGGTCAAAAATGCATAACATAATTTTTTCAACATATTTTGCCCCTTTTCCTGTTTGAGAATTGTCCACAGACAGATCATGTTTTGCATAACAAGTTCAAGAAAAATTATTTACTTGAATAATTCCTAGTTATAAGCAGGTCGTTGCTAGTCAAATTGTTAACTATTTTGAATAGAACTGTAGGCCACTTGGTATGATAGTGTTCCCTGCTTAGGGGTTGTTTTGGTTTTTTGTGCAAATACTCACAATTATTAATTCTAATTTCCCATTCCATGAATATTTTGCAACAGTTGCTTAAAATTTGGTGTTTTGATTAATATTTCTGGTAGTAGGGTTGTTCACCTGAATCACTGCTGAAAAAGAACACAAAAGGGACCCAAACACATTCAAAGGGAATTTGTTTAAACATTCAAATGAAAGTTTATAGAAACTTCTTTTGGAGTATTTGCCTTGTGCTTGTAAATTATATTCATATACCTATAGTGCAAAAGCCCTGGTAGGTGAGGTTAAATAGGGGCCATAAGTAACAGTGCTAGGTTCCCTCTGGCTCCTTTGTTTCCGCAGGAGACCAGTGCAGCGAGCCCTGCCAGATGTTTTGTTTTCAGGCTGTCTGCACACTCAGGCAGATACCTAACATCTTGGGCAGAACCCAAATGAATCTGGAAAAATAGACACACCCTCCCCTTTTCGATTCTGCATTTGTCTCAAAATCATAGAGCTGAGTTTAGATCCAGGGATTTAAATCCAAACCCTCATGAAATTCAAGAGGAATGAGTAAGGGTGGTGGTGTCCGTGTCCACCAGTGCAAGTGCATCTTTTAATCATTGAGATTAATGGAAAAGTCCCCACTTGTTTTCAGACTCTGGCAGATGCTGCTACATTGGCTACACTCGGTTTATGCTTTCAAGGTTTTCTTCCCAATCACAAGGGCTAGAAACATTTATTTTTTAAACGAAAGCTGAGATTCTGGCATAACCACATGACTCTGGAGGTGTTGCCTTAGGCAAAGTACGATAGTGCCTTATGCCTTAACCCAGCCTCTCCTGTGTGTCTATATAGAGTCCAGCCCCATCCTGCTTGGGGCTTTTTGAGTGCTTCTGCAATACAAATAATCATTACAAACACAGATGACTACCACACCCACTTCATACAGGCACTGATCAGACGTTAGGTGGTAATAATGACTTTCACCTGCCTCAGCTAGATCTGAACTGATAACTTTGATGTGAAAGGCTCAGTCTCTTATTAGCACCCTTCTGACCCATCCAGTGCCTTTTCAATTCTATTTTATGTTGCAGTTTGAAGGAGGAGCTGTAAGATGTCAGCGATAATAGGAGAAACTCTAAATAAAGCTTTCAAATATATATTGGTTTAGCAGAGATTAGTATTGTGGTGACTGGAATTTGTTTCCATTTTACTAGTGATAATTTTCCACTAGGTGGTGCCATTGTGAAATGTAATATTATTGTTAGGCAAATTTTTAGCACTGTAGGTTCACTATAAGTCGGTGGTCCCCAAACTTTTTCGATGCCCCAGTTTGGGGAACCCCGCTATAAGTTGCAGAAAGCTCTTTAGACTCCTGGCAGAAATGTCCATCCCCTAACGAAGAGGGTAAGTTCTTGATAAACATTCAAATCAATGCATAAAATTGAACTCTGCCAAAGTGTAAAGAGACAGTTTTTACAGTAAATAAAATATTCAAATGTCACACTCTCCAGAAAAGATAATATGGATTTTTCAAAAAAAAAAATATAGCTAGAACTAACCCAGTTAATTCTCTGATTGGCCTGTGACTTGTCTAAACCTGTGCAAGTATCCTGCACTTCAGACAACTCTATAAATTAGAATAAAGGTCTCAGTGTAGTAAGGGTCACCGCTGGCAACGGACAGATTAGGATCAGAAATTGGTGGGTTAGAAATCGAGTCATTTTAAAAATAATTTAAAAGCTAAGACAAGTATACACTGGGCCTATTAAAGTTAGTGGCAAAACTCTCATTGGCTTTAACAGGTGTGGAATCAGAGCCACTGTCTCTTATATACTGGGCAAAGTTGGGCAGTGGGGTTTGTTTTGCAAAAACAAAATAGAAGCTTGTTTGGCTCCACATCATATTTCAGTCAATTCCCTCACCAAAGTGCAGATGAATGGTTCTGGATGTGGCCCATCTCAGCTGTGTTGCACTGTCTGATAGAGCTGTGGCAGGCTGCAAGTGCTCTTTGGATTTGCTCCTTCCCATAGCCGTGTGCTGGTACTGGAGGCAATGCACTGAAATGTCAAGGCCTGAGGCAGAGCCCCACAGAACTGAAGGAAGGGAGTGGGGCCCACTGGAATCATCATGTGCTCAGCGTAGAAAGTAAATGTTGATCCTGATAACCAGCAAGGCACTGTATTGCTTAGTGGCTGCCTCGTGCTGCACTCTAAATGCTAGCCTGGGGGCTGGCAAAAATAAATGGCTGAAATGTGGTGTGAACTCTGAACTTCCTTGTCTTGTCATAGGAAACAGGGCAGCTGAAAAGACTGAACATTTGTGGGCCAAAATTCCAAAGTTCTTGTTCACCATTTACTTAGTCCTTACTCAGGCAAAATGTCTTCGTTGCCTTATTCAGGCAAAGCTCCGTTTCAAAGAGATGATGTTGCCGGTGGCTTATTTAACTAGGCAAATACCAGCAGAAAGAGCAAACCAGAAGCATTAACAATCAGCAGTTTCCAAATGAGAAGGACTGATCCAGTGGCCATTATAGTCATTAGATCAATGGTCATTGATTTCACTGGGCTTTGGGCTTTCATCACTTTGCCATCTGGCTCAGAAAGTGAGCTGGGTTTGAAATGCTTGAAGTCAGGGTGTTTGTGGATGCAGTATCTTTTCCACACCCTACTTGCCCACAAGTACAGTGGATACTGGGTATGGAAGAAACTTTTTCTTTTGATGCTCTCTTAGGCCTTCATTCTAATTCTGGTACAGGTAGGAAAGGCCTCCTGATCAGCTTTGTCTGACACGGTATCAGACATTCCAGATAAAGGTATACAGAATGGAGACCATAGGGAATGTGGGAAAATACACAGGTATATTACTCCCCAGCCCAGGTCCAGAGGTACCCAGAAGCCAGGGGCGGCTCCAGGCCCCAGCACACCAAGTGCGTGCTTGGGGCAGCATGCCGTGGGGGGCACTCTGCCGGTCGCCGGGAGGGCGACAGGCAGGGAGCCTTCAGCGGCATGCCTGCGGAGGGTCCGCTGGTCCTGTGGCTTCGGTGCAGCCGCGGGACCAGCGGACCCTCTGCAGGCACACCTGCGGGAGGTCCACCGGAGCTGTGGGACCGGTGACCGGCAGAGCGCCCCCCGCCGTGCTTGGGGCAGTGAAATGGCTAGAGCCGCCCCTGCCAGAAACTACTAAATTGGGGTTCAGATCAATTTAATTAAAACTGGAGATGGGCCCAAGACGCCCTGGTCTCCTGATCTCTGGTTTCAAACTCACCTGTGTGGTTTTGGTTCTGAGCCAGACCAAGAACCAGAAGGGGTCTTTTTTCCAGAGCCATCTGGATGCTTTGCAAAATGGTGGCACTCTCAGGAGATTGTTAGATCCTCTGAGAGGTCCTCCATTTTGGGCTGAAGTCTCCTGAGAACAACTCATGAAGTTTTGGTGACACTGAACCTGAGCTCTAACCCTGGTTCATCCTCAAGCCAGATGTCCAACCTCAGTCTGAACCTAGAGTCATTTTGACCCACTCTAATTATATTATATTAGCCTACAAATACTTTCTTCAAACTCCTTCCCCCCTCTGGCGTTAAGGGGATGTACCACCTTTGTCTTCTTGTGGGAAAGGCCGGTTGGTTTGTGCAGACTTTTGTACATCTGTGCTGCATTACTTTAAGGGGCTGGGAAAATCTCCTTCCTTCCTATTTTTGCTATCAATAGCAAAAGTTTATCAGTCTTTGTTCTCCATCTGGCATGCAGCCTCCTCCTCTTTTCCTCTACCTGGCTCTGGAGACCCTTTGCTGGAGACTGGCCAAGTTTACAATGCTTTGTTGTAAATGTATTTCAAGGGAACCAGGTTAAGGAGAATAAATACCATTGCTAACAAGCTAGCTTACTTCCTGGTTATTAATTGCTATGGCTCCTATGGCTACTATGCCATTTCCTCTGTAAAATAGCTAGTTGGGGGCTTGCTAATGTTATTGATGTATCGTTAATCAGATGAATATTTCCTTCCTGTTCCCTGTTGCAAAATACCACACTTATGTATGTTATGCAAGGACTATAGCACTGAAGGCTATTGACTTGGGGAAAACAGTTCCCATTGACCCCAAGAGAAACAAAGGGGTTTTCATGTAAACAATGAAGCTTATGAGAACCATGCCTCTCCATTTTCATACTTCCTTGATTATAGCACTGATACTGTGGTCAAACTAATCAACCCTCATAGTGCCATTGGAGGTAAACAAGTATGTATCATGCTCATCATAAAGACGGGAGAAACTGAGCCATGGAGAGATTAAGGCCTCAATTTTTAAAAGTAACTAGTGATTTGGGGTGTTTCAGTTTTGGGGAACCTAACTCAGGAGGGGCCTGATTTTCAAAAAGAGTTGAGCATTTGCTTGGTGAAATTCAGGCTCTCATAATGTGTCTCAGTTTAGGCACCCAAAATCACTAGTTGCTTTTGAAAATTAAAGCCTAATTGACTTGATCAAGGCTGTACAGTGAGTCAGTGTAAGAGATAGGGTTAGAGCTCAGGAGTTCCCGGCTCCCACTTCTGACCTCAGAGCAAAAGTCGATTGGTTTAAAAATGTACTGATGTACTGAGGAAGGGAATATTATGGACATTGCACATGAAATGCACTTGTACCCCACCTGGTAAATTTAGATTGCACATACTGAACTGGCCAAGGTTGGGAAAACGTCATTATTTTCTTTTTAATGTTAGCCTAACTTTAAAAAAAAATTCCTTTTATTCAGCACTTTTTTCTAAAAAACCACACATCCCACAGTCAAGAATGCCAGAGGCCAGATCTTTCACAGGCAGGAAGCAAGGCAAGTTGATTTCAGTTCTGAAGAAACCTTGGCATAAACACGCAACACGGAAAGGCCTTGGCTGGACTAGAATTCCTTTAATGACATTCCCCCCATTGCGATTCCTGCTGTATTTCCACCACTTGTAGCAACGACGTGAGCGCGAGTTGTAGCCACGCTGCCCACAGCTACCACTGGGTTATTTACACCTGCTCTGAGGAGAGTCACATGAAATGGTGGTTCAAATGCCAGCGCTGTTCCACACTAATGCTCCCATAGTTGCTATCATCCAAGGAGTGGCGGAGGTAATAACCATGGCGGGAAACTCTACAGGGAGAAACAGCTAGTGTAAGCCAACCCAAAGATACAAGGGGTGGGGCCAGATAAGAGAGACTCAGTATGTTGTAGACTGAAATATGAATTTTTGCCTTAGCTTCTCATTTTCCTGGCTTGATGCAGGGCAGGTGACCTCTTGGGGAAATTGCAAGTCTAAAATGCATGCAGGTGTCCTGCATTGTTCCCGACATCAGGAAAAATTGAAGGAATATTTATATGTCCTTAGTGGTCTAATCCAGTTTGCCAGGAGTGGTAAACTGTACTAACTGTTACTTCCAATGAGAGAGAGGAAGAGGAAGGATTTTTAATGCATAAACAAAATGTTGAGAAATCTGTGATTTTTGCAGAAGTCTCCCCGGGGTAGTTACATCACTTACTAAATTTGCTTATGGAGCCTGAAGAGCTGTTTGTTTGTAGAGCCAACAACTGTGGAAGTACAGGGGCGGGGCGGGGGTACTTTTAGAGCTTGTTTGAAGATAGAGTTGCCCTAATGCAGTAGTTCTCAAACTTTTTAAAGCTGACACCCCTCCATCCCTTTCAGGAAGTTGATATAGAAATGACTGTAAATATCCCTCTGTAGACAAGCCCTTCCTTTCTTTCTGAAAGAAATCTGTGACTCTAGAGAACAATTGAGAGCTCTGGCCATGCTCCCTTCCCTGTGGCTTGTCCTTCTCGCACCCAGAGGTTGCACTCCATCTTTTGAGAAGTGCTGTCATTGGATGGCTGAAGTCCACTTGTGCTCTGCCTAGAATGCTGCTTGGGGGACAGAGATTATTTGTGGAACTGGGATAAGAGAAATGATGCATGGTGTAGAGGAATGCTGGTTGTGGCTATTTTACAGTGATTATTATGGGTTTCTCTGTTCTGACTAGGACTTTCCATGAAAGATACAATAATAATTCAGGTATTTACAAGAACTGCAAAATTTGATGGTCTTTTGAATCATACTTTAAAATATTTGGGTTCTCAATAAAAAAATTAACTGGCCTTAAACAGTAAATGAATATTTTTGTGGATAATGCTGCAGTGAGGCAAGTTGGATAATATTACAGTGAATCAGATCTCATGCTGCATGGTATAAACTGTAAATATGGTGGTGTTATTACTTAACATTTATATTATGGTAGGACTAAAGGCCATTGTGCTAGGTGCTGTACAAACTATATATATATATATAATACGGCAGTCCCTGTATAACTGTCCTCTGAAGCATCAGGTATTGACTAGAATTAGGCCGAGCATCATTTGTTACTGCAATAGTTTGATCAGGCGTGGCAAGTCCTGTATAAATCAAAAGACTGCCAACAGATTACTCATCCTGTTGAAAAACGTTATCTGTGAGTGACCACAGTCTCTGCCCTTGTCATCTGGACTGAAGCTGAATGACGCTCCTTGTATTTTGCCTTGATTACTTTTTCATAGGCTTTTAGAGAACAACTAGGTTCCAGTACCTCTCCCTCCTGGATTTGCTATAGTCCAACAGTTGAATAAAGGTCTGATACTAACCTATATTGACCAAGTTCCTAAAGAAATTTTGCGTACGTTTTTGAGATACTCGTATATTAGTTTATTTAAAAACTGAGCAAAATATTACACCTCCTTTCTGTGTCCTGTGTAATAACAGTAACAAACTAATAATGGGTCAGATCTTGAAGTCCTTACTCAGCTTTTATTTCTATGTCAGCATAAAGTGGACATTTTTGTTCATGAAAAATTCACCCTTCCCTTTACCATTAAAAAAAGTTATGGGAAAACCTATAACCTTAAAGCTGAGATGTATATAGATTATCTATCAGTCACAAGTGGCTGTTTGTAATATGCAATAAACTGAGTCCAAGAGAAAAAAAGTTTAAGCTTTCTCCTTTTTTTTTTTCCGCGGTGGGGGAGGAGGGTGGATTGGGGGGAAGAGCTGGCAATGGAGAAGAGAGGAACCTGCATATGTCATTGATGGTTAGTGCTGACTGGTATTTGCACTACAATTTGTTACATAATCATGTCTTAGGACTATATATATGATTATGGGTGAAAATATGTTTGACTCTGTGTGTGTGTGTGTGTGTGTGTGTGTGTGTATAATGCACCATCTAGTTCTATATATGTATATGTGACTAATATCTCTCTGTATATTTTTAGTAAGAACATTAGGATTTGGCCTAGTAATGGGAAACATTTTTTATGGGGGAAAATGGTAGTGTTATGACCAAAGTGTGCGTGTGTGTGTGTGTGTATTATACATACATACATATGTATGTATAAAGGCCCTAAAACGTGACTGTGACAAAATCTATAAAGCAAACTCTGGCCAACCCCAGCCATCAGTGACGTGTGCTGTTTTCCTGAGTTCTGCTTTTATCCCTATTTTGCCAAAACAGAATTAGAACAAAGCCTGAGTTGCTGCAATGGAATATTTTCTATTGGATGTGGATTAATGGGCATAAAAAACAACCACTCCCATGTTACTTTCTACATGTATGTTTGCAAATCTTAGGCCACGAGAAGGGTAACAGGATATGAAGACCCATAACTGGGGCTAGTGATGGAGATAATGAATCCCCTTATGTATACTGTTAAGTTGTTCAATTTTTTTTTTCTTTCCCCCAACCTCTGGCCAGAGTCAGCGCATGTTTGTTTTAGCTGAAGTAACTTTTTCCATGGGCTCTGCTGACTACTCAGTATAATATCCTCTCAGAATCTCTGACTCCATTTGAAAAGACAGGGTATGAACTTTCAGATCTCTTAATTCAAATCCATACTCTGAACTGCTACTTCTGCAAAGTGTCACGTAATTAAAAAAACCAAGAGAGGCAGAAAAGAGCTAAGGGAAACCATTTCTCTCTACTCCACCTCCCGCTTTCCTTTTGCTGTGGCTAAGCCTTCCACTCCACCTCTCTTTCTGCCCTTCTCCGACTCTTGTTTTGGGACCATCTCCAGTGTTACCGTAGAGTGACCAGATGTCCCGATTTTATAGGGACAGTCCCGATATTTGGGACTTTGTCTTATATAGGGGCCTGGTACTTCCCACCCCCGTCCCAATTTTTCACACTTGTTATCTGGTCACCCTAGTTACCAGCTCTGACTGTTCAAAATTCATGAATCAGGTCTAAAAAATCATGAGATTTTAAGACTAAACACAACGTTTTCTTTGCATTCTGATTTCTGAGGCTTTAAGGGTTCACTTTTCTCCAGAACCATGAAGACTTGCCCATTTGTATAAAAGGAAAGCCAAGTGCTTCACATGTTAACTACAGTAACCGGTGCTTTAAGAAGAACCCTACTGATCATGAGACTCATTGTAAAATCCAGGGACCTGTCAAAACTGCAATTCCCACCTGGGCCTGTTGCACAGTTACTGTCTTCTGTACATCTGGGATGAAATCTGGACTCAGCTGAAGTCAATGGCAAAACTTCCACTGACTTTAACAGAGCCAAGATTTCACCCCTGCTGCATTCAAATCCCCCCTCAAAACATGCTTCCTCCAATGTACAGGAAATGACTTTGCATCTATTTTATGAAGAAAAAATAACCTTAAAACCTGCTGCAATGAAACTAGCCTCCAGTTTATCTGTTCAGGTCAGATCCTGTGATGAGTTTGTCATGGGCAGACCCCTGTGTCTGTGCAAAGCCGCATTGAAGTCAATGAGTCTGTGCAAGGCCCCTGGGATCTACCTGTGTGGAGCTCATTGCAGAGGCAGAGCATTAAATTGCAGACTAGATGGGGCAGTTTACTATAATTAACAACGATCTTTCACATTTCTATGCACTTTCTGATATATCTCACACAGAGCACAGATAACTGTAATAAGAAATGACATACGTCCTCAGAGCTGCGCAATCCCCTTGTGTCGCTCTGATTGTGTAACCAAAGCATGATGAGATATTGAGACTTCCTGCTTTGTGTGTGTGTGTGTGTGCTTTTAATCAATAAAATATTGCAGGCCTGATTCTGTGCTGACTGAGGGCAGTGAGAGACTTTACCACTGCCTTCTGTGAGAACATGCTTGGACTTTGCAGAAACTTTGACAGAATCATATTCCGTCAGAATATGCAATTCTGCTGAAACTGAAACACTTTGCAAAATTAGGTCAACTTCACCAGAATTTCATTTAGGAAGAAAATCGGGGAAAAATATTCCATCAAGGTTGAAACATCCCATTTCAACATTGGAACAAAACATTTAATTTTTGTTTTGAAATGATTTTTGTTTCAAAATGTTTAATGTTGTGTCATATTTTAATATAATACAATACTTAAATGGAAACAAAATGTTTTGATTAACTCAAAACAAACATTTTTCAGAATTCTCCTGCATGAAGAATTTTTAAAAAATTTGTTTTCATTCCAATTTTTAACAAAGCCAAATGTCAATCTCAAAATGCTTCTCCAAACTGAATTTCCATCCTCCTCACAGCTCTAAAGTAAGTTCACACCCTGGCCCCAATTCACCATTTCCCTGTACATTGTGCAAATGTTTACACCCATTTTACCTTCACATTGCACTCAATCCCTCTCTAGTTCACACCCACTGAGTTTTAATTTCAATGCTTTAGGCTCGAAATGAAACATGCTAAAATCACAAACTTCAACTTGGTTTTCATGTCTAGAAACTGCAGATTTCAGTGCCAAAAAAAACCCCAGAAAATCCACAAATCGATCCTTGTTCACCTTAACCTCACCCTAGAGAAGGTTCACAAAACTTCCAATCAAATTCCCAGAGTCAAACAGCCTCAAACTTTTGGAAAATTTAGCTATGGTTCTGAAATTTGACCTATGAGCATTGTTGCCAATGCTGGTTCAAATTTCTAATAGGAGACAGATCCCAAAACCAGACAACTGTGTGGATTTGGGTTTTATGAGTGTGTATATTTTGCACAGCTTTAAATATACCAGATAAAAAACATTAGTACACATTCATTTTTATATGCACAATGGTAATCTGCATTAGGATCTCATTGCTCTAGGGGCTGTACCACTGTATTTGCTTAAATGAATGTAACTTGCCACGGTACCTACAGTGGAGCCAATGCATCACAGTAGAAATTTCAGTCCCATAGAGAGTGCAGCAAAACAGCCTTTGTGAGCAGCCATAGTAGGACAAACACATAGTTATGCTACATATCTAAATCCATTCTGAAAGGGTTTTCAGTGCCAGGAGGAAGAGGAATAGTCTACTGGGAATCCAGCAAGATCCAACAGTAAATGTAATCCTGATTTTAAATGGTTAAGCATGACTTAAAAATATATGTATTGACAGGAGTCTCAGGATAAATGTCACTGGGACTTCTTGTTTTTAATACACCTTCAGAACCTAAACAAAGCAATTGAGTTCAATGGGTCTCTCAGGAAAAGACCAGTCACTTCCTGAGGAATAATCTGCCTGTTAGCAGCAGATAGATTCTCATTGTTTGCCACTTCCACTTTCCAGTAATGAGAACGATTACTTGACCAATATCTAGCCAGTTTCTGCCGAAGTTGTGGAAAAACCTACAGTTTTTCATAGCAAAGTTTTTCAACTCAAAACTTCTGTGGAGCTTTAGGACTGTGAGCATAACCAACCAGAGCTGATGATCACTTTATTCTATAACTAGGTGACTGCTCTCCAACGACAAGATGTATTTCGCTGTGCTGGTGATTCTCTTACACTGTAAGTTCACTGTTTAAATGTTTGCATGTATTTTTGATGTTGTCCTATTATGTATGTTTTCATCAACCTGAAACAAACATTTTTCAGAAATCTCTGTCATGAAGAATTTCCAAATTTTTGCATTTTGTCCTTAAACTCAGTCTTTAAGCTTTGAAAATAACATTTCCTCTCACTTTTCCAGGTCCAAGTCTAAAAGCTCAAGATGATGGTGAGTTGTGACCTTTCTTCTAAAATTCTTGATATGCCAAAGACTTAATTCTGCTCTGGTCTCAGTTACTGTGGCGTGGATCTACAGGGGAGTTATTCTGGATTTGCAGGGATATAACTCGGAGCAGAATTTGACCCATGTAAAATGATTTAACTTGAAGTCCGTTTTTGTTTAAAAAATGCCAGAAAATATGTTTAGATGGTTAGTTAGAAACAGAATCCCATCCAGATATCTTGGGTAAAATCCTGACTCCACTGAAGTCAATGGGTTTTTTTGTAGGATTATTTATTATATAAGATTCTGTATTGCAATGATAAATGTTCAATGTGAGTAAACAGCATTGGCGATATGCAATATGCAAAGTTTTCAAACATCTTCATTTAGTCTTTAACTCAAAATATTGGCAAAAAAGACCCTGACGGGCAGTGTTTGCTGCTGCAAACTGTGTTTCAATCAGCAGTGTGCTGCCAATATTTTTTCCTTCAGGGACACCTCCTTTCCCCCATAAATCTCATTTGACAGGGTTCACAAAAGAAGGGATGGAATGGGGAATCTGGTAACTAGCGCTGTCATATTTAAACAAAGCCGCTGTCTCGTCCCCATAACCCAGGCGGGAGGAGAGACCATTTGGTAGATGTAAATCAAGGGTACTTGCTGGATGTATTTGCCCTTTGTTCTGCAAAATATCCAGAGAGTTCTGAAAGTTCAACATGATGTTGAACCCGTGAAACTGGGTGAAGCGGGTGATAGCCTTGTGGGCTATCCTCCTTCCTCCCTTATGCTGGGAAATGCCTAGTACGGTCGGGTCCATTCAAATGCAAAAAAGATTTTCAGAGGCCTTTTCATGAGTGCCAAGGCAAAGTTATTTCTGGCTATGAAGAGTTACAAGTAAACGGGGAGGGGACAACTCCACCAAAGGCAGGGAAACTGTCCCACCTCATCTTTCACTTTGGTGGTTGAATGTGAACAAGGGTTCTTAGGAGCTCCCTCTAGCTAACCGGTCATTTAAATTCTGAGCAATCTGGGCATAGCCACCAGCCATTAGTTTTAGGGCAAGAAAAAGCCAACAAAGCCCATAAACTTGTTTTCCTTGACATGTTTATAGCTACATGAATAAGACTTATAGCTAACAATGTATCATTTTTGAGGTGATAAAGGAATAAATATTTCTTTATTAAATAAATACTTTGATGCAATTAAAAGAAAAAAGCTGGTAGGGTATTACCTTGCCATCTATTGGAAAATTGTAACAATGATCCGATGGATCTGGATGGAACTTTTCATATTAAGAGGCGAGAGTATATTTATTAATAACAAAGATATATTTACAGGGCCAGATTCTGCTGTTCTTATTTACCCTTCCTTTAATGGGGAGTTCTGCTTCAGAAATCATAGTACCATATGGTCCAAACGGGTTGGAATTAGATAGGGGCCTTGATTCAGCAAAATCCATAAGCATGTGTTTAACTTTAAAGCCCTTGAAACACATGCTCAAGTGTCATTGAAGTCAGAATGGGTGAGAATCAATCTTGATATAATCCCATTGAAGTCAGTAGAGTTACACCAAGGATTAATTTGACCCATTGCGTGAAGGTATTATGCAATTACCCCTGAATGATTGTAGTTCTGACCAGGGGCGGCTCTAGGTATTTTGCCGCCCCAAGCACGGCAGGCAGGCTGCCTTCGGCGGCTTGCCTGCGGGAGGTCCCGCGGATTCGGCGGCACACCTGCGGGAGGTCCGCCGAAGCTGCGGGACCAGCGGACCCTCCACAGGCATGCCGCTGAAGGCAACCTGCCTGCTGCCCTCGCGGCGACCAGCAGAGTGCCCCCCGTGGCTTGCCGCCCCAGGCACGCACTTGGTGTGCTGGTGCCTGGAGCCGCCCCTGGTTCTAACGTGTGTTACTTCTCTGCAGTATTCTGGATCTCGACTGTTCCTCAGCAGAGGCTTGTGTACAGCAATGGGAGATTTGGCAAGGCAAGGATTTCAGGATCAGGCCCTCAATTTGCATATTTTAAAAATCATTGTTTACTAGAACATTTTTGCCACACTGGAGTGCATTAGAGTTTAACAAAATAGCAGACCTAGTATAAAACAGCAGGAGGTGAGCTATGCAGAGTTTGCCTGATTGAGGCTTGTGGCTTATGGAAGCAGATTTAATTTGCAATCATGAGCTCCTCAATCCTATTTGGGCCACCAGAAAACTGGGAAATTCTGTGAGAAACTAATTATTTCCTACAGGAAAAAATGAAAGTTTTCCCCAATTATTTCTCTATCTTGCAATTATGTTTTTTAACTTTTCCTTTGCCATTCACCAAGAAAGAGACCTAAATTTAAATAATTTGAACATTGTGACATCAACTAACAAAACTCCAGACAATGTGACACCTGACTGTGTTGCTGGTTTACCTGGCTGCATGATAAAAGATACACAGTGACTGGAGACACAGTTGAAGCATTGGCCGTATTTTCTGTACTGCCGTTTGAGGCTGATCTTTCAGGAAAAGAAAGATAAAGAAAGCCTGATCTTCCAGCTTTTACTCCTGTAAGTAGTCCTTACCCTACATGAGTGGCCCCACTGATTTCAGTGAGATGATTTTCCCAGGTAAGGACAACTTGTGTGAGTAAATCTATAGACTCAGGCCCATCATTACAGCCAGCTAAATACAGAGTTTGATTTCTGAATGTATATTATTGTTTAGGATTTTTTAACATGAATGTCGGATTCAGTATAATTTTTCAGGGAGCTTTTTTAGGATCAAAAGCTCTGAATTTTTGGCCGATTTTGTGAAATTCTATACTTTTACTTTGTTCTCTTGGATAACGGTTACTCAGGGCTCCCATTCTGCAAACACTTCTGCACTTGAGTAACCTTACACATCTGAGCAGGCCAACTGAACGCAATGGGGCTACTCACATGAATAAATTTAGGCCAGTTCTACACTAAAAATGTCAGGTTGACCCAGCTACATCACTCAAGGATGTGAAAAGTCCACACCCCTGAGTGAAATAGATAAGCCCATCTAGCCTCCGGTGTAGACAGTGCTAGACTGATGGAAGAATTCTTCCACTGACCTAGCTACCACCTCTTGGGGAGGTAGATTAACTACAGCAACAGGAGAACCTGGTCGCAGGACTGGGCTCCAGTACTCCTCTTGTTGCTGTAATGAGTTTCTACATTGAAGCACTACAGCGTTTCTGGTGAAGACGTAGCCTTAGGCATGTGTGCGTGTGATGTCCATGTTACTCAAATTGTCCTGAGCTGTTGAACTTCTAACTGTCTAAACATTGGGCTTTACTTACCCAAGTTGGGAGAAGTTATTGTTCTTTATATAGAGACCTCGACTTTGTCACTGTAAGTCTTGCCCTTATATATACACATATAATGGGATTTTCTGAGTGACACAACCTTAACTCTATATAAGGACCATAACTTTTTCTTAACTGCTTGGTCAACCTGGCATTTTTAGTGTAGAACTGGACTAAATTTATTCATGTGAGTAGCCCCATTGAGTTCAGTTTGCCTGCTCAAATGTGTAAGGTTACTCAAGTGCAGAAATGGGAACCCTGAGTAACCGTTATCCAGGAGAACAAAATAAAAGCATAGAATTTCACAAAATCGGCCAAAAATTCAGAGCTTTTGACCCTAAAAAAGCTCCCTGAAAAATTATACTGAATCCGACATTCATGTTAAAAAATCCTAAACAATAATATACATTCAGAAATAAAACTCTGTATTTAGCTGGCTGTAATGATGGGCCTGATTCTATAGATTTACTCACACAAGTTGTCCTTACCTGGGAAAATCATCTCACTGAAATCAGTGGGGCCACTCATGTAGGGTAAGGACTACTCACAGGAGTAAAAGTTGGAAGATCAGGCTTCCTTTATCTTCCCTTTCCTGAAAGATCAGCCTCAAACGACAGTACAGAAAACACGGCCAACGCTTCAACTGTGTCTCCAGTCACTGTATCTTTTATCATGCAGCCAGGTAAAGCAGATAAAGGAACCTGGAATAACTCCCGGGACTTCTGCTAAATTACTCCAGTGATCAATTTGGTCCAAGGCCTACAGGGTTAGATACAGCAGCACACTGGGCTACTCTGCAATTTTCCATTTACCCAGATAAGTATAATGGTTGGCATTTCCTCTTTGCGGAGACTCCCTTGCTATCCGACTTGGAAACAATGAATCACGAGAGATAAGCGGACCAGAACAAGTCAGCTGCAGACCCATTTAGCTCTCTGTCCTCCCAGTTCTAGTACACACATTTCTCATCCTACTGCAGAGAGAATGGAAATTCCGTAGAGCTGGCTCAAGCAAACTGGGTTTTCCTTTTGCAAAACCTTATCTGTTGGGGTTTTTGTTCTGCAAATCCCAATCAAGAGGTGTTTGCAACCAAGTTCCATTTCATTCAAGCCCCCCGAGTTCAAGTGTGTGTGTGTGTGTGTGTGTGTGTGTGTATGTTTGAAGGGATACGTAAATGTGATTTAAAACGTCTAGTTTTCTCCAATATCTAAAAGTCAGTGACCTCAGGAAATATTTTCCTGTGGTCAAGTTTCTAGGAGGACAGTTGTCTCTGGGAATTGGAGATGAGTAATTTGTGGCAGCCCAGGAAGGCTACAATGAGCTTCAGGGGGAAACAGCTGTTTTTTGGGGTGAAGAATTCCCTGTTCTTATCCTCACCTCTTTCTCCTCTTCAAGGGAGTAGGTAGCATGTGAGATGACACTATGGAGAGAGAAAAAAAAGGTGGCTGAAAAGTTTGGTGTTTCACATTGCTGTGAATACAGGTTGGATGCAAAGGGCCCAGTCCTGCTCTTATTTGAAATCAATAGCAAAATTTCCATTTAGCTCAATAGGGTGGACACAGCTCTGAAATATTTCATACAAACCCCTTATGCACTGTGCCTCTAACTTTTTTAGTCACCACATTTATTTTCTTGCTGTTTCTTTTTCTCATTTCTTTTCTTTTCTCTTCCATCTTTGCTTAGCACTTCCTTTAGTCTTCACTTTTGTTCTCTGCCTGAGATAAACTCACTCCAGAGCAGAGAACCAGCACAAGTTTGTGCACCATTCAAGCAGGACTTAAACTTAAACTTGCTGTGACTCTTTGCACAAAGGTGGATCCCACCTAATCTTGCCTTCTTCAACTAAAACTGTTACAAAAGAGCATTCTCTTTATTTAGACATTATTAGAGTCTGTGGCAGGCTGTCCTGCCTCCCCCAGTTGAAACGGAATTTCAGGAAATCCCACCTGCTGGGAGGTGGGATATCCTGGAGTGCTGAATTAACTCTGAGGAGTCAACAGGTGGACCAGCATGGGTTGTATTTTGGCCACATGACTTTTCAAACTGTAGTGATAACAACTGTGTTAAAACACAGTTGGTGCCAGAATGGTTCCTAAGTGGTTCCTCTGACCAGGGTGTGCACGAATCTGAGCAGCATGTTAAAACTAGGGCTTTGCAAAATATTCACAGCAAGGCAAAAGTGCTCAAAATTGCATTTCCCCCCTCCCTGCTCTCCATTTCATCTTGTAATTAAAGAAAAATCATTGTACAGATGTGTTGCTTGAAAATGAAAACTTTTTCTAGATGTGAGGGGAACCTTGAGCATCGATCACAAAAATCCTTAAACAACAGGATTAAGAGGCAGGCTAAAATAGTATAATCCCAGTTATCCTAAAAGCCTGGTGAACATCCAAAAGTTTCAGATATCCAGGATTCAGATAAACAGAAGTGCTATTAACTAGCATGGGGCTACATGGGGGGAACACTGTGGATTTTTGAAAAAAGGGAATTTTGAAAAGAACTGGGATTATATTGCATTTGTATTGGGGTAGCACCGACACACCCAATCAGGGCTCCATAGTGCAAGGCATTATACAAATATAGACTCTGATTCTGCAATCACATGCATCTTTTCATCTGCTGGGAGCCCCATACACTTCAGTGGGAGTCTGTTTGTGTGGATCTAATTGCAGGCTCCGGGCCAGAAAGTAGGACCGTGCCTGTCCCACAGAGCTCTCAGCCTTTAGCAATTGCAATGAGCATTATGTAGCCACTTCAGAGAACAGCATTGCTTTGGATAAACTGAAACTAAATATGACTTTTTCCCCCCCCCGTTCCTTATCAAGTTATTACCATCAACAAAGTTGAACTCACTGGGCCATCCCAGAAAGTGAAGAATGGAATGTCAATTGAACTCACCTGTATTGTGGATGTTAGCAAAAGCACCAGCTTCCAGATGCAGCACACTTTTTTATTTTACAAGGATGACAGTCTTCTGCATAATACCACGTCGGAGCAAAATAGAACACGTTACAAAATATCACCAGCTCGATTTTCAGATTCGGGAAACTATAAGTGCATTGTGGAGGCAAACATGAAGACTAAAAGCAGCAATGATTTGGAGGTTCGAATTGAGGGTACGTATCTCTTCAACCATTGCTGTCTTCTACGTTACAAAAAGCAGAGTAGATTACGTCCTACTCTATCAATGTACATTAATAATAATACTCTAGCATTTTTCATCTGGAGGTCTCAAAACACGTTGCAAAGGAGGGCAGTATCAGTAAAATGAGGATAAGCTGAAGCACAGAGAGGTGAAGTGACTGGCCCAAGATCACCCAGCAGGCCAGTGGCAGATCCTCACTCCAATTCCTAAAGAACAGATCTTTATGTCATACAAAGCAAAAAAGCACCGTGTAGCTGGTACTAATTGGCATCTGGGGGGGCAGTTTCACAGCCAGTCTTTTTCCCTCCTCACCACTTATGAGGACAGGGAGCATATGCATATCCCTGTCCCCTTCCCCAATATTCCTTGTTCTGGCCTACAGTTTCATATTGTCCCTCTTGGAATGGCAACTCCCAGGAAGCCTGGGTCCAGGGCTCTGCTGGGCCTGTACCCTGCCTTAAAGGAGTGGTTCTCCTTTACTGCGTACCCCTTTCAGGAGTCTGATTTGTCTTTCATACCCTCAAGTTTCACCTCACTTAAAAACGACTTGCTTACAAAATCAGACATAAAAATACAGAAGTGTCACAGCGCACTGTTACTGAAAAATTGCTTCCTTTCTCATTTGTATCATATAGTTATAAAATGAATCAATTGGAATATAAATATTGTACTTTAATTTCAGTGTATAGTACATAGAGCAGTATAAACAAGTCATTGTCTGTATGAAATTATAGTTTGTCCTGACTTCGCTAGCGCTTTTTATGTAGCTTTCTGTAAAACTAGGCAAATATCTAGATGAAGTGATGTACCCCCTGGAAGATCTCAGCACACTCCCAGAGGTACATATCCCCCTGGTTGAGAACCACAGCCTTAAAGGGCCAGTACCCCCAGTTCCAATATTCAAATGGGGAAATCAAATTTTCCCTGTTGCTCGTTCCAGTGTAGGAGCTAGAAACATCGATGAAGAAGGGTGACCTTCGTGCTTCAAACATGGTGCCATTACTGAGTGCAGCACTTCCAAAGGGCTCCTGTCCAGGTTGATGCTACCATGGTTCTTGCTTAATACAAGGATGGGGGGTACAGGAGTGGAGACATTTCTGTTACTGGTCACTGGCCTGTCTCATGAATTTAGGGCCACATGTTCAATGAAGGGTACAGCGGCTGCCCTCAGAAGCCCCAGATTTGTATGCAGTTAATGTCTCTGTACGTCAAGTTACTTACACACATAAGCAGCCAGTTTACACACATTAATACAGGTTTACTCAAGAAGAACTAAGCTTCCTTTCTTTCCACCTATAAACAAAAAGGCAAGGACAGAGATCAAGCCTATACTGGTTCAAAGCAACATGCCTATGTCAGATGTGAACATTACCACTCACAGTTATTTCTTGCATGCTGCCATTAAATGATTAATTTTAGTAACACAGAGATGATTTCAGTCTTCCTCTGTATGCTTCATATCCTCCAGTTGTAGTGTGTAAAAGGGCATCTGGGCTGTACTAGAGTGATGCTCATTTCATTTTAAAGTCTGCTTATCTCTTGTTATTATGGAACACACTCACAGCTGAGGGGGAGCTTTCTGTAATGTGTTAGAGATGGCCCCTCCAGATTCCTGACCAGGACTTTGGAGCATCCTCAGAAGAGGCTGCCACAGAAAACCATTCCCAGGTTTTACACTGAGCCCAGTGCCCGCTGGGACAGGACACTGCATGTGGGGTCAGCGCTGTGTGAAAACTCATACAGTGTGGACACGAATAAAACTCAGAAATATGTAACTTATTCTGGAACCGTGACCAGATAGCAAATGAGAAAAATCATGACGGGGGTGGAGGGGGGTAATAGGAGTCTATATAAGAAAAAGCCCCAAATATCAGCAGCTTTGTTGGTATAGTTGCATTCATGCTGGGAGTGCTTTGCCAGTACGGTATAGTGGTAGAACGCACCCAGGGCAAACATCGCCTAAGTTAGCTAGGAAAGTGCACTGTGGGATGTCCAATGGTGCAGAGTTATGGGATGAGAGAGGTCTTGATTCACTGGTTACAGCAGTATGATTGGAGTGTCCATCCACACAGCAAAAAAATTACCCTAAAGTTCCTGGATGGCCAATTCAAGACTTTGGTCAGCTGTAAAAATCTGTCCTGGGTCTGGGATCAGATTGTTTCTGCCTGTCCATTAAAATAGCCATTAGCACAATTGTCATAGATAGTGTCTGCTTTAAGTCTGTCTAATTATATTTGCTTGTTTTCTTTTCCAAAGGGCTGTGCCAGCCAAAACTGACTGCCCTGAAAAGAGAAGTAACAGAGGGTGAATTTGTGACTTTACGGTGTGAAGTACCAGAAGAAAAGCCTCCTTTCATTTTCTTGTTCAAAAAAATATCATCCAATCAACAGTCACAAGAGAAAAGGAAGCAAGAATTAAAAGAAAACTTTGCGTCTGTTGAATTTCCTGTTGAAGAGAGGGATCGAATATTGCGTTTTCAATGTATTGCCCAGGTTATTTCAGTAGTCGGTTCTGAAACGTCAGAGGCCAGTAACATGACAATTGTTACAGTTGTGGGTAAGTGGCTTAGGCCTGGTCTATTCTATAGAGTTAGGTTGATGCAAGGCAGCTTATGTCAACCTAACTATGTAAGAGTCTACACTAAAATTTCACTCCCGCTGACATAACTCTCCTGCTACCCCGACTTAGTAATTCCACCTCCATGACAGGCATAGAGTCAACATCTTTGTAGTTAGGTCAACACAGTGTCAGTGTAGACACTGCATTGCTTACATCAACAGTTGCTGGCTTTCAGAAGATGCCCCACACTGACAGTTCAATTGGTGCAAGCGCTCCTGGTGAGGACATGCACCGCTGACACAAGCAGTGAAGTGTTCACACGCACAAGTGGTGTAATTACTGTGGCAGCTGTATGTTGACATAAGTCAGGTCGACTTAATTTTGTAGTGTAGACATGCCCTTAGTTTGTGCCCTTACATTTCTTTGCTTGTGTCACAGGGTGACTGACCCTTGTAAGAGGCCAGGAAGGGGCAGGAGAGAGCTGCTTGAGAATAGACTGAGGGCATATCTGCATTTTGAGCTGGGGATATGGTTTCCATCTTGAGGAGACATACACATGCTAGCTCTGATTGAGTTAGTGTGCTAAAAACAGAGCATAGCCATGGCAGTTCAAGTGGTGGGAAGGGCTAGCCCAGTACATACCCACCCAGGACCATAGGTACGTACTCGGGGCAGTAGCCCCTCCCACTGCCTGTAGCACTGTGGCTATTTTTAGGATGCTTGTGCAAGTATGTCTCCTTGATCTGGAAATCACACCCTCAGCTTGAAGTGTAGACGTACCCTGAGAGAGAATCAGGAAGGGGCAGGTGAATGCTGCCTGAGAACAGAGGAGAGACAGACGGACAGCAGCATCAAGTGGCCAGAGGGAAGGAACTGCAGGAGACCGGAAGGAGAGCAGTAACTGTCAGTTGCTGGTGATGAATTGTGAGGAAAGCTGTTGGGGGGGACTGGCTAGAGTTGGGGAACCCTGCCAAGTTTCAGGAAGGTTTATGCAGAGGCCTTAGGAATGAGGAGAAGAACCATTCAGTCAGTATAAGCTGGACCCAGCTTATGGGTTGGCTCTGGAGGGAGGCCCCCAGAAGCAGGAGTAGGACTCACAGAAGGAGGCCTGAGGAGTGGAACACTGGGGAGCTTTCTTGCAGGAGACCTGACTTAGGGCTACAAAAGCCATGTGGAAGAGAAGCGGGTGTTAGGACTCTCAGGCAGATGCTTGGAGAGTGTGGCCCTGGAATAAGGGAGCTGGGGCAGAGAATGACTCTCAGGTGGGTGACCTGTGAACAGTGAGCTTTGGGACTGAAGACCTGCTGCCTTGTAACCTTGTTTTACTGTGTGGTTTTGAGAGGAATTGTTTTTACTACAAGGGATCTATTGATTGTGACACTTTATGTGGAAAAAAAGGGTTTGAATTTGCCACAGAGACAATATTCCTTTGCACGGGTGGATGAAGGGGACACTGAGGTAGACTGTGGCTGTGCATCACCGCGCTTGTCCGCAGGAGGGTTCCTCTGTCAGGGGTTCCCTGTAACCGCTTGTAATTCTTATAATTTGTTGTTTGCCTCGGTTGAAAACATGGACATCTTGAATTGGTGATATTGTTTTTAGTTAAAAACATAGTCCCCTGTGCGACTGTATGAGAATGCTGCAGTATTTGTAAGGGACAGAGCAGATCTGTTTCCTGGTTTACTGGAGGGCAGATAAGTATGAACTAAAACCCTGGATCCATACGCCCCCAAATGGCATCAGTGTTCAGGATCCAAATGTTATGTCATCAGGGTTAGATTCGAATGTGTTTTGATCTGTGCTGTTAGGTCAGCTGATTACTATGTGCCCACCCATCACTTTAGTTGAAGTTGTGGGTGTGCTCAGTAACTTGCAGGACTGGTTCCCAGGAGAAATGTGAGCCTTGATTCATATACAGCACATATGTCTGTGTCTAACACCGTACACCATTTGTTATTGTCATTAGCAAAGATGATGGAAAATTGCAGGTTCAAAAATTATTGGAGTCTTTCTAAAAGTGTAGCTGGATTCTCTTAAAAGCTAAGCTTCAATTTAAAATAAAAAGATTGTAGACAGAGCGTTCACCATGTGAACTGATGCATTGCTTTCTTGTTAATGCAGCTCTGCAGAAAAGGGGATCTAGCCAAACAATAGGAGCAGCAAAGATGTGAATTCCTTACCCGCCCAGGCAAATACTTTCTTTTAAAAAAGAGAAGGTTAATGTCACAATGGCTTTATATTTATTGCCTTTCAGAACCGTTTTCACATCCTAAACTGACATCCACGTCCGCATGGAATGTTACAGAAGGAGACAGAATTGACATTTTGTGCACAACGATTCTAGCCCGTCCATATGAAATTGAAATCCTCATCCAGAAAGACAGAAGGATACTGAACAGTACACGAGGTCAGAATTCTGTGACCTACTCTGCAGTAGCCACAGTGGAGCACAATGGCAATTACACATGCAAAGTGGAATTGGGGAGAGTGTCCAAAACCACCAGCATGAACATTGTTGTGACAGGTAGGAGCACTGTTAATTCTAGATCTTACTTAGCTTAGGAGGGTGACACTCGTCTGTACATTTCCTGAAAGAATTCCCAAGTTCTAATCCTGGCTGACACTGAGGCTCAGATGCTCAAAGGTATTTAGGTGTCTAACTCCCACTGATTTCAATGGGAGACAGGCACATAGATAACTTTGAGGATCTGGGCCTGACCACTGCTTGTCCTTCAGCAAAGATCCCATTTGTACTACAAAGGTGACCAAATTAACTTAGGGCTGTGGGGGGAAAGAGTGATTTTTTTTTTAAAAAAAAATCCTGATTATAAAATGGTTTGGTCTCATCCACAATGGCAAGAGCAGCCATGTTAGAGAAGGGCCATAGTCCAGCCCTGATAAATCCACCAAGTTTTGAACATAGGCTGTTCTGTAGTCTATATGGACCCTTATCCTCTCTGTCCTTCAGTTTGCTCCAGTGGTAGAAAGAGGATGGTAATATTTTTGGGGACGTTAATAAAGTACTCTGGAAATGTAAAGTGCTATACCAGTAGAAGGTACTGATAAATCCATGGCCACCCGGCATTTCATGGTTATCATTAAACTGCATGCCATGGCCATTTCGAACTTCACAGTGACAATGGGGTTAAACATATCCATCTGCTCCAAAAGCACAGCCCTCTATAACTTCAGCTAAAGGAGAATCTTCTTACACTGCTCACAGTGTAAAGTCTATGACTTGCAGTTCAGCAATTCTCATTTCATCCAGTAGAGGACAGTGGTGCCATACACAAGCTGAGTCATTGCATGAGTTATTATTGTTTTTCTTCTTATGTTATAATGAATGAGGATTCCCTAGGATTTTAATAATGTAATGTGCAGAATATCCATATGCCCATGTGGCCAGCATCATGCGCAGATTGGTTGAATATCTGTTTTATTTAATCAGTTTAATCTAGGGTCTTATGTCATCAACCATCACTGTAGTAATTTCTCTGCTCTGTTCTTTTTAAATAATTATCCTTCTGGCTTAAGACAAGGGCAGGTGAACCTTTTTGGATAAAGTAAGAACCAAACCTGGACCTTCACCAAGAACTCAAACTGAACTATTTTCATGGAGGTTCAGAAAAAGATTTTGGCCATTTCACTATTGTCCATTTTCATATGCGCTTCTTGGCTCTAGCTATGTCTGCAAACCAAAGTGTTAAAATACCATGAGAGAGGCTATTTTTGGCAATTTTCAGTCTGGCAGGGACACCCCCGCCCCAAAGAAATCTGATACCAGAACCTGTTCTTGTGATACTTCCAATCTAAATTTTAGGTTGGAGATTAATCTACCCACATTAATTCCCGGATTCCATGTGGTGCTGACATTTGCTTTGGCTAACTGGGGCGGGGTGTGGTGTATGTCATGTGCATTCTTAAATATGTTTGTGTGTCTCTGCTGCCTCATCCTGGAAGAGACGTCAGACCTGCTCAAGGGTTTGTGATTGTGTTTCTCTTTGGTGGTCAGACAGTCACATCAGTATTACCACAGCTCTTGGAGATACTCCTTTAGCTTGAGTAGTTATAGCATGTGTTTTTGGAGCTGAAGGTCCTGGTTCTAACCCCCATGCTGTATATGTGCGATTCATTTAGCAACTGTTGTGTTCATTGCTTGTGGCCAAGGATTTGTTGTGCCTTGTAAAGAGGTACTTTCCTCTTAAGGCCAGAGGAGGTAATTACTCAGTTTTGTATGTCCAGGGAAGTGACTGAAGCAGTCGTAGGGAGAGAGGAAGATGGTCCCAAGGAGAAGTTAGTGCCTGAAAGGAATGGTTTAGGGCCATCCCAGACCATTGTTCCTTTAAGGGTCTGGGACCAGGAGCCTTGTAGAGTGGGAGAGGCAAGGCTCTCATCTCTCCCAGCTAGCAGAGACAGGGTTTGGGGTTATTAGACTCACCTGATTCTGACTGGAGGGTGACTCAAAAGAAGGCTCCAAGGCCAGTCAAGGGAGAAACTGGCTGAAGGAGGAGTTGGTGAGGAGAGGGGAAGAGCTCGGCCTGGACAGAGCCTTAGGAAGGAGGGCTGGGAAACCGCTGAACCCGAGGGGAGAGTCTACAGGCTAGGGAGGCCAGGGCTGGAACAAAGTCCCAAGAAGGAGACTCTAAACTTGAGAGGTGAACAGAAAAGGGCCTTTTTGGGAGCTGAATTATATCGAGAGGGATATTATTTCAAAGACCTTGACTATGACTGGATTATTCTGGGAAACTGAGGCAGGGTGCCTGCAGGGCCACTCCAGGCCACAAAGGAGTGCCCTGGGATGGCAATAGTCTATGTATCATTACCAAGCTGGTGGATAAAAATAGCTAATACACCACGAACAATTCCCCATTTCATTGTGTCCTTCCCCCTGAATAGTATGGGAAATGTAGCTACTTTGCCCTTATGCACAACCTGAATTAATTCTATTCATTCTCTATATTTTTGGTAGAGTTGTTTGCCAAGCCAATATTGACTCCCTCTTTGACTGACCTGGATGAAAATGAGAGCTTAAGCCTGTGGTGCCATATTAATGGCTCCCCTAAAGCAAACTTCTCTATCGTAAAGAGACCTCCGGAGAATGGCATCTTGTTGAAAACTTCCAGCAACTTCACTATTCAAGCCCAGGTGAATGACACCGGGTCCTATGTTTGTAGGGCTGAGATAAAAGGAATCATCAAGGAGAGTGACCCTGTACAGATAACTGTTTACGGTGAGTTGATAAGGAGATATAAGGGCCCAGTCCTGCAAAACACTTGAGCACCTCAATAGTCCAGTGGTTTGCAGAGTCAGGCGGTAACCCTTGAATTAACATGGCGTCTGCACTGTTTGCAAACAGCAAGCAACACTCTGTAACTTTCTTGTAGTCTCTAGACTGGGGTGGGCAAACTACGGCCCGGGGGCCGCATCCAGCCCTCCAGATGTTTTAATCCGGCCCTCGAGCTCCCACTGTGGAGGAGGGTCCAGGGCTTGCCCTGTTCTGGCACTCCAGCCAGGGAGCGGGGTCAGGGGCTTGCCCCACTCCGCGTGGCTCCTGGAAGCAGCAGCATTTCCCACCTCTGGCTCCTACATATAGGGGCAGCCAGGGGGCTCTGCACGCTGCCCCTGCCCCAAGTGCCTGCAGACTGGGCAGGGTGTAGAGCCGCCTGGCTGCGCACGGTGTAGGAGCCAAAGGGGGGACATGCCGCAGCTTCTGGGAGCTGCTTGAAGTAAGTGCTGCCCAGAGCCTGCACCCCTGGCCCCCTCCCTGCCCCAACCCACCCGCCGAACCCCTCGGTCCCAGCCTGGAGCACCCTCCTGCACCCCAACCCCCCCTCCCGAGCCCCACCCCAGAGCCCACACCCCCAGCCAGAGCCCACATCCCAACCCCCAATTTGGTGAGCATTCATGGCCCGCCATACAATTTCCATACCCAGATGTGGCCCTCAGGCCAAAAAGTTTGCCCACCCCTGCTCCAGACATACAGAACGAGTTTTGTACTGATGCAAACTGGTTCACTTTTTCCAGGGCCAGCCATAAGTGGAGAAGGAAATTAGCATGTCTTCCCATTTCCATGCCCTGTCACTCCCTTCAAAGGTTTGCTGCATCCCTTTCCCAATGACCTTCCCCTCTATCCTACCTCACCTTACCTTTCTCAGTAGCTGGACATATTTCGCATACCTTTTTCAGTCACCAGTTTTTATCCGAAACTCCATCAGCTTCTCCTTTGATTTAGCTCCCCTCTGCCCCACCCCCTCCCAGCAGTCTTCCCAGATCTCAGTAGGAGGCAGAAGCTATCTTGGTCATGGAGGATTGCACCACAGGGAAATCAAGTTGTTTGCTAGCAGTACACCCGTGCAGCCAATGTGGGTAGCTTTCTTTATCCCTTGGAATAAAAGTATAAGCAATCTGTGGATGCTAAATAGGTAGCATGTGTTTTACATATCATGTATAAATTAATATGGCAGTCTTTAGTAACTACTGGACTAGACTTACCCCGATACAACTTCTTCAATAACAGTTTTTATTCCTTTTAGCTCCAGTCTCAGAGCCAGTTCTTTCTGTTGCCAACTCATCCATGGAGATGGTGTTAGGGGAGACCCTACTCCTACGCTGTCAATCCATGTTTGGAACTCCGCCTATAAACTATACGCTCTTCAGAGGAAACAGACTTATTGACACCATCACAGTATTTAATAACACATATGCTGAATTCAAGGATAGACAAACTAAATTAAATAGTCTGAGAGAATACAGATGCGAAGCTAGCAACCGTCACTCCCATGCGAACAAAAGTAGCTACAAGATGAACATCACGGTGATAGGTAAGCCCAACTAACTGTTCAGCTGCTGCTGTTGAGAAAGTTAGATGAGTGAGGATTTTAATTTTGAAAATGTCTGTAATAGCATGTGGTGGACTGCACAGATTGGACTGAAGTTTATATTAAACCTTTTTTTCAGGCAAATTATAAAATACTTGAGGCTCTGAACCTCAGAACACTTTGCGGTGGTCTACAATGCAAAAATTCTACTAGGAAGCTGGATCAAATCAACCAGAGCCATTTTTATTTTAATGGAAAAATACCCGTCACATGTTAACTGTGACTTTTAAATGTCCTTATTGAATTCAGGCTTACTGCAAAACAAAATGACTTGTTCTTAAGTCTTTGAAACTACAAATATGGGTCCAGTCCTGTGTTTCTTACTCATTGGAATAGTCCCACTGAAGTTAATGAATAAGAGCTGGAGCATCAGGCCCAACTTTTGTATCTTTTTTAGGCAGCGTGGATTAAATGTATTTTTATGTATACAGAACTGTTCTCGTGGTGGCCCTTGACAATGACAGTGCATGTTAGCTCCAGTGTCCCAGTGAAATTCCTATGTAATTGTGCCATTCCCATGAGCACAGTCTGGAGAGTTGAACAGCTGTGTCCTCTCACTGGGGTGGTGGGTATCGAAGGGAGGGGTAGGCTGTACCTCCCCAAACAGCATCGTGTGGCCCTGCCCACACTCTGCCCCAAGACCCCTTCCTGCTTCCCCGGCTGTGCTGTGGGAGGCTCTTCTCCTTGTGGCTGGGGCCAGGGGTGGGTAATGGGGGCTGGCCTGCACTCCGGAGTTGTGGGAGGGTGGCTGCGCTGCCCACCCAGTGCTCTGGGGCTAGAGGGAGGGCTGCACCGCCTGCTCACCTGCCCAGCACTCCAGGGCTGGGGGGAGGGCCGCACCACCTGCTCACCCGCCTGGCATTCCAGGGCTGGGGGCTCTCAGGCAGCCTGGACGTGTGTGTATGTGGGGGGGCTGGCTGCCATGCCAGGAATGGGGGGACTCTGGGCTCTGGTGGGAGGGGCGGGACCTTGGGCAGAAGGGGTGTTCTGGGTCAGGGGCTATCCTCTCCGAGCCTGGGGTTCACTCATCGTCCATGGTTGATACCGTAAGTAGAGATGAGAGTGATTTGTGTCCTCTGTTTCCCCTTCTTAAAGCATTTCTCTTCTTTGAGAATCACCTCCAGCTGGGTTTCAGGGGACAGCAAGTCTGTTTGGAAGGGGAACCTCCAGCTGTTTATTTGCCAATATGTAAATTTCTCCATTACACCCTTCTTCCCGCCAAAGAATGGTTGTTGTAATATTGTGAATTTTAGGTCTGTAATCGAGTGACGAGGGAGATTGAAGTGTTTTCCAACTGGTTTTTGAATGTTATAATTCTTGACGTCTGATTTGTGTCCATTTATTCTTTTACGTAGAGACTGTCCGGTTTGGCCAATGTACATGGCAGAGGGGCATATCACTCTTGTTATAGTGTGTATGGTAACACCCATTGTTTCATGTTCTCTGTGTGTATATATATCTCCCTACTGTATTTTCCACTGCATGCATCCGATGAAGTGGGCTGTAGCCCACGAAAGCTTATGCTCAAATAAATTTGTTAGTCTCTAAGGGTACGTCTACACTACAAGACTATTTCGAATCTACTTAACTCGAATTTGTGGAATCGACCTTATGAAGTCGAATTTGTGTATCCACACTAAATACACTAATTCGACTGTCTGAGTCCACAGTAACGGGGCCAGCGTCGACTTTGGAAGCGGTGCACTGTGGGAAGCTATCCCACAGTTCCCGCAGTCCCTGCTGCCCATTGGAATGCTGGGTAGAGCCCCCAATGCCTGCTGGGGGAAAAAATGTGTCGAGGGTGGTTTTGGGTAACTGTCGTCATTGAACCGTCAATCACGCCCTCCCTCCCTGAAAGCGCCGGCGGGAAATCTGTTCGCGCCCTTCTCTGGTCGGTTACAGCGCGGACGCCACAGCACTGCGAGCATGGAGCCCGCTGCGATCATCGCTGCACTTATGGCCGTTGTCAACTCCTCGCACCTTATCGTCCACCTCTTCCACAGTCAGCTGCTGAGAAATTGGGCGAGGAGGCTCCGTCAGCGCGGTGAGGACAGGAAGTCACAGAGTGGCGCAGACCTCTCACAAAGCAGGGTACGCTGCGCAGTGGAGATCATGGTGGCAATGGGTCAAGTTCATGGTGTGGAACGGCGATTCTGGGCCCGGGAAACAAGCACGGACTGGTGGGACCGCATAGTGCTGCAGGTCTGGGATGAATCACAGTGGCTGCGAAACTTCAGGATGCGTAAGGGCACTTTCCTTGAACTCTGTGACTTGCTGTCCCCTGCCCTGAAGCGCCAGGACACCCGGATGCGAGCAGCCCTGACTGTGCAGAAGCGAGTGGCCATAGCCCTCTGGAAACTTGCAACGCCAGACAGCTACCGGTCAGTAGCGAACCACTTTGGCGTGGGCAAATCTACCGTAGGGCTTGCTGTGATTCAAGTAGCCCACGCAATCGTTGAGCAACTGCTCTCAAAGGTAGTGACTCTAGGAAACGTCCAGGTCGTCAGAGATGGCTTCGCCACGATGGGATTCCCAAACTGCGGTGGGGCTATAGATGGGACTCACATCCCTATCCTGGGACCAGCCCACCAGGCCAGCCAGTACATTAACCGAAAGGGCTACTTTTCTATGGTGCTGCAAGCACTGGTGGACCATAGGGGACGTTTTACCAACATCTACGTCGGGTGGCCGGGCAAGGTTCATGACGCGCGTGTGTTCAGGAACTCTGGTCTGTTTAAACGCCTCCAGGCAGGTAGTTTCTTCCCGGACCACAAAATAACGGTTGGGGATGTGCAGATGCCTACAGTGATCCTCGGGGACCCAGCCTACCCACTAATGCCCTGGCTCATGAAGCCCTATACAGGCGCCTTGGACAGTGAGAAGGAACTCTTCAACTACCGGCTGAGCAAGTGCAGAATGGTGGTGGAGTGTGCTTTCGGACGTCTCAAGGGGAGATGGCGGAGCTTACTGACTCGCTCGGACCTCAGCGAAAAAAATATCCCCGTTGTTATTGCTGCTTGCTGTGTGCTCCACAATCTCTGTGAGAGCAAGGGGGAGACCTTTATGGCGGGATGGGAGGTTGAGGCAAATCGCCTGGCTGCTGATTACGCTCAGCCAGACAGCCGTGCCGATAGAAGATCCCAGCGGGAAGCGCTGTGCATCCGGGAGGCTTTGAAAGCTAGGTTCCTCGGAGAGCAGGGTAACCTATGACTGTCCACTTGATTTACAGAGAAGCTGAACCTGAGCCTGTTTCAGTGACTGTTGACTTCGATCTGCGGTTACATACCCTGTTCTCCAGGTTTCCCCCCTTCCAACACACGTTTTAAAATAAATTTAATGGAACACTGATTATTAACAAAGTTTTCTTTAATGATGAATTCCTGTTCTAGGGTTGAAACATGGACGCAGACTGTGGTGGATACGGTGTGCACTGATGTACAGACCGCTTCTACACTAGAGGAATGACAGGCTCCTGCTCCTACAGCAGTCTCTGGGGGGAGGACGGTTGCAGGTGGGTGTGCAGGAAGGGGTGGGTTTGCAGGAAGGGGTGAGGGGTGCCGTCTTTGGGATGGAGTTTGGATGCAGGCTCTGGGCTGGGGGTTGGGGCGTAGGAAGGGGTGAGGGGTGTGTGGGAAGGGTGAGTATGTGTCCGTGGATGAGGGCTCTTGCTGGGGCTCAGGGCATCGGAGAGGCTCGTGGCTAGGGTGGAAGGGCATGGTAAGGGCAGCCTGCCTTGCCATTTGTGGATGGCAGGCGCTAGGACACTGGGGCAGCATACACCTCCCAGACTGACCCGGGGCAGCATACACCTCCCAGACTGACCCTGGTGCTTAGTGACTGCAGTCTGTGTGTGTCCTGCTGTTGATCCTGCCCCCAAGTCTGTACCCTGGTAATGGAGGCTGTCCTATGCAATTAAAAAACCCCTCCCCCACCCTTCACACAAAGTCTTCTGACAAGAAAAACGTGACGGAAACAGTGAATAACAACAAACTACTTTTAATACTCAACTACACAGTGGGGGGATGAAACTTGGATTTGGGACTGGGTGATCCAGGAAGGGAAGCACTTCTCAAAATTTATGGCATGAGAGCTGTGTGGTACATGAGCGCTCTGCTGGGGTGCAGTGACAGTTTTCACGGCCCCTAGCGCCCCTCCTTCTTGTTATTTTGGGTGAGGGGGGACAGGACTTTGTGGCGGGGGATGGCGGTTGCAGATACAGTGCAGGGGGGCTCTCTCCTCCTGCCTGCGGTCCTGCAGAACATCTGCAAGGCGCCGGAGCGTGTCCGTTTGCTCCCTCAGTAGCCCAAGCAGCGTTTGAGTCGCCTGCTGGTCTTCCTGCCGCCACCTGTCCTCCCGTTCGCTGTGTGAGCGCTGGTGCTGACATAGGGTCTCCCTCCACTGTCTCTGCTCGGCCGCCTCGGCTCTGGAGCAGGCCATCAGTTCCGAGAACATGTCGTCCCTAGTCTTTTTCTTTCGCCGCCTAATCTGCGCCAGCCTCTGTGAGGGGGATGCCGGGGCAGTTCGTGAAAGAGCCGCAGCTGTGTGATGGGAAAAAGGAAGTGATTTCCTTGAAAAGATACATGTTTGCGAACACTGAACACAGTCTACTCAGTTTCTGTGAACAAGACCATACAGGGCACCTAGTCTCACGAGCTCTCGGGACAAGTTTGAGATTTCGGAATACGCTTTCATTGGCTGCGGTCTTGCACAGGAGATCGGACAAGCGGGGCGGTACAGCTGAATCCGTGTAGCAGCCAGGCCTGGTAAGCCCTACACTATAGGCTGCTTAACAGTTAATGGATAGCTGTGCCCTCCCGCTGAAGGCAATCTGGAAAGCATAAAGTCTGACCCTGTTCCAGCCCCTCGCGGCTGTGCCCGGGAAAGATCACTGTATGCTTTTCCTCTGCGGCCTCCAACACGTGGCTGTTAAACGAAGGTCATTGCTATGCAAAGTAAAAGTCAAGCATTCACAATAGTAACAGTACATTAATTGCCCTAATTAGATGCAGCAGTCGCCGAACGACATTACCCTGAGGCGGGTCACTCGGAGAGAGAGAGAGAGGATGCTGCGAGAATCCCTGCACAGACCAGGACCGTATGCTGCCATGCTGGTCGAGGCAATGATTCCGCTGTACGTTAGGATGGCCTGGCACGGAAGAGTGTGCTTCCATGGAGCACCAAATAAGGCACCTCTCCCCAGGAACCTCCTGCGGAGGCTTTTCGAGCACCTCTACGAGAGCTTCGTGGAAGTGTCCCAAGAGGATTTCTGTTCCATCCCTATATGTGTGGACCTTCTTTTTATATAGTTTTATATGGAAAACTTTTTATATAGTTTTTATTCCTGTTTTTTAAAAAATAAATGTTTCCATGTTTATAGCACTTACCGACTGATCCTTCTCCTGATTCTGAGTCCGTGTTAACGGCCGGGGAGGGTTGGTAGGGGATCTCTGTGAGGGTGATGAAGAGATCCTGGCTGTCGGGGAAAGCGGTATTGTAAGCGCTGTCGCCGCGCGTCCTCCACAACCCCTTCCTCATCTTCCCCATCGGCGAACATCGCCGAGGAACTGCCCGTCGACACTATGCCATCCTCAGAGTCCACGGTCACTGGTGGGGCAGTGGTGGCAGACCCACCTAGAATGGCATGCAGTGCCTCGTAGAAGCGGCATGTCTGGGGCTGGGCTCCGGAGCGTCCGTTTGCCGCTCTGACTTTTTGGTAGCCTTGTCTCAGGTCCTTGATTTTCACGCGGCACTGCGTTGTATCCCGGCTGTATCCTCTGAGTGCCATGGCTTTGGAGACCTTCTCGTAGGTCTTTGCATTCCGGTTGTTGGAGCGCAGCTCCGAAAGCACAGACTCATCGCCCCACACAGCGATCAGATCCAGGACTTCCCGGTCTGTCCATGCTGGGGACCTCTTTCTATTCTGGGATTGCATGGACTCCTCTGCTGGAGAGCTCTGCATCGTTGCAGGTGCTGCTGAGCTCGCCCCGATGTCCAACCAGGACATCAGATTCAAAGTGCCCAGACAGGAAAAGGAATTCAAATTTTCCCGGGTCGTTTCCTGTGTGGCTGGTCAGAGAATCCAAGCTTGGACTGCTGTCCAGAGCGTCAACAGAGTGGTGCACTGTGGGATAGCTCATGGAGCTACTAAGTTCGATTTGCATCCACACCTAGCCTAATTCGAGATAGCCATGTCGAATTTAGCGCTACTCCCCTCGTCGGGGTGGAGTACCGAATTCGAACTAAAGGGCCCTCTAGGTCGAATTCCTGAAGCCAATGATGCTATGCTGATTTACACTAGCTGAGGCTCTGGTTGATTATTTCTAGAGATATTATCTAAATTGTTTCCAATTTAGGGCCTGACTAAAAACCCATTGAAGTTTATGGAAAGACTCCCACTGACTTTAATAGGGTTTGGATCGGACTTTCTCTACTTTTGTTTCTTTCGAGCAATGGGCGCTGCTCCCCAGCAGAGGCTGGCCAGGAGCATGGGAATAACTGAACACAAATGCAATGTGTTGTCAGTCTCTCCGGCACAAAGATAAAGTGGCGCCAAACTAAGCATTTCTACAAAAGTATTTTACAGCCTGATGATGTCTTTTCCTCATGCCTTCACCTGCAGCTCCCGTTACAAACATAAGCTTTGGAAGTGTACCCCATGGCGAAGTGGAAGATGGTGAAGATATCAACTTTCTTTGCGTTGTAGGCGAAGGATCTTTGCCAATCAACTTCACAATTTTTAAACAAAATGAGCAGGCACCTTTATTTTATGAAAGCAAAATGGAAACCAGAGTCGTCTGGCAGAAGAAATCATTGAGCAAGCAGGATGCAGGGAAATATTTTTGCGAAGCCTCCAACCGAGCCCTGGTAACTAAACGAAGCGACTTGCTAACCGTTAAAGGTAAGCTATGCTCCTGATGGCACATCCTTATGCTGCTCTGAATACTACCAGAATAAGTCTATCTCAAATCTACCGTTACATGTAATGTTGGGTTTACCAGAACCTTGGCATCTCTTACAGTAGCTGTAACTTTTTAAAATGACAGGAAAGAAGGCATCTTAATGTACTGGTCCTTTAAAATTCCCCCTCTTCTGCAGGGCATTTCCTGCCTTACATGGTGAATTCCATTGCAACACTTGGTACATGATAAAAACACCAATCACTCCTTTCCTGTGGGATAAGGAGAATTTTATAAAGGGCCACTACTGTAGGTAGGGACTTCACCACTAGATTGTATTGCCACTTGGAATTGTGCATGCGCTGTCGGTGGGGGACAGCATGAAAGGTTTGGGACACCATCTAACCAAAACAGTCTCATTGTGTTCTGGACTGAACAAACCCCAGGAAGACTTAGCTCTTGGATCCAAGGAAAACCAGCTTAGGCAGCATGGACTCTGGCCTAATGCAAAAGCACTTCTCTCTAGAAAAATCCCCAACAAGAGTGAATAGATCCAAAACTTAATGTAGTTTAACTGACTGGCAAATGAAAAACTCAGGAGAATAAGTTCTTCTCCTGCAGTCCATAATGTTTCTCACTTTCCTTCAGTCCCCTAGCTATGCTCAAGCAGCAAAAAGGAGCTGTGTCCAGGGGATCTCCCTGCCTAGCTGTAAGTGGGGTGATGGGTTGGTGGTCTTGCCTACTGGTCACTCAATGCTAGATTTAATAAAATACCTACTAGTGTTGAACTGGACCAAGGGGACTTGTTATCCCCAGTGGCCACGTCTGTCTAATTTTGGGGGAGTGCATGTTAAACTTTTGTGGCTTCTTTTGCATTTTCCATGGCTTCAGATCTGTGGCAGAGGTCAGCCAGGGAGAGCCACTTTTTTACAGTGGGCTGTCCTTGCATCCTCAACCATACTAGGAGAGACTGAGAAGCCAACTAAAAGCTTTCCCTGACTGGACTTAGGAACAGATCCATCCGTTAGGGAAGAGCCCAGATGGTAACCTCTTTAAAGCTTTTCCAGAGCTGTCTGAACTCACCCTCCTGAGCACTAAATACTTCTGATAATGCCAAGACCACCAGCAGTGAGGACTCGGGAGTTGTAAAAGCCAGTAGTGACTTCATACCACTGCATGTATTGTCACACATGTCTCTTCTCATTTCCAGTCGTCCTCGCTTCATGGCAGAAAGGGTTTATCGCATTAGTTGTCTTGGCTGTAATTGCCATAGCAGCTTCTGGTTTCTGGTGGTGCTGGCGTAAGAAGGAAAAGGGTAACAATGAATATCTTCTATTCTCTGGGTGCTGAATGAATAGAACAAATGAGGGGGTTGGCTGCAAGAACAAAGGATGGGGTGGGAGGAAAGGTGACAAATGTAGGATTTGAAACTACCCCAATGCTGGAGGTTGTTTGGCTCGGAGGTTTTGATTTGATCCATCATAAAGCTATGAAATTCAGATCTGGGTTCTAGTTCTGGGCTCCCCTTTACTTCCACAAATTCAGGGGTGTTCAGGCCCATCTCGAATCCTTATTGCCTCAAAAACTTGAGGTTCTTACTTAGCATTTATTCAGTCTCTACTCAGAAACAATTCCTATTAATTGTGAGTTTTGACTAAGTAGTGACCTCAGGATTTGGTCAATGATAATTGCGTTACTCTTTCACAGTTTTTGTTATAGAAAAATGGGTAGGACTAGTTTAAATCCATTCTGAACCAAAATATCTGGGAAAATTTGGAATGTCTGAAACTTCCAGATATCTGTATATTGGCCTGCCTAAGGAGCAGGGTTTTAGATCACAGCATCCCTGCAAGAGAATATCAGATCCAGAGGACTGGTCGGTTAAAGGGATTGGAAGTAGGATACAGAGTGTTAAGTAACTTACTTAATTTTGGTCCAGGTCACTATAGCTCTGCAATCAAAAGTTAAGGTCTGAAAGCTTTTCAGTGGACTGTACGGTGGTCTGTACATTAAAGCATCACATTTAGCCTCTTAGTTAATAGTCTCAGAAGAGAGGCTAAGAACTGAATGGGCCATGGATTCTGAGATAGCCCTTCATCTTTGGAAGTATCCCCACTAGATCAAGAGGGGGATCTGTGGCAGCCTGTATTGAAACTGTCAATGCTGTATCCGTTCTGTGCCCATACTGGACCATGAAGTCCTCTAGTCAATTTGGCAATTTCCACATCCACTAAATAACATACCAAACTTCACTGTGGCCACCGGAGATGATCCTAACTCAGGGATGGGTGGGCCCCACATCTAGCTTTCATCTTCAACTTTTATGCGTTTGTCTCTCTACTTGTGCAGGATATAACAGTTTATCTCTTCCCTTTCCCTTGCAAGGTAAACATCCTTCCATGGAGATGTCTGGGTAAGATGGCTTTCTTTCTGGAAATGGTAAAACATTTGATTGAAATGCTGGAGGCTTATGTTACACATATATGGTGAATCTTATTAGGTCTCACAGCTGGAGACAATAGGTGGTTGTGGCTACTTGCAGCAGACCACCTACTCAGAAACAACAGGATGAGGAAATAATCCAAAATGGAAATGGGGTAATTACTAAAAATGGGGAATGACAGGCCTAGATTTTAATGCCTTCAAATGTAGGATTAAAATCAAATAGACATATGGTAGAAGAAAAGGGAGCTAACACTTGACTTTGGGGTTTGCTTATGCTCCTATTGAGGTCAACAGCAAAACTTCCATTAATTTAAAAAGATAATAAAGGAGTGGTGCCAATTTAAACAATAAATACTTTTTTTTTTTTTACTTTCAAGGATAGTTCCTTAGTCATGTCTATTTCTGTACGTTTCCTTTCTAGATCCACAGCAGTCACTAATTCAACTAGTGAGAAACCGCCATCTGGACCAAACCATTATACAGAATTCTATCCTGGTAGAGTATTTTTTTATACTCCCTGGTAGCATATTGCTTTAATCAACAAATGTTTGTTTAAAAGTTTGGCTTTGCATGGTCATGATATGTACTGGGGCCCAATTTTTAAATAATGGAATAGTAGATGCAGCCACAAAAAACAGCATTTGTACTTGTAGATATGAGAATGCGGATATGTAGTTATCCAGTCTGCATGTACAAATGTAAGGGGTTTTTTTTGTTTGTTTTTTGGGGCGGGGATGCTATCCACAATGAAACCTGGTCTGAAAATGAGGTGTGTATAGTGGTTAGAAATGGCTTAATGGAACAAGCCTTAGTAATACTTAGGGGTTGAGACGAGCCATGGCTTAGGATAGGGACTAGATCAGGTTTAGGCTCGTGTTGATTTTTGAGGCCCAATCAGATGTGGTGTTGTGTTTGTGTTGGTTAGAACTGCCATCTTGTAAGCTGTTCTCATGAGAGGACAAATTTTTATAAGCTGTTCTGCCATGTTGGGCTGACTATTATTGCGAGATTTTTTGGCTACTGGTGAACTGGAACTCTAGGCTCTTTCTTATCTTGAATATGACTAGAGCTGGGTAAACTATTGTGAACCATTTAATCTAGTAACTCTTTGGCCAATTATGTGAATAGGCCTGGAGTCTCATGAATTTTAACTTCTTTCAAATTATTGGAGAATAGTTTATATGAACACATTTCAGTTTATCATCTGCTTATAAACTACTCACTACAGGAATAGACTTACTATTTGCTATATGTAACTTTAGCTAGTTCTGTGAAACAACATGACTTAAGATTCATCTATTTCTTCTGCTCCCTGACTGGATGACCCCCAGGCTCAGAGCTTCCAAGATGACCATCCAGACACTATGAATATGTACAGGATTCTCATAAGCTATTCTTTCCCTAGATATTCTTGTAAGCACCTTTATACCAAACATCAGATTATTAATCTTCCTAGACTTCTAGGCAAGATAGGCAGTATCCCCATTTTACAGATGGGGGAAAACCAAGGTAAAGGCAGATGAAGTGTTCAACAGCACAACCAAGGCCACAGAAAGAGATAACAGAGCAGAGATTTAGGAGTTTATGGCTCCCAACTCTGTGCTCAGACCACTAAATAATAATAATTTTGTATTTACATAGTATCTTTCATCCCTGCAGAAGGAAAAACCAAGGCAGAGATCAGGTGATCTGCCCAAGGGGCAGAAGAACACATGACTGCTCACTTACAGTCCCGGCTTTTTAGCTACTAAATAGTCCTGCCTCTCCACTAGAAAACAGCCCCTCTCTTGTTCATCTTTTCCGAACTCTGGAAGACATCAGTCTTCAAGATCAATTTCACTAGTCCATCCCCTCTCCTCCCCCCCCCGCAAAAAAACCCCAAAAAACAAAAAAACCCACTATGTCCAATATGTTTTTTGATCTCTGCAGGCTATTTATTGCCCTCAATCTGAGTCTGAACTCCACTGGTGTCAGTGATCTAGGGTGACCAGACAGCAAATGTGAAAAATCGGGACAGTGGGTTGGGGGTAATAGGAGCCTATATAAGAAAAAGACCCAAAAATCGGGACTGTCCCTATAAAATCAGGACATCTGGTCACCCTACAGTGATCCAATGTGAGTAAACTGTCACCTTGTGGAAAGATCTCTCAATGTGAACAAAGTTATTCCTTGATTTCCTTTAGCTTTAAACTGATCCTCTTATAGGGCCAAATTCTGCTCTCCTATATTATATGAGTGGCTTGGACATGTACCCAAGGGCAGAATTTCCCCTATATAATTAAATCATTACATCTTGTGACAGTAGGAGGTTTCTGTTGTATTTTAATGAGAAAGCTAAATGAATGAATCATACCTATTCTAAGCTGCTTGTTGGCTCACCTTCTGCTTATGTATTTAATTTTAGGATCAGGTTACATTGAAGATCGTGAAAATCCTGTAAAACCAACAGATGACAATAAAGGTAATTTCAACACTCTTTTTTTTTTAATCATAACTTTTTTGTCATTTTGGAATTAAAAGTGGTGGGGACATGTCTGATTGTGAGGGCAGGGGACTGGCGATTAGGCCATCTAGGTTCATTCGTTTTCTCCCACCTTGTCGTCAGTGATGCTGGGGGAAGTAACTTATTTTTTGTATTTCCCACTTGCAAAATGAGAGTAACAATGTCCATGTCCCGGGCGTGTTCTGAGCCTAATGAGTTGCTTCTGTTGAGTGGTGGCATAGAAAAAGAAAACTATTATTACCTACAAATATATTTCAAACCACCAATATTATTTTTGAATCTTTTACAGAGAATCTTTCACAGGCTTCCCGTACCTTCTGTTTATCTTTGCTTTCATCATTTTTCCAGATCTTGACATTTTAAGCAGTAAAAAACTGGTGTCAAATATGAAGAAAATGATCTTCCAGCTAACTGAGGCACCAAATAAGTTTTAAAAAATACCTCCTTTTTAAAGTAATAATTGTATCAGGTATTGCATCATCTAGCTGCATAGTTGTATACAGATACAAAGTATTTTTCAGGACTGGGTGTTTAAAAGAACTGATTAAAAAGCAGAGCTTAAATGTCAATATTCTGGTGATATTATGGCTGAAAACTCATAGACAGATACTACTATGTTCACCGTCTCCTCTTGCTCCTATCTGTGCTTGCCACGTAGGCATGTGACTGTTCAGAATGTGATTCCTGCTAACTTGATGTATAACGTGGTTATGGCTGGGCAAACCCATAACAAAAATGTTTTATGGCCTGCGTTATTCAGGAGGTTAGATTAGATGATCACTGTGGTCCCTTCTGGCCTTAAATTCTATGAATCCCGTGAAAAGACCATTCCTTGCTCCAAAGAGCTGATAGCCTAAATATGAGGCAAGAGACATTACATGGCTGCTATGATCAGACGTTACTGGTTAGCATGAAAAGCAGCAATCTCAGCACACCATCTGGCTAGCTGCTGTCAAGCTTTTCATAGGCATTGTAGCAAAGGGGAGTCTTAAAAAGGGATTTGGAGGAGGATAATGGGGTGGGTTTGCTGGTGTTCTATCAGGAGCTTCACCCATACAGCATGGGAGAAAGTGCAAAGGGATATAGTTGAAAATGTAACAAAGGGGCATTGAAAGTTGGTATCATTGGCAGAACAGAGGTGAGAGTCGCCATACCAGCAGTGTATGACATAATAGGTAAGGCTGGAATAGCCCATAAAGGCCTTCAAAGTGAAGACAAATAGTACAGTGGAGAAGGAGGAGCCAATGGAGAGTGCAAAGGCTGAGGTGACGAACCAGGAAAATGACTGTAGCAGCATTTTGAATGGATACAAGTGGGGCAAAGTGGGATTAGTAAAGACTGGCGAAGAGGAGGTTGCCATAGTCAAGACTTGAGAGGGTCTGGATGAGAGTTCTAGCAGCACAAATGGAGAGGAAAGTCTAGGACTTAGATCTTGTACAGGAAGAAGCAGCCAGATGTAGACGAGGCCTGGATGTAAAGATCTAAAGAGGGGACCAAGTTGAAGGTAAAGGTTATAGGCCTGAGTGACAGGCAGGAGGGTGGTGGTGTCCATGGTGATTGAGAAAAGAGGAATGTGGGAAGGCTTGTGAGGAAAGATTGTGGGGTTTTTTTTAGCCATGTTGAGCTTATGCTTATAAATGGACATCTGTAAGGAGATGTCAGAAAGACTAAGATTATCTTGGACAGAAGGAAATAGGTCTGGAGTGGAAAGGTAGCTCTGAGTGTCATCAATGTAGAGATGATAGTTGAAGTCATGTTTGCAAATGAGACTTCCCCAGAGAAAAGTTATAGAAGGAGACCGAGGATGAAGGCCGGCGGAGCCCTAAAAGAAAATTGCAGGGAGGGCGTGATGAGGGTCCTCTGAGTGAAATGCTGATGGCGTGACTGAGGAGGAAGGAGAACAATCAGGAGTGAACAGGTTCATGAAAGCAGAGGGCAGGATTTCAAGAAGAGAAGCATGGTTGAAGGTGTTGAATGAAGGCTGAGGATGAGCAGGGAGTATTGGTTATGAGCTTGGGCTAGGAGAAGGCTATTGAAGACTTTGAGAGCTGTTTTAGTGGAGGGCAAGGGGTGACTGGAACTAGGGGAGAAGAGCTCTAGACAGCAGTTGTTGATGGCACATTCAGTGAACTTAGAGGGGAGATGGGCGACAGCTGGAGATACCATTGGGGTAAACAGTGGGTTATTTGAAGATGCTAGTGACTAAAACACGCTTGTACTGTGAGGGGAAGGAGACTGATGAGAGGGGATCAGAGGTGGGGGCAAGAGATAAGAAGATGGGAGGGGGACATTGAGGTAAACAGAGGGGTTAAAGAAGCACAGAGGAGATGCTCCTTCGTCAGTGACGGGAAAAGGAGGAGAAAATGATGGGGACAGGAAGGGCAGAGAAAGGGGGAGAGACAGAATAGTTGGAGCTGGACAGGCACATAGGGGACTCTGGGGCAGGGGATTTTCTAAATTTGCATTTTGCTATTTTTCAAGACTGCAAATAAAAGACAAGAGTGTCAGGCCCCACCCAGACACCACGGTTTTAGAAAGGAGTTCAGCTTCAGCAGGCTGGGCTGAACCGCCATCTGCCATGAACAGGGCCCAACCATGTGCCCATTAAAATCCCTGTGAGCTTGACCATTGACTTCACTTGTGTCAGGATCAGGCTCACAGCAAGTACGGCATAGGGAGTGCTACAAAGAAACATCTTCTTGCTATTTTGGGGCAGGACCTGACCATGAGAGTGCTGAGGTGGAATATACTGAAGTTGAAGTGTCAACGCCTGATCCTTACACAGGTAACTAGCTGGCTGACCTATCCAGTTATGTATTGGGAGTAATTACAGACCTGCTGTTTCTGCCATTGATTTCACTTTGAGCAGGAGTAGGTCCTATTGTGTACGCATGGTAGTTCCCTGGTAATAGCAATCAGTGATGCAAGGACTACTGTAAAAACAGCAGGACTGCTGTTACCAGAGCCAACCAGTGCTTTCTCTTTCCTCCGTGTTTCTCTTGGGCACATGCCCTGCCCTTCCACATAAGAGCTTTGGCTCGGCAGGGCTACCAGCTGGAGCTGGGGTTCTGAGCAGAAAGCAGCCTGCGATGGGTCTGCATTTTGTGGGCTCAAAGCTCATTGAGGGGCTCTTAACTTTTTTTGTTTGTTTGTTTTTGTTTTACTTTCCTGGGTGTGTTCAGCCTCCATAGTCCACAGGAGGAGTGAGTGGAAGGGGTTGCCTGAGCTGAGGGAGAGGGAGGGACTGCCCACCCTGTAGGGAACAGGGGACTGTCCCCACCCACTGTTGAACCTGCTGAGAGATCAAGGAGGTAGAGAGCAGGAACTGGGATTAGTCCCTTATAGCCTGAGGAGAGCTGGGGGCCTGCAGGAAGACAGATGCTTGGTCTATGCCTAAAACTTATGTCAACCTAATTCTGTAGACAGAGCTTCTGCCTCTCGCGGAGATTTACCGTGGTGATGGAAAATCCCATTTTGTTGCTGTAGTAAGTGTCTGTAGTGCTTGTAGTGCGCGCACACGTACCCAGTGAGAGTGTGGGGAAGTGAGCATCTTGGCTGCCCTGGTAACAGCCTCCTGCTGTCAGTGGTATTAATTCAGAGGGAATATATGGGCTAAAGGTATTAACACAACCCAGACCTATCCAAGTGTTAAACAAGGTCCATGGCTTGGTATCCAGAGACCTCAGCCACTTAACGCCATGGCAGACACATCACTAAAAACCCTTTGTATATTAAAGATACAGAAAAGAAGGAAAAACAGTTAAAACATTTGAAATGTGAAGTATTAAATAGGGTTTTCATTTGAACAACATCCCTTGTTCCCTTTCCAATTAGCTGTAGACAATTTTTTAGAAGGAAACCTCTCTCCCCCACCATTTGACAGTCTCTTAAATGGTAATAATTGCATCCCAGGTGGAGGTGGTTGGGATTCAACTGGAGCAATGGGGTGGGGATGTTCTCTGGGTCCCTGTCTGTCTGGCCCGTTCTGGTCAGTTCATCTCTAAGGATCAGGACAATGAAGACCTGGGATCCCAGAAAATGGTGGGGTTGGCAGTCATGATGGTGAAGCTTGCGCCAGTAGCCTCTGTCTGTACTTCGTCTGTTCTTCCTTTGTTCTTTCATACTTCCCCTCCAAATCTGTCTTTTAAGGACCCCAGAAAGGGAGTTGACGATGGAATAGCCCATCCCCTCACTTTGTCCATTAATTAGGTTTCATATCTGACATTCTAATTTTGGCTCATTAACTTCCAGCTCCTCATCTCCTGTTTTTAACCAACATAAATTCAATGCAGTCCATGAATGATATCAGTAGGCCTTTTTAATTTAGATTAACTCAATTCATCTGTCTCCCTTTTGCACCTTTTCCCATCAACATTTGTTGTTATAGATTATTGTAACATCTTATGAACTTTTACATCTTTCTTACAGTTGAGCTCACAAGTTGGGTAAATGGGTAGGCCCCATTATCGCATGTCTTAATAGTTCCATGGCACAGCACGTAGCACAGCAGAGCCCTGCTCCATAACTAGGGCTCCCATGCACTCTGGTAATACAAATAATGATGGTGGTGGCACCCAGAACTCTTAGCATGGCGTTACAGTGCATCTCCTCCCAGCCTTTGAGGTAATCGTCTTGCTGGATCCTATTCCCAGTGATGGCACGTACAACTCAAATCTTTTTGCCTCACCCAAAGCATCATGGTATCCTCAGTCTCCTTGTGCAGAAAGTGGGCAAATTTGTTCAGAACACACATAAAAGCCCAAGCAGTTAGGAATAAATGAAATCCATTTGGAATGTTAAGCCATGTCCCAGCTCTCAGCTTTAGCTTGAGAAGCTGAATAGTCAAAGGAAGAAATTCACAAACCTGCCCTTTCCAGCTAGGAAAGGACACCTGTTTATTTCGGTGCGGAAGACATTCTTGTTTCGTTAGCAGTACAAATGGTTGTTTGTACAAATGTACTGCCCCTGAGCTTGGCAGCAAAAGACAGCTGGCTTCTCAGTGCTCTGATTGCAATACGCTGTCATTCTCTCCTTGGTGTTCTCTGACTGTATTCAAAGCCAGGAACCTATTTACCATTGCTAAGTGGTGCACTTAGATATTGGAGCAACTCTATTGTATTTTAGGGGATTACTAGTAATTATGTCTAGAGTTACAAATGTTTCACACATCTCTAGTCATGCCCAGTGCAGTACAAGGGCGTAGAATGTTGTAAGAGGGACTTTCTATCAGATGAAATTTTAACTAAGATCTTTGTTAGGGGCAGGTTAATGAACACCTAAAAGAGTAGGGGATAACCTTTGCATCCCAGCCAGCATACTCCCTCTTGCAATAATATCTTTCTAACATCCTAGGCTGACTGTAAGGTCCAGTCTATACTACACAAAGTGCCATATTAACTTGATCTAGTTAAATTACAGTAGTGCATTGACATTTTAAAAAGATCCTGTTTTAAATGGGATTGGACCACGTTTTAACTATGCGATACTGTTTCAAGTTGGCCTTGGACTATACAAATCTGTATTGTGGTTCAGGAGTCTGATTAAAGCATGGTTTGGTCCTGTCTGTCCTGCAGTACTAAATCATTGAACTCAGCATGCTTAAATCTTACACTGTTGCCGCTTTTTGTAGTGTAGACGAGACAAAAGCTACTGCGTAGCATATAAGTGCTTTCTCTCTGTGCATGGTCACTGCTCTACCAGTGCCTACTGCGTTACTGGGCCAAGCATTTTGAGATACTGTTAGAGTGGAAGCTGTTCTATGAAACCAAACTGCAGTCTATGAAAAAGATTAATTCTTTCAAGTCTGCACTGCATGATACAGGATAAGATTTAGGCCACGTCTACACTACCACTTACGTTGGCAAAACGTTTGTTGCTCAGGGGTGTGAAAACACAATTGAGTGACATAAGTTTTGCTGGCATAAGCGCTCATGTGCACAGCGCTGTGTTGGCAGAAGATGCTCTCCCGTAGGCATAACAAGGCTACACAAGTGCTCTTACAGTGGCACAGCTGTAGAGGCATAGCTATGTTGCTGTAAACTTGGAAGTATAGTATCAGAGGGGTAGCCGTGTTAGTCTGGATCTGTAAAAGCAGCAAAGAGTCCTGTGGCACCTTATAGACTAACAGACGTATTGGAGCATGAGCTTTCGTGGGTGAATACCCACTTCGTCGGATGCAAGTGAATACCCACTTTGTCTTGCATCCGACAAAGTGTGTATTCACCCACGAAGGCTCATGCTCCAATATGTCTGTTAGTCTATAAGGTGCCACAGGACTCTTTGCTGCTTTTGGAAGTATAGACATTGCCTTAGTCTCAGGGAGAGAGAGGAGTAAGGCCAGGGTTTGTTTGTTTTTAATACTTTTTCAGGAACTACTCTCACCCATATAAAGGACTTTGGCCCCTGGATTCCCATCAATGCTTTTATCATGTTGACGTTGCTCATATTCTGCTTCAAGACACAGTGTTCTTTCAGGTCTCTGTTACCATGACAATGACCAGTGCCTCTGGTCTGAGTGAACACTTCAAGATCCTCATACTTAGCTTAAGGCCTCAAATATTAAGCAATCTATTTTCTGAACAAAGGCAAAGTACACAACAAAGCTAGGTCTACATTATACTCTGGCTGGATGCGCTCCTCATCCAGAAGGCAGCATTCAGAGCTAAGAGTGTTTGCAGCGGGCAGCCTCTTCACCCAGGAGATTACGTTTTATTTTCAATTTTATCAACAGCAGATTATGTTTAAAAAAAAATGAAGGACCCGAGCCTGCAAGATGGTGAATACATTCAATTCCCATTGCCTTCAATGAAAGCTCAGGTATTCCTCAATCACTCCGGATCAGGCTCTAAATTACTATATCTAATTATACAAAGGTCTCTTCCTGCTGCCACTGAAGTCAGCATCAAAACTCCCATTGACCTCAAGGGGAGCAGGATCAATAATTAATGCATAATAGTAACCTTTGGGGCAGTTTTGAGGATAAGGATTAATTAAACATCCCCTCTTAGCCCCGCCAAAAATCCAATTATAGAATGATGTCTGTCAGCATTGAAGAGCTATTAACATTTTGCCCTTTTCCCTCAAACCAAATCTCTCCCAATGGATCACTTTTCTAGGATTGCTGAATATTCTTGACCTCCTTATGGTGGTAAATATGTAGTGGCTGTGGGAACAATTTCTGCCCTAGATATCCCTTTCATCATTGCTCAAACGAAAGCTGCACCAGCATTATTAAGGGTGGTAAATCTGCCAGAAGAAAAGCTAATGTAGACAAGGCTTCAGTGCCTCATTTTTCTTCATCTGTAAATTTGGGATTATTAGATAACCCAACCCCCTCCCCTCTGTCCCTTTGTGAGCAGCGATGGGATCCTCTAATGAAAGTGGCTAGCTAAATGTTGGATAGAGCATTATTTTTGGGAGGTTAGAGTTGTTTGCTGATTTGATATTTAAAGAGGTGCTGGTGATGGGGACTGGTGTAATAAATCTTTAAGGAGAGACTATGCTTAACAAAAACATATTGCATATCTTTTCTAAATTAATTGTGATTGTGACACAATACTGTGCAATGAGTCAGACTCTTTATTGTTAACACAAGGAAAACAAAGACCAAAGCTAAAATATTGTCAGGAAATATCCCTAAAAGGGGAAGGGAGAAACTGCTAACTGTGGCTCAGTAAGAATATGCCCATCCTTTTACTTCTATAGCTGGTTAGTCAATTGCAGGGTGCAGCATTATAAGGTCATTTGGAACAAAATGTCATTATTTTTAGTTCCTTTATGCTAGCACATTTACTCAGAGCTAGGAAAAGAACAACTTATGAAAGGTGTTACACGCGCACACACACACACACACACACACACACGCATAAAATCAAAATAAATTGGACAGAACTGAAATGATCAAAACCATCTAAGGGTCTGATCCAGCTCCCAGTGGTAATCATTTCATTGAGTCCCATGGGAGTTGACCCAGGCTTGTAAAATACTAAATACATGTGTTAATTCAGGATCGGCGCCATCTCTGGTTAGAATTATGGGAAGACTCGTTTTGACTTCCCTGGCCACTTAAACAATAGACAAAAAACATGTGAAATCCAGAGATTGTTATAGCATGCAAGTTCATGTGATTAAGTGCTTGCTGAAATTCGGGTCCTGCTGCTATTGAAATCAGTGGGAGTTTTGGAATTGACTTCAGTAGCACTTAGCCCCCAGTGTCTAAAGTGTGTTTAGCAGAATTATTTAAAATCAATTCAAAAGAAATCTTTTTAGGAGTGCAGAATGTGTTCCCAGGGGGGTGCATGAAACACTGAGATGCTATTTAACATTTCACTCTCCTGATTCTCAGTTTGACTGCAGAATAAATATAGGAGTCTCCCTCTCTATAGGTTTTAATGGTCTTGTGGCTAAAGTACAGGACTGAGTCCAGAAACCTGAGTTCTTTTTCCAGCTCTGCAACAAACTTCCTGCATGATCTTTGGGAAGTCACTTAACCTCTCACTTAACCGTTTCACCTAAGGAAAATTGGAGATAACCAACCTCAGAAGCGTTGAGTCCCTGAACTGATGTTTCTAAAATGTGTTGATCCTTGGACAGGCCCAGCTTCCATTGGCCTTTAGGCAGAATTAGCTTGGATTATCAGCATGCTGCAATTTGGCTTGATATAAGCCAGGCCTTATAAACCCGTTTCTTAATAAAATAACTCAGACCTGGTCTACACCTAAAACTTTGGTGAATCTAGCTACATTGCACAAGGCTGTGGAAAAATGTCATGCCCTGTGCAACATAGTTATGTTGACCAAACCCCCACTGCAGTGACAGGTAGCGCAATGGAAAAATTCTTCTAGCAACCTAGCTACTGCCTCTCAGTCAATATAGAAAGCACCTACACTACCACAGCACACCTGCTGTGCCGCTGTAATGTAGACATCCTTCAAATGGGGAAGAGGAAGAGAACTCCGGGGAGCAGAAGGTAAGAAAGACCTTGGGTGCAACCCTGCCATCCTTGTGCAGTCAAAACTCCCGTTGACTTCAGGAAAATCTACCTGTGCACATGAGATTCGCATGGCGGGGCCCTTCAAGAAGCCCTCGTAAAGCTAAAAGCCTTTGTCCATTCAAGGAGCAGAGCCATGCTAGGAAGTATTTAAAATAGAATTGTTGCTAGCAGGGTTTTAGCATGGTTCCCCTGGCTGCTGTGACCCCAGGGATTTTTTTCTTGAGAACCATGTTAGTCACACGGTAGCCACAGCTGTGTTGCCGCAGTAGCTAATGAGGATGTTGAGAACCTGAGTTGTGCTGGCAGCTGGCTCAGCCCTGCCTCCCCTCTGCCAGGAGGAGCACCTGTGTTTATGACCGTGCTCCGTAAAAAGGATCTCAAACAACCATTAGACAGGAAAAGTCTTTCTTTTCATTTGGTATTTTTGGATGGTCCCTCTCAGAATAAAAGCTCTTTGCAGGATTTACCATAGTAGATAAAAACGGGAACCTCAGAACCAGGAGAAAAACTTTACTGAGGATTCTTCTGCAGCCTCAGCTGTATGGAGCTTTTGTGGGTAAGGCCAGCTATAGCATTTTGGAGGAGGAAACCCAGTAACATTATCCTTTTGAGGCTTCAATCTCTGTCTGTTCTTCCCTCAATCTCTCCTGCCTATCCGTACCCTCTCAGCCTTCCCTTCCACTCTGTCTTCAGCTCATGCACTTGCAATGAAGGCTCCACACTCCCATGGTAAATTTGGAACTGTCTTGCATATTCCCACTCCACCACCATGAACTGGGAGATCTCCCTTTTGTAAAAATCTCCTTGATCCTGACCACTGTAGCGCTGAGTGTGAGAAAGTTCCCTTGAGCCTTCCCACAAAACTAAAGCAGCTCCATGAAAGGAAGATTTAACTAGGAGGAGCACAGAGTGTGTGAGCAGTTTTCAGAATGCAGACCTCATTTTGTGAGCCCTTACATCATTTAAAGCAGCTTGTCCAGTTTGAGGAAACAATTGAGGGAAAAGCTTTACCCTAGGGTAAACTATTCCTTGTGAAATCTGAGGATCTTGTGCGTGTGTGTGTGAGTGAGAATCAAAGCTAATTTCAACGTTACCTGGAGAGGGTCCATCTCTCTATAACATAGACACAGGGAGGATAGGGGGCACAGCTGGTTTTTCATCCAGACATGGAATGGCGCATTGCTGTTTATATAACGGTTTCCTCTAAAAGTAAAACAGCGTGTTCTGTTTGTGTAAGGAGCTTAACATAAAGCAAACAAAAAAAGGAAATAAATTGATTCTGTGCCAATACATTTTCCAGCTCCTGAAAAGAAGGGGACTGATACAGTATATAGTGAAATCAGAAAAGCTAATAATGGTAAGTAAGCTAGTGAAAAATTAAACACATGAAGGAGGTTTGGAAGCATTTGTATCTAGATAGGTTAGATGGTAAAGTGTATAGAAAAGAGACATTGAGGTCCTATGGACACATCCCACATAGCAGCTAAGAAAACTTAAGTGCTGATACATTTCATAGCATCTTCATGATTTCCCCAGAGTAATGATCTGCAGTGTGGTGAGATTAACAACTGGAACGTCTGCTCCATTAATCCATTCATGTTCTATCTGCCAAAAAGGGCTGCTTCGGTTCTGGATCTGGATTTTGAACTTGCCCCAAATTTGTGTGGGTTTGGGGTTTGTGTTCTGAATCTAGCTCGTTTCCAATTGCTAAGAGTTACCTTGTTCAGGGTTGTTGGGTTTTTTTGGAGGGGGGGTTGGGTTTTTTTGAAGCCCACTCCTTTCTGTAGGCTTCAGAGCCCAAGCCGCAGCTTCAAAGTGCGGCGTACGCATGTATCTTTTTAGAGTGCTAGCGCAAGCCCAAATCTGTCCTCCCAGTCTGGAATATACTTGTAGTGGCTCACTATTTCCCATACTGTAGAATATTATGTACTTTGGGGTATTTCTTCTGTTTTCCTGTCTTAATAATAGTTATTTAAAAATATACATAACTCCCACACATCTGTATTGCAGCCTCCACCCCATCCTGCCCCTAAACCTAACAACTTTGAAGCAATATTATCACACTTAATTTCTTTTTTAATATAATCAGATTCCCTCCAAATTGTGGACATTACTCACTTCCTCCTCACAGATTCTGAGGTGAGCAAGGATCCTTCTCTGTACCTGGATCCCAGCAGCTATCTTACTGCTGGTGACTCTCGATAGTTGCTCTGGCAGCACTGAAATTCCAGAGACACCTAGGTTAACGGTGCTTCCTGCTAGCTTGTCAAACACTCCATCAGAGAGGATTTCCTTCCATCTCCTTTGTATTAGGAAATATCTATTTGTAAATGTCAGGCTGTAGTCTAGCCAGTTTCTCTTTTTTTCTCACCATGTGGCTTTTGTGGTGCATGCCATGTTTGTTTTTCTATTTTTCAGTTTTCATCTGGGATTGTCCATCCCGCATACACAGTTTGCACTTCTACAGCACCTCCCCTCTGAGAATTTCAAAGTACTTCACAAATCTTACTTAATTCTATCATGTGACGCACAGTAGGTCAGTTTTATCTCAATTTTTCAGCTGAGTAAACAGAGAGATTGAGTAATTTGTTTAAGGTCACAAAGATGGACAATGGCAAAGCTGGGAATAGAGCCTTGGAGTTCTGATTCCCAGTTCATTGCTATATCCACTAGCCCACACTCCCTCTTTGCAGTCTTTTCTTTCACCAAAAAGCAAAATAGCCTTTACTCTAAAGAAGAGGTCCATTATTTGGCAGAGAGCAGCCCTTGTGGCTTTGTAAGACGGCGGGTTTCAGGAGTGTGACCCAAAGCTCACTGAAGTCAGTGAAAAGATTCCCACTGAAGCATAGGCTTTGGATGAGGCCTTTAATGGAATGCAGAAACAGATTGTGTACTTCTTTCTTTGTGCCAGGGTGGTGAATCCAGAAGTATTATGCCTTTCATGATACCATTCCTTTTTCCCAGAGTGGAGAGAGCTGTATGTACTGTACGGCAGAGACCTTTTGCAAGACCTAATTCGTCAGATCAAGTGTGTTCGAGAGGATTATTATTTAAGGCACTTACAACAAATACAGTTTTATAAGGCAGGAAGTCTAGCAAAATGAGATTCGATTGAAAGTCTGGGCTGAACTGGACAGATGATATGCAAGCACCCCCTTAATCTTACAATCCACCTGCTCTCTTATATATAACATTGTACAGTTTCAGTTATTTTTGGAAACTTAGTAACAGCGTATTGTTCTAATCCCATTTGTTTTTCCCGACTGACACACAGGAAAAGTGTTTCAAATAGATAAGCAGGACATCACACAGGCGTGCAGTAGTTTTGGATGGCTACATTACATATTTAAACATAATATTTACTTTGTTTATGGTTAGGCTGCATGATAGCACTGTAGCAAAGCGTACACACAGATGTGGCGGGGTTCAGAGTCCCTGTATAGCAGGGGCATCTTCATCCATTCAAACTGATGAATGTTTTAGAGCCCGATCATGCAAGATGCTGGGTGCTCCCTATGAGGTGCTGGGGACCCCCAACCTCCATTGACATCAATCCGTTTGATGCCACTGGGGGCTGGGTCTTCAGTCTAATACCTTACAGGAGCTGACCAGCACTCTGCAGGATCAGACTCTTGACTGGCAAGAACAGATGAGCTCAGGGAAGCTGCTTTTAGAGGATGAGCCAGTGATGTCTGGTATGTGGGTGAACCAGCTGTGGTGTCCAGAATCAAATAGGCTGACCTGTCCTCTCTGACCCCGTAAAACAGAATTAGGGTGAAAAGAACCCAGAAACTTAATTAGACTCAGAACCTTGGTGCCTCAAATTCACTGTCAAGTTCTCAAAATAAATTACCCTTATTCCCCTACTTCCACCCCCAACTAAAATCCTCTACTTAAAAAAAAAGGGAGGGGAGGGAAGCAGCTGGAATGTTTCCAATGAGAGTTTATATTGGGTCCTCTTCTGCAGGAATCAGTGTTGTCTTGGGGTTAGAGTGAGGGACTAGGAGTCAGAATATCGGAGTTATAGTCCTGTTCCTCCCATTGACCCATGTGTGACCTTGGGCTAGTCTGCTATTTCCCTGCATTACAGATTGTTGGGAGGATACATTCATTGATACGGGCTATGAGAATACTTGGCTTAATTGGTATTCTCTGCATTTTACAGAGGATGTTGGGTGGATGAGCTCCACCGCTACAGCACTGTAGTGTAGACACTTCCTACGTCGACACCCGTTGATGGGGTTTTTTGGTTAATGTAGTTAATCCATCTCTCAGAGAAGCAGTAGCTAGGTGGTCAGAGGAATTCCTCCATCGACCTAGCTGTGTCTACACAGAGGGTTACGTCAACCTAACTACAGTGGTCACGGTGTGACACAGCTAGGTTGATCTAATTTTTAAGTGTAGACCAGGCCCAACTGTGGATCTTGTGGCTGTTGGACTCTTTCCTCATTCATAAATTGGGGATAACACTCGCCTGCCTAATTGCTTTGGGGCATCGTGTGGATTAATGAGCTGATATGGGTCACATTGCTTTGAAGATGTTAAGTGTTATATGTAGGGCCCTACCAAATTCACAGTCCATTTTGCTCTATTTCATGGTCATAGGGTTTTAAAAATTGTCAATTGTATGATTTCAGATATTTAAATCTGAAATGTCAGTGTTGTAATTGTAGGGGTCCTGGCCCAAAATGGAGCTGTGGGGGGATTGCAAGGTTATTGTAGCAGGGTTGCAGTACTGCTACCCTTAACTTCTGTGCTGTTGCCGGGAGCCCAGCAGTATGCAGAAGTAAGGGTGGCATGGTACGGTATTGCCACCCTTACTTCTGTGCTGCCGCTGGCAGGCACCGCCTTCAGTGCTAGGTGCCTGGCCAACAGCTGCTGTTCTCTGGACATCCAGCTCTGAAGGCAGCAGCGCACAAGTAAGGGTGGCAATACCACACACCCCCTACAATAACCTTGCGACCCCCCAATAGCCCCCTTTTGGGTCAGGACCCCCAGTTAAGAAACGCTGGTCTCTGTAGGGTGAAAGCACACAAAAGATCAGATTTCAGGGGGGAAACCAGATTTCACGGTCTGTGTTACATTTTTCATGGCCACGAGCTTGGTAGAGCCCGAGTGATATGGGTGCTAAATATTATATTATTACGCAATTCAAGGCCACTTCAGTTTTTTTAATCAGAGACAGTGCCCGTTACAGGACTTCATGTATAATTTTGCCTTTCCAGGGAATTTATTATGGCCAATGAGAATTTTGTAGTGTGAATCCCTTGTGGAGGAAGAAGTTGCATAGGATGTCAGAGGTCACTAACTGTTGCTTTGTTGATACCATTTGATGTGACAACTGAGCCAGAGTCCGTTTTGGCTTTCACTTCTGACTGTGCTGGCACTACTGTGAGCTGCAAGGCCCTCTCAGCGACTAGCACATCTTCACCTTCCAGCTCAGTGAACATAGGGAACCAGAGATCCTCCCTGTCCTGAGTCGTAAAGTGGCTGGCGTTCTGAATAGGGTTGCCAATGCCAACCCTCTAGGATTGTCTTGGAGTCTCCAGGAATGAAAGATTGTCATGTGATGAATACATCCAACCAAAATTGGCAACCCTACTTCTGAACTTCACTGCCTCTTTTTCTCATTGCCAGTCAGTCCTCTGAGTATCTGAGCTTCCTCCTTGGTTGTCAGGGTTCTGGTCTTGTATTGCCTGCTTTTACCCCATTCCCATTCCCTCTTGTAAACACCATTATGAGCCCCTGACTTCATCTCCTCCAGTTTCTGTGCCCCAGCCTTGTTACTGTGCATTGACCAATATGCAATGTCAATGGCTACCTAGAGGGTTGGGTGTAGAGATGGGCCTGCGATGTACAAAGTCAGTTCTGCATTTCAAACCTCCAAATGTTTTTTCTGGTTTACATCTGGGGTTTTGTAGAGGAAAGAGGCAGAGTGTGAAATTCAAATCTGTTCAGGCCTATCTTGCTTTAAAATCAAATAGCAGGAGACCTCAGTCTACTCAGCTGCACTCTGGATACAATCACTTGTATGGTACGGGAGCAATTTCAGTACACGGATTTCTTTACTGAGGATTCTGCATTATCACATCGATGTCAAGCCCTGAAGCAATGAATGGAAGCTGCTCTGCTCAGCAAAAGGTCCATCTGATTCCAAGCCACATGCCTGTAAAGATATGGCAAGATGGCATCAGAGCTTAGTTTAAAACTTTTATTTTTTTTAATGCATCACATTTTTTTCTCAAGCACATAGGTGTCTACTTTAAGGCTTTATGGAAAACATGGAAGCTTTAAGTCTCAAACAACCGAACCCTAAATCAATTGCTTTTCTGAGAATGACCTCTCAAAATGCCACCCATATTAGTGCTGCTGATACTGCAACTTCACTCTGACAAGGAGCCCCTGTCAGGACAGCTCTTGATGAAGGTCATCAAAATATTCCTTGCTCCAAATGCACTTTGGAAAGGGATGGTGGTTTTTTTTTTTTTTTTGGGGGGGGGGTTGTATCCATCTCAGTCCCACAGCAATCACTCCATGTTCAGAGACCTTCTTAAGCTTTTAAGGACACACTATTTCCCACAAAGTGTATCAGTGAATTCCTGCTTGTTCAGTGTATTTGCTCTAAGGGTTTGGTCCAACATCCATTTATGTCTATGGGAAGGTTTTCAATGACTTTGAGTCGGCATTGGATGGACCCACCCATCCATCCATCCTCTGTGGCATCACAGAGCTGATTGTGATTCATTACCATGGGGTTCCTGGACTGCTCTCTATTTTTAATCCCTCTTTGGGAAAAGGGAAATCTAGCAAACAAAATACATAGCTAAACCCAGGTCTGCTTATACTGGAAAAACGAATCAGTAACTGAGAGGCAGTTGCAGCGGCGAGACAGGAAGTTTTTAAGAATCCTATTGCAACCAACAATACACTGTGGAAAAACAAATATTCCCTAGCAGAAAGAGGCATGAGAAATCCCTACTGCATTGAACGGTTTGAAACAACCTATTAGAATTTGGCCCCAGTAATCAGGAAATCTGCTCTACCATTTTCCTGCTGCCAGGAAATTTCATACCTCTGTATTGAGCTGGGAGAATATTCACTAGAGTGGTGAAAAATCTTCATCAGCAAAACAAGACACCAAAGGAAACTCACCTGGTTTGGGGCTTCATTGCAAATTGCAAAGCTCAGCCCCATTGGCCAAATTTTCAGCCAACCTGGAAGAGGTGGAAACCATAAGCCCTGTGGTGACTTTTTTATTTTTTTAAACTAAATCTGAGCCCATAACAATACCCCCCAGAGCCAACAGCTTTTACTTACTCTGGGGTATTCAAGATCCAGCTTTGGGTCAAAATCTTCTGTCTAGCCTCTCTTCCCCAGTAATGTGCAAATGGAAACCTGGATCTGAACAGTTCTCAGTTGTGGGGCATGCAAAGTTATAAGCTGGACCCAAATTTTGTAGTGTGGGCCTGCTTCGAGTTTTCAGCCAAAAACCAGGCAAAGTGTAGTGGTTTCAGCCCCATCTGTGTATGCATGGAGTTTCTGGGTTCAGCTGAATCCCAACTTTAAGGCAAAATATATGTGTACCCGAGTGTAATGGCATCCTTGGGGCTATGCAGTCTGTGCTATGGAGCTACTGCAGGCTTCTCTTGCTTTAGCTGAGATCACTCTTTAGCCCCCCTCTTCTCTGTACGCTCAATCAATCCATCACGGACACACGACTGAGTCTAAACAGAGCCTCTGACTGGTTGGTATATACTTATCAGACTTGCAAATCTCTCTCTACGCGTGAATGGGCCTCTATGCTCCCAAATACCCAGCAGCTATATTGGAAATATATGGCAAAGCCTAACGGGGCTGGCATTCATGCTATGTGGCAAATCCAGTATTTGTTTCCATAATGAAAATGTATTATCTGAGCCTAATACACCACTGAGAAAAAAACAAGAACTTTGAGTCCCTCAGTAACTCATACATGTATGCTACCTCTTAAAATATCTCAGCAGTCACAGGAATTGTAACTTCAGGTCACTTATTCCCTGGTGCCCATAACAGACCCCATTGCCGCTGCTCTGGAAGAAAACTGGCAACTCTACCCATATGTGATCAGAACCCAGAATGTCTCTGCACCTTTTCCTGCCTCCTTTAATTAGGAGTAAGCTCTGTTTCCTTCGAAAACACCAGTATTTCCCAATGTAACAATAAAATCCAGTTTGGTTTAGATAAAAAAAAAATCACTGTAAATGTATTTAAAGGTTACAATAAGGAAAAAAAGGTTTGGAAAATATTAATGACCTGATGGCTTCTGCAAAAAGCACCACCTAGGCAGCCCTATACTTTAAGTACAGAATATTTGTGTTTACCTGTTTCACAACTTTGCAGAAATCACTTGAACCTCTAACAGCTAAAGTGGTGTCCCTCAGACCACAAATGCAGCGTGTGACATTCCCCTGGCAGGAGCAATGGTGTTTATCTAGAAACCCAATTAGTTATTGGCCACATGCCTTTTGATCTTGGGTGACACAGTTACAAGGTGGTGGGTGATCTGTTGTTGTCACATAGGACAAAGTAGCTTTGGATTAGCAAACATCCGTCCATTTGAAGTTTGGGAAATATGTACAATTTATAATTTCCTCCTTTGTGATCGCACAATATGCAGTGACTGAGGCTTTGCAAGCATTCTCCTTAATAAGCTCTTTCATAAATAATATAGTTCGTTTTTGTCCACTTCAAGTTCAACTTTGATCTAGCAGTGGGTAAATGGCATTATTGTTTTGAGCTGTATCTACTTCCAGGAATCAAAAAGCTTTTGCATATTTTCCAAAAACCGTTTCTTTTGCTCCTCTCAAACAGGATAAGACTATTGGGTCCAATTTTATATTGAAGTCAATGGAGTTGCACTGGCATAAAAACAATGTGACTAAGTGCAGACTCAGATTCCTGAGCTCCATTGGTAGGATTAAAGACACCAAGCAACACTTTCTTTAGGCAGAACTTCTGGAATGTAAATGAACAGTTTAATAAGACAGTCATCATTCTAATGTAATAAAAATGCTGATAATAGAAATCTGATGTACCTCTACTTAGCTAAAAAGGGACTTCACCGGTCGCAAAAATGTGACTGGCATAGCCATGAAGCTGTGAGGGGAATTATTTATCATGGTACAAGAACATACATGGTACAAGAACTTTGAGTAACAGGATGAACTGAACAAAGGTGAATTTATATTGGATGTCAAAGAAAACATCTTCAGAGATGAGATCTGCTAAACTGTTCACTAGTCATAGCCACCATCTTTTTGTATTTGCATAGCGTCTTTCACTCAAGGATCTCCATGGGCTTTTTGAACTTGAACTAATTAAGCATCACACCCTGTGGAGTAGGTTAAGATTATTATATGCAATTTTAAAAATGGGTAAACTGAGCTAAAGGGAGGTTGCGTGGGTTGTCCAAATTCACACAGCAAATTTGTGCCAGAGACAGGATTAATGTGAAGTCCTGACCCCAATCCCTTGCTCTATGTACTAGTCCACGTTGCTTGCCATGGTCATTCCTCATTGAACCTCATTGGGCCAAAAAGCATTAACTGGAATTGAACGCTAGTATGTATCTCCTGTGCAAAAGGATCAGAAGATCACACAAACATAGTACTTTAACCAAGTCTGATAACCCCATCTAAAAGAAAGACCAGAGTCACTCTCCTAACCTCGCTACCTACCCGCTTTTTAGAACATTTCCTTACCAACACAAAAGTGTTGTGTGGTTTTTTCAGATGGCAATCGTTAAATCCACACTAAACATAAACACAACGTCCATTGCCTTCGGGGGGTTTTGGACCAGGCTAAATAATCTTTTTATTAATTAAATCTTTGGGGGATCTCCTTTTTCTTTGGCATTTGTACCCTTCTCAGGATTCTCTGACCGATTCCCTCCCTGGCACTAGGGTCACTGCATCTTGAATGGTCCTTTGAAATATGTCTTAACTTCTTATGCTAAACAATCTGTTTCATTGTGTATTTAGCTGTGACACTCTGAGTAAGTTTCCCAAGTCTGAAGAAGAGCTCTGTGTAAACTCAAAAGCTTCTCTCTCTCTCTCTCTCTCTCTCTCACCAACAGAAGTTGGTCCCATAAGAGATATTACCTCACCCAGCCTGTATCAGAAAAACCATCTAGGAGTGGGAAGTAGAGCATATCACCCATGATAACTTGCCTCTAAAAGGAAGTTTCTGTCATGCGCAACAGCTGCTTGTATTCTCAGGAGGGAATGTTTTGTCACTCAGGCAGACTTCTGCCTTTTTGAGTCCCCACATGGAGCAGGTGTGGGGGAGTAACTTCCCCCAAACCAGTCACAACTTGCTGCTCAGCCAAGCAGTTCAGCAGGAGCTACAGGTCTATTGAAGTCAATCTATGAAATCATTGAGACTTCTCTTGTACTTAAATTAAACACATACTTAGGTGCTTTGCTGGCAGGGGCGGCTCTAGGCATTTTGCTGCCCCAAGCACGGCAGGTAGGCTGCCTTCGGCGGCTTGCCTGCGGAGGGTCCGCTAGTCCTGCGGCTTCGGCGGATGCCTGCGGGAGGTCCGCCGAAGCCACGGGACCAGCAGACCCTCCGCAGGCAAGCCACTGAAGGCAGCCTGCCTGCCGCCCTCATGGTGACAGGCAGAGCGCCCCCGTGGCTTGCCGCCCCAGGCACATGCTTGGCGTGCTGATGCCTGGAGCCGCCCCTGTTTGCTGGACTGGGGATCTGAAACTTCACTTTCTAACTTCCCAGCTAGCTGGTTTATGTCACTGCAAAATTACGAAGTGCAATGCAAGAACATTTAACCCTGAATTCTCATTTATTTGTATGTAAAGCTGATCCCTTTGAAATGTGCCATTCAATTTCTAAACTATATTTTTATTTTGCAGATTCTGGGGAAAACAGACACTCTGTAAGTATACATTTTATTTGAGGAATAAGAGACTGGGAAATTAGATTAGGATAACTGTTAGATCAGTGAAATAATATTGAAGGGTACTATATTTTTGTATTGTTCACAATACGTTGGAAATGTACTGCTTGGCACTTTCATTTATATCCTTATTGGCCAGGTTTTCTCTGATATATTTATATAGCAGTGAGCACTAAAAGTCATATGAAATAACTGGTATTTGAGAAAGCCACTATAAAGCACAGTTGGTCCATGATGACTCTTCGAAAGGGGAGTTTACACATTAAAAAACACAACTGTGCAGATTTGGCTTGATTGCAGGGGTGTGTGCTCTGACATAGCAGAGCCAAGCTTGGGAATGTCCTCAGACTTCCACTGGGCTGATGTATTCAAGAGCATGTTGGGTGCTGAACCTCTTGAGGATGGATATGAGGGCTTGCTGGGCTGGCCAGTCTATGGAGTAATAGCGTCAGTGTCAAGTGGGAAAAGAGGCTAATGAAGAAAGGGTGTTTAGAACCTTAGCTGGAAAAACTACAGTGGGGCTAACACCAACCAAGTCTCCTTCCCAAGGAGTGTGCAAGCACATGCACACACATACACTGGGAGATTTTTACCATTTGCAGATGTGATTTCCTCCTTAAGGTGTAGAGCAAGGTGATTTCCTGACTGTGACTATTGGCTTGAGCAGAAGCTTGCATTCAACTCTGTCTGTGCTCCTGACCTGTGCTATGTAGCACCTTCAACCAGGATATTAGAAGACGGGCCGACTGGCAGGATTGTTGGTGGAGACTGAGACATTCTAAACAAATATTAATGGAAAGCAAATGCTGACGTTATTACCATCATCCAATCAGGGAACCGGAGCAACGCCATGTGATGTAAGAGCCCAGCCAAACTAACCATCACAGCTCAAATTCCATGGACAATCTACCAGTCAAGAAATGATACGGTGAATAGCTTTGAACACCAGACTAATCAGAGGAAAAGCCAATTTGTGGAGAGAACAAGTGGCTAAATGCCTCAAATGAATGATCACTTGGTTCTACTGAAATGCCAAAGACAAAGAACAAGCACTCCAGAAATAACTACGTTAATGTTATTTATCAAATACTTTCTGACTATGCCCCCGGAGAGCCGTTCAGTAATATCATGGTTATTAATTATTATTATTAGTGCTGTTGTGTTAGCACTCAAAATGGCCGGGCACTGGGTAAACACACAGGAAGAGACGGTCCCTGCCCTGATACATTTATAATCTTATTTTTAAAAAATAATTGAGAAGCACACAATGGAAACCAGACCATGATAAAACCTGCCCTCATAAGACTATAGAGAGTAAGAGAAAGAGAGGAGGATCCTATCCAGAGGCTAAACTCTGAGGTCTTTTGCTCAGTCCTTACTCTGGCAAAAATCCCATTATAGTCCTCTAGGATTTGAGTTTTCAAAGGTAACTCTTGAAAAAGAAAAGGAGGGAGGAAGTGCCACATGTTGAGGGAGATTGCAGAGGCCTAGCTGCCTCCTGATCTTAGACAAGATGGTTGGATCCCTAAAAGGCAGCTAGTATTGCACAGACACCTGTTGGATGGAGGCAGTCTCAGTGGTAGGCAGGGCCAGCCCCAGGCTCAGAGTTCCTTGGTTCCCTGAGCAGAAGCCTGCAGAAGAGGAATGTGCATGTATGTATAAAATCCCTCTCACAAACCAGGGTGGGACGCAGGAATGTATTTTTCCTGCCACTTATTTTATATGACTCTGGAGCATTTGCTTAAAAAAAATAACTGTAGCAAATAAGAGACTTGTAAATAACAATCACAGCAGCACTCTCTAGGACAGCTAACAATACACATTCAGGCCTGGTCTACACTACAGAGTTAGGTTGACGTAAGGCAGCTTATGACGACCTAACTCTGTAAGCGTCTACACTAAAATGTAGCTCCCACTGATGTAACTCACCCGCTACACCGACTTAATAACTCCACCTCCGGGAGAGGCGTAGCTCTTAAGTCGATGTAGTTAGGTTGATGCAGTATTAGTGTAGACACTGCATTGCTTACATTGACTGTTTGTTGCCTTTTAGAAGCTGTCCCACCATGCCCCACCTTGACAGTTAACTCTGTGCAAGTGCTCCTGGTGAGGACATGCACTGCCGACATAAGAAGTGTAGGCCAGACATGGAAAAGAAATTTAATTACTGCGGTGGCTGTATGTCACTATAACTTAAGTTGACTTAATTTTGTCATATAGACTTGCTCTCAGGCTCTGAAAGGCATGGCCCTCCACCCTCCATCAGCATTCAAGTCCACATGGGCTACAAAAGAAAACTTCTGTATTGTTTACAGTCCATTGGCAGAGCATTGAAGGTCATGGAGTGTGTTGCAATAAACAGGCGGATTTTAATAGGCAAATGGGGTTTATTTTTCATTGTCATTTAAAGGTTTGGGGTTTTACTTTGCTCTCCATCTTCTAAAAATAAATCAAGCCTAGTTCTCCTCCCAGTTGCAAAGATGCAACCTCATGGCATCACAGAGGAGAATTTTTTAATTTTTTTTAAATCTGTGCCTGGGATAAGGGCTTAGTATACACAGGAGAAGGTGGAGAGAAGTGACTGCAGCAAACAGCTGGTGTGAACCTGAATGGGAGGCATTGTCCTTTCTCAGTGCTCTGGATTGCCCATTGGAGCCAAGCCTACATATCTTCTGCACCCATTGACTTCAGTGAGAGGTTCTAGGCATGCAAGCATTGAGGCCTTGGTTTGCACCCTTATCCATACCTGCTACATAAAGCGGAGTTCCACATACACTCTCGCTGCTAACGTGAACTGAGCCCTTGGTGTATAGAACTTACACAGGTATTTCCCAATGCTTGTAGAGTAAGTGTGAGCCAGGGGACAGTCAGTCCTCCTGGGTTCTGTGGCCAGCTCTGTCATTGACTTGTCTGGCCTTGACCCAATCACTCATCACTATTTGACAGTTAGGCAAAAGGAATTTAGTATCTCCCTCACGAGAGTGCTGAGTGGCTTCATTAATTCATGTTTGCAAAGCACTCTGCGATCTTGGATGAAAGGTGCTATTGATGTGCCATCAATTATGATAACTGATAATTTTGATAATTTTTCTATTACCAAAATTGAGTCTAGAAGCCATTACCTGGAGCCATATTGAGGCTGCTTGGTTCTTGAATGGGATGCAGTGAAAACACCTCAGCACGCTATGTAAATAATTTTGGCTTTATTAATTGGGCCCTGACATTTTACCATCTCCTGGCAAGCTGTAGGAGAGGAGTTGGATTTAGGGCTGCATTTTCCTTGCTTACACAAATTCCTGTTCGCAGCTGGAAAGGAGTAATAAGATTCCCTGTAAAATTCAACAGACTGTCACAAATATTTTTAGTTTCTCATCAATATACAAAAGAAAAACCTGCTTTGGAACAAGCTGTGCATGTTACCTGAGTTTCCCCCAGCAATATGCCCTCGGGGTTCGCATTGTCAGCACACAGATGTATAGGATCAGGATGTGCATGTGCCACTAAACTTAACCCCGGAGGGTGAGCACGATACTTCCCAGGAAATGGCACTTGCGTAATACACAGGCTTCCCCTAGAATCTCTGACATAACGTTATCAGACAGAAAACACCCCGCTAGGCATCCCTATTGCAGTTAAATACTGTAACTTCTCCTGATTAAATAGCTATTTGAATCACCAGGGCTTGTGCCGACAAGGCCCAGTTCTGCTAGCAGGGCCATCTCTGGATAAAAAGCAGCATCAGGCCTTGGTTCCTTTGCCTGCTGAGCAGGAGCAATCCAAAGTGTTTCTTTCTGTTCTCCACATAAATGAGCCACAGTGGGAATCAGAAAGTGAATTTCCTCGTGGGTTTTTTTTTCCTTCTTCTTCTCAACATTGCTCAGGCAACATAAAAGTGCAGAGAGAAAAGAGACAGAGAGACTCTGGCCGTGCCTTCTCTCCTCATTTTATTGAAGTACTTTAGTCTGTAGCTTATTTTCCTGCAGCACTATGCTCTGCAATGCCTCACAAGTAGAGTCCGACCGAGGGGAGTTGCTGACGCTGCCTATCAAAGCGAAAAGAGTCCTAATAACCTGATCAAGTGGCTTAACCTTCCTCTACAGGCAGTTTTCTACTTTAGAGGTCTGGAGAAGAGCTTGGGGGAGGTGGAAGACCTCTCTGCAGGGGAGACTGGCCCTGCTGCTGCTCTTGCTGCCCCCGATCTGCGGGTAGAGGCCTTTGGTCTCCAGGCCTGACACTGTGGCATCCTAATCAAAGGGAACATGTTCAGGAAAGAACGTAATGCCCAGGTAGCAGATTTCCTGGCTATCGCTACATGTCAGAGTGTAGGTCTTGAAGACTCATGATTTGACGTTTTCATGGCGATAACATGACACAGTGGGGATTTTTGTGGCAATACACCATACAAATGTATTGGGGGTGGGGGACAGAAGGGAGTAAGGACTGTGGGACTGAACCCTATTTGGAGTGTGGGTTTCAGAGATGGGAGCATATGCCTTCCTTTTGACTTCAGCGACAGTTGTGGGTGCTTGAAATCTGATCCTTAGTGTCTGCTTCTTACTTCAAATTCAAGTAACGCTGTCCCACTCACTTCTAATAAATCTATTAAATGGTGATGTTCTGCGTTAACGGTGAGGAAGTCATAAGGCAAAGCCAAGAATTGCTGCGTTGAAGAAAACAATGAAGAAAACAGCTTTATAATGAGCTCTCCCGCCTCCATTACTCCAACCCCAGCCCATAAGAAGCCGTGTCACTGTCAGAATAAGTGTAATCCAGCATGAAAACAATGAAGAACTTTGCTCCCTCCATGCCGTGTGAGGCCATGATAAAAGTAAGCCCAGTGCTTTAATAAATGCCACACATTGACAACGAAGAGTTACATTACACAGATTCACAGTAAGGGTTTGATCCCATTTAAGTCAATGTGGGTGATACGTTAGACAAATCCAGTCAAAGCCTGAATTATGTAAATGGGTTAAAATCAAATTGCAGTCCAAGTTTTGATTAGAGAGGGGCACAGACCAAAGTAACCTGGGCCTGAACACGTTGGACTTGAAGGATATTCAGAACTAGAGCCAAACTTTGGGCTTGTGGCCTCTTCTCTTTTTCTTGTCTGCTACAGGATTCTAGATCTTAAGTTCCATCCATAGGAAGTGTTTGCAAAAGAAACGGGTGTCTTTGAATTATTTTTTACCTAACATCAGCTTGGAAGTGTCTGGAGTAAATTAATTGAATTACTCAGAGAGGAACTGGGAGGAGGTTTCCTTCCTGGAATCAGAGCTGGCAATCTTTCTAAGTTATTTAATGGTCTTAGTTTCTGAAAACATATTGAAGGAAATATCTTAACAATGAGATAGCCACTTCGCCAAATACTAATTTGGTATTGTGTTGGATTTGCTGCAGCCATACATTCTGACTTCATATTCTCCCCTGTCATTTTCACTTGTTTGTTTGTTTTATTTTGTCCTGGTGGTGAAAGTGGACAGATTAGCGTCACTTAGGACACGTTGTACTTTCAGGTGTACATTTGTACTAATACAAAATGTACCATCCTGGAGACAAAAGTCTCCAATTCTCCACCCACTCGCAGAACTGAAAATCTAGCCGCTTATTCATTAGTCAGTGCCCAAATATAGATTTAGGTGTTTAACTATAGGCAAGCAGTTTGAAAATGTTAGCCTAAATATCACTGTGTCTTAGTTTCCAGTCCATACCATGGAGATGTTGAATGACTTTAGAGAGGAGACATGATGATTGTTTAGCTGATTGTGCAGCTCTTGGAAGAGTTGTTGTTATATTTCATCTCTTTATGCAATTTCATTGATCCAAGAGGTTTTTTTTAAATTTATGCTTATTAGCTTTTTTCCCCTCCTCATTGCCAATAGAGAATAGAAGGTTCTCCTGATGCCACTTAAAAGATTCATCGGAAACATCAACTGCTGGGAGACAAAAACAAGATTCGAGATGATGTGCCTGTTTCAAAAGCTCTATGGCGCTTATTTATGAACCTGACAGCCTCCTCTCTTCAATGTTCATTTCCTCAGGGTGAGCAACAGGGACATTCCTAAAGCATGTCATTTAAAAAAATTACGAATAAAGTTTCGAATGGGAAAGTGCCTGTGGAACCCAATGACATGTCCCCCCCAAGGTTCATTTCTCTCACTAAAAGAGTTTTGTTTCTCTATCCTCCATTTCATCCTGCTCTGGGGAGGTGGGAGTATAGAGTAAGAGTACATTCTGGGCTTTTTAAAAGCTTAATAACTGAACAGCGATTCAGAACTTTACCGTATTAAATAATGCCTACATTATTAGAGACACAAATATTCCTTGTTCTTTGTTAAATCACTTCTTGTATCTAAAGGTTTCACTGCTCATTGAGCTGGTTGGCATATTGGTTCTCTCTTGAAAGAATGACTGCACATCACAGTCCAGATTAGACAAAATATAGGTCACAGATGTTGGGTCCCATGTCATCAGATTTGGACCTGACGCTAAACCCTTATCCAAATCCCATCCCCAAATTTTAATGAAGTTCAGAAGCTTATTTGAGTCCAGATTGTAACCTCATACTTGTCCCTACCTTATATGCCAAGCCAACACCTTGATTCCGTGCTTTTGAAGATTGGCACCACATCCAGATCCCACCGAGGTGGCTGTTCCCTGTTTCAATCATGGGCTCAAACAAAGCTCTGGATCTAAATACTCCATAACTTTGGAGAAGTTTGGATCCAGATCAGAACTTTGCAGTTCATGCTAATCTCAGGTTTATTGATGCAAAGAAAATACAAACAAACAAAAACCCCAAACAGAGATTTTCTTTTTCAGATTTTTCTTTTCCAATCCTGCAATCTGTTCCCATGTATCACTGCAGATTCAATTGCAGGATCAGGGACATAGATAAGAAGGCTCTTGTATTAAATGACAACTAGCATTTAAAATAATTAAATCAACAAGGATCTAAGTCATTCTTACAGAAAGATGACATATGGATTCATATATATATATATATATATTTACTGCTTTAAACTCTTTATCAAAGGCTCTGGAACAGAAAAGATCTATATCTCCTTTGAAAGCAAAGGATTTCCCTCCCCCCCAGCTTAAACTGTTCCATTTCTTATTAATATCTTTTTAATTTATTTTTCCCTAGAAAAAGGTTGCTTGTATCATAAAACATTTAAACCTTTCCCAAACAACAACGGGCTTTGTAGCACATCTCTGTTGGCAAATATACATTCAAGCATCCCACAAATCCTCCCACCCCCCAAAAAACTCCTCAAATGTTATTACAGTGAATTTGGAAAAGATATTTTAATAAAGAAATCTTTGAACTTAACTTTGCGTCCTTGGATGTTTTTCTTATCAGCAAATCACAAGTGGCTGTGTGGATGGGTTATTATTAATGGTAAACTGTGGGGATATCAATGAACAGAGCATGTCACAGAACGTGGGGGAAAGCATGGACTCTGCCTAAACTCTGTCAACTTGAAATAGCTGAACCTGTTGTAATAAACCAGATTAATCTCAGAGTGTGTTCACACCAGCCATGCTGAATCACTTTAAGAACCATTGCAGGCTTGCCCCACATTCACATTAGTGCCGCTCAAAACCACTTCAATTAAAAGGCCCTCCAGAAATCTATCCTACAGTCCCAGGCATGGCTCCCAGAACCAGTGGACTCTTGGAGGTTTCAAAAGGCTCCCAGTGCACCATGGAGCAGCAATGAGCCTGTGGGGCTGTTTCATCTTGTCTATGCCCACACTGGTGCAGAGTATTTCAGACTGAAACAGTTTAGGCTGAACCAGTTCTTTACCCCGCTGAAAGATTCATCTACTCCATCTGGTTCTTGGAACGTGTCACAGGGTAGCTGGGCCCTTTAATAAAACAGGTCCAGCCCTTTCCCCCTCCCTCCATGCCAGTACAGGTGCTCCCAGTTTGTCCAGTTAAGAGGGCAAGGCAGAACCTGGGGCTATAAAGGATCAGGGAGAATTAGAGTTGTGGGAAGTTCTTGAAGAAGGCAGCAGCAGTGGGAGAAGGAGGCGGCAAGGCAAGGCAAGGCAAGGCAAGGCATGGTATGGCATGGCATTTGCTGGCTGACCTTCTTGAGCTGGAGCTAAGGGCTAAAGAGAGCTGAAGGCAAGGACAGTGGGAGCGCTTACCTGCTGACATCTCCATGCTGGAGAGGGCTGAGGGCTAGGTCTACCGGTGGGCTTGTCTGAGATGACTGGTTAATAGCACAGGGAGAGTGATGGCTGCTTCCCTGGTGAGGACAAACTCCCAGGAGAGTGTTGGTAGTGGGGTGTCCCTGCTGGGAAGACTGGGGTTACACTCCAGCAGGGAGGGCTGGGGTGCTTGTCTGGCAGAAGAGTCTGGGTGTGGTGGAAGATGCTGGAATGTGGTATGTGCTAGGCTGAGGGATTGTATGTTGTGGGATTTGAAAGCCTGTGTGCACTGGGGGTGATAAATGGACTATGTTTTGGGACTCTTGCTATGGCATATTTGTCCTGGGGGCTGGTTTCTTGAACCAAGAGAGCCTGTCCTGGAGCCCTTGGGGCCTGAGAGAGGAAGTGGGAGGGTAATTCTGTTTAGGGTGCCCAGAGGTAAGGAGGTGCTCAGGGATGAAGGGAAATCATTCATGTGAACTGGTTTGAGCACTTTTGTGTGTGGAAGTGGAATGTGTCACTGGCATGCTGGGGAATAGATCAGTAAACTTCTCTGCTGCAGACAAAGCTAATGTACCTACCCACTAAACAAGGAACAGTCATACATGATGAGTTCAGCTTCCTGTTCCACAGAATGTGGCTTCAGATGCCAAGCAAGCCTCATTTGTTAACCTGTTAAACTGAACACTTGGGAAAGATTCTTGTGTTGAAACAATGCCCGTATTCAATTAAGACTCAAAACAATGAGCCATTACAAATCTGCTGGTTTAGTTCTTCAGATTTCTAGAATCTCACCAAGTCTGGCTCAGCAAATGAAAAACCAAGTGTGCTGTAAGTATTCACCTTAAAAAGTAGGGGGAAAGGGGTCTTTTACAAAAGCTCCAGTTCATCCTCCCCACCCCCTAGCCCCAGTTCCATTCAAAGAGAGACTAGGGGATAACATTTTGCATAAGACAGAATGAAGATGTTGTTTAATGAGATTCATTTACACCAGTGTTTCCCAAACTTGGGACGCCGCTTGTGCAGGGAAAGCCCCTGGCAGGCCAGGCCGGTTTGTTTACCAGCCGTGTCCACAGGTTCGGCCGATCGCGGCTCCCACTGGCCTCAGTTTGCTGCTCCAGGCCACTGGGAGCTGCTGGAAGCAGCGAGGGACGTACTGGCCACTCCTTCCAGCAGCTCCCATTGGCCTGGAGCAGCGAACCGCGGCCAGTGGGAGCTGCGATTGGCTGAACCTGCGGACGCGGCAGGTAAACAAATTGGCCCGGCCCACCAGGGGCTGTCCCTAAACAAGCAGTGTCCCAAGTTTGGGAAACACTGATTTACACAATAGTGTGAGAAGCAACCGGTTAAATCACTTCATAGAACAGGTCCTGCATGTGTAATTCCCAGTGGTGAGCGCTAGAGTTCCCAGGTCTGAGAGGGGGAACAGACCTTGTTGCCTCAGGCACCAATTTTATACTAGATGGCTTATTTTCAGGCATGCAGAGCCGGTTTGCTTGTCCTCCGAGCCTCACTTGCAGAAAACATACTAGCAACAGCAGCCAGTTTAAACAAATTTAAGACAGTCTGTAGGAGACTTGTGTCCAAAACCACTGGCCTTATTCTTGTGTCCCGTAGAAATCTTTAGCCAATAGGTTGAGAGAGAGCAGAGTCTTTCTCTGTCCCAGAATGACACAATGGGATTGTTCTCCATGGGGCTACACAGTGAAAGAGCAAATAGAAAGGAAACCTAGATCCCCTTAATGTAAAGCACATCTGAGGCTGCTTGAATTGGTCATCATTAAAGTGCAAGCACTGATTCTGCAAACCGTGGAAAAAGAGAACACAGAGCCAGCCTCTTGTGTTAAGCTAGAGAAGTCAGAAGCCAAGAAGCTTCCATGGGAAAAGCAGCGGATGGGGAGAATGCTGCCAGGAGGAAATTAATAATAATTTCAAAAGACAATGCAGCAGCTTTCAGAAGTGTGATTCCTGGAATCTATCAGCACAGCGCAGACTGAGGGGCAGGAATTCTCAACCATGGCTACATGGCTGTTTTGGGCTGTGAGGCTTGAACCTGCAACATTTACTCACTTGTTATCCTTAGTCACTAGGGCCCAATAGAGCTGTGAAGGAACGAAATTCTAAAGGTAACTTTTTCTTCAGTTTGGGGATACTTCTAAACAGTCTGTGAAATCCAACATTGCCCTTCTCCCCCCCCCCCCCCTTCTTGTTTGAATTTAAGGGCCCTATTCATCATTGTGATATGGCCCTTGCTAGTAGAAAGCAGCTGCAGGGCACTGTGGGGAATTCCTCCAGCACAGGGAGTCCTGACTTCACAGGTGCAGGCGGCATTCTGGGGCAGTGCTGAGGTCCCTTCCAACCCTGATATTCTACAAGCAAAGGTTGGAAGAGGACTGAGGTGTGGTCGAGAAGCTCTTATGCTCTGGCTATTCTGAATTCCTTCAAAGCTCTATTGCTCCTTTGAGCAGCCTCTGAAAGGTGATGGAGTGAGATCTCTGGTGATTGAAACCCTCTTGTTCCCCAGGACAGGTGTGGCAGCTTCCCCCAATCTGCCTCACCAATGTACAATTTTCAAGTGGATGTCTTATATATGCTGTGGGTTTTCCTTATCAACAAAGATACCATGGGTGTTCCTTTGAAAAACAAATGATGAATGGATCTCAGCTGGTTTTTGTATTATGGACAATTGTCCTCTGGGAACTGGACCATACTTGTTACACAGAGGCCAGCCATCTTACTGATAATGTCGATTTCTTTTTTGAGCTTTGAACTTCCATTTTATTTGCTCTTTTTCCTTTCACAGTCGCCTGCAAGTGGAAGAAGAACCTACTAATCCCTTAGCTTGCAAAGCACACAGCAATCCTATTAGTCAGACTGTGGAGTTCAACAGAAAGGAATTCAGTGTTCTTCATCCTTAAAATCTATTCTGCTGCCTGGTTGGGAATCGGGTGGTAACTTTCCTTCCCACTCCGATCCCATTGCTGCTAGTATAGGACTGAAGGGCATCCCAAAGCAGGCACTCCAAGTGGTCACTGGTTTTGTGGGTACTTAAGTCCAGCCCTGTGTTCAAATGTATCCTAAGAAATGATAGACAATTATTTCTGCTGCTTAATCTTAACTGAAACCTCTTTGAAGGTCCAACCTTGCTCACTCTGAAATCAATAGGTGTTTTGTGATTGACCTAAATGAGACCAAGTTTGGGTACTACGTGATTTTCAGAAAACACTCAGCTGCGTTAGGATTTTTCCTGGAATATCTTGGCATGGTAACCCGCCTGGCTTGTGCTAAACTTTCCAAGAGAAATCACAAAATTCAGAGGGCCCAGAAGAAATGTATTTCTCTTCCCCTTCCTAAGTGCTTAATGATGTTTCCCTTATTATTTTTTAGATTGCCAACTGTGGCTCATGGTGTTTAGTAATTTCATCCCTCACTGGAGCTGCCGTAGCATTACTGATTTTTGCTAGAGTTATTTGCAGATTTGAATAATTTTACTGCATGTGATACAAAGTCACTGTTCATCAAGGGGCCCGTTTGTCCCTGCACAGGGATAGCTTGTGTAAAGGAGAAGACACTGAGTTCCAATTTGTGAATTTTCCTACTTAATCTCCCAACAGGATGAGAGGGTTTCCTTCCCCCCATAGAAGACACTGTAAATCCCCCCAAGATTCTGACTTAGTTTTCCCATCTGTGAAATGAAGCCAACACTCCTCTATCCCCCAGGGAGGCTGTGAAGTTTAAATAATGGCAACATTTTCAAAAGCCACTATTGAACTTTGGGTGCTGCACCTGACACACTATGCACCTAATCTGTGAAGATGCTGTGCGTGCACCACTTCAGCCAAAGTGGTTGCTCAGTATCTGTGACAATCACGCCCTTAGATGTCTCAAACTGAGCACCTACAAACTGTGGCAGTGAAAATTGGTGTCCAGTAGTGAATATTTTGCCTTTATGCTTTGTGAAGTGCTTTGAGATCATGGAATGGAGGATGCCATGAAATGCAAAGTATTGTTTCTTGCACAGCATCTGGGTGGACTGACTCAGGTCATCCAATGCACCAGTAAGGGTATTTATATGGCAAAACTTTTGTAAATACAACTTTTCGAGACTTTGTGATAGGTAGTGGTGGGGAGGCTTAGCCTCAAATATTCATCTGGGATATATGTCCTAGTTAGAGCTGTCCGGAAATGCTTTGAGAGCTTGGAATTCCTGTTGGGCAATTCTGACTTTTCCATGGGAATTTTAAAAATGTAAGAAAGTAACTTTCCCCTAACTTTCTTATTGTTCCCAACTTTTTCCATTTGGGAAACCATTTAGACTGTGTGTGAGAGAGAGAGCAACAACTTTTGACTTTTAAAAGTAACTTCCGCTATTAGGTGTTACACTTAATTCACATTTAAGAATTATGTGCTTTCTCTCTGAAATTAACACTTTGTTACCGTTTTCCAACTGGCAAAAGGTGGAAAATTCAGTTTGTGTTGGGGGTGGGGGAGAACTGACAACTTTTAAAATGTATAGAAATTAGGAAACTCTGGAAAAATTCCATTTTTCCTGATAATTTTTATTTCAATTTTTTTTTACAGGGGATTGCCCCAAAATTGTTCATATTTTCCAGAAAATGAATAATTCCGTTGAAAATTTTTTCTGTGGAAAAAGTTTTTGACCAACCCTTCCCCCACCAAACAAACCCCCAACCATCTTTTTGTCATATAATTTGTGACCAAGTTCTTCTCCTGGTCCCACTTCCAACCTCACACGAAACTGGTTGGAAAAGTTTAGATACCACTAATTTTGCTCTAGGGCAGATCCTCAGGGGAAGTCAATGAAACACTGACAATCTACACTAACCAAGGATCTGCCCTTCTGTTCTGTCTGCATGTTATTGTAGCCCACATGGAGAAAAGGCAGAGCCAAAGGTTCTGGGACTGCTGTGTCATGCTGGAGAGCTGAGTTCAGGTCCCCTCTTTGCTGTCTTCATTGGGAGGGCATAGAAACAATAGATCCAGCTACTGGAAGGGGAATGAGCTTCTCAAGTGACCCTCCCCCCCTTGCACCCACCTCCCCCCCCCCCACACACACACACAACCCATCCCACAAGGGAAGGAGCTGAACCAAAACCTCCAGAGACAAAGACAGCATCTTACCCAGAGGGCAAATTTATTAATTTTTTTAAACTTTCATTATTCTGGGGGCACAACTATTTTGGTAATAACCTCTCTTCCCCAAGACAATGTCAAACTTCTCACTACAATTTATCTCCCTGTAGACATCTAGGCACACACATGGGACCAATGGACTCATTCAATGCACATGGGTTGAATTTAGCCTATTTTCTTATCGTCTACTTTGTTATACCAACGCTTCATTGGAGCTTTGGATCTAGAAGCACCCATTGCAGCCCTTGTGTTCTAGTGTTAATTCAGTGCTGACCTCTGGTGGCCAAAGAATTTACAGGCCGTTTCCTAAACATTTGAAAATGAGGTGGAATGCTCTGTAAATCTTGCAGTTTCCATTGTCGATGGGAGTTTTCTTCAAGCAAATACTGCAGGAGTTGTGCCTGATTTCTATTCCTAATAATACTTTAATTTTTAAGCACATGTTCATATAGCTGGAAATAAGATGTAAATTTTTGATAGTGAGAGTATTTAACCATGAGAACAATATAGCAGGGCCGTGGTCCGTTCTCCATCACTGACAATTTTAAAATCACGATAGGATGTTTTTCTAAAAGATCTGCTCTAGGAATTATTTTGGGGAAGTTCTATGGCCTGTGCTATACAGGTGGTCAGACTAGAGCAGTGGTTCTCAACCAGGGGCCCTTAGGGGGGCTGCGAGCAGGTTTCAGAGAGTCCGCCAAAGGGCCAGCATTAGATTTGCTGGGGCCCATGGCAGAAAGCTGAAGCCCCACTGCAGGGGGCTGAAGCCTGGGGCCCTGAACCTTGCCACTCAGGCTGAAGCCAAAGCCCGAGCAATGCAGCTTCGCAGGGGCCCCTGTGGCATGGGGCCCCAGGCAATGGCCCTGCTTGCTACCCCGTAACGCTGGCCCTGGTTTTTAAATGCAGAAAACCAATTGTTGTGGCACAGGTGAGATGTGGATTTTTTATAGCGGGAGGGGAGGGGGCTCAGAAATAAAAAGGTTAAGAACCCCTGGACTAGATGATCATAATGGTCCCTTCTGGCCTTGGGATCTATTAATCTAAATTCAATATTACAGCGTGCACAACCCACTTGACTCTTAGGTGACTTTGAAGGCTCTGGGCCTTCATCTTTCTGTGTATCACCTTCCACCTCTGAAATGGGGATAATAATACTTCAATCACAGTCTGAGGGTTAACTAGTCTTTTTTTTTTTGTACAAAACTTTTGAGACAAATGCCACAATAGCTACGCAAAGCATTGAGTAATATAATAATATTTAGCACCACTATGGCATTTTTCATCCACAGATGTCAACCCATTTTATAAAGGAGGGTGTAGCGGGGCCGTGAACTGCTCCTGCCCTGACGGGCTTAAAACAGCCCTGGGCGAGGGCTGTAGTAGGGAACCAGGAAGAATAAGCTGATTGGGGGAAATAGCCACACGTGGGGCCATGCTCCAATCAGGCCTCAGCTGGCCCTTATAAGAGTTCAGTGGGCTAAATGCAAACAGAGTCTCTCTCTCTAGATGTTGAGAGGGCTGGGCCTGGCTGCTGGGAACTGAGCAAGGTACCTGGAGTGTAGCAGAGCTGGGGGAAGGCGAGAGGAGCTGGGGAGCTCCGGCCTGGAAAAACCCCCAGGCTGCAGACCTTGGTAAAGGCTGGGAAGGGTACTGGGGTTGCAGAGGGCAGCCTAAGGGTAGGCAGAGGCAGCAGGTCCAAACCTTCCTTGCCGATGATGAGTGGCAATTATACTGCCATCTGCCCCAGTGAGCGGGGGCTAGATAGTGACTGGCAGTAGCCAAAGACTGAGGTGAGGGGAGGATAGGGGGTTGGGAGTTCCCAGGGGAGGGGAGACCCAGCAAGACTGTGGGGTGCTACCAGGGGGGCAGATGCCTGTCATGTCTAAATTAAAGAACCAAAAAAGAATGACTTTGCACCTGCAATTCCAGTTAAAGAATAGGAGCAGCCATCCATTTAGGCCTGGATCCTGTGACTCCTGTGCAGTGTGCAGCCAGCAGCATGATGCTGTTGCTTTTCAAGACCGAGTGTGAATGGAAACCTTTGTGACTTTTTTGTTTTGACCCAAGCAGTTAGCCAACTGTGGTGGGTCTAGTGGGTTGTTTCCCTAAGGAAGGGAAATTGCTGATGGAATCATGTATCTCTTTGATGTAGTCCTGTTTTATTTACAAAGAGGAGCTCTCATAAAGAATAGCCCAGAGAGTCTAGCAATCATCAGAATGTGGCTTTCATGGGAAGTTGAATTTAAATATGAGTGTACATTTATACAGGTAATTTGTTTTCTCAGCATACACTGAAATACTGCGTGGGTAGGTTGAGAGAGCTTTCCCAATGAAGGGAACAAACAATCATAGCTGAGTTAGAATTAAGTGCAGAATCACATAGTTTCATCAGAGAAAGACGCCACAGTGATAGAGACACAAGGGTTGAGCACAAATCAGCAAAGGTCTGAGTCCTTTTCTTGAGAGGTAAAATAGAAAAATATCGATGTCAATAAAAGCTACTTTTATACATTGAGCCAGGGAGACCATTGCAATCTATGGTGTCTATGCATTCCTACTGGATTAGGACACGTAGTCATGTGATTCTGAGGAACTTTAATCCATGGACTATTGATACAATAGACCGTGATATTTGTCATTGGGAGCAGGGGCGGCTCCAGGCCCCAGCACGCCAAGCGCGTGCTTGGGGCGGCATGCTGCGGGGGGCGTGCCTGAGGGAGGTCCACCGGAGCTGCGGGACCAGCGGACCCTCCGTAGGCACGTCTGCAGGAGGTCCACCGGAGCCGCTGGACCGGTGACCAGCAGAGCGCCCCCCGCGGCGTGCCGCCGTGCTTGGGGCGGCGAAATTGCTAGAGCCGCCTCTGATTGGGAGCGTGTGTAGTCAAAAGTGATACTGTCTAATCTGTCAATTAAATGCTATTATCCAAGTGATGTGCAGTTTGCAGAGTAAGCACAAATGCTAGCTATCCTCCTTACACAAAGCGGTTATTGACACTGCATGCACAGAGCTTGCTTCTAAGTCCTCTGCACTGGCTGGGCACATATTCATTTTTAAATACCCACAGCACCAAGTTGACACAGCAACTATAAGTCAGATTAATGAAAATTGCAGCAAGCCCAGGTTACTAAACTAAAATGAGATGGTCAATAAGAAAACTAGATTAAATAAAAGCAAAAGGCAAAGTAACAAAAAGCCCCCAAAGTCTCTACAATGCACAATACATATTTTGGGCTTTGTTTCAATGTAAGTGTGTTTGGTCACTTTATCTTCAGGCCAGATAATTGGATTGTTAAAGGTTCAGCAGCTTTTAAAAGCCTGGCAAATGCCAAGATCTATCAAATTTGTCATGAGGCAAAGTCTCAAGAGGCAGGTTGTAAGCCTGGGGCCCTGTCCACGCTAAAGTTGAAACTGGGTAAGCCAGAGCGTGTTCTCAGTACTTGAATGCAAGGTGCTAACACTGTTTTTTCTGACCATCATTGACAAGGTGATCCATCTTCCTAGCCCTGTTTTCAGATTACCAACCCTTTACCATGCATGAATAGATGACCTATATAACTCTAATCACTGAGGCCATCAAGGGGCAAATCCTGATTACTGTACTCACAAGCAGGACTGGGCACGATGAGCCTGAGCCTCTACTAATATGCATCTTGTGTAGTTATTTACCCCTGCACAGATTGTAACATGCGTCCAGAGCAGAACGGGGGCATTTTGCATCTGCTTTGCATTCTCTCTGCACAGCTGTAAATTACTGCACAAGGGGAAGGTAGGGGAGAATCAGGTTCCATGGCTGGAATTCTCAGAATGGCTCGGCACACACAACCAGGGCCAGATTTTCAAATGTGCGCATTAGGTGCTGAGCTTTTTGAAAATCAGGCGGTGTCACAATTGGAGCGGATAGACTCTAAATGCTCTTGAAAATTTGGCTGCGGTTGTGGGGGCTGAGCAGTTGAAAATGTGTCCTCCAGCTCTTTAGAAAACTTGGCCCCATGTCCGGATGTCAGAGATCTTTGGGAAGCAGAGGTGGGAAATGAGAAGATTTAGGAATAAGCCAGGTCATTCACTGAGATCACTGGGACTTGTTCCTCGCTACAGGAAGATGGTACGGTCAGCATGAACTAAGATATTACCTGTCTCAGGCCCAAACCTTTAGAACCTTGTGTATCCTATTTAAGTTTACTATAGACCCTTCCTTAGGGAAGTGAGGGAGTCCCAGTATTGTAATGAAAGCCCAGGTGCATGTCAGGGTTGGTCAAATAACAGGCTATGCTGACAAATTTGTAAAGCCATTTTAAATTATATTTTCCCCCCTGCTGAAGCTGATTCTTCTCCCGGTGTCTCTCTTCCCTTTTTACTGTTATGGGATAATTCATATAATCCTACACATCTGTCTTGTGCTGGGCAAAGCAGACTTCATTAATGTCCTCTACAATGAAAAGATATAATTTATGCTTTTTAATTATAGATTTCCAGGATTACGGTATATTTTTTTTAACTCGCCAACATTAACAGTATAATACTAGGCTTAACTAAATTGCTGCCTTTTCTCCTTTATAGTAGCTGTAGATCAAGCTTTAATACTGATTATCTGACATGCTAATTAGCATACTGACTCTAAGAAAGGTCACACCTATATTTTCCCCTACCACATACAAACTATGGGTTTGACTGTGTTCTCACACCAATGTAAAACCACAGGGCCTACATGACAGGGTTGGTCTGTCCCCGTCAGCGTTGTAGGGCCTGTTATATTCCATCTAAATTAATACATGGGCTAAAGGTGTTAACATAACCCAGTCACCTGAAACAGTGTTAAACCAGATTTGGGATTAGGTATACAGAGATCTCAGCCTGCTCAGTTCCATAGCAAACTGCATTAAAAATCATTTTAACCTTTTATTAAAGATAAAGAAAAGAAGGAAAAACATCTTTAAATGTAAAGTATTAAATCAGATTTTCATTTTAACAACGGCCCTTGTTCCCTTTCTCTTTAGCTGCAGAGAGTTTTTGACTAAAACAACCCTTGTTTGACAGTCTCTTGGATGGTATTAAAGATGGTAATAACTGTCCTTTTGGGGGGAAAAGAAGTTAGTTGAAATGGGCTAGAGCTATTGTTATAAACGTCCAATCTCATTTCATCCTAGGTGGTGGTGGGATTCAGCAGGAACCAGAATGGTGGCGAAGTTGTCTGGGTCCCTTTTTTCTGGCCTGGTCTCTTCCAGACATCTCTCAGAATCAGGATGGTGAAGGCCCAGGGTCCCAGGAGATGGTGAGGGTGGCAGTTTCTTTCCTTAAGGACATGCGAAGGAAGTTGTACGTGGAATAGCTCTTCCCCTCATTATTTTGTATCCCACTTAGGGCTAGTTTTTGGCACACCAATTTTGGTTCACTGATTCACTTTTCTTATTTACCAGGCATGATCTTAATATAGTAGCTGTAGATCAAGCTTTAATACTGATTATCTGACATGCTAATTAGCATACTGACTCTAAGAAAGGTCACACCTATATTTTCCCCTACCACATACAAACTATGGGTTTGACTGTGTTCTCACACCAATGTAAAACCACAGGGCCTACATGACAGGGTTGGTCTGTCCCCTTCAGCGTTGTAGGGCCTGTTATATTCCATCTAAATTAATACATGGGCTAAAGGTGTTAACATAACCCAGTCACCTGAAACAGTGTTAAACCAGATTTGGGATTAGGTATACAGAGATCTCAGCCTGCTCAGTTCCATGGCAAACTGCATTAAAAATCATGTTAACCTTTTATTAAAGATAAAGAAAAGAAGGAAAAACATCTTTAAATGTAAAGTATTAAATCAGATTTTCATTTTAACAACGGCCCTTGTTCCCTTTCTCTTTAGCTGCAGAGTTTTTGACTAAAACAACCCTTGTTTGACAGTCTCTTGGATGGTATTAAAGATGGTAATAACTGTCTTTTTGGGGGGAAAAGAAGTTAGTTGAAATGGGCTAGAGCTATTGTAATAAACGTCCAATCTCATTTCATCCTAGGTGGTGGTGGGATTCAGCAGGAACCAGAATGGTGGCGAAGTTGTCTGGGTCCCTTTTTTCTGGCCTGGTCTCTTCCAGACATCTCTCAGAATCAGGATGGTGAAGGCTCAGGGTCCCAGGAGATGGTGAAGGTGGCAGTTTCTTTCCTTAAGGACATGCAAAGGAAGTTGTACGTGGAATAGCTCTTCCCCTCATTATTTTGTATCCCAGTTAGGGCTAGTTTTTGGCACACCAATTTTGGTTCACTGATTCACTTTTCTTATTTACCAGGCATGATCTTAATACAGTCCTTGAATTGTATCAGGAAGCCTTTCAATTTGGGCTAATTCAGTGTCTCCATCTCCCTTTTGTACCTTTCCCCATCAACGTTGTTATTATAGATTATTGTGGTAACTTATGAACTTACACTCACTACTTTATAGCTGAGCTTATAGGGAAAATTTGGTAGGCCCGATTATCACAACAGGTCTACCAATCCACAAAATCACCCTCGTGGCGTGGCCCCCTTTAAGTTTTGGTACCCAAGAATCCAGAAAAATGACAAAGGCAGATATGGGGGAAGAGGAAGCAACTCAGAGAATAGTCTGTGCTTGGGGAAAACCTGTGCTTCTATTCCTTGAAGGCTCAGGGCCAGGAGCCTTGTAGAGCAGGTGGGGCAAGGGTCTTCCCCAAACAACTGGAAAAGGCCTTTGAGGAGGCAGAGCTCTGTGTCTGATTGTTACAGAACCGGGCACATCTTTCCCCATCTTCTGTAACTTCCGGAATAAAAGTGTGAGGAAGAAAACTTGCTGAATAGTTCTCCTTCCTCCCCCAACTCCTCCCAGTTTTTGAGCTAGCTAGTCCAGTCCACTGGTTTGAAAGCAGAGGTGACATGTATGGAGGAGAGGGTCATGTGCCCCCCAGATTGCTGCCTGGGTTTATATTCCCTACCCTGAACCCTGCTGCATACCACCAGAACCTTTAAATTGTGCCCTCTCCCCCACTATCAACAGTTATGTGTCATCTCTGTTTGAAAGCCTAGTTAATGCTATATATGGTACGTGGACAATCAAGGCTATGCAACCAATAAAGAGGCACCTGCAATTCCAGTTAAAGAATAAAAGCAGCCATCCATTTAGGCCTGGACCCTGGGAGTCCTGTGCAGCGTGCAGCCAGCAGCATGATGCTGTTGCTTTTCAAGACCGAGTGTGAAAGGAAACCTTTGACCTTTTTGTTTTTGTTTTGACCCAAGCAGTTAGCCAACTGTGGTGGATCTAGTGGGTTGTTTCTCTAAGGAGGAGAAATTGCTGATGGAATCACGTATCTCTTTGATGTAGTCCTGTTTTATTTACAAAGAATGGGTGAAATCTCGCTTCACTGAACATAATAGGAATCCAGCAACAGGAGACAGAGGCTTTGAACTTTGAGCAAAGAAACTTTCAGCCATCATGTGCCCAAACATAAAAGGTCTCCTTAACTTTTTTCCCAAGGTCATGCTACCAGGGCTTCTCTGAGGGTGTCTGAGTCTTCTTTGCTCCTACCCTACGTCCTTCTGTGTCATTCTGCTGCTTCCCTGTCACACACAAACACATCCAGCTCTATCAATTAGTGTCACAGCCCCTGCATTTGCTATATCAACCTCCGGGGGAAACCCCTTAGTACACAAAAAAAACAGGAGTACTTGTGGCACCTTAAAGACTAACAAATTTATTGTAGCATGAGCTTTCGTGAGCTAAAGCTCACTTCTTCGGATGCATAGAATGGAACACACAGACAGGAGATATTTATACATACAGAGAACATGAAAAGGTGGAAGTATGCATACCAACAGGCAGAGTCTAATCAATTGAGATGAGCTATCGTTAGCAGGAGGAAAAAAAACTTTTTGAAGTGATAATTAAGATGGCCCATAGAAGGTGTGAGGAGAACTTAACATAGGGAAATAGAATCAATTGGTGTAATGACCCAACCATTCCCAGTCTTTATTTAGACCACAGTTAATGGTATCTAGTTTGCATATTAATTCAAGTTCAGCAGTCTCTCTTTGGAGTCTGTTTTTGAAGTTTTTTTGTTGCAAAATTGCCACCTTCAAGTCTGTCACTGAGTGGTTAGGAAGGTTGAAGTGTTCTCCCACTGGTTTTTGAATGTTATGATTCCTGATGTCAGATTTGTGTCCATTTATTCTTTTGCGTAGAATTTATTCTCCTCACACCTTCTATGGGCCATCTTAATTATCACTTCAAAAAGTTTTTTTTCCTCCTGCTAACGATAGCTCATCTCAATTGATTAGACTCTGCCTGTTGGTATGCATACTTCCACCTTTTCATGTTCTCTGTATGTATAAATATCTCCTGTCTGTGTGTTCCATTCTATGCATCCGAAGAAGTGAGCTTTAGCTCACGAAAGCTCATGCTACAATAAATTTGTTAGTCTTTAAGGTGCCACAAGTACTCCTGTTTTTTTTGCGGATACAGACTAACACGGCTGCTACTCTGAAACCCTTAGTACACAGTTCAGCTTCTACTGAAGCCTTGCCATGGGCCTGTTTTGGGTGGTTTCCCATTGTTTCAGCTATCTAGTTCCACAGAACAGATTGATTGTTTCTTACGTTTATCTTGAATGAAGTGCCGGCGTTATGCCTACCAGCTTCAATGGGGCTTTGCCCAATCCCCCAACACAGCACTGTGGTTGGGTGCCACTAGGCATAAGCTTCTGCACTCAGCTGAAGCCTTGAGACCATGGCATGGTTGGTCTCTAGGCTGCAGGGAATGAAGGGGCAAGTGCAGAGGAGGGAGCGGATGGCTTGGAGCTTAAATGTGGTCCTTGCCATTTGCTTGAAGTTCTTAAATGTATGCTCCCCTCATTGGCCTTACTGTTGCTGCTAGACAGGAATAACTTGGTAGCTATGCAGCAGCATACCTCATTAATACGGGACTGATTTCCTCTGCACTTCCCTTCCTGCTCATTGCTTTTTTCCCTTGTGCTTATTTGTGCAGAACTGCACTGCAAACCCCATTCTAGGTCCGTATCTGGCAACAGGAGCTAGATAAGGATATTGTGGATCAGTAACTCATAGTTATCCTGGACCGAAAAAAAGGAGTTAAGCCTCAGGTCAGTAAAATGACCAGCTGGAATTTAATTAAGTAATATTTTTTGTCTCTGTGTGCACAGAGCTTTTTATCCCCAATGCTTTTCAGATAAAATAGATGGATTGAGGAAGTGGCACAGTTTGGAGCCGGAGCTGGGCTTTGGAGAACTATTTGGCTCTGGAGTTTGTGTCCAATCTGTTGTTACAGGTAAGGGCCAGGTGTGAAATCTGTACACAGATCCAGGTTGAGCTTCTGAATGGCACCTGCCACCATCAAAGTTCAGCAGTGTTTGGATCTGGTCTGTGATTATTCCCAATGAACTGACAAGGGGCCAGCACTCTTCCACAGGGGGGCTCTGTGTCACAGCAAAAGGCCAGATTACCCTCCATCCGCTTTCAAGGCTGTCTTAGTGCCTGCCCAGTGACTGTAGCTCCATAGTTGCTAAAGGGCAGTTTGAGGCTGTATTCATTATCAGGCACACACAGATAGACGCATCCAGCAGAGACCTGGGAAGCTAAGGGGAGCAGTTCTCAATATGTGGTCTGTAAATCTCTAGTGGACTGCAGAGGCAGTTGACTGTTGCACAGATAAAGAAAAAGAACAGAGCAGGTAAAGAGAAATCAAAGTCGTGTAGGGTTTTCATACAAACCTCCGTCTCTTTCCTGCAACTTTGTTGGCTATTTTAACTATTTAGTTTCCTAGAAACGTAAAAGAGGAAAGAGTAACCTTGAATTATATATGATAACTCTGCTTTTCAACACATTCCTCTAGCTGTAGTGTTGGTTATACAAAGCTCAGGGAATAATTTGCATCATTTAGAAAACGGCCTGACTCTCCACACAGGGAGCCCTGTTGATTTTTTGATGTACCGTCGTAGTGCAGTTGTGTTGGATGCAGCTATGAAGTGCAGTTATGGACCATGGCAGCCCTGCTGCTTATAGAAAGGTTACAACTAATTATGGCAGAGAATGTAGTTCCTGGCACTTCTGTAAAGGTCATTTAAATAACGATTCCTGCAACACTCGGCTTTGAAGTCACACTACCTGGAACTATGCAGTGGTTTTGCTGTCATTAACTTATGAAAATTATCTATCTTGTTTACATCTTCAGTTTTGTATTCTGCATTTGCAACCAAGAATTCTTTTTATACTGCAGTCTCTGATTATCTGTTACCAGGTACAGGTACAATTCCTGAACAGATGCCCATCTCTGCCCATCTTCCTAACAGAGTTTAACATGCTGACACCCTGACTGACTTATCTCCTGGACAGAAGGAAAAGAAATAATAATGGTAATGGGAGGCAACAGAAAGCCCCTAGCATGGGGGGAAAGGGAACATCGGGAAAAGGGGGGCACTAGGGGTGCATACAGAGCATCTTGAAATGAGGGAGAGGTGGGGGAATGAGGAGGTGCACACAGCCCCTGGATTGGGGAAAAAAGAGGAAGGGGGACACACAGAGACCCTGCCATGCAGTGATAGAATGGGGGGCTCTGGTAGGGGAGATCAGGGGCATGTGGAGCACACAGACGCTGGCATGGGGAAATGGAGAGCACACAAGCTCCTGGCAAGGGGCAACTGTGGGGGGAGTTGTAGGAAGACCCTGAAATAGAGGGGGAAGGGAGAGTAGCACACAGGGAGCACATACGGGGTGGGGTAAAGGAAGGATGCAAGGAGCCCCTTGTGGATGCAGGGAGCATGACCTGCAGAAGCGGTGAAGTGTGTGACCCCTGAGTTAAAGGGAAGAGTCAGCAGTACCAAATGACTCTTTGACCTATCCTGAGCCTGTCTGGAACACTATGGAATATGCAAACTACTTCTTCGTGCCAGTAAGCCCTCCATGGTCCTTCATCTCTCCAGACCTGGGTTCAGTTAACAAAGGAAATTGACTTTGGTAGTTGCATTCTACTCTCTCCATCTGACGGTGGTTGTTATGGTTCCAGACAAGAACCGCCAGGTACTGCAGCTTGGGACTGAGACCCCCTTGGCAAAGGTGTGTGTGTGTGGAAGCTTGCAGAGCTTAAAACCTGTGTTTTAAAGCTCACCAGCACTGAATTCACTCATACATTTAAAATAATGACTGATTTAACAGGTAAGAAGGCAAGACACTTGCTGTTTACTTAGAGCCTTTCCCATGCTTTTGCTTTTCTCTATTAATCAGGGCCAGTGCAACCCATTAGGTGACCTAGGCGGTCACCTAGGGTGCTAGCATTTGGGGGGAGGCATTTCGGGTCCTTCGGCAGCGACCGCGGTCGTCGTCGGCATTTAGGCGGAGGGAGCTGGGATAGGGGTGTGTGGGGAGGGCTGCCTGCAGCAAGTCGGGGGGAGGAGGCGGCACACAGGGGAACTCCCCGCCCCAGCTCACCTCTGCTCCGCCTCCTCCCATGAGCATGCCACCCTGCTCTGCTTCTCTCCCTCCCAGGCTTGCGGTGCCAAACAGCTGACTGGCACTGCAAGCCTGGGAGGTGGGAGAAGTGGAGCAGCAACGGCGTGCTCGGGGAGGAGGCAGAGCAGAGGTGAGCTGGGGCAGGGAGCTGCTGCATGGCTCCCTGGGCTGGGGGGAGCTGCCGCGGGGGGCGCCTTGGGGCGGAGAGCTGCCACAGGGCTCGGGGACGGGGGGGTGCTAGGTGGAAGTTTCGCCTAGGGCGCAAAACATCCTTGCACCTGCCCTGCTATTAATAACAAGCCAATAGCAAATACCTGAGCTGTCTGATGTTGTTGGTGATTTCTGGTATAATGTCTGCGGTGAGAGCATTTAAAATAGTGAGTGCTATTTTATCCTCTGCAGCTACTCTATTTTATCAAGATTGTACCATAAAGCCTGGTCAATGTGTGTTATTCACAATTGTTTCTGCAAAAGGAGGGGTATTGACTTCTCTATCATGTACAGATCAAATTTCAGCCTCTTAGAGCTTTGTGCAACTGCCAGGTTGAGTGCATTGAACTCCAGATACCAGCTCCTGCAACCTTCATCTGACTTTGGCAGTGTACGTGTGGCTCTGCTGCATAGCATACAGGATCACCTCCCTGTGAGAGATGGATGGCACAACAGACAGGTAAGCACCAGCTGTGTCACCTGTCTGAAGTCTGCATTAGGGATGCAATGAGCCGATCTGAAAAGCTCCAGGAGGGTTCTACAGGACAGAGTCTGCCCTTGGACTCATCTGTGCAAACTCTTTGGGCTCAGTAAGTGGGTGCCCTCAGGCTGCTTTTCATTGACTATGTTGGCACAAAGGGGCTGTGAAGCACCCACTCCAGGAATATCCCTGCTATAGGATGTGTTGGTGGCAGGTGCAGTACTAACTATGCTAGTGCTATATCCCTGCTACCACCCTGCAGAATCTCCCTAGGACAGGGGTAATGCCAGGGGCATGCTGGGAGTGGGAGAAGGCATGGCAGGGGGGTTCCCGCAAGCCTCAAAGGGGCCAGGGCAGAGGGTTTCCCTAACCTGTGTTGGGAGCTGAACAGCCCCCTGCAGCCACAGAAGAGGGAGGCCCATGCTGTCTCCCCTCATCCCTGCCCCAGCACTAGGATTATGGGACCCTCCACGTGGGAATGACAGCTGTATGCCTGGAATCGACAAGCTCCCTTTTGTCGGACAGAAAATGCCAATTCGCCAAACCTGAAATGTTTTGTGGAAACATCTTGAGTTTGACAAACTTTTGTTGAATCATGATGGAAACGTGCCTGGTTTCCTGGTGGGCTGCCAGAGTCCATGGCTATGTGGACTGACCCAGGGCTGGTGACCCTAGGATTTCCAGGGTAGCTCCACCATGCCAGGGCTTCCAACTCCCTGTGATGAAGCTGGGAGACTGAAAGCCCTGTAAGGCCCAGCTTTAAGTAGCTCCCAGTTGTGCATCAGGGAGCCTGGCAGCCCTGGAAGCTGCTATTCAGGGGCCGGCAGCTGTTCCACCCCATGTGTAGGTGTTTCCCAAATGAGAATTTTTCAGACTCTGGCACATTTTGAAAAATCTAGTTTCCTGCTGAATCAGACCAAAACCAAATTTCTATATATTGCTGTTTCCTGCAAATCAGAAATTCTGAGTTTTGGCCAGTTTTGGTCACTGACACCTGTGCAGCCCTGTTGACTTTGAGAGGGTGCACAGGTGTCAGTAACTGAAGCTTAGTCATCAATTTTATTAATGACACAAATGAAAGAACAGAATTCAGCTGCTGCTTCTCATGGCTGTGCTGGCTTTAAAAGGCTCCACCCCTTGCTTTTATTATCACTAAAGCAAACCAACATGACTATCTCTGAATACATGCAAGGAACTGATGTGATGCGTCAGAAGGGGCCACTTCTACAGAGATGCTTTACAAGGTAGAACTCTGTGTTCGTAATTGTAATAGAGAGAAAGTGAGAGATTAAGAGACATGCAAGGGGGGAAGGATCGATCTTCAGCTGAGCTTTGGAAAAGGAATTAAGAGTCAATAAGGCAACAGTGCAGGAAAGCCAATCCCAAAGACAGGATCTGCAGAGATGGTTCTTGCAACACCAGCAGTGAGACCGTATGGCAGGTAGAGAGGAGGCCAATGATTAACAAGAGTAGAGGCAGTTCGGCATTGGTGAGACCTGCAACAGGGTCCCTGGAGGATTAAAAATGTACCAAAGGGATTTGGAGCTGGATTCTGGAATGAATAGGGTGGAAGTGGAGCCAGTGGTGTTCCTTGAGGTGGGGATGACATGGTTGTCTTTCTTTGTACATGTAAGAGGATGGGCAGCAGCACTGTGTACTGGCTGGAGAGCAGGGGCTCTAGCAGGTGGGGAAGAGAAGGGAGATACTGCCTCTCACCTTGGGTAGTGTAAAGGCATGGGTGAGAAAATCAGCAGAGGTGTAATTGAGACAGTGATGTATGTAGGGGCTGTGACGGGGAGATTTGCAAACAGAGGGTGTGTGGGAGGAGGAGGAGGAGAGTTCAGGTACAAGGATGACAATCAAAGAAGTGGGAGGTAAGAGCTGGAGGGGTGGGTTGTCAAGGATGCTCTTCTTGCACAAATGAAGCACTTCTTTCTTTGACGCATTTAATTGACAGGTAGAACAGAGGCACAGACAAACACTGTTAAAGGAGCCAATTATTCAGTAAACTCCCACTCTCTCCACATGTAATCAGCACCAGCTGCAGCAATACGAAGTAAGAGCTTATAAGGGTTCACTGGAATGACCCATACCCTGAAGCAGGCAGGTCTTGGGTCTTTGTTTTGTACAGCACCACAGCAAATTAAAATTGGAAGCAGAAGAAAAGAAAATGACGTGCACACACACCCAGAGCCGAGTGTGGACCCCCTGACTCATGCAGCGAACTGGAGCTGTCCAATTCATTTCAAAGGTTCAGAGGATATCATTTAGAATGGGCCAAGGCCTGCAATTGCCAGATCTTTCCCAGGCACTGTTTTCAGTGAACTCTCATTGCCTTCAGAGACAACGGAGGGCTTCAGAATGTATTTCAATAGAAACAAATCATTCTCGAAAGCTCCTGTAACCCATGCAGACAGGCAAATATCTCTCCTGGCAAAAGTGTGAGCACTAAAGGGGCCTGAACTGTGAAAGTCTGATCTGGGTCTCTTAGTGCTTTACAGACATTAATTAAGCCTCACCATGCCCCCATGAAGTAGATAAGTAGAATTCCCATTTGAAAGCTACTATAGGCACTGAGAGATTAGATCAATATTTTTCTTTTTCAAAAGGGTACCCAAAATCAGAGGCTATTTCAAATGCTGCAGTTAAGAATCATTGACCCAACCTATTTCTGGAGCTTACTGGATTTGCTCTTTCTGAGAACTGCTTCACATTTACCTGGAGAATCATAGAATTGTAGGACTGGAAGGGACCTTGAGAGGTCATCTAGTCCAGTCGCCTGCATTCGTGGCAGGAGTACCAAGAATACCAAGCTGTATTCTAGCCCTTGTCTTTTTGTAGGATGGGTGGAAGATCACATTATCCAGCCAAATGATCTGATCTGTTTCTCAGAGCATTGCCTCATTCAAGAATTACTTGTGCTGTTAAATGCAAAGAGACAGTCTCCCACTCATGTCCTTGCTACGCTCCCATCCTCATTGTGTGAGGCTTGCTGTGTTTCCATTACTCATAGGGCATTTCCCCCATGCTGGTTTAAATAAAGTGATTTCAGTGGAACTACCCCTGATTTATACTGAGAATCAGACCCCTAATTTGTAGGATATGCAGTTGAATCCTGTTGTGAGGATATGCTTGGGAAGCACCACTATCGTTCCTTGTATCCATATGCTCACTCCCCTTCTATGCATGGAGGTAAAGCTCCATCATGCTATGATGCTGCCAGTTCTGTTAGGTACTTTAATGCCAAGGCAGGTCAGTCAGCTTATATCACTCTCAAACTGACACTCTCACAAGTGGTAGCATTCTTCACCTATAGATGAGTGACTACTTTTCAGAGATGCTTAGCACCCAGGACTCCACCTGAAGTCAATATTGGAGGCAGGTGCACAACACCTCTGAAAATCAGGCCCATGGTGCTTTCAGCTCAGGCTCCCAAAATCAGTGCCCACTTTTGAAAAACCTAGCCATTACATATATCTGACTGATGATTAAAGCTGAACGAATTTCAAAATTCTAACTTGATCCAAGGATCAGACCATTAATGTGGATTGTTTATTTTGGCATTTTATTTCAATGTGGACAAGGATACAGCCTGGACAATTTGGGCCCACATCATGGTCACTCTATACTAACTACCCTGGTGCACCAGCAGGTGCAGAACTGGCTCTGTCACCTCTGCATCTCCCCCTGCAAAGACCTCCTGCGCAGTGTTCTGCAAATAGAAGGGGACGAATCCCGGGAGGTCCATGCTTAGCTATTGCTGAGTTCTGCAGCATCAGTACTGACGGGATTTCTGTCTGTTATGTTTTGTTTCTAGTCAGTTTGTAGTGAGTTTCTCTTCCTCGTGCAGTAGCACAGTGCTCTGTGTTAGAAACAGTGCAGAGGAAAGGTCAAAGCCAGGCAAAAAGCTGTTGTCATTGGACTGAAACATTCATATTGGCCCTAAAGTCTCTGAAATCTTGTTTGTACAAAACTGAGTCTTGGGCATAATTTAACGTTTCATGGATTGTAAATACCTGACAAAACTATAATAGATGGTAAGCAACAACTTTTTGCAATTAGAAACAGTGCTTAAAACAAAAATATTAGACATTTATTTCCTTAGTCCTTGTTCTTCCTCTCACCTGACACAGAAAAATATAACATCAAGAGCCATTTAGATATAGTGCTCTGGCAGGTGTCACCAGGTGCTCCTGCTACGCTCAGTCTTCGAGTGTTCAGCATGTGTTGCTAATTGCCCTGGGCTGGGTTGTTGGCAGTGGGGAATGAACTGAGGACCTCTGGATCTAAAGAAATGAGACTGAACTTCTACTGCCTGAAGTAAAAGACTGTGGTAACGCCTAGAGAGGTGGACCACTGAAGCTCGGCAGGAGAGTCCCTGGCTAGTAGGAGTAGCTAATCAGCACGGAATCAATCCCTTTGTCCCCCTCTGGTGGTGGCTAGGCCACCTAGTGAGACTGATAAGTCTGCTGCAGCATTGGCTTACAGAGCTGTGACTTTTAGTTCAGGCAGTAGGGGCTATGCTTAAGATCCAGAGGTCCCAGTTTGATCCCCGCTAGCAACGACCTTTCCAGGAGCACAATTTTACATGAGCAAATATTCAGTCTTGGGAAGACAGGCAGTGGTGGTGTTAGCTTGAGATATGCAAGGTTCTGGCCTTGGCAAGGGAGCTGTGCAAGCAGCCAGAGAGTTTGCACTCTGCTGTGGTCTCTGATTAGCATCAATTCTAGAAAGAGAGTGGCTCTCTGGGAACCAAGTATTGGTGCTCAGCACTGCAGAGATTCTTGAGAGAAAGGCTTGCTTGCATGCTGTTGGAGTCACTTGTGCTCCAGGACTGGTGTGTATGTATAAATGAAACAAGTTGCATTTAAAATATATTCAGATTCCACATTGCTGATTTCTCCTCCACCAAGAAATCAACTGGCAAGACCCGAAACATCTGCTACTGCATGGCAGCTGGGTGACAGTGGTTTCAGAACAGGACACTCGTATCAGGAGAAGGGACAACACTAGCAACCATTGTAAAGAGCCTCAATCCATTTGCCTACATGGACTATATACCCATACTCATGCTCTAAAACAAATATACAACCAGGCAGACACTGACTGGAGGCCTTGATTTTCATTTAAAATATGTAAACATTGTCTATATGGACACTGGTCTGGGATATGTTAAAACATATTAATTATAAGTCTGAATATCCTTATTATGCTGCCAATTTGTTTGTTAATTTGTCCATACAAAGTGAAAAAAGTTTCAGATTGGAAGGATGTAGGGGGGAGGATTTGATTATTTAAGTCCCAATTCAGTTAAGCATTTAAATCTTTTTACTTAGGAGGTTTTAGTTCCTATTCCTAGTCATTTAGGAAGTTTTATAGATCCTTGCCATGTAAATATCAGGTATGTGCTTATCTTTACGCAGACAAATAATCCCATATTTATTCAGCAAAGAACTCAAGTAGCTGCTTAAGTCCCACTGAAGTCAATCAGATCAAAACATGTGTTTAAATTTAAGCTTGTGCTTAAGTGCTTTCCTGAACTGGAATCTTAGTGTAATGTTTTGTTACATATTTTTGAGGAATTAAAAAATAAACTTCAGCGCTTCTGTTATGTAATCTGTAGCTACAAAAAGAGAACAATCCACCGATCAGTTTCAGGCAGTAGCATATGTTCCTGCTATATAAAACATGCTGCTAGAAAAATAAAAACCACGATCTTTAAACTTTGGAACACCATCATCTGCTGTGTATAATAATATAGCAAGGCAGGTTAAAAACATAACAATAATGTCCTCACCCTTTTGCATTCAGAAGGAGCAATCCACTGAATAAGAGCTGTAGGATTTGGCTCTGTAGAGTAAATAATGACACAAAATACAAGGTAGTGGAGAATTAGGCCCTAAGACCAGAAGCCTCAAAATGATGTCTATGTTAAAATGAACAGCAACAACAGCAATCAGCAAAGCTGCAAATAACCTGCACATATATTTCCAGCCTCCATTCACCTGGATATTCCAAGAGGATAAAGCAAGAACAGGAAGATTAACATAATTATCTGCATTTTGCAAGATCATATTTATTCTGTTTACGTATGCTGAGTAAACCGCTCTCAGGATCCTATTACACCTTTTGTTGGTGTGATAACTTTGGGCAATAACAGCAACAATCTTGGTTCAATAAATCACAGAGCCAGAGAGCCCTAAATGTACCTGATGCTATTTTGGGAACCAATATTTCAGGTTCATTTGATGTTTGAATGCTACTAGATGGTTCAAAAAATTGGTAACAGGATACAGAGACTATTACCTGCACAGGTCACTGGCTGAAAATCCAATTCACATTGGTAGTGATCAAAAGTTATTCCCATCTGCTGGTTGTTCAATGCTCTATAGGAAATAAGGGCCTGTTCCTCTGAGGTGCTGAGCACCCTCAGCTCCCACTAGCTTCAGTGGGAGTTGGGAGTGCTCACTGTCATAGGAGGTTCTCAGCATCTTGAAGGATCTGGCCTTTAAGTTGGTAGTCTCCGTACATTTCCTAGTGTATTAGGGCCAGGTCTTGCTAGATGTTGAACACCTTCAACTACCATTGATTTCAGTGTGAGTTGTGGGCATTCAGCCTTTAGAGGAGCTACTAAGCACCATTAAGGACTGTGACCCTCATGAGTATTAGGAGTGTTATTCCCATCTTATTCAGAGAGCTGGTCGCTTTAGAAGCAGGATAATGGCAGGGCAGGGTGTGGGAAACTTGTACCACAATTGCCTGTTCTGAGGCGAGGGGAGGAGGTGTATGGCCTTATAGTTAAGGTTGGGGTCAGGACTCTGGAGATCTGTGTTCAATTTCTGCTCTGCTGTAGATATCCTCTGTGACCTTCAGCAAGCCACGTAGGCCCAGAACTTCAAATGTATTTAGATGCCAGACTTCCAATTATTTCAATGGGAGTTAGGTGCCTAAATACCTTTGGATCTGGGCCTCCATTCTCCACCTGAAAAGTAGGGATAACACCACTTTCCTACCTCCAGAGGTGTTATGAGGACAAATACATTAAAGATACTCGGATAATGTAGTGATGTAAGCATCCTAGTCTGCAGTCTCCAGGCTGTTAATCCATCCCTTTTCACAAGCACTAAAATTCACTTGATGTGTAGAGAAAAACAGTCTGAATGCTATTTGTATTTGGTTTTGAAATAGTAAAAAATCACTCTCTCTCTATGTCAATACCGTGCCTAGAATAATGAGCCCCAATACCTGACTGGGGTCTTTAAGTGCTACTGTTCTATGATAACAATTAATAAGATTTAGAAACATTCACAGGTGGTCAAAGTGTATTTTAAAAGACGTCATTAATTGGTTGCACTAGCCAGTTTGGAACTCTTGCAACCTGTTTCCATATCTCATTTTAATTTTAGTTAGTAAATTACATTTGCCATTTTGACATATCACCTAATAAAGTGACCTAAGAGCTTTTCTACACAGGGAAATTTACCAGCATAACTATACTGATTTAATAAGCCACTATAGTTATACAGGTATAACTCCCCATGAGGACACTCTTATTTTAGAAGGAGTGCCTTTTTCTGGTTTAGCTTATGTTGCTTTGGTATAAATGCTATAAACTAAACTGGAAAAAGGCACTCCTTCTGAAATAAGAGTGTTCTCACAGGAAGTTATACTGGAATAATTATAGCAATGTAATTATACCAGTATAGTAATGCCGGTAAATTTCCCCATGTAGACAAACCCTAAGTTGTTCTTCTGCTTGCTGACTGCATGATTTAAAGTTTTTTAAACAAGACACTCGTGCACAGATCATTTGAACAAATTATCATTCCTACCACAGTTCAGGATTTGCAAACACTTTCACAGACATCTGACCGTTCTCTGAACACTTGAGAGTAATGAGAAACTGCAAATTCTGGCAAATCCAGCTTCATGCTCTTATATGCAAAAATATCTGAGTTGAATTTTTATTATTGTTTATCATCAGACGAAGTGGGTATTCACCCATGAAAGCTCATGCTCCAATACATCTGTTAGTCTATAAGGTGCTACAGGACTCTTTGCTGCTGCTACATCAGAATAGTCTCTTCTGTGCCATTCTCCCTTCTTTTTCTCTCCCTTTCTCTGTATAGAATTCATTCCCCTCCCAACCAGTCTTTTCCTCTGTCTGTCTGCAGCAATCTGTCCATTCTCAATTCCTATGTGGTTCTCCCACTATACTGGATCCAAACTCCCCCCATACACCCCACTACACTGGATCCAGGCTCCCCCCCATCCACCCCACGACACTAGATCCAAGCCCCCTCCCCATATACCCCACTACACTGGATCTAAGCTCCCTCCCCATACACCCCACTACACTGGCTCCAAGCTCCCTTCCTATACACCCCACTACACTGGATCCAAGCTCCCCTCCCCATCTGCCCCACTACACTGGATCCAAGCCCCCCCATACACCCCACTACACTGGATCAAAGCCCCCCATAAACCCCACTACTCTGGATCAAAGCACCCCCATACACCCCACTACACTGGATCCAAGCCCCCTCAGACACCCCACTACACTGGATTTAAGCTCCCCCCCATACACCCCACTACTCTGGATTCATCCCCCCCCCCATCTGCCCCACTACACTGGATCTAAGCTCCCTCCCCATACACCCCACTACTCTGGATTCAAGCCCCCCCCCATCTGCCCCACTACACTGGATCTAAGCTCCCTCCCCATACACCCCACTACACTGGAACACAGCTCCGCTCCACCCCTCCCATACGCTGGGCCCCCCCGTCCGGCGGGACCGCCCCGCGCCGTGGCCTCTGTGCCTTTAACAGCCAAGCTAATTGCCGTGGTAGGCCCAGCCCACCGCCAGGCCTGGATTGGCCGCGTCGCGTCAGGCAGCTCTGCCGCCACCCACTGCTCCTGCCGCCGCCGCCGGGGCTCGGGGCTGGCCTGGCAGCGAGGGACCGGGCAGGGCGACGCTGGAGCCACCCACACCCCGGGCAGAGCAGTACCATGAGCCGGCGCTAAGGTAAGAGGGGTAGGGCCGGCCCCCCGCCGCGGACTGGGCTCTCTCCCGCCTTCCTTCCCGCTCCCACAGCTGCAGCCTGCCCGGCGGGAGCGCCTGCTGCAGAGCCCCGGCTGAGGCGCTGGAGCCCGGCAGCCTCCTGCAGGCTCCGGGACTGGGCGAGGAGGAGACCTCCGGCCTCGGCGGTAACAGTAGCCTGGCTGGGCCTACGCTGGGGAGGATACGCAGCTGCCCCTCTGGGGCGGCACATGGCAGGGTTGGGCGGGGAGGGAGGGTGTCTCTTGGGGGGCTCTGGGCAGCAACGTGTTTATTGGGATGACAGGGTGATGAGTGGGGTGCCGGGGCTCTGGGCAGCAACGTGGTGACAGGGTTATGAGTGGGGTGTCGAGGCTCTGGGCAGTGGTGTGGTGACAGGGGTGTCGGGGCTCTGGGCAGCAACGTGTTTATTGGGATGACAAGGTGATGAGTGGGGTGCCGGGGCTCTGGGCAGCAACGTGGTGACAGAGTGATGACTGGGGGAGAGGATGTGGGAGTCTGGGTAACAGAGCTTGTATTGGGGCTCTGGGTTTTTAGTGTTGGGGAGGGGTCATTGACTGTCAGGATTGTTGTAAGGGTCTGATCTGGGCTGGGCATCTAGAGATTAGACTGTCAAGGGAACTTTAACGTGGTTGAGGTCGGTGGCAGTTGGAGGAGTGACCTTCCCCTCAAAATTCCCCTTTTGCCATGAGGCAGGCTAATCCACCGCTCTAGGTTGTCTGTCCCCTTGTTCCTGTAGGAGACACACATATTGATTGCAGCCATGGAGTTGGGAGGAAGGCTGTATCATGTCTGTAGCTCACAGGTAGCCAGGCTGCGATGCAGGGAACAGCACCAGCCGCAACAGGAGAGAGTACTTGAAGAACAGCCAGTTTTCATCCCGATATAGATTACGTTGGTCTGTACTTAATGGCAAGTACGCTGCCTGCCTGTATGCCACGGCTGAAAGCAGACTTAGTGAACAGTGCTTTATCATGTTTTGTTTTTGTTTTCCACTTAATAGTAAGAGGGGTTGGATGGTTGCCTTCCAGTGAGCAATGAGCAGTTCTGGTCAGATATATCAGGATTGCCATTTTTTTTCTGGATTCTGATGAGTTCAGATGCAGAAGTCAGTGGAGTTATTCCTGATTTACACATCAATTTCAACGTAACTGAAATTGGAATCTGGTCGGATACTAGTATTCAGTGGATATGTAGCCTGACAGGAACACTGTTTAAATCTTAAAAATTGTCCTATCTTAAACACAAGTTTCCTGGCCTCTACTGTTAATAACACTTCAAATAATAATTGTTGAAACTTTGAAAACAATTAATTTACTCTTCAGTATTGATGCTTTTTTTTGTTTTAGTGCTTTACTCTGTTCAGTAAAAGTGGGCTTTGTCCATTGCGCCTTCTGGTTCTCCTGCAATTAATTCTCAGTACTGTTATGTTAGTGTTCCTCCATTGATGTTCAGTGTTTAAATCCCAGGAAATTATTCTAGTTGGGATTAAAATTGGGTTTTGCAACTATTTAAAAGAAACCAACAACTTCCCTTTAAACGTTTGTTCTAAACTTCTTGCCAGTGTATACCTCATCCACAAATGTGTTCTGAACTGTGGCTTGGATTCAGAGAGGCCTGTGGTAGCTTGGTGCCCAGCTCCCATTGAAATTCAGCTGGAATTGAGTGCCTAGCTCTCTTACTCACCTTTGAAAATTCCAATCCATAAAACCTATCTTCCTATTTGCTTTGTCATACTTGTTTGTCTCCATACATGCCAATTTCACGATCTTGTTTGTGTGGATTAAAGAACCAAAACCACCGCACAATGTCACTGGTTTGTTTTATTCAGTAGGTTATAACATTAACTGAAATTTAGAAAAACTTAATGTACTTTAAAAAGTGAAAATATTTGTGTAACTTCCGATTATTTTTAGAGTGAGTACTTGATCGCTCTTAAAAAATAGAGTATGAGAGAAGTATAAGCATTTTAATTTCAGCAGAAGAAAGTAAAGTTAAGCTTTTGTGGAATAAAGAAGTCAGCCTTTAAGTGTTTGTTGTGATATGCCATAATAACCCCCCTCATATATGTGTTTTGATTGACTTAAGACCTTATTCTGCAAACTGATCCATTTGGGTGACCCCTGAATGGGCGTCTATGGAGGTATAGTGGTCTGAATGGTTCTGATTGGCAGCTTAAATCTGCCTCTTCCTGTCAAGTTAAAAAAAATCATAGTAGTATTATTACTTGGCTCTTGTCATGGGCCAAGAACTATTCTCATCTGAATCATATAATTAAATTTGACATTTCAGATGCAAAGTAAACATATTCTTTATCATATATAGAGAATATGGGGGAATATTTAATGAACACTATTAACTATGATAGGTAAAAACAAACTTTTATGACATAATACAAATACCTTAGACTATTAAAAATGAAAATTTAAAAAATACACATTAATCTTTATTTTTTTTTCTTTTGGATAAAGAAGTCACTTGCACTTCTATTTTATAGTTGTTGTTTTCATATTCAGATTTTTATCATATCAGTGTTTGAGTTTCAAATGCTACTAGAGAATATTTATTTTTCTCTACACAATTGTTTAGACTGCTGTGGGATGATGTAGATAAAAAGAGTATGAAGTGAGACAGGTGATTTATACAGTTATGGACAGAAATATTTGATATGTTACATGGCAGCAAGGTGGGTTAGGGGCTTTACTGAAACTTGAAGAGAGCAATATGGAACAAATGAAGGGAGGTAGACAGTGAAGAGAACATAGGAGAAATATGTAGCAACATATTAGTCTACTGAAAAGGACAATGATTAGGGAAAAGGGTAATTGTGTCCCTTTGTCCCTGCTCTAGATTTATAAACATATGCTAAAACTCTCCTGGTAATAACTGTGACTGTCAATCCATCTGGACTCCAGCTCTCACTCTCCACTCATTCAACCCTTAAGTGAAATCTGGGAAAAGAGTTAAAGTCTTGCTGCATGCCCAGAAAGCCAACAACTTTGAGCTGTGTGAGACTTACTGAGAATTGGTTGTGAGCCAGTGAGGGGCAAGGGAAGATAGTCTCTGCCCCAGTGTGTTTGAAGTGGTGTGTTAGATTTAGAATGCAGACATATCCTACAGAGGTTGAAGGACCAAACTTCATTCTGTTATATTTCTTAATATGATACAGCTAGGTAAAAATGGAACTGAGACCTAGTGGGATTTTAAATATGTTGGAGTAGTTGGAGGAGCAGGCCTGGGGAGGGAGGAGAAGCAAAATTAGCTCTCAAGCATTCTCAGGTGGCTCACCAAAACCTCTGGAAAAGCTTAAACATTAAAATGTATTATTGGCATGCGAAACCTTAAACTAGAGTGAATAAATGAAGACTTGGCACACCACTTCTGAAAGGTTGCCGACCCCTGCTCTATAATTAGATATTCTGACAACCCAAAATAATGCCGGTTTAAAGTGAAGCTCTTACCAATAAAGTTAGGAAACTTGTTTGTTGGGTTCTTTTTTTTTTTTTTTTTTTCCCGATTGTATTGGTTAAGATCCTATTCCAGTTTAAGACTGTGGCGTAGTGGTTAGATTGGGAACGGGAACGTTTGAAGGTCAGAGGAGTGCAAGTTACTTAATCTTTCTATGCCTTAGCTTGCTCATAGCAATAATAATACATGGAATGTTGTGTGACTTAACTTTATCTGCTTGTGATCCTTAAATCAAAGCTGCTAGAGGAAACAACCAAAGGTTTTTTAACCCTCCCTTTTCTCCATATATTTGATTAAAACAGGAGTTAGCATAGTTTCTATGTCCTTATATGCCTCTTTTTCTAAATCCCTTGTTCTTAGAATAGAGTTGAAAGCAAATGGGGCAACATCTTGCATATTGTAAGTATGTGATAAGGTGAAGCTCTTGGACAGCCAAGAGCGAGGGAAAGAGAGTGATTGTCAGGATGGGCTGTCTGTCACCTGAGAGACAGAAGAAACTTTTCCTTCTCTGCAAAGATATTTTTTTATTAAAGTTTTTTTTTGCTTTTCAATATAAACATCACAATAGTAAATGCTAATTATAAATTCATAATGCTCATTTTTTCCTATGCTGTATGTTACAGATGGTAATATACATATGCAAAAAACGTTTTAGTTACTTTAGTATTTAACAATAAAATCAAACTGGCAAAAAATTGTATTGTTTGGCAGGTGAAAGTAATTACTGGAGGTTATGTTTAAGTTCTCCCAGAAGAGCCAAAGCCATATTGCAGTCTCTGACACAGAGCTACTTTATGTTAGCATTGAGTTCCAATAAATTCTGAGCATTCTAATGCAGCAAAAATTTTGTGACAAAATTGAAGTATGCCTGGCATGGTGTGGCAGATTGTATCAGATCATTTTCACAGTTCCATATTTACACATCTAATTGTTTAGCGAAATAATTAAGGTGTCTCTTCTTCCTCTTCAGTTTGGTGCTGTAGAGTGAGGCTGTTAGAGGCTAACATCTGAATTTTCCAAGTGTCTGCTTATATTGGGTGTCTAATCTGATGCTTTGTGGCCTCCTTTTAACAGTTACTTAGCATGTGCACTCTCATTTACTTTAATTGGAGTTGTTTGTGATCAGCACCCTGAAAATGAAGTCTGTGTCCCAAGTTGGGTGCCCCAAATTTGAGATACCCAAAGTCAGAGGTTGCTTTTGAAAAATGTCTCAAATGGATTATTGTTGGACCATATTCAGTCTTCTCCCAACCAGAAGATACTGAAAAACAACAGAAAATTCTTTAAGAACAAAATGGGGCTGGATGGTTGAACAATTTCTTGTGAAGTGATGAACAGTGCCAGTCTTGGATGTAGTTTGGCAGAGATGGTCCCTAACCTGCAGAGTTGAAATCTAAACTTGCTGCAAGTCTGGTGGTAGTCAGATCAGATCTAGAGGTCTGGTTTGAGTTTGTCATTCCTACCTTGGAGGAGGTAGGAGAATATGATGGGGAAAAGAGGGCACTTTAAGCCCCAATTTCTTCCCCTCCTGGATCTCCCAACTCCCATCCCTATCTGTTAACTGCAAGACCATTCTTTTTCTATTGCACCTTAATTCTTTTAATATTAATATTGTTTTGCTGTGAAAAGTACAGGCCAATATTCTACTGAGTCAGTTTTTTAGATGAGAAGAGATGACTCTGAAGGACAGATAATAAAATGTAACAAACATTGGCATTTTTCCCTTAAAGCCCAGAAAGGTGGTATAGATCAGAGGTTCTCAAAATTAATTGCGCCGTGACCTCCTTCCGACAATAAAAATTATTACAGGACCCCAGGTCAAGGGGCCAAAGCCCAAGGGCTTCAGCCCCAGGCAGGGGGCCTGTAACCTTAGCCCTGCTGCCCAGCGCTGAAGCCCTCAGGCTTGGCTTTGTCTCTGGGCCCCAGTAAGTCTAAGCCAGCCCTGGTGACCCCATTATAATGGGATCATGACGCACTGTGTGGTCCCGACCCACAGTTTGAGAACTGCTGGTGTAGATTAATAGTTTTCATGAACTGGGTTTGTTTGACCTCATTCTACTACACAATGTCAGCATGGTTTGGCCACTGATGGGCTCTTTACCACTCTTCTACCATATTACCATCACCACCCCCAGTGGTGTCAATTAGGTTTTCATCATCACTGTTGGGGGTGGGGTCTCTTTGTCCAGCCAAGGCAGGATTATTCCCATGGCACTTAAGAAACTGGGCAAGGAAACTGTTTAACTCTTGTAAATTTGAGGCCATCCCAAGATGGGCATGGGTCAAGTTTAAGAGAGTTTGTAAAAAGACCTGAAAATGTCTACTGTGCTTAGGAATTGTGCATAAATCTCCTAAAGGATCAACTTCATAGTTAGGGCCCTACCAAATTCAAAGTCCATTTTGGTCAATTTCATGATTTTGGCTATTTAAATCTGAAATCTCACGGTGTTGTTGTAATTGTAGGGGTCTTGACTCAAAAAGGAGTTGTAGGAGGGGTCACAAGCTTGTTGTAGGTAGGGTTGTGGTACTGCTACCCTTACTTGTGTACTGCTGCTGGTGGGGGCTGCCTTCAGAGCTGGGCAGCTGGAGAGTGGTGGTTGCTGGCCAGGAGCCCAGCTCTGAAGGCAGAGCCGTTGTGAGCAGCATGCAGAAGTAAGGATGTTATGGTATTGCCACTCTTACTTCTTTGCTGCCACCTGCAGAGCTGGGCCCTCAGTCAACAACCACCACTCTCTAGCCGCCCAGCTCTGAAGGCAGCAGCGCAGAAGTAAGGGTGGCATGGTATGGTATTGCCACTCTTACTTCTGTGCTGCTGCTGGCAGGACACTGCCTTCAGAGCTGGGCGCCTGGCCAACAGCTGCTGCTCTTTGGCCACCCAGCTCTGAAGGCAGTGCAGAAATAAGGGTGATAATACTGTCTCCCCTAAAATAACCTTGGGCCTCCCCGTAACTCTCTTTTGGGTCAGGCCCCCCAGTTTGAGAAATGCTGGTCTCCCCTATGCAGATTTCACACGGGAAGACTACATTTCACAATCTGTAATGTGTTTTTCTTGGCCTTGAATAATGCTAAATAGTTCTCACTGCCAAGGTTTAGTGGCTGCAGAGGACTAGGAATGAAGATAACAGGCCTAAAATAGATCTCAATCTCCAGAATTGGGGCAAGTTTCCTTAGTTTAAATTATGGTTCACACCCTCTTGGCAGAATTGTTGAGATCTGATTCATGTTTGTGAAGTGCTTTGAAATTGTACTTCTAGCCCCTTCCATCCAAAGTACTATAACTTTCATAAATGTAGCTTATCATTCATGATCTGAAATGAACTCATGGTGTGAAATTAATAATGTAATGCAATAATGTAGTTTTTGTTCTGTTATGATTCAGAAATGGGAATTAACACTGAGGAATTAAAAAGTCCATGTTTTGACGGTCAGATGAAAGAATTATGCTTTGAGGGAAAAGATACTTACGTCCTTGGGATGGTGCTAGTTTGATAAAAGAATATTTCATATGTAATGCTGAAACCAGATAGTATGAAGGTTGTAAGCTGGGTTTGGGTTTACTCCTTTTTCACCTTTTTCTGCCTAGGATTTGCAGTATATAATATATATGATTGTCCACTCTCTTTAGAAACCCCTCTGCACACCAGCACATATCTCTGTGATTTAAAGACTGAATAATTCATCCTCTGGCTGAGATCTAAAGCCAAGGTCCAGACAATTGAGTCCTTTTTAAAAACAAAACAACCACAAAAATCTCCAAACAAAACAAAAACACACACTTCTGCCACCATACAAACTTTATTTTAAGTGAAGCATTTCTAGCCCACAGTGGCCTGGCCACAATCCAGATCAGGTAATTCCATTTTGCCTCCTTAATGTCCCTCTGCAATTTCAACTGACTGGTGTTCTTCACTTTCTGTCCCAACCCTGTTGCATAGTGTTGCTTGTGTTCCACCTCAGGGGTAAATGCATTTCAGTGGTGGATTTAATGATCCTTATGTATCTCTTGCTGTCTTCATAGCTGGGTTGTTAGACCTGATAAGTTAATCTTTGTAAAGAGCTTTGCAGTTCTTAAGCTGAATTTCCATAGCTCTTTGGGTGTCCTTTTCACTCTTTTTTTTTTTTTCTTTTTTTTTTTTTAAACTTTATGACTTCATGGCTAGATTGAAGTATTTAAAAAAAAATGGGGATGAAAGGGAAATAGTCCTATGATTGAATATTAATCCTTCGGTAGCTGTGAATTGAATAAAATGTTTATTAATAAAGGTTTCACTGTGTTTTTAATAGACATCCTGAACAAATACCCCAACCGTCCTTGCAGTACCATTATACTATGTTTTATGAATATATATTAAAACAGTGTAGCTATTATATTCATAATTTCCAAAGCATCACAAGAAAGATACTTACAGGAAAAGGACTAGCTCTGCATGCAAAGTGATTGTCATTTATAGCTCATTGCTTTTTGGTGACAATATGCCTAGTTCTGCAAGGTGCTCAGTGACTCATAGGATGTTATAAGCACGCTAACGTACCATGCACAGCAATTCTTTGGATTGGGGCCATATAGATTAATTGCCTGAAAATACTAATTTTTAAAATGCTACAGTTATAAGAGCAGAAACAGTATTTAACTGTAAGAACTTCTGTTATTTCTGCCATCCTATGCCTTTAAAACGTGCAGAGCTAAATTAATACTTAAGAAACAATAACCCCTAAAAATCTGTGCTCCTCTGAGACATTATATGCCAACTTTCAGCCTGGGGCAGCCTCTTTTTTTTTTTTTTTAAATAGCTAAGTTATACAACTCTGGAACCGGATCTGGGCTTGTAATGGAAATGCCAACAGACGCTTAACTGTAGGAATGTTAACAGTGAGTAAACCCCTGTATCTTGAAAGCTACTTTACTTCTGGCTAGTGACCTTGGCTTTTGTTCTCTTCCCTGGTACTACTTTTTTACTTCTTCTTGTGACTAGATTCCATAGTGAATATATTGCGTGTGATTTGACAGCCTTGTCAAGTTCTCTGGTACCCATTTTGTGGATAAACACGGGTAGTGGCACTGCAACCTTTCTTTCCACACCTTCTAGGCAAAATGCCTATTGGTGACCTAGCAAGACCACTTTTAGCAATGAGTAGGTAGTTCAGTCTGCATGGTCTCATGCTGTTGAGGCTGCAATGAAGGACTGATGTCAGTTGTGTTCACTTTTGTGACGTGGACACTATCTGCTAAGAACTGTATAGAAACTTAGTTATTATATTTAAGATGGCTGTTCCATCGCCTACACTACACTTTTAGTCACTATTGACTTGTGATGGATGGATATGAGGTGAAAGTTACTGTATTCCATGAGCAGTCTCCCTCCCCCCCATTTAAAAAAAAAGGGGGGGGTTGGGGGGAGTTATTCACTTCCCTTTTATATCTTCTTGTTTTGGTGGAAATGGGACTTTGTTAAAGAGACATGAGACTGAATGGATGACATCCTCAGATGTCTGTCAGTGCTGCTGTGTTATCTGGCGCTGCAAGGCAACTGTTGCTGCCACCTGTGCTCAAATCCCCCCTCCCCCCTTTGGCTTAGCAATTAATAGTCTTATAGAAACAACCACACCCCTGGTGCATAGAGATGTATGAGGAGATAGCTTTAACAGCACATCTACCAACTAGAGTAATTTTTATGAGCTCTACATTTTATGGTAGATTGCATGCATGGCAATATGTATCAAAGTCTGAATGACCTGCATAATATACATAGGGTATTTGAACAAGGCAGGATGTAGATCTAAGACAATTATTTTATATTGCCCTTTGGAGTCCATCTGGTGGCTTTTGCTGTTCTTTAACTTATTGCCAGGCAAATCAAGACATAAAATAACTAATGCTTTATCAGCACTGCTTTTAATTACATAGTATTTCTACTGGGGGTAGGGGAAGAAAATCAGTGGGATGTATTAGATTGGATGGAAGCTATCAAGTAGCTGAGACCTAGGTTTGACCCAGTTTCTTGTAATACTAATTATTTTTTCTGCGCTGTAGATCTTCATGGCACTTTACAGGCAGATGTATGAGTGGCATGATCTTACATAGTCCTGAGTGCCAAATGTGCCACTAACTTGAATGAGAGTTGAAGGCTCAGTACTTCTCAGGATTGGACCCAAGGTAATTGGCTGCCAATGAGTCAGTGTGGCTAATAATATGAGTAAGAACTATTGGTGCAAGTAAGGCTTTGCAGGTTCAGTCTCAAAATAGACTAGTTATAAAATATTGGCCGTGAAGGGGAAACAGGGAACTTGCATACATGGTAGCTGATCTTAAATAGTAGAACAGTGATTTTAATACATTATTGCACTGTGACTTCTGCAGACAAACAGGGAAGTAGGATACATATTCCCACCTACCATCTTTTATTTTCAACTGTATAGTTGTCCTCTATAGGCTCATGGAGACCATTAGGTTGATTAACATTTGCAAAATGAAATCTGCCTACACATTTTGCAGCTCCATATGTAGCTAGTCAGAATTCAGAATATGAACATCTTCTTAATGTAGCAGCCTAGAGGAATGATTTGATTTGGGAGGATGGACAGTAGCTCTCTCTGCCGGCTGAGGTCCATTTTCTAGTAAAATAAGGGGATCTAGATCTGTTTCACTATATGTTTGTACCTTGTATGTATTTGACTGAAGCTATGACATACAGTGGAAAACAATTGCCCTCTGAGTTGAGGGAGGAGGTAGTGTGTGCATAAAATGGTTGGCTATGTGGCTCAAAGCATTATTGCTCATTGGAAACCACCTCTTCATCTGAGGGGCCAGAGTACTTTTGGTGAGTGCTGAAAATTCCAGTAAGTATCTAATTTATTTAAACCCTTCATTGAGCTTTGTTTTTAATTTTCCCTTTAACTTCCTGACCCTGCTTGTAATGGAGAAGACCCATGCTGAGTTGGATCACGTAGCTGAGAGAAGAGAGCAACAGCTGTAGGAAAGAAAACATAGCTTCCCCTCTCCTTACCATTGCAATTTTCTTCTTGGAGCCGCTGTAATTACATGTGATGTGAAACTCCGCTTGGGATGTCACCAGTGTTCTGGCCATTGAGAAAGAGGAACGATGGAAGGGTGATTTTTATCAGTCCAACAATAATTGTCATCTTGACTATGGGGATATCTGCCAGTCAGTCTTTCATAATTTGAACCTGTTTATTCCAAGTGGATAGCAAAGCTGCATTTGTTCAGTCCTTCAAATGCATATAGCTAGCTGCTGTGGTTTGTGTTGATTGTATTAAAATCTTGTGCTGCACCGTCAGTTCCAGTTGATTTCAGTAGGAAATGAGCCTGCTCAGCACCTGGTAGATACTCTATATAATCAGCTTCACCATGTTGCCTTTTCAATAAACATGCAGTATACAAAAATGTTTTTGGAAATAGGAGTTATTATGCAAGTGCCCTAGCTTATTATTAGGAGATATTACAGTTCAATATAACACACTATCCTAAGGCTATTAACCCACACCTTGCTTAAAACATGAAGTTGAGGTACACAAACAAAACACAGAAATTCATACCAGCTCCGACTGTTGGTCCATCTTGTCTAGTATCCTGTCTTTGACAGTGGCCAGCATCTTTGTTCAGAGGAAGGTGCATGAAACCCTGTAGTGGAATAATCTGCCCATGGGAAAGTTTCTTGCTAATTCCTGTTGGCTAGCGGTTGGGTTTATATGCTGAAACATTTGGTTTTTATTTGCATTTTTTAAAAAAATTGCTAGTCACAGTAAATGTGGATGTTTTTATCTATATGCGTCCAGTCCTTCTCTGAATCCTACTGAGCTCTTGGCCTCAATGCTGTCTAGTGACAAGGAGTTCCATGGGCTAATTATGCACTGTGTAAAAAAATGTACAGCCTTCATAATGACTCCAACTGTTACAGTTGCTTCAGCCCTGTGCTCTTTCGTTCTTAGTGGTGTCTCTTAAGAGTGGAGCCCACAATCTCTTTGGTCCACAAAGTGCTTGCACCACTCTTATATACAAGATTATCTCCCAAAAGTATTAGACAGCACTAATATTTTATTTTGATTTCAGCATATAAAAGATTCCTATCTCAGAATTAATAAAACAAATAACTATGGAATCTGGGCAGATTATTGAAACAAAATAGACTTAATACTAAGATACAAAAGAAAAACACTCTCAGTAAATGAAAGGAATTTAACATTAGTCATGTTAACTTGGGACCCAATGGAGGGATGCTAAAACTAGCAAACAAACATTACAGTACAAGGCATATTGATCATAGTGGATGAAAACTACTTTTTCTTTGTCTCTGACAGTTTGCTACCACTTCCTGCCACCTTACTTAGCATACTGGGGTGGGGAGAAGGTGTTAAATGTCATGTAATTTTCTTGGTTCCTAAAGAAGAAATGTCATTTTCTGGGTGACAGGCAAGGCAGCAGTTTTTCATGAATAAGCATTGTTTCTTAACTTCAACATACCACCCTATTTGCTGGTAGTGGAGAGTGTTTGACAACAGAGAACTTTAATCTTCAGGCAAAGTAAATGCTGAAGACTGGTTCAATATCTACTGGTTCCCCTGAGCTTCCTCTTCAGTATCTTGTCCTCTCCCCTGGCTTAGTTTAGACTAATGTGTGAACCACAGCATTCATATTATAGTGATGGATACAATAGTAGACCTACCTACCAATCTAGGTTTGTTTATTAACTTCCCCTGATGACACCTAAAAACTGAATAGGACTGGTCAAACTGTGCTGCTGATTTCATTAGCATTTAATTTAGACTAGTAACTGTTAGTGAAAATCCTCAACTATAAAACCTAACTTCAGGTAGCAGCTGAATGTTAGCCCTGACCTGCAACCAGGACCAATTAACAATTCTAATACTACCAATACAAAAGATTAGGAATCATAAGTACAGCTAAATCAATTTGATGTCTGGAATGTTGTGTAAATCCCAAGTTCATATCTTGGTTTCACATTGTTTGTGAAGTACTATTAAATATGCATTTACAAACCCACTAAAAAGACAGGATCCCTGATCTGATGGATCAGATTTGCTTTCAGTGAGATTTAGACTCTTGAATTTTTTTTTACCACAAATTCAATTTTCTTGTTAAACTGTCATACGTTATTTGAGTCCTCCACATGGCTGGCTTTATCCTCCTTGTTTGGAGCAACCTCCTCATTTTAAACTAGCACTGTTCAAAAGCACTGAAAACTTGTATAATAAAGGCATGACAATGGACCAGAAAATTTCAGATTTCTGACCTAAGCAACAAATTATATTCAACAGATATTTGGAATTATTTTTGAATCTGTCCCTAATCATGTCTGTAACATAATTTAAAAAAAAAATCTAATTCGTGTTTTAAAACTGTTGTGATTAGCAACAGTAAGGAGTGCCCCATAGAGAGATCCTGTTTTTAATTGTGCTGTTTAGCATTTTTAATGTTTCAAAATGGTTAGTTTTGAGTTTCACATATTTTTGCGAGCTTATAGTAATCTAGGCTGAGAATTTTATGTTCCACATTTTGAATTAAAAACTAAAGGAACATTACTTGGAAATAGATATATTGTTTAAGAGTAGAATACTAATGATTTGCTACTGGGTTATATTTAAAGGCCAACGCTTGCAAACCCTTACTCATGTGAGTAATTCTCAGACAAGAAGGCCCACTGATGGACCTCTTTGGTCCTTATTGCATGAGTGACTGCAAGCTTTGCATAAGAATGGGCTTGGAAGAGCTATCCCTCCATTAAGAAACTTGGGGTTTGTCTACACTGGCACTGAGTTGCAAAACTTTTGTCGTTCAGGGGTGTTAAAAACAAACAAACAAAAAAACAACCCACCACCCCCAAATGACAAAAGTTGTACCAACCAAAAGCACTGGTGTGAACAGCCCTTTGTCACCAGGAGCGCTCTGCTGCCAACAAAGCCGCTGCTGCTTGTGTGGGGTGGAAGTTTTTTTTGTTAGCAGGAGAGCTCTCTCTGACAAACAGCAGCTATGCTGCATGTCTTTTAGCATCATGTTTGGTGGCGCTTAGGATTTTCTGGGAGGGAGGGGGAGGAGTGGAGACGCGGCGCTTCCCTGCTCCTCCCTCCTCTGTCCCAGAAAGTCCTAAGTGGGTGGGGGAAGCACTGGGAGGGAGAGGGAGGAGGCGGAGAAGAGGAACTTGTGCAATGCTCCCTTGTAAAGTCGCTGCTCTTCCACAGAATCTTACAAGCAGGCAGCCAAACGACATTATAAGGGAGCATTAAACAACTTTAAATGAGCATGTTCCCTAATTGAGCAGGGACGTGACATTGAAACAATGTTAAGTGAGACAACATTAAATAAGGAGTTACTGTAATTTTCTATACAGGTGAGATGATCGCTATGGAAAGCTTTATCCTCTCTGGTTATATTGTAAGATCCTTTGCCCTACCTTGCTTTAGGGTTATTAGATTGGTGGCTTTTTGCTTGGCTTCATGGTAAGGGAGAGCAAAGCTTATTGTGTGTCTGTTCAGATGCTTCTTTCACCTGTGATTCTCCTGAGATGTGTGCTGATCTTGGCACGTCTGTTGTTTTGGGCAGCCGAACTCTGGTCTACGCTACCAACTTATATCAGTATAACTGCGTCATGGATTTTCCACACCCCTGAGTGACATTGTTTTACCCACCTAACCCCTGGTATAGATAGCGCTATGTTGACAGGAAGGCTTCTCCCGTTGACATAGCTGTCACCTATTGGGGAGATGAAGTACCTATGCCGACAGGAGAAGCCCTCCTGTCGGCATAAGCAGCATCTTCACTAAATGCTACAGTGGTGCAGCTGCAGCGCTGTAAGTGTAGACCAGCCCTGAGCCTCATTTGCTGAAGTGGAGTGGGGCGGGGGGCGTGGCGTGAGAATTAGATGGGAAGGCAAAATCCATCTCTCTAGCACAGTAGTTCAAAAGAAATTCCCTGCGGGGAAATTTTCTTGTCCCCTACATGGGGAGGGAAGAATCAAGTAGCAGAAAGGCAGGTGACCCCTTAGCTCACATGCACAACTAGGTTGACGCAAGTCATCAACTTAGGTTGGCCAACTTTGCAGTGTAGATCAGGTTCCAGGGCCAGAACTTGGGAAATCCTGGCCCACTAGACCCAAATTGTGGGCCACGGAGAGCTGGCTGATCATATGGTGCTGGCTTTTCTCCTTTCCAGCTGCCAAATCACATTAAAAGGCTAAGAATACATTAAATACTTTTCTACAATTACTTTTTCATGTAAGCCATTGCAGTAGCTGCCACAGGGATGTGAATGAGAGGAGACATGGCTCATCCAATAATGAACGGGAGAAAAGGTATTCACTAGACCATTTCTTGTTAAATTACTGTCAGTGCTAGGAACAAATTTGAGAACGCTTGCTCAGGAAGACATGACCTCCAGTTTTGCTTGTTTTTTCTCTGTCTTATCTTCTCTCTCCTTCCCCACCCCCATCCCCAGGTGAGGCAGGAATAACCTTCTGTGATTCATAAACCTTTTGGCAGCAATGAGCCATGTTAACTGCTGCAGTAGCTACTGCTTGTCTATTTTCAGGGCCTTCATGTTTGGAGTGGGATTGTTAGAACTGCATGGTATTGTGTAGCCAAACCCACAAAAACTGTAGGAACCAGGGCGATGATAGGCCATTTAATACAACGTTGGCTTTTCTTTCAATCAAACTAGGTAATAATTGGAGATATACCAATCTCCTAGAACTGGAAGGGACCTTGAAAGGTCATCTAGTCCAGCCCCTGCCTTCACTAGCAGGACCAATTTTTGCCCCAGATCCCTAAGTGGCCTCCTCAAGGATTGAACTCACAACCCTGGGTTTAGCAGGCCAATGCTCAAACCACTGAGCTATCCCTCCTTCCCCCACTGTGAATTAAGTTAACCCACCTATGACAAATACAGTTACAAATCGAGGGATGCATTTGTACAAGGAGGATGGTGGATACTCTGATTGAAATTAAGAGGAGTTTGCTTGACTGAGGATGACAGCATGGGGGCCATAGTTAATCAGTGGGAGTGCTTGTGAGAGCCAGACAAGCAGGATTTGGTGCACTGTGTGTGTCCATGACTCATGGGGAATATTGTGTTATAGCTGGCCATCACTTACCTTGGTTCATTAGAGATTGAGAGCAAAGAGATTCACCCCTATTCTCCTTAACCTCTGTGATTTCTTAAAATAGGTTTGTAGTGTAAAATATGTGAATTCCAAATTGCACTATCCTACAAAGAAGCTACTGGGCTGGTGCAGTCTTTCTCTAATGATTCAGCAGCAACTCTTTTTAGATTACTACCTCACTGCCTAGGAGGGTGCATCCCGTGCAATTCTGTTCTCTGATTGTTAATCACACAAATTTAGATGGTTCTGAAAATGGTTCACAAAAATAAACAAACCCTTAGAACAACCTTTTTGGAAATGTTTAGCTGAAAAAAATGAATGGAATATGTCTTGTCATCAGATATAAAAGAGCCTTAAAATACTAATCCTGCAATTTGATAATCCTCTGAATGGCATTAAATCAGAATTATGATTATAAATGTAAAATATGAAAAAATGTAAGTTAATAGTTCTGTTCTTCTGAAGAATAAAAACACACAAGGAGGCAAATCTCATTAGGAGGCACTTGTGTGGTTAAGAATAACTGTTGAGCAAAGACCATGTTTGGTGTAATCTAAATTATGGTTTGCAAAGCTGTAGTTCCATGGCTTTTTTTCAGTGACCTTTCATATTTGAACTCTGGGTCCCCTAGAGTAAAAAGTTAGTGACTAATCCAGTGCTGCTCATTTTTATTTGTGGTTTCTTGTTGCTGTTAACTCCCTTTATTTTAAATCACGTCCTTTACACTATTCTCTTTATTCCTATATGTGGAGACCTCTTTCCTAGTTTTTTAGTAGTTCTGGATGAACAAATTACCGGTGTATTAAAAAAAGAGAAGTAATTTTCAATTTGTGAAAGTTAGACATCTTGGGTTATGTTTTGCCCTGGCTTACTCAGTGGGCAAACCGTTATTGTTAATGGGGTTGTCTGATTAGTATATAGGGGCAGAATTTGATCTTTGTATATTTTTATATGGCAAATATGCCAGTGCTACACGTGCAGGAATTTAGCATGCAAATTATTCTACTTTTTTAAAAGGAAAAAAGAGAAGATTTGAGGTGGCTAGTAGCACATGCTTTTTGGAAGGAAAAACAATTTTTGTATAAAATAAGATTTATGAGCAAGTGCAGGTGGCATTAGACTGATTAGTCTGTTTCAGTATAATCTGTAAGCATGTGGGTTTTTTTAAAAGTTTAAACTGAAATTTAAGAGTTTTGCTCTATTGTGTAAATCTCTTGGGAGGGAGGGGGGAAATACTTGTGTATTCTCACCTAGAGGTAGCTTCATATTGGTGACCAAGCATCAGAACTGAATAAAATAAAGCTGGTTATAATACAGTTTGGAGACTGTTAGGCTTTGCTTTTTAAATTCTTAAATCCAAAATGGACATTATATCCTTTCTTGGTTTTTCTATTGGACACTTCATCAACAAATAAAAAGCTTTTACAACATCCTTTAATTTAATCACTGATGCAGACAGCCCTGACAACCATAGACTAATCCACTGAAGTTTGAAATAATCTTTCATCAGATTAAAGAGGATCTGATTGTTTGCTCTTTACAACTCGTTCTCCTGTGCAATAAAGTTCCGCGCACCACTGTACCTACCCCTTCCTGCATCACTAAGAAGATTTCGCTTTAGTTTATACCTACATTGTGTGTTTAATCTCTTCATATTTTGTTTTTGTACTAGAGTAAATATCTAATACTGATAGCTCTCTCCATCTGCAGAACACTTTTCAAGCACTAACGAATCCCACATATTGCCCCTGTGAGGCAGGTTCATTAATATCATCCCCATTTTAGGGAAGTAAGGCAAGCTAAGTGACTTGTTCAAGCCCTGTAAGGGCCTGCCTGGACTAGCATAAAAGTGGGTGTGAGAGAAACGTTAGCTGGTCACAGTCCACACTATGGGGAGCATGGTGTTCACTTCAACCAGTTAATGTGTTTAAAATACAACTTGCCCTTTCTATGCTACGTTTTGTAAAAATACCGTCTTATCCTGTGTAAATCCTCAGGAAGTTGGGATCAGAGCCAGGACAGGAACTCAGAAGTTCCTGTCTCCCATTCCTGCGGTCAGTCCACTAGATAGACAATACCTCTCCCTCAAAATGTATTGTCAAAATCCATTACTGCAGGGGATCTCAAACTTTTTCAGTGTGGTCCACATTTGAATAGTTGGTTCCCAGGTTCACAGCTCCTTGGCAGCCCACGACTTTGAAGGGCCCCAGCTCTGGGGCGGCCCACTAGGCAAACTGCCCTGGAGCCAGAGCTCCATTTCCTTTCACAGAGAACTTCAGGACTTCTGATTTCCGTTCAAAAGCTGAACAAAATTAAATTCTGAAATATCATAATCCTCTGTGAAATGGGATTACCTTTCTACACCCAGCTCTAGTTGCTATATTGTCATTCTTTGTAAGGTACTATGTTTGCTTTTTATTTTTCATCTCTGATTTACAGTTTCTTTAAAATTTAGGGGAATTCACACAAAGAACTTCATTTAGTGTTAGCTAAATTTGCTTTGTTCTACTTTAATAACGTGTTTACCCAGTGCTGGAAACTAAGAAAAACAGTGTTTGAAGAACACGATTGAAATAGGACAAAGCAAATTTAGCTAGCACTAAATGAAGTTCTTATGAATTTAGAAGTACTTATAAAGGCCTCTAGTACAGTATTACCTGCACTAAAGATCACTAGGGGTAACTCTCTTTTAAAATGTCCCCATATTTTCTATTGCAGTTTTGTTTGACCTTTTGTTTAAAAGCTGTTCTTTATTGGGCAACCCATCTTGTTTGTCTCTTGGGTGATCGTTTGAAACAGCTTTCGTTAAAGTAGAATAATGCTTTGCACTTTCTGTAGAACCTTTCATCCATGAATCTCAGAATTTTCTGAACAATCAAAGAGCTTTACAAACATTCATTACTTAATACTCGTGCTTTTCATTTTCACAGAAACATAATCCTGCTTTAATGAAGCTCAACAAACTACCCTCTCAAGGAGGTGAATATTTTTACCCATTTTACAGGTGGTATTTTTAAGAAATTTTTTTTTGTTTTGTTTTAATAGATGCTCTTACCTGGTGTGTGTATTTTAAAATTTTTTTTTGGCTTTGTTTTGTTTTTCATCTCTGGGCAAAATCACATACTTTTATGTCTGCACCTTCCTAGTTGGAGTGAAAGGTATTACCTGCCAGGATCAGAGTTAAGGGTTCTATATTCTCCTGTAGTAATTGAAGACTTCACTAACTCCTGTGGAAAAAATAAGGAGTTACAACTCTGCTTTAGGTATACTTGAGGAAATCAACTTTCCAGAAGGGAAACAGTGCTCTGAACTCAGGTCTGGTATTTTAGGAAAGAGGTAGGGGTGTGTGTGTGTGTGGGTGTGTAATATATAATTTTTAAGTTTTTATTATTAAAGTTATCTTTCATTGATGTATATATTCTTAAGGTACAGCTAAAAGAGAGAGAAACATTAGGAAGGATGTTGAATTACTTATTACTTTCCAGGAGAACATTTTTAAAAAATCAAAATCTTCTGCTGAGGTAATCCTCCTCTTCCTGAAGTGTGGGGTCTTTAAATAGAAAGATTCTTGGGCAGATCTTCAGCTGGTGTAAATTGTCATGGCTCCATTGACTTCAGTAGAGTTATGACAGTTTACGTCAGCTGAAGATCTGCTCAAGATAGTTAAGTCTCAGGACGACTGCAAAGAACTACAAAAGGATCTCACAGAACTGGGTCTCTGGGCAACAAAATGGCTGATGAACTTTAGTATTGATAAATGCACAGTAATGTACATTGGAAAACATAATCCCAACTATACATATAAATGATGTGGTCTAAATTAGCAGTTACCACTCAAGAAAGAGATCTTGATGTCATTGTGGCTAGTTCTCTGAAAACATCCACTCAATGTGTAGCCGCAGTCAAAAAAGCTAACAGGAGGTTGGGAATCAGTAAGAAAGGGATACATAATAAGACAGAAATATCATATTGCCTCTCTCTAAATCCAAGGTATGCCCATATCTCAAATACTGTGTGCAGATGTTGTCTCCCCATCTCAAAAAAGATGTATTGGAATTGTAAAAGGTTCAAAAAAGGGGAACAGAAATGATTAGGGGAATAGAATGAGTGAGGAGAGAGTAATAAGACTGGGACTTTTTAGCTTGGAAAAGAAACGACTAAGGGGGAATATAATTGAGGTCTATAAAGTCATGACTGGTGTGGAGAAAGTAAATAAAGTGTTATTTACGCCTTCTCATAATACAAGAACTAAGGGTCACCAAATGAAATTTAATAGCAGGTTTAAAAGAACCAAGAGAAAGTATTTTTTCACACAGTGCAGTCAGTCAGTCTGTGGAACTCCCTTGCCAGAGGATGTAGTGAAGGCCAAGACTATAACAGGGTTCAAAAAAGAATTAGACAAATTCATGGAGGATAGGTCCATCAATGGCTATTAGCCGGGATGGGCAGGGATGGTGTCCCTAGCCTTTGTTTGCCAGAAGCTGGGAACGGGCGACAGGGAATGGATCTCTTGATGATTACCTGTTCTGTTCATTCCCTCTGGGGCACCTGGCATTGGCCACTGTCGGAAGACAGGGTACTGGGCTAGATGGATTTTTGGTCTTACCTACTATGGCCATTCTTATGTTCTTATCTGCCCCTTTTGAATTGTAGTTGATTCTTTATGCAGAGGTGAGGGGGGGCGCACAATTTTGGCTGTGGTAATGTGCATACTATGATCTCCTCTAAGTGCTGGCTTTTGTTGAGCACGTTAGACTTCTTATATCAGATAATTGATATTTCAGTTCATTTACATGCTACTTCGAGTTGCTTTCCAGACCACTGCACTATTCCCTATGTGAATGTCTCTGTGTTCTTTGTATTATGTCCCTTATAAACACCCAACTATTCAAAATATTGTTTTAAGCTCACTTTTTTACCCCTGCAGCTGGTAGCACAAATCTAAGACACAGCCTGATCTCTCTCTTTTTAAATGCTGTAGGAAAGTGATCTGTGAGAGTGTCTGTACCCTGGTAACTGGATCCCTCGTCTGATACAAAGATTTCATGGACTTGTCATGAGGTGGTAATTATTGACCCTGCCTATGTAGTTCATTTAAAAATAATGACTAATAGATGTAAGAGAGCAACAATCGATGTTGACTGTGGAATACATTATCTGAAGGTGACTCCAAATATGCTAATAACTTATTGAGAGTCACGAATGGGGATGTAGTAGTTGGGGGACCTCTGATATTTAGTTTTATTTTTAGATCCTGTTGAGTTACGCTATGGTGATGGACTAAATTAATTGGAGGCAGTGGATTTACATGATAGATGATAATCCATTAGTTCCAGTGGTGTTACATGGGGATGAATTTAGTCCAATAAATTATAATTATACACAACACTTCTGCGTGCTTCTCCTTGCTATTCAAAAGTTCTATCTTAACCATTCAAGTGAGTGGCAGAATTTCTTACATGAAGCACCTATGAAGAGTGCTCTTGTTAGACGTTTTCAATGCAACCAAGCTCTTATAAAGATCTATTTTAAGGGCAGACTTCCAAATGTGCTCAGCTCCCTCTCGTCTCTAAGGTGGTGGTGGGAGGATTTTTTGTCATTCTCAGTGGTAGAGCTGCTTTGTGAGCACTTCTGAAAATCCTGGTCACGTGGATTTAAAAATCACATTCCATACTTTTTTTTTTAAATCACCGAGAACACCTTGGAACTAAAAACTAAACTCTCTTCACATTTGTATCTTACCTTCTGCTAATTTTAATGAAAATAGCCAATTTGTGTATACATCCTGGCTATGATTGAGCATGCCTTACTAGGCTGGTGACAGAATCATGACCACTCTGAAAGCCTATATATCCTCTTCCACCCTTTGTAAAGATATTCAGAGAAGCAGCATGATCCAGCAGCCTTAGGTCAGGGTTTGTACCAGGGACTCCTAAGTTCCATTCCTGGTTCTCCCTCTGGCTTTCTACGTGCTCTTGGGCAAGTCACTTTTGCTGTATGGAAAATATTCCCTTGCCTATTTCTATAAAGGGGTGGCAAAGATAGTTATTTTGTAATGTTCTTTGCTAAAGCATTACATAAGGGAAAAGCAGTAGTATTGAAAATAATAATATACATGATAGCAGCTGGTCAAATCTATGTAGGCAGATGTATGAGTATGTTGATTAAAATTTAAGTGTTCATGTTTCTTGTCTTCTGTTCTGACTCTTCCCTCCCCACACTGCTTTTATAACCAGTAATCTCCAGCCTGTTGCCCAATTATTCTGTGTATCTTGATTTTTTTCTGCTGTTAGCACTAAGAGACATTCCTTCCATCCTCCCATCCCATTCCCTTACTGCACTCCCCCCAACCAAAAAGCCTATCCAACAACAATCTTCTTGCAGAAGGCATGCCTCCCAGATCCTCACAGCATAATCCCGTTTGCCTGTTCATCCCAGCAAATGCTGAAGGATCTTTCTATGCTTGCCACTCTCCTTTGCAGGGTGGGGTACACATTACACAGATCTGTGGTTAACTGAATCAAGTTCAGTGATCATACAGTAAATATGCAAAGATAAGCATTTAGTTAGTCTGGGTGGTGGTAAAGGGGAAATTTAGAATGATTAAAAAATAACCTTGGATTAAATGGTCCTTTCTCTAAAATTGCATGAATTGCAGAAATTGTAGGCTGATTGGAAGCACATCAGTTTTGTAGGCTTCATTTATGAAGTCTGAGGTGTTGCTTTAGAAGCACTTGATAAGCAACTACCATCAGAACCACGAAGGATTCAGAAGTTTGTATCCCCCCATCATTGAGGTGATGAGGTGAAACTAACTTCAAGCAGTACAAATAAAAGCTGGGAAGACATCTTGGCTTTATTCTTGCAACTGTTGTGCACTGAAAACTATTGCAATGAATGGTGGTTTTCTGAGCCCAGCAATTACGAAATCTGCTTTTCACATATCCCTACTGGTTTTTTTTCCTGCCCTTTCAAGGACATAGCATACCTTATCATACATAAAGGTCGGTAATGACCTGGGCATTTGTCTCGAGTACTTGTTAGTTACCTCTTTTCAGTCAGCTTCTAATGTCACAAAATAGTTTATTTTCAAAGTATGAGGAAATGTAGCCCAGTGGAACCATGGTTTTGTAATGCAATGCTTTGTGATTCTGTTTTAAGGAGGATATTTAATGTCCCAGCTTGAAAAAAGACTGGAGACTGAGTAGGGAAAATTATGTTTATCAAGGAATTAAATCACTTTCCTGATATAAATAAATGGAGTCCCAGAAATTAGAGAGAGACCTTTAATGGTAGATTATTTTTCTGCATCCCTCCATTAGTGCGGGATCATTCTCAGCTGAACATACTGAGAGGAACATTGCTTTATGGCAAAGGTAGTGCTGCAAGTTTATTGGTGATTACTTCAGTTACTGGCTTGATGAAACAGTTTGTTGCTTAGTTCAAGGCTATAGCCACTTTCTCCACAAGTATTTTGTGGAGACTGAGTTTTGTGTGCATAGACTGGAGATTTTTAATTTTTATTCTTTTCGTTGTATTTGGAATTCTGGCTGTTGACAGAGGCTGAATTGACGATAAAGATCTCGATGATTTTGTTTTTGAAAATGACTGGAGAACACCAGACAACTACTATCCTGTGTCTCTCAATGATGACATGAAGATGCTGGCTGAGAGATTTTAGTGAATATTCTGGAGAATAGAATTCTTGAGAGGAAAAGAACTCCAGATCAAGTGGGCTTAGTCAAAAGCTACATTGGTAATGCAAATTCAGGACAATGTATGCATTTGTCAGTGGCTGCCTTTTGTTCCGAGTGCTCTAAAAGCTTTTAGTAGGGTGGAGTAGGTTTTATAACTAACCTACCACCAGACCAGGAGATTCTGCATTTTAATTTAATTTTAAATGAAGCTTCTTAAACATTTTAAAAACCTTATTTACTTTACATACAACAATAGTTTAGTTATATATTATAGACTTTTATAGAAAGAGACCACCTAAAAATGTTAAAATGTATTACTGGCACACAAAACCTTAAATTACAGTGAATAAATGAAGACTCGGCACACCACTTCTGAAAGGTTGCCGACCCCTGCTGTACAGTATAGACACTTCTTTGAATTCAGTATTAATCCACTTAATAACTAACTAAAGTGTTGAATATGCTGCTTTGGTGATGTAGTGGCTTCACTGCCCTTCCGTTGTTCTCTGTTATACTCTGTTGCTATCAGACCTTTGGCATAGTTTTTGTATGTATGTAGGCATTACGAAAGTTGCTGTTATAATTTTTTAATCAAATAGTGACAGCTACATTTAAAATCACTTGCATTTCTGGGTTAGGCAGCTCCAATTTTACTTTGTTTTAAATATATTCAACTGATGGATTAATTTTGTACAACTATGATATAGTGATCTTAAAAATATGTGCTATTATAAGGCTGACGTCTAAGCTTTTAACGTTCAAGCGGGATTCCTGATTGCTGCCTTGGATACTTGTTATATTCTTATTCTGGGTTGTGATTGACATTTTGGCAATGTTAAAAAGTAACTTTCTTCTAGCACTGAACAAAGACCTTTATTAGAATATATCATTGTAGAGCTTCTAGCTGGAAGCTTCCTCTAGCCCTTGTGTTTTCTGGCTCGCTTCTACATATTTAAAGAAACAGTACTTATTCCCACCAATCTGTTACTATAAAAGTAGGAATGGTATGTTAATGGGAAATCTCTAGCATACTAAACAGGCCTGAATGAGGCATCCTGCTGAAAACTGGCATCTGTTATGCCTTGATAGTATGATAACGTAGAAACTGGCTGTCCAAATGGTAACTGTAGCATAAATATATCCAGATTCTATAGTGCTTTCCACCTTGAAGGGTATCAAAGAGATTCAGAAACATGGAAAAGCAGACAGCTCTTGAGCTCTTCTTCACAGTGGGGAAAGGTGGCTGACCACTAGAGATTGGCATCTTTAGAATGATGCAAAAAACATATAAGATGCTAATGTGGGAAGCTGGGTTTTCCAGCTTTTATTTAGCTATTAAATAACCCCTAAATGTTCCAGAGGGGTTCTTAGTGCCTTAAAATTGTATCTGGGGGCCCAAACTGAAATCCTAGATCCAATGTAGTAATGTGTAGTAGCTTAGTGTGTGACCATGCTTTCTTTAGTGGCTGGCCCCAGTGACCTGTTGCATAAGAAGTACTCCTTCAGCTAAAGTGATATGGGCTTGTGCTTTTGTGCAGAAGGTTCTAGGTTCAGTCCTTGCTGGTGACCATGGTGTCTGTATGAATGTGGCCACAATTTGCCCTTTCAACTGGTTTAGTAAGAACAGGTCAGACTACCTTAAGGCACCTCAAACTGGGCTACAGTTCAGACCACTTTAGTTGAACTGGTTAAAACCAGTTCAAGAATCTGCCCCATGTAGAGAGGTCAGACTTGAATGCTGTGGCATATATCGCATTCCTGATGGTTTGATAGAGGAAACATGCAACAAAATTTGCTTATATTTTACTGGTGTGTGTGATTATCTGCAGTACAAAATGAGTTTTCATTTCTGTGTACCATGAAGAAATGTACTGAATCCAGACAATATTTAGCACAGTGATATGTAAGGAAAATCAGCATAAATGGACAGGGGAATAAAGGGCCATGTTTTAATAGTATTCGTTTTATGAAGGACAAAAGTCAAGATTAAGTATCATGCAGTGATATTACTGTCAAAGTACTCAAGTGATTTATAATGAAGAATAAATTAGTGGTTATATCAACATCCCAAAACATGCCTAATGAACTACAAGGCTCAGTTTGTCCTCATTTTAACGTATCTTACAAACCTTAACAATCCTATCTGCCTGACCCCTTTCTAAACAGGCAAAATATTATAAATTAACTGGCAGAACAGGAAAACAAAATTCAGTGGCTGTTGTATTTTGGAAAAGCTATTATTCTTGAATGAAGACTGATGGATTAGAAAAATGGTGCTGCATTGGCCATGAGGTGCAGTTGTGTTTTGAACAGATAATGCTTCTCACTTTCAAATAAGAACACCTGAAAACAATTTTTTCTTTGTAATTGGCCCATTGTTGCTTAACAACAGTATAGGGTGCATGACCAGATCTTCTAGAATCAAGCTGACGTAAAATCCTGTTTTGAAATAACCTTGCTTTTAAATATTTCCCATGCCTCTAGCATGACTCAGGAGTAGTGCTTCAAAACATGCCAGGAGCCAGTCTGTGATACCACAGAGACCTGTGTAGCTGGTTCACCTCCATCCCACTGAAAGTCCAATGAAGACAGGCCCTTACTGTGAAGTGTGATGATCTCAACAAATCTATTCCTCCTCTTTTCACCCGTCCTTCACCAGATGTCTGCATGGCAAGACAAGGGATGCATGTTTAAGGAATGATGGCACATATGAGGCAAAAAGAATCATTTGAGAAAGCTAAGATTTAACAGGTGAAAAACTTCTTTACCCCTCACAGCCCTTTTGAAGAGGAATCTGAATAAAATCCAATCATAGCATTCAGAATAATCAAATTAGTGTCTTCATGGGCAGCTGGCAGGGCCTACACTTAAAGTGCAGCTGACAGCTCATAAGGAAAAAAATTGAAAAGCCTTTTATTTAGAATGTTTATATTTTCCCCTCACTTGTTAAGGAAATATGCATATTTAATTGAAAACTACTTTTAAATTAAGAGCTCATCTGCTCCTGTTTGTTGTAGTTCAGAGCAATGCCAAATATTTTGTTTTCCTTATAGGACATTTGCTGCAGAAGGTTTGAACCATTTGTACAGACTCGTTTGTTGCACACTATTAGTCTGTTGCCTCCAAATAGGATGTTGCATTAAGCAATGATAACACAATCAGGAATGGTTGGCCTGTTTCAGTATGTCTGAATTGAGTTCCACTACTGCTCCTTGTCACTCAGATGAAAAGGTTATAGAAAATACTGAATTGCACAATTAAATTCCCCTTTGTAACCATTGCAGTAAATTTGGCTGTGTTGAAGTTTCTTAAGGCAGGCAAGATAAGTACTGCCTACACTAATTTTGACCTGCTCTTTCAAATTGTCTGTTAACCCATAAAATACTGTAGTAAGCTATTTTAATCAGCCTCCTTCAATAAGTTGCTAGTTTGTGCAGATGTGACTTTCTTTCATGTATAAAGTTAAACATGTAATAGACACTTTACGTATCCTTTTTTTTTTTTTTTTTTTTAGAAGATAGCAAAAAGAAAATGTTCCCATTGACTTACATATATGCTGCAAATGCTCACTAATGGAGAGGTTTAGCTTGCTTTCTAGTTTCTGGGAGAGTGAGAGCTGAAACTAGCACCAGTGAGTGAATTGTATGAAAGCTGATTCTTCTCACGGTCCCCACAGCCTTCTCTTCATGTTCCCAAACTTTCTCATCTTCGGCTTAGAGAGACAAAGTGACATCTCTTATTGGACCAACTTCTGTTGGTGAAAGAGACAAGCTTTCAAGCCACACAGAGCTCTTCTTCAGGTCTGGGAAAGATACTTGGCTACTGGCCCATAGTTTCTTGGCATCTAAGCTAGTGCTTCAGGCCTTCATGGCCTTATCTCCAGTCCACCAAGTCTTTCCCAGCCTTGAGTGATCTTGCTATGGCCCTGCTGCTCACCTGTCTTTCCTACTCATCTTGTGGTGCAGTAAATAGGTTACTGTAACTGTGCTGCTAGGTCCAACCTTTCCAGACTACCGTACCCCTTTCAGGAGTATGATTTGTCCTCTGTACTCTCAAGTTTCACCTCACTTAAAAACTACTTGCTTACAAAATCAGACATAGAAATAAAAAAGTGTCACAGCGCACTAGTACTGAAGAATTGCTCCCTTTTTCATTTTTACCATATAATTTTATAAAATCAATTGGAATATAAATATTGTCCTTACATTTCAGTGTATAGTATATAGAGCTGTATAAACAGGTAACTGTATGAAATTTTAGTTTGTACTGACTTCGCTAGTGCATTTTATGTAGCCTGTTGTAAAACGAGGCAAATATCTAGATGAGATGATGTACCCCAGGAGTACGTGTACCCTTGGTTCAAACCACTGTGCTTGGCTGACCATACTGTCTCCTCTGCCACAATTAATGACCAGAAGTTTTGTCTCTTTAATAAATGAAGGATAACTAGAGCAAGCAAAGGCTGAACATATAATTTTGGGTTTGCTTATTAACGTAGGACCTGTACTTGGCTAGCAGCGTCCCTTGCAAGCTGATGTGGAGCCAAAAGAATGCTAAGCTGAAGCCATTTGTAACCAGATGAACTGGTTCCACTCTGTGAATCCTGTTTTGTTAAAACATCCTTATTGCTGGACTGGAAGTGCATCAAAGTGTTGTGGTGGTGTGTTTTTTTTTTTCTTATGAGTTTGGAAAGCAACCCAGTGTGCATCAGTCAAACTTTCAAGGCAGGCTTGACATTTTGTTAAATTCTTAGTTGATAAGAAAGTGTCCCATTTCTTTTGCATATGAAATCAAGTAAGGCTTAATTATTTTAAGCGTTACTGATTGATCCACCTCCACTCCCTACTATCTTGATAGAGACACTGCTTTGTAACCAATCAATCATTTCTAGATAAAGCTGCATGTATTTCACAATGATCATTGAACTGCAGAGAAAAACTAAAGAAAATTAATGTGTGTATGGGGGGGGGGATCTCTTCAGTGGCCATTTATTTCTCTGAACTGCTGTTTGCAATCCTGTGTCCTGCTTCTACTTTTTTTTGTTTTTAACATAGTATAGTCTATATCTTAGTGTTAGGTCCATTTCACATTACCCTGTCAAATGCAATTCAAAGAGAGAGGGATTTTCTTAGTTGTACAAAGCATCCAGTTTATTTGTTCCTCTTTTTAAGGCATGGATGTTTTAATAGGACACCTGAATTGCTGGTATCTGTGAAGATCTGATTGCTGGCCTTTCACTGTAGTGTATAATTACACTCTAAGAGCCAAATCCTGCTCTCAGAATGCATGTGGGTCTCCCAGTGGTATGCAGGAGCCCAAAGTGTTGGAGGTGAGAATTTGGCTTTGGTGTCTAGTAGTGTGAAACTGATACCATTCAGATCAGGCAGAATCTTGATAGTGAAAGAACACCTTGCCTTCCCTGTCCTTAGTCACAACAGTAGCGTATAATTAAGAAATGTTGTTTTCCTTTCTGAACTACACCCCTCCTCCATCTCTAAATAACTGTGTGTGTGTGTGTGGATGCCAGCGGATCCTACCTTTCCCTCTAATGTTCATTTTTCTGAGATTCTTTGCATTTTTCTGAGAGTTTCCTTTTGAAAGCCATTTTTTCAGAGTTGAGTTTATAAGAAACTTCCTGAAAAGGTTCTGGCCTTGCATCATTGCCTCTCTGCAATTCTGTATGGCTTTAACCTTTTAAAATCATTTGATGTTTTTATTAGAGTGTAAAATAAACACATGCAGACAATCAACTCTGTGTGCAGTATGCATGCACAATGATCAATTTACAATCAAGACTAGAATAGGTAAATAATCCATTTAGGAATCAACTGCTTATGTTCCATGTCTCCCTTCTTATTTTCTAAGTCAGTCTGTTTTCTCGGTGCAGAAATTTTCAGATCTCAATCCTTAAGCACTCTCCATCTGGCAAGTGGGAGAACTCTTTTTTTTTTTTTTAAGATGCTGTGTCTGGACGTGGCAGAACAAACTACCAGAAGTATACACAAAATCTAATATCTTGTAGGAGGTGCATAAGAGGGTCTGCTGTAATGTACAGTGTTATGATTCTGGGGATCAGCTTAGGAGGTCTATATTTATGGGGCACCACTTTTGGAGGGAAGGACATTGAATATAAATATTTAATCTCTGGGGTCTCATTTGGAGATGCTCCTTCCATTTCCCCCCCCCCCCTCGAGTTGAAATGTTCTGTTTTGTTGAATCAGTTGCCTCCGTGTGGCTGTTCCTCTGCCTCTCATAAATAGACCTTTTACTGGAGCTGTAGGAAGCTTGTTGAAGGGTGCCAAACTGCAGTAGCAGTAGATCCCTCCTGGCTCATGCCAAGGCTGAAATATGAAATTGTCTGTCAGTGTTGAGGGGGGACTGGCTTGGGGTGGGGTGGGAAGGATTAAAGCAAAACACAACACACTTCCACTCCTTTCATTATAAAAGTAAAACTTCCCTAGCCCTTCTGCTTGCAAGGGATCCCTCCCACTTGTTCAGTGATCTACACAGTGCCTTATCCAGATGGTTGTCCTCTGAGTTTATTTAACCACAGGCTCTTATTTTTTATACTACAATAGGCAATGATAGCTTTTCATTTACAAATGATAAGGTTTATCCTCTAACTATTAGTTTTAAAGAGGGGAAATTTTAAGAGGGCTAATTCTCCTGAGAATAAAATCTACACGTTAAATGTTAGTATAAGGTAGCTTGCTCCTTAAGGGTCTTTGGCTAGGAGCCAGCCAAACCTGATTACCGAAGGAGCCACCTGTGCTGCGTTAACCTTGCTTGGGCCTGACTGAGGACAGCTGATTTCCCCTATAAAGGGCAGCAGGAAGCTGGGGTGGAAGTTCCGAAAGCTGTGGCGGTGTCTGCAGAGAGGTTCCTACAGGAAAGACCCTAAGATCAGGGTAGTTGCCCTAGCTAAGAGCACTGGGACTGTCCTGCTAAGACAGGAGGAAGAACCTAACATGAATGGAGTTTGAAAGCCAGAGCTTGAAAACCGAATTCCAGCCAGGTAAAGCCTGGGAGTAGTGATTGAACTGGGATCCAGCTCTAGGAATGAGGGCTGAGGAACCATTGAGATCTAGGAGGAAAGAACGTCATTGACCTTTGCTGTGTCTCCTTAATCTTGATAGTGGAGTAGGAATAGGGGTGGTGATTTGCGTTTCATGTGTTTAAAAATCTTTTTCCTTATCCTGCAGAGAATGTCTTTGTGTCTCGTATTTTCCAGCATGCTTCACAATGCCTTGTTAGGAAAACTACCCTTTGCATAAGTTCAATAGAAATATCTGTAGTAGAGTGAAGGAAAGTTAATGATCGATCCTGGCAGCACTGTGTAAAAGCAACATATGTCATATCCACATCAATTTGCATTTGTGTTTTGTAGCAGCCCTTTGAATGTTCAGCTGGACTCAGTCCAGATACTTTTGTCTGGTTTCATAGTCCTTCCATGAGAGTATGTCCAAGGTCTAATGTTGGTCATTCAAAGACATATCGGTGTTTAGTCATTTCACTCTCCTCTTTGCTGTGTCCCAGAATGGATACTCCGTCTCCTTTCTTGGCAGTTAATCTGGAGAATGTCCCTTGACCTTCCAGAGTGGGTGTATTGACATCAACGGCAAAGATTGTGTAGGCAGCCACTCAGAATTAAAAGCTCACTATTAAGAGTATGATGTGTGGGATGGGGAGACAGACCGTTCTTGCAACACACTGTAAAGCCAACCAGTTCCTGGCTTTTAACTGTTGACTGAAGTTGCTGCAGCTGCTGCTTCACTAATGAGCAATGAGTGTGTCATTTGTTAGTCCTTTCATGTGACTAATATCGTATAATGACCTGTTAGAAGACTGAGAAATAAACATTCAAATAGCTTCAAAACAAATCATCTACAGCCTCTGATTCAAGCCCACAAACTGAGAGTAGAAATAAGACAGCAGCAGGGCTGTCAACTCACCTACGTTTAGAGGGTGAGCAGGGCTCATGCTCCAGCCCCATTGCAAAGGGTCTGATCCAAAGCCCATTGAAGGCAATGGGACTTTGTCTACTGACTTCAGTGAGCTCTAGGGGAGAACCAAGAAGTAGACAATGGAGAGATGCGTGGAACTAATGGAGGGAGGTAAGGATATAATAAAGGGGAATGTCTTGGAGAAAGTGAGTTTTCTACAGAGAAATAAACTGATTCCTCTTAAAGGATAGGAAAAGTACACAAATGTGGATTGGGGGGAAAACAGACTGTAACACTGCTATTTTTAGCGCATTAGCTGACTGCCTACCCAGGCAGGAACCACACTCCCAGCTGCAGTGCAGACGTGCCATTAGAATCCCATTAAAAGACCGTTAATGCCCCTCCCCCTCACACAAGAGTAGAATGCACTGTCTAGGGCTAAGTGCTGCACAATCATCAGGGACAGCAAACCAGGGTTATGTTGCAGAACTCTAAAAGAAAAGCCTTACTGGGTAAGAATTACAAATTAAACTTGCTACTATCACCTGGATACCAGTGATGACATTGCTGTGATTGTTCAAGATAAAACTTTGTGACCTTCCTACCCCACCCTGCGAAGGCACCCAAGTGCAGGCTTGTTTGTCTTGGACCATTTGAGGGATGGAACGGCCAGCCAGGGCCACCCAGAGGGGGTGGGCAAGAGGGGCAATTTGCCCCAGGCCCCGAGCCCCACAGGGGCCCCCACCAGAGTTTTTCGGGGCCCCTGGAGCGGGGTCCTTCACTCGCTCCGGGGGGCCCGGAAAACTCTTGCGGGGCTGGGCGCAGGAGCTTCTTCTGCTCCCGGTCTTCGCCGGCGGGGGGACCTTCCGCTCCGGGGCGGAAGGACCCCCCCCCACGCTGGCGAATTACCGCCAAAGACGGAGCGGGACCGCCGCCGAAGTTCAGCTCGGTCTTCGGCGGTAATTCGGCGGTGGCGGGGGGGGCCCGCCACGGATCTTCGGGGCACTTCGGTGGCGGGACCCGGAAAGGAAGGGCCCCCCGCTGCTGAAGACCCCCGGGCCCCCGGAATCCTCTGGGCGGCCCTGTGGTCAGCCACCAAGCCAAGATGGGGGTCGGGTTTTGAAACACCCAAAGTCTGAGGTATATGGATCAAGCATTTTGGTTCAGGTCCATTTCTCTATTAAATACACTTAACTATTTTACTATTGTGATTTTTAAATATCAACCTGTAAACTAGGAAAGGTGTAAGGAGTGTTTTTTAACTATCCCAGTCAATGGGGGTATAAAATGTGTTAATTCTTTCTGGTGTTACTCAATATTGGTGCTTATGTTATCTGCTTAAAATAGCAAGCAGACTGTTTGTGGTGATGTTCCTTTAAAAGAAAAAGGGGAAAGAATGTTGGTGTCAGAAGGTTCCCTAGAGGTTGGGAAATGGCAGTTTGTTTTAAGCATCTGGAAGAGAAGAGAGAAGCAGGACTCTTCAGGAACAGCAGAGAAAATGGGAGGAGTAAGTGAGGAAAACTTAATTGGAATTAGGAGAAGCCTGAGCAAGAGTGTGAAGAAAGGAAAACTAAGATGGAGAGAGCGCAAATATATAAAATGATTTAAGAAACAAATCAAAGTTTTTAGAGGGGGAGAATCTTAAATGTTAGCTATTTATCAGCTTTTTAAAGGGGAAACCTTTGCCGGATGGCGTGTAGCTAGTGGGAAGTAGTTGGGGATGTTAATATTGGATAGTTCTTGTATTGTCTTTAAGAAACCTTTTTAAACTTGTATTTTTAAAAATTATTTCTCTGCCTATTAAAAAGGGGGATGTAGGCGTCAAGATGTTGACTAGAAAAATGGTCACAGGTAGGATCAGGGAAATTTCTAGTTCTCGCCTTTTCCCAGGTCACAGAGAAACTTCTTGTGAATCAGCTAAAGACATTCCAAATATGGGTTTGGAGAGGGAATGTTGAAATATGTGCAAATTGGGAAGAATTATTTTAAACAGGGTTATTCCAGATGGGAGTACAGTTTTCTTTGTTTCTGAGAATGTTTATGGTATCAGCATGCACTGTGTTTGAGGTGTTAATTTTGCCAAGATCCAGGGAGTTCAGATTTTTTTCTTTTAACAGTGGAACTTGTATTATAACTACATTATTTTAATATAGCTGATGACCTCAGTAAGGGTGAACAAATACCTTTTTGAAGCAGACTCGTTGTGGTACCTATGATGTTTAGTGAGTCCAGATTAGATCTGCTTTTCTCTCAGAGGTAATAGAGACATTGTCATAATCCAGATGGATAATTAAAATGTCTATAATAAATGAAGTCAAAAGACAGGCACTTAAGAATAACATCTCGAAGAATGAAAATCCCTTGACCCTATTACACTGGTGGTCAGTCTTTATATTAAAATCTAAATTACTAATCCGATAGGTTGAATTAACTGCAGTTTCACAGAGTGAATTTCATTAGGGCAGCTGATCTGGAGGTTGAAATGAATTGTGCTGGAAGTAAACAGGATCTGCTAAAGGTATGTATGCATGGTGTGTGACATGCTAAATTGAACGTAGCCATCTACAGTAAGGAGTTGCAGATGTGTATTCTCTCTTGCACAGATAGCATTAGTTGGACAAAATAGTCTGAAGGTGTAAGGCCCCATGCATACACTGCATTCAAGAGTTTAACTTAAACTGCACGAGCACAATTTAAATTCTGTTGGCAGGATCAAACCAGGTTAAAATGGCCAGGTGGGGGAGTAAGATAGAAACATGTCGGGTTTTTTTTGTTTTGTTTTTTAACCCACTTATACCATGGTTTGACCATACTGTTATAGGTTTCAGTCAATATAGAGTTAACCTTAAATAGCTTTGCATAGATGAAGCCAAAGGGTAAGCATATCCTCACCATAGGGAATGTCCTGCTGTGTCTTGTAACACCGATGCCAAAGTCTATGCTATTTGTGTTGAGAGTGGCATTTAGGAAGGTTTTTTTTATAAAATTATATATACTTCATAATATGGAGGTGGGAAGATATCAGCTAATTGAGACTTTCCCTGTTTGGTATGATGATTAGTCAATTGTGGTATAAAATCTTGCTTATTCATTGTGTATCAAAATTATTTCCAACCCACTTGTTTTGTTAGTAAAATTAATCTGTTTCAGGTAATTAACACTGCATATATTAGCAACTGATATTTAAATAACTTAAACACTGGGTAATTAACACTACATTGTGAATCTGGGATTGTAAATACAGATTGTGTTAATGACCTAACTAAAGAGTACACTTATTGCTAGTCAAAAATATTGTATAGGAAATAAAATGTTTAAAACAAACCTGAAGTGCATGTTGTTTCTTTTGTGTTGCCAGACTCATGATCCAAATGGACACCCTTAAAAGATTTAATCTATGGAAGCTAAAAAAAAATGGCAAGGTAATAGTGCTCAGGTGCATTGTTGTTGCACCACTCACCTCTGGTCAACTTGTGAAACTACAGTCGTCAGCCTTAAAAAGTTTTGTCTTGCATAATGGTACCTCATTTGCATTATTCTGTGTACATCACTGTACTTAGCATAGGGGAAAATTGCACATAATGATATAACATTTACTTGAAAAGTTTTTAAAGGCAACCACTGTGTACGGGCATGTACACATGCACTTACAGAATAATTGCAAATGTTTGCCATTTAGGAAAAAACAGTTACCACATGTTGGGGTCAGATGCTGCAGTTTCCCCTATACTTAGATTAGAAAATAACTTTAAGTGAGCATTGTCTGCTTGCAAACAATTTCTTTAAGGGTGACCATCATACTTAGATTTTTTTTTTAATTCTTTTATCTGGCAGATTAATTCTGTTAAACCAATTTTTTACTTTTCAGTTGCAAATGTGTTGTCTTTTTTTTTTTTTCCTATCACCTTTCTGAGTTTGGGGTGAATTTAGTGCATTTGAGAGAAGCTAGGGTCTACAGTTAAGGGAACTGTAAGAAAGTAGTATATGAGAGAACTTGGATTGTACATTTTTTTTTTTCACCTTTCAAATGTTGATGTCCCGTAATTTATGGTTGAATGGCGTGTGTGCATTCTTTTGCTCTTTTCCTACGTTTGGTATGCCACTCATGTATGATTTATACATGGTCTAAAATATTAGAACTCGGAAAACTACTGTGGCATACTGATATATAATCCAAAAAGGACAGCCCAGTGAATGGGGAAGTAGCTTGGGATTCTGGAAACCTGGGTTCAATTCCTAGCTGTGCCCGTCTTCCTGTGTGACCTTGGCCAAGCTACTTAATTTCTGTGTCTCAGTTCCCCATCTGTAAAATGGGGGTAATAGTACTTCCTTACCTCATAGGGGGGGTCTTAGGGTAAATACATTTTAAAGATTGTGAGATGTTTAGGTACTTATAATGCCCTTGACTGTTGTCTCTGAGATAGGCCTGGTCTGCACTACACAGTTAGGTTGACATCAGCTGTCATGCTGTGGAAGTGTCTTCACTTTACATCCTGCTGATGTAAGTGCCTCTTTATGCCGATTTACTAACACCGCCTCCCTGATTGACTGTGACTCTACACCAATGTAATTAGGTTGATGAAGTGTCAATGTAGACACTGTGTTGCTTACATCAACTGTTACTGGCTTTCAGGAGCCATCCCACAATGCCCCACACTGACAATACAATTGATACAAGCACTCTTGGTGAGGTTGCGCACCTCTGACACAAGGAGCCAAGTTTGTATGCACACAGGCGATTTAATAACTGCAGTGGCTGTATGCCAGCGTAAATTAGGTCAACATAATTTTGTAGTGTTGCAGGGATAAGAAAGCATGTTTCAAAAAACACAATCTCCCACCAAACGGAAATCCTAAATATATAAAGCACTCCTGTTTTCATAAAACAGCTCAGTTCCAGTTGTCTATATAGACACACAGTGTGTGGCAAGCTGGAATGTAAATCTGTGCCACACTGGTGTGCTGTGCACTAACTGTCATGTGGACCCTGCTCCTGCATACTGAAAATTTCTTGGTGTGCTTTGATCTACCCTGCTTTTAAACTTAAGCAATCTAAATGCTTATTTAGACAAGCTGTAAATTTGCCCATTGAGAGTTTGTATCTAGAGTAGTGTATTTACGCAGTACAGATTTGGTTGTCTTTGGCTGTAAATTGAAAACAGTAAATGAAAATTGAAAGCAGTAAAATTTAAACCCATGTGTTTCAAAAACATTCTCCAAAACTTTGAAGCAGAACCCTAAAGACATTTTAAGTATTTGTTACCAAAGTGCCTGGGCATATTGTCTTTTGAAGATCTCATTTATGGATTGTAAAATTGTGGTTTTGAAACTGATTTTGGTTGGTACCTAATGCTGACATGTTATTTACCATGTCTTCGCAGAAGGATCTGATAAGTGTGCTCTGTTGCAATGGATTTTGGGTGATGAGGACAAGTGTTTCCTATTGCAGGAAATGGACAAAACCCCTTTTCGCCTGTTACCAGAGTCTGATTTAAATGTAAATTGCGAAAGACTAAAGGTGTAATTGGGTGTGCTAGCAGGTGCCCGTTCATTTGTTCATCAAGGAGATGCATAGTATTTGTGTCTCCAACAGTCTGGGATTTGGTGTATTAGAATGAATATGTCCATAAATATGCTGTGGTGGTGTAGCCGTGTCAGTCCCAGGATATTAGAGACTCAAAGTGGATACAGTAATATCTTTTTACGGGACTTATGCTAAACAATCTGTTCCACTTTGTATTTAGCTGTGACACTGTGTGTATATTTCCCAGACCTGAAGAAGAGCTCTGTGTAAGCTCGAAAGCTTCTCTCTCTCACCAACAGAAGTTGGTCCAATAAAAGATATTACATAACCCACCTTGTCCCTCCTATGCCTATAAATACACTTATTCAGAGCTAACTATCCATATGGATTTGGACAGGAAGATGAGTTGTCTTGGTAATTCGTGCCTATCTCTAATATATACCTTACCCAGGAAATGGCTTTGCTGTTAGCTTTCACATCTGCTCTCTAGATTCACCACTTTGAGCCACAGTGTCCTGAAGAGCCACATTCTTGCTCAGATTCCAGCAGCTGATGAAAATGTCTCTCTTTAATACCATGGTATTCTCCCCTTAGCTTACACACAAGGCTCATCTAGTTGCAAAATATCTGCTCACATACCTGTAAAAACAATCTGTATCTGAGCTTGTGAATAATTGAAGAGCATTTACACTGTTTAGGGAAACAAACTATTTGACTGCATATTTGAAAGTGGAAAGAAACAAACTTGTTTGTGTTTTGACTAATGGTCTGGAGCTAAAGCTCTGTTACTTAAATAAAGGAGGATTTTTCCTTCCTGTTTTTTTTTCCAGTAGGTTGGTTGTGGGGCGGGGGAGGGGGGTTGTTTATTTTTGAGAGGGCAGAAGAATTTGAGGGAGGAGCAGGGGAAAAAATTCCACAACAGAGGTTTAAGTCAAAGCAATCTTTTAAATACACTTCCCTAAAGGAGAAGAGGCCTGTGTAAAGTATTCTCAATCATTACTTTTATTGCATGGATTTTCCTCCTCCATCCTCCTACTGATATCCCATTACAGCTATTTAAGTTACTTGCTGCAGTATGCCTCTGACAGTCAGTGCATTGTAATGGAGATTCTGGCTCCCTGTACTGTAGCTGTATTATCTGGACATGAGGCGGAACTACATTTTTCCTGTCAAACACAGATGAATGTGCTTTCAAGGGTTTGTCTGCCCTGTGGACTGTGCACTGACATAACGCCAGCATTGTAGGTATGCTGGTGCAAACCTCTTATATAGCAGCACATCTACACTAGAAGTGGCTTGCTTACTCCACGATAAACTACAGCAGTGAAGTGTTATAGGTTCTGCATTAGTGCTAAAATCCTAAGGTAGACAAACCCCAAATCTGCTTTTAATAAATAAATGTCAATATATATTTAACTTTTAAAATCACAGAAGTTCTTTTTCAAAGCAGTATTAGGAGGGGTAAATTTCTCTCTCTGCTATTACACCATTATACACTTTCGCCTCAGTTAAACTCTGTATTTCTGTCAAGTGACCAGAAGAGCCCTTAAGACTGATCCTTTTGCTTTTTATTATTTCAATAACAACAAAATATAGAAATACAAGACCCTGTCTTCCTGACTGTAATTTGTAAGATAACTCAATATGGAGCCTGCCTGAAGCAACTCTGATAATCAGATCTATCGCCAAGCGGCAGACTTCTGACATTTTGATTGGAGGTAACAAATAGAATCTGAAAATTTTGCTCTTTTGTCAAGAATTCGGGCTGCCAAAGGTATGAATGTCACTGCAGCTTGAATCATTTGTTTTTCACATTTGTCTTTGCTCTTTATATTTATTTTAAGGTAAAGGTTAGCCATGGTTATGTGGAGCTCAGGGAACTTTCTTTACCCTTTTTTTTTTTTTTAGGGAAAGAATTGATGGTTTATACCAGAGTGCAGGGCCAATGCTAGTATATTACAGAAGGGTAAAGAAAGACCAAATAAGGAACATTTACTGAGAGGAGCCCTTCAGAAGGTGTATTGCTTCACGTCATACGACTGCTGTTTGGACTGTTGCATAATATTTTTGTTGCAGTTTGCTATTTAAAAAGATTTTTATTTCAAAGACCTATTGTATATTGGTAGCTTGCTGATTTGCTTACCAAGGCAAATTATATCTAAGTCTATAGCAAATTAAATCCTTAAGCCCCAAAAATGTGACCCAGAACAATGAAATTTCTCTTCACTGCAAGGTGTGATACTAAATTTTAAAAACTGAAACTGTATATCTCCTTATTGTAACAATAGCCCATTGCTTCAAATATTTGTCAAACCGTGTAAAATGCTGCATGTTCAAGGAGATCAAATTTTAAGGAATATATTAAGTTTCTCAAGGATCTCCCTGTTTGTAAATGTCAGGGTTCCCTTCCCACTCTGAACTCTGGGGTACAGATGTGGGGACCCACGTGGAACCCTCCCCCCCCACCACCCCCAAGCTTATTTCTACCAGCTTAGGTTAAAAACTTCCCCAAGGCATAAATTCCTTCCTTGCCCTTGGTATCACCAAGTGATTTAAACAAACATTCAGGGAGGGCCACTTGTAGCCCTACCTCCCCCAAAATATCCTCCCAAGCCCCTACACCTCCTTTCCTGGGGAGGCTTGAGAATAATATCCTAACCAATTGGTTATAAAGTGAGCACAAATGAAAACCCCTGTGTCTTCAGGACATTGAAAAACAATCAGTTCTTAAAAGAAGTTTATTTTAAAAAAGATCACCTCTGTAAAATCAGGATGGAAGATCACCTCTGTAAAATCAGGGTAACAAAAAGATTCAAAACAGAGGATTCCCCTCTAGGCAAAACTTTAAAGTCCCCCCCCCAAAAAAAAGAGGAATAAACCTCCCTCTTAATCTAGGATTACTTACTATATCTGTAATATTAGATGTATCATTTCAGCAGGAGCTGGATTACTTGTTCAGTCTCTCTTTTTGTCTCAGAGAGAACCACAACACAGAGCACAAAGCAAAAACCTTCCCCCACAGATTTGAAAGTATCTCCCCCTATTGGTCCTTTTGGTCAGGTGCCAACCAGGTTATTTTTGTTTCTTAACCTTTTATAGGTAAAGGAGGGATTTTATGCTGCCCTTAGCTGTATGTTCATGACAGTAAATAAATCAGGTTTCACCAATGGTATTGTAAGAAGATGCATGAGGTTTTAGTAGCGTCTCCTGCAGCAGAAACTGAGGGAAGGCTCCTCTAGAATCCTGGAGAGGGGGTGGGTATGCATGTGTGGGTGCTTTGCTTCCTTCTGCTCTATGATATGGGATCTTTGTCCCCACTATGAGCTTCATACTTAAAACTGAAAAGGGTAAATTTTATATCAATGTGTATATAGTCCAATAAGCTTTGTTCCAACTCCTGTTTCTCTGTTGGGTTTGAGTAGTTGATTTAAAAAGTACTGGTTTTTGGTTTTGATTTTTGGAGGGACTTGTCCTTCAAGTTGGAAGGTAGAATAACGATAAAAGAAGCAGTCCGTAAGAGGTGTCATTGTAGAATATAATAAGCTCTTCGCTGATAGAAAAGTGGCATATAGGGAGTTTATGCCACTAGAAATATTTTTTCTGTCTTTCCCTTTTATGTCGTATGGTATTCAGTCAAAATATCCTTGTTTGCTAGCATTATTGCAAAGGTTAGGTTGGTAGCTGTTTGGTCTTGTAGGCTAATTTATAGTTTTTGTTTTGTTTTTTTTGGTCTGTTGCACTTAAACTTCCACAAAACCTTCTCTCAGATAGATCTTGTTACCCCCTCTTTCTTGGTGTGGCTTTTTCCACCTCCTGGGTCAGTGTTGTTCTGTTTATATGCAGAGCTCTTTTTGTTCTTGGTCATGAGATGTCTAAGTTGTTCACCTCAGTCGTCAATACATATATTACAAACTCTGTATTCCTGTATGCTACATCTTTGTTTGTTACCCCTTCATGTGAGATTCTTCTGCAGTTGTATGAGCTTTACAGAGAATTCTCTTAATTCTTTGTTCTTTGAGGCTATTCCTTATGTGTATCCCACTGTGGGTAAATATGTGCTCCTTGCACTTGAGACCAGAGAATTCTTGCAAGAGGTGTCTGTTAGTTTAGCCCACACCTGCGCCCTTTTCCTCCCCCTGCTCTGCACTGATGGTAAAAGGGTCAGTGCAGACTGACTGCATGTCAGAGTCTTTCTGTCTGCCACATGGCCTGTGTTGGAATATTCCCCATGTTTTCCAGGGAGGTGTCTTTTGGTCCTATTGTAAAGGGTACATGGTTCACAGTTCTTGACTTGAAAGACATGTGCTTTCATGTGGACATTCACCTTTCCCACAGAAGATTCTATAGGTTTGTGTTGGATCCCAAACATTACCAATACTGGGTACTTCTGTTTGGCCCTGCAACAGCATGCAAGGTCTTCACAAAAGTGTTTTTTTCAGTAGTAGTAGCACAGCTGAGATGAGTGTCAGAATCATCAGGCAGCCAGCTGAGATTGGAGCAGGGGCTGGCTAGTGTGGAAACGGGCATAGCTGGAGCAGGGGTAGTCTATCAGAGCTACTAGGCAATGGGAGTATTCCTGGCCATGTAATGTTGAGCCGACTGGAGACACTGCTTCCCTTAGGAACTTACATACCTACCTTGGGATTCACCTGAGTGAATCCTTACCTGTGGATTGGCTGAAGCCTGGTTGAATGTCGTGTGGCCTATCACAAGACCTGTAGGTAATTACCTACAGAGGCTCATCACACTTTCTGGCTTGGGGGATGACTCATCAGGTTTAAACTGGCTCAAGCAGGCTCAGAGGTAATTCAGGGATGACTCATCAGGTGTAAACAGTTTTAGACTGTGTGGTAACTCAGAGATTACTCATCACATTTTCCTGTATTTAGATAACTAGCTTCTGAACAGCTGGTCCTGCCTAGAAGTCATGGCATCAACTTTATTGCTACTCCACTTCCTAGCATCCTTGGGATTCTGTGTAAACATGGAGAAGTCTAACCTGACTCCGATGCAGACAGTAGAATTTATAGGAGCAGCCCTAGACTGTCAGGGCCCAGGGCTTATCTCCCCACGACAGAGTTCACACCACGGGCACTCTGATAGACCACATTACGCACAACACTTGACCATTAGTTTGGATATGCCTTACTCTTTTGGGGCACATAGTGTCACTTACTTATGTGGCTCTCTTATTGCGGATCGGTTGCAGATACAAATTTTATATCCGTGCAGGGCGCGCGCTCGCGCTTTCTTTCTCTCTCTCTCCTAAAAAAATCAGAATACTTAACAGTGGGGGCTAGAGGGCTCAGATGGCAGTGTGCAATTTCATATTATAAATAAAAGGAGCTTTTCATTCCTAGGGTACTGATTCAGATACAGAATCAGGTCCATAGGATTTGAAGATCATTAATATCTACACCCATTATAGGTAGCTTGTGTGAAATTAATTGGTGACCTTAGGGCAGTTCCTAATAACCAGAAACCCATATTGCAGAAATTGCCATCTCCCTTGTTGGCACACATGGCCGTCTACTTTCTTTCTCTCTAACCCACAAGAAGTGGTGCCTTCAATAGGCAAGATGTCATGGGAAAGTTTTTGTACTATTAGTATTTAAATTTATGGAGCAGGGGCACAGGCAACTTCAATTTATTATTCTGGTAATAGTTACACTTCATGAGCCCCCCAAAAAATCAGATCTACACAGTTTGGCGCAATTGATAGTGCATAAACAAAAGGCTCAGGACTAGAATGGTGGGAGGCAGTTGGGAGGGAGTGCTGAAGGTCAGGATTGATGGGCATTGGCAGAGGGAAGGTGGGAGACCTAGGACTGTTACAGTGGGGGAGTGTATATGGGAGGTGGGAGGGAAAGTAGGGAGAGTTGCGGAGAACTGGAATAGCAGAGATGCTATAGGTTATGACTGAAATGCATTGACACAGATGTGGGAGTGTTGTAGGTCAGGATTGCAGTGTGATGGTGGAGCTAAGTAAGAGAACCTGCCCTAGTTCTTACCTGCACTAAGCTTGACTCAAGTAAAGTGAAAGATTAATAGCACTAACTTCACTGTTAGGAGGGAAAGCAAAGCAAACTAAAGATTGGTTAATCAATTTCAGATTGTTTGGGTTTCTTGTATGAATCTTCTTCTAAAAAACAATATATCTGTACTTGAGAGTTTGACAGTTGTGCCCTGAAGTATTGATTTCTCCACCCTTTCATTCCTTGGTAACCATCAAATTATGAGCAGGTTTGCAAGCTGTGGTAGATGTCTCTATATTTTAATAGCAAATACAACGAAACCAAGACCTGTGTTTATTGTATTCCAACTAATCACTGTGAGGTGTTTGACAGTGTGAACTAAATCTATTTTTCAAACTGAAATATTGTAAGGTTCTTTACATAGAAGTAAAAATATGCAAGTTAGGCAATATGTACCAGTAACTACTAGGGACACTGGAAGAGTTGTGATTCCAGTGGAGTTGATTTGGATTTGCGAGTGTCTTGAATATTCCCCACCTCCTCCCCCACCTTGTGTTTTTTTTTTTTTTAAAGAGTTCTTATGCATATATATCCAAGAGATAAGTACACTGTGGTCAAGAATGATGACATCCTTCTGATGAGATTAAAATGGATTTAATTCCATCCTGACTTCTTTTGGATGGGGGAGCACCAGTGATGTGATAATACTGTGATTTTTCTAAACGCCTTGGTTCAGAACAGACCAGCAAAATAAGCCACTTGGGACAGTGTTCAGCAGTAAACATTCTCTAGCTTCAATGAAGAAGCAGTCTATTGGCTGGGGAAAACAAGTCTTCTGGCCTGGCTGGCTGATTCAGCAAACACGCTCCTGGCTCTTTAATGGTGGCAAAGTGCCAAACTTCTTATTAAATAACTTTGTTAATATCAAATTTACTATCTAAACTGTTGCATATTAAATATAAGGAAGGATGGTCTCGTGTGACTGAGAAGCTTGGGGATCCGGTATAAACTTCCTGTATGACCTAGATCAAGTCTCTTATATTTTTGCCTCCATTTCCCCACTTGAAATGTGCAAAATGCTGATGGTTTTGTAAGGCTTAATTTATTATACCTGTAAAACTCTTTGAGATCATCAGAAGAAAGGTGCCGTGGAAGTACAAAGATGAAACACCAGAGGTTTGTGCAATTAAAAGAAAAAAAAATTAGGAAGTGCAGAAGTTAAGGTTTTGAGTGCATTAATTCATCTACACTGTACATTCTGTATGTTTTAAGAGATCTAGATTATGGTCTAAACAGTAAAATCTGATTCAGTAATGCATGTTTTATTACAAGAGTATATTCTTTGTTAGTGTCCTAATAATGGGCATCAAGTTAAAATCCTATTTGACTCTGGTCTTGCCTTCTGAAAGCAATATACAGAGTATCTCAGAAATGAACTGTTAACTTAGCTGTGTAACAAAGCCCCCCCCAAAAAAGTGGGAGTTAAATCATGGAACACAAGGAATTGGTTTGATCAAATTTTGGTGGAGAACAGAAAACAGGGAACAGCACTCCACACCCATTTCTCTCCTAACCTGCATTCTACTGTTTCTGGGGTGGGGGAACCTTTAGTATTCATAATTTTCTTGCTATTAATTTAGTTTAAGAAGCTTGGTATATGTGACTGCTTTTATGTCTGGTACAAAGATACCAGTTTGCATAATTAGCAGTAAAAATGCTATTGTATTATGTAAAGTGAATCTGTCAAACAGACAATATAGGTTTTCATGTTTGTATCTTAGGCCTTGTCTACACTGCCACTTTACAGTGCTGAAACTTTCTCGCTCAGGGTGTGAAAAAACACCCCTGAGCGATGCAAGTTTCAGCACTGTAAAGTGGCAGTGTAGACAGTGCACCAGTGCTGGGAGCTGCGCCCTTTGTGGGAGTGGGTTTTTTACAGTGCTGGGAGAGCTCTATTCTAGCGCTGGCACCGCGACTACAAATTGCTCATGTTACAAGTAAAACAAGACTTTTTTTTTATATATTTATATCTTTTTTTTTTTCCCTCCCTCCCAACTGCAAATTCACCCTGATATCTGAAACCTCAGCTGGGTTTTTCCATTCTTTTACGTTATCACCTGTAATTGCTTCTGCAGGCCAAATTTAGCTCCTTGTCTGCAGTACGATTGCACTGCTGTAACCACATGGCAAAACTTGGTCCTGCAGTTGGAACTTGGTTAACAGTTCTGTGGATGATGTGTAACCCAGAACAGAATCCAGCTCCCTCTCCCATAGCCTTTCTAAGTCTAACAGCACTTTAAACATCAGCAAAGACTTCTGATTAATTCTGCTTGTCAGTTTGATTACAGCATGTTCATAGCACCTGAAAATAGCTTAGTTACTAAAGTGACAAATGTATTATCTTGACAATGAAAATAAAGTACTGCCTCATGGGAAATTGCAGAGGTTCTATTCTGCCTGACCATTTTAGATGGTGGTTACCAGTGCCTTGGATTCATTTCTTTTTAAAAGTAAGTGTGTGTGTTCTAGTTCCATTTTTTTTCAGTCCTTTTTTTGCACAGGAAAGATGCCTTAATTATCTTGTGTGTTATTAATGAATGTAATGTGATTAATATACAAAGCGGTGTTGCTAGCAAGTTTGGCTCAGTAGGACTTTATTTTTTAAGTGACCTTAGTGCATTGAACTAGATGTGGAGATCAGTATCTTTGAAACAGATTTGTGATCATTTGTCACTGAGCTAATAGAGGTATGTCATAGTGGTGACACATTTAGGCTTCAGAGAATGTAGTTGGTCTGCCTATACTGCAGTACCATCTTCTTAGTATAAGCTAAGGGCTGCTTCATGTTGAGAGGTGTGGAAAGGTGAATTTGTTAGCTCTTAGCATGCAGTGGGTCTGGAACTTAAAAAAAAAAAATTCTCTAACTTAAACTAGAAGCCTCCTGTTTAATTCTCCTTGTCTCTACTATAGTTATGCTCCTCTTTTACTTTTTGGTTGCTGCTTTGTCAGATGATTTTACAGGACTGTATCTTCATCATTTTCAATATTACTTGGAGTTCAATTTCCTAAATGACAGACATAAAGCTTTGTTTTTACACAACACCTTTCTATCAAAGGATCTCAAAATGCTTTCATTCCTAACCTACACCTGGCAACACCCTTGTGGTGTAGGTGGCATAATTCTTCATTTTACAGAGGGTGAAACTGAGGCTTTTTTCCCTCAGATCCAAAAATGGAACCCAGATCTCCTGACTCCCAGACCCCAGTTCTAGCCACTGGGTGCGCACACTTCCTGCCTTAACTGTATTTTTTTTTTTTTAATATTTCCATTTTTCAGCTTTAGACCTCTCCCCAGGAAGCCTACATGACGAGCAATAGATTTCTAGGCACTTGTAATATGTCTGAACTGATGTCACAGCTAAAGATGGGCCTGAAACAACCTCCTTAATGTGAACAACCCCAAGCTAGTTGAAGGGTTTAGAAGTTAGATGATCATGTTATACACCTCACCTCTTATCTCTGCAATGGGATAAATCAGAACCGTCCCAGATCTGAACATCCTGTTCAAAACAGGGATCAAAATTGAAACACCCTCTTATTAACCACACACAGTCAAAGACGGGTGTACACTTGCCTTCCTAGCAATAGAATTGCCTTGAACTTTATTGTCAGAGGTGTTTCTCAGAGAAGAAATTCATATCCAATGACAAGGCAAATGGTCCTAACTAAGGTGGTGGTAACCCTTTGACAAGCATACTAGCTGCTTATTTACAGAGTTTTGAACCATTTTACAATTTGCTTTATTGGGAATACTGCCAAAATTTAATATGTATTTTACAGGATTTTCAGTCAAAAGGGATTGAGAATCCTGTTTAAATGATGACTTTAGAATTTCAATACTGCCCAAAACTAATTTTGATTGTTTGCAGTTATTGTTCTAGTGCATATTGCTAAAACGATAGTTATCCTGACCATTTGTCCATAATTCACAGAACTTGAAATGAGAACTAAAAAGGCAAGCAAAAAGGCTAACCTCACCATTTCTACATGTTTCTGTCTTTGCTTAGAGTTTGGAGGCTTTGTTAAAGCCTGGATAGCATCTCGATCCCAGGAAATAAGTCTGTAAGAACTAAATATACTAGGGATATAGATGATGGGGTTCTACACAGGGCAAATAATTGTAGAAACTTAAAGGTAGCTTAACAGTGTAGAATCTTTTTAACTATCTTAATGGTGGTAGGTATATTTTTCTGCTATGTGGAAACATACATTTCTGCTATCATGGAGAACACTAATAATCCATACCTCTAATTCCTGGCATCCTTTATCTTTTTCTTTCTTCCCACCACTACCACCAAAATCTAGTTTCTTCTTTGAAGCCCATCTGAAAGGGAATCTTCTTACCTCTCCATTCCTCCGTTTCTTCCACCCCCCCCCCACACACTCCTCCTTTGTCTTCATTCTCCTCCACCTCCTTTGCTCCCTGTCTCATTTTCTCTGTGACCAAGTTCCCCTTTTAAACTTTGCATATGATATGAAAAGCATTGTTATGTGCACTAGGAGAAACTACTTTTTCCTCAAGTTTGTATGTATTTTATCTAAAACATATATGTCTGACTTTTTTGAAAATAAATTCTTAGTTACTGTAGAATACGTTTGATAAAATGCAATTATATCCAGTGGAATGAAAAGTGCCAGTAGGGATATTTGCTGCTCTTAAGTTGCAGACATGCCATATGTAAATAGGTTTTTTCTGTATTTGTCTTAATAGTTGGAAATAAGAGTGGAGTTTTGGGAGAATATGCCTTTAATTTAATTCAATATTCTCTCCACAGACCCTGACACATCTCTGGGACCTGCAATGACAAGTCTGAACAGTAGCCATGCAGAGAAAACTGATGAAATGTCTTCAAAGCAGTCTGCCCCAAAAGTGCAGGTTCAGCGATCTGTTTCTCGAGATGTCATCACCATTCACTTCTCGGCATTTGGGAAGGAGGAAGAGGAGGAGGAAGAGGAGTTTAAGGAGTCTCCCAGTGATGAACTGGATGACCAAAGCATTGTAACAGCACTTGAAGCCAAGGAAGACCTCTGCTTTGAACATGGTGGCCATGATTTTTCTGGTCCAGCTACCTCGCATAGCATGGTCGACTCTGCATCCCTCTTACCTTCGTCACCTGTGATTTTGCCAACCGTAAACACTGTAAAGCCATTGGATTCTTCTTCAGCATCGCAAGTATTCAGTGCAGTGCCATTAGTTCCATCACCCTCATCTGATTTGTATCATGTAACTAGCTCATCAGGTGTGTTGTCTCCTTTGGAAGAGAAAGCCAGCTTGTCATCCTCCCCATTGTCCTCTCCATCCAAGCCAACTGTCTTGTCTAGTGCTTCATCGACTGTTTCTAGTTCAAAGCCTTTTATGAGTTTAGTTAGGTCCCTTTCAACAGATGTAGAACCAAAAGAGCCCACCCCGCCCACAAGACATAGACATTTAATGAAAACTTTAGTGAAATCTCTGTCCACAGACACATCTAAACAAGAATCTGAAGCTGTATCCTACAGACCTGACTCTAAACTGAACTTGCACCTATTCAAACAGTTCACTCAGCCTCGAGTTACAGGTGGCGATTCCAAAACTGCCCCCTCCTCCCCGTTAACGTCTCCTTCAGATACTCGTTCCTTTTTTAAAGTACCTGAAATGGAGGCTAAAATTGAAGACACTAAAAGACGCCTTTCAGAAGTCATCTATGAGCCTTTTCAACTCCTCAGCAAAATAATGGGCGATGAAAGTAGTAGCCACAGGCCCAAAGCCTTATCTTCAAGTGCTTCAGAACTCTCAAATCTTTCCAACTTAAATGGTCATTTGGAAAGCAATAACAACTATAGCATTAAGGAAGAAGAATGTGATTCTGAAGGGGACTACTACGGAAGTGATTCTACTCTAAATAAAAGTAACCAGTCCAAAACTGCTGAGGAACATGTGAAAGACACAGAGACTAAAAGCTCTCAGTCTGTAAGCACAAAGGACTTAAATTTGAAGACTTCGCTGGTACTGGAAAAATGTTCTTTGTCTGCACTGGCAAGCAAAGAGGATGAAGAATTTTGTGAACTGTATTCTGAAGATTTTTTTTTAATAGAGGATGAAAGCAAAGTGGAAAAACCCACAGAACCTTTGCTCCAGGCAGAAATAACTGAGGAATATGGTACCGCACTCAGTAGTGAAGACGAAGTTGATTTATGTGTGCAGCAGCCTAAAATACCCGTTAAGACTTTGTACTTCTTTACAATGTTAGTCTATGCTTATCTTATACTCCCTCTCCCTAGTTACTTCTGTGGACTCTTCCTGGGAGTTGCCCTTGGATTTATGATTGCTATCTGTGTGATTTGGCTTCTGACACCAAGTGCACGTGAATATCACAAACTACATAAAAATCGGAGAAAGCAATGGAATACAGCATCTCTGGACATCAAAGAACCGGAAATATTGAAGGTGAGGTTTCTTACTGGACATGCTTTACTCTGGCTAGAAAAACTAACTTAGTTAGCTCATTTGCACCTTAGAATCATATCTATCAGTGAGTGCAGTTGAAGTACTCCTTTGGGAGCATGTGGTGTTGGCAATATCAGAAATGATTTAGTAGGCAAGAGTATTCTACTTCAGCTGCCTTAGTGAATTACTTATACAAGACAAGAGAGCTAACATTGCATACAGCTACAGAGGAAAAATAGAGTAATCACCTCAAAAGGAAAAGGACAGATGTGTTTTGAACTTGTCTTGCAGAATAGAGTTAATGGCAAAGATTTCTTTTGTGTTGTGTGTGAAGTTCAGTGTGTCTCTCAGACTGTGCTTTGTTTCTTGGGGAATTTGCTATCCAGATTGCAATTCATCTCATGTAGTGGGTCCAAGAGCACTGTTTGTTGTTTGTTTTTGTTTTTGTTTTTTAGTGAAGCTTCCACCTTTCCAATATAGAAATAGAGAGAAAATAAACTTACCTCAAATGTCAGATAATTAGGGTGGGAGGAGGAAATGGTAAGTGGAAAAATGTCAAGGGGGACAATCTGGGTTGGGGTATGTCTCTATTTGAATAATTTGTAAATATCTTAGTTTGATAATTAATTGCAATCCATCAAATGAGCTAAGACCTGGATTTAAAAAGTGCTAGCACTGTGGTTGTTTTCTCCTTGTTCAGAGCCGATGTACTCTCTCTTGCCTTGTATAATTTACAACTGTACTTTGTTCAGCTGTGACCCATGTGACCACTCTTTCTAATACTTTGATATTTTCACTTGTAGTCACGTAATCATCTTTTTACATTGGTGTCCACAATAAAAATAAAACTTGAAAAAGAATAGGCAATTGGCTAATTGGATAATTTAGATAAGAAATTATGTCTGGAATAGAAAGAACATAACCTCAAACTTCTCAGTGACAATGAATTTCGCTTGATACCATTTTAACTGATTAAAATCTCAGTATAATGTGAGTCTTTATTTAAAAAAAAATTGTGTATTAACAAGTCAACCCAAAATACTGGTTATAAAAATAATGAATAGGCTGTTGTGAAATGGTGCAGCTCTTAGCATTCTTAATAGAGTCCATTCCCATCAGAGACCATAAAAACGTTGCTGCAATGTGTCTGGCTGCATTGGAGAATTGAACTTTCTAGACAAGTTGCTTATTTTTCCTCTAATTGAAGACTATTCTGGTTTTTAGATAGATGACAGTTAAAACTCTCCAGAAAGAGCCTACTTATAATAGATTAAACTAAATACTGATTATTAAAGAAATATTAAACCTGGTTGGAGCTCTCTCTTAATCTGTTTTTAGTTGTCACATGTTCAGGAACGTAATGTCATATGCTTTAAAAGCCCTTCAGTCAGGACTGTTTAGTATTTATGTAACATTCTTCATTCTGTATTTTTCTTTAGAATAATAGCTTGGTTTTTTGTAATGATTGATTGTTCTTCTGTGTTTTTTGTTTTACTACTTCTCTGTTCCAGTATTTTTTTTTTCCTCTGAAGCTGAGACCTTCAGCCTACACGCTGTCATGTGCATTTGTATATTTTCTCGCTCTAATAGTGTGTAAATTCTTTAGGGTGGAGAGTGTCATCCTTAACACCGTTCCAGAAACACTTTGTATTCAATAAATAATCAACTCCTTTTATTGCTGTTCCCAGTTTAGTTCTCTCTCTCCTACTTATTGTTCTCTCAGTCTGGGGTCTTCCTCTCAATCAATCTTTGTTCTCTTCAGCGCAGGTGTTCATGTCACTAGGTGTTCATGTCATCCCAAGATGCAAACTGACTGACAGCACATTACCTCTTCTCCAACAGGTGACCATAAACAGGACTGTCTGCTCCAGCAGCTGTTCCTGAGCCTGAGTATTTTCCCAGTGGCATAGCCTGCAAAGTGCTGGCTAGGAATGTGTATTCTTTGCAGTTGATGCTGCTGAAAATGCACATGTACTCAGGAGCACTTACTAAATTCTGGTGAAACAGCATGCATGGCTGAAAAGCGGGTGGGAGGGAGAGAGTGGAGGAGTATGTAGGCAGAAGTTGGAGTTTGTGGTATTTTAAAACTATTTGACTGAATTTGGTTCCTAACACATCTTCCCTATAAAACCGATGTGGATTGGGTTATTCTGCTAAAAATGAGTTTGGTTGACCATGTCCTCTTTTTCTCTTTTCAGTCAGTATCTCGCGTCATTTTTTTCACTCCCCACACACTTGTCACTCTTCCCTCATTGTTTTCTTCACTGTGTTGTAATATCTCTCTCCCCACCCCCCTCCCCCGGTCACAAATGTTGTAGTAATAAACACCACAATTTCTGGGTGCTTCACAAATGTGGAAGAGACAGTACCTGCTCCAAAAGGTTTATAATCTGAAGTGTTTAAGTGATTTTTCTCTCTTTGTGTAAAGTGTGTGTGTGTGTATTCTACTTCTATAGAAAATGTGGACTTTTAAACAAAATTTATAGCAACCAAAGAATACAAAATATATATTTATTTTTTAAATCTGAAAATTTTCAAGGAAAGCAGTTAGTTCCCCCAAAATTCTTTTTTAGTTTAAAACAGGGCTGCCCAGAGGGGGGAGGGGGAGCAAGTGGGGCAGTTTGCCCTGGGCCCCACAGGGGCCCCCACGAGAATATAGTATTCTATAGTATTGCAACTTTTTTTTTTTTATGGACGGGGCCCCCGAGATTGCTTTGCCCCAGGCCCTCTGAATTCTCTGGGCGGCCCTGATTTTAAAAAAACCCAAACAAAACAATTTTCTGAAAATGAAGGGGGAAGAAGTAGTTTCAGTTTTCAACCAGCCCTAGTTCTGTATGTAGGCTGGACCCTGAAGTTGAGCAGCCTTGCAGTGCAGACCTAGATCTGTAGTTGGCCATTGTAGCCAAGTAGTCTTTTGTTCTGTTGCTAGTGGGAGGATAGATATAATCTGAACTCTTGAAGTCTTGACAGTAATCACTTTTATTTTTCTGTCCAGCACTGCATCAAAGCTATAGGGAACGTCAGATATGTGGGATGGAGGCTTAAGAAAGCCTTTTTGATTCAATTTTCCAGGTAAAATTACATTTTGAAATTCACTAAATCATATGGTATGTGTTTGCATTAGAATGAGCCGAGAAAGATGCTTGGAATTTCGTGCAGGTTCTTTGAAGAATTTTGATCTCTATACTGTATTTTATTTAACTTCCTGGGCTAGTTCCCTGTCTCTGCATGTCATACGGTGTCAGCTTTCACCAGCACACACCGGGCTACTCGCTCATTACCTTTTTCCTTTTTTTTTCTAGCATCTTGAAAGCTTTAGGATCCCCTTTGATCCTAGCTCAGCCTTGGAAAGATGAAACCATTCCATGGATCCAAATGGGGGTATTCCCCAGTTGATAGCTCCCCTGCACTGGTTACTCCAGGAGCCTTCTCTTTTGCCATTGTTTCGTTTCCTGTGGGTTTCATCCTTTACAGCCTTTTTTTATTCAACTCTTGGCATTCAGGCAGATTGATATCAAACAGATTACCTGAGGTCCATATGATAGATGTTGTGTGTAATATTTTTTTATAACTTAATTTTCCACGTGAATACTTTAGTTCCTAATCAAAGGATAGTGAATATTTTGGATGGCATTGTATTTATAGCAGGTGTGCCCAGATTTTGCCAAACTGAGAACTTGCTGAGGGTTCGGCAGTAACTAACATGCATAAAATGGCATGTTACTTACTTCAAGAGAGAACATTGCATACTGGGACTTGTAGTTTCTGTGAGTTCCTAAACTGAAGGCTACTGCAAACTGCATTGTAGAATTCCGTGGCCTACATTTTTGATCTCTGCAGATTAAATGCATCAAATAATGGCGGAAGTGACTAGCATAGTTGTAGCACTTCTGATTTACTGCCATTGGATCGTAAGTGGATGCTAATTTTAGCAAGCTAACATGGAAACTCTCGACCTTTCTGGTTAAGTAACTAATAAAACAGCATGACATCCATTTCTGTAGTTGATTATATTTGAAGGATTTTAGTTTTGATCAGCTCAAGCAAGAGTCACCCACTGAAAATACATTAATTGCTGAAGCTACTGAACTGTGGGCTTTAAAACAAGTGAGGTTAACAGGAATTGCCAATTTTCGCTTCAGTCCTAAAAAAGAATTCTTACTACCTCTAACAGAAACTCCTCTTTTATTAATCTTCATCCAAAAGCTTCATATGAATAATGAGGAGAGGGTCTCCAGATGCTTGGAAGGCTGTGGGGAGGCTGGATAGCTTCAACCTATGTTTGTTAAACTTTCACAAACGTAGTCTGAGATGCACTGAACCACTAACTTCTAAAAGCATTGCTGGTGTGTACTTGAGGGTTCATTGATGTCATTTAGCACAGCTATAGTTCTAAAGGGGATCTGAAGGAGAAGAGAGAGAAAGTGCTAGTCAAACACAAAATGGAAGGCTATTCCAAGAGTAATGGTGGGCTTGAAAGAAGGTGGGAAGTTAAGTGGGAAAAGAAAATAAGCCCAGTAACAGTAGTTGGGAGGAAAAATAAGAAATGAGAGAGTGCAAACGTGGGCAGGGCTGACGTTTGTGCAGAGCTTAGTGAGAGGCAAGGAGCTTGAATTTGATGTGGTAGAATAGACTAAATATATACAGGTTATTTTGATGATACACATTTAGTCATGAAATTCTCAAGCATTGAATACATTAGTTTAATCTGTGTATTGAAATGGCAGTGTTCTTAGCAGGGACTGAGTTGGCTTCTGTTAAAATTTTCCAGCGCTTCATATGATTTAACTTTAAGAGGGTTTTGTTGGTGCGTAGGGGGCACTTTGCATTAGCTTGTTAGCAATCATACAATGTGCTGTATTGTTTAAGTTTCAATGTGCTCATGTGATAGAGTTTCAGTTTTTGGCTGCTGCTGCTGTTCCTAGGCAGAAAGTTCTGTGTACATGTTGTTCAAATACTCTAATATGAAGCAATGACAGGGAAGAGGATCAGCACTAGAGGTGGATTAAACTGGGTTTACTTTGGTCCTCTCAAATCAAATCATTTTATCTGCATCATATTTACCTCTGAGAATGAAGTTCATGGTGCAGATGAGGGCTCAGTCCAATAAGGCATCTGAACTAGCACAGATAACATACTCTTGAGTACAGATTGGGGGGACAACAGTCCTGAATTTTGGATCATTTTAGAATCTAACGAGAATAGTCTTTGGCCAAATGTTATATAACTTGATGGGAGATATTAGGGTTCCCCTTTTTCACATGGGAAAATGTCTTTATACCTTAAATAGTTTACCTCAAATGTGAAATTGGGAAATACGAATTTGAGGATTTTTCCATATGAGTTTTTCAGGGCTGGATCCATCTTGAATACTTCTGGGATTTGGCAGGCAGGTATACTGCTCTAATTTGATCTGGCTAAGTGGTACCATTTCTCTCTCTTTGCCGTTCCCTTTTGCACCCAAAGCCATCCTCCCTGCCACCTCGTTGACCTACAATCCTACCAACTTTTTATCTTGCCTGTTACTACTTACTTCATCCTCAAATCTGCAAGAGCTAGTGAGCAGAAGGTTGGATTACAGTTGATGCTAAATATCCTGAGGTGTATCTATGTCACCTCTTTCTTATCCTGTATTTTGGATTTAGGTAATACATTTATATGGGGGGGGATATAGGCGAGAGGCTTATCAGGCCCATCCAATTCAGCATGATTCATGTATCAAGTATCTGTGGTGAATACTGCTGAACGCTCAGTCTGCTTCAGTGTGTTTGCTCTTGATGTTTAAGTTTTGCGTTTGGAAAAACTCTTCTGGACTTCACGTAAAGGTTTGGTTTGGGGTCCATGCCTTGGATTAACATGAGCAAAACTACACTAGCATAGTACTTGAACTTTATTTATATTATGGTATCAACAAGAGTCTAAACTAAGGATCAGGCACTCATGCTAGGTATTCTACAAATAGAGGTAGATGTGGCCCCTACCCCAAACAGCTTAATTTAAGAGAAGATTAGAGAGGGAAGGGGAAGGGCAAATAACAGGAGATAGAAATGTAATATTAAGATCACATGTTTACATAGGCCAAGAATGAGCACAGCTTGATTGTCACTTTGGAAAAAAAAAAATCTTGGTGCACGTATTGTAATTTTTTTTTCTTTTTGCTACCTGCCTATTTTATATAGCTTAAAAGAATACTCAACTAATTACTGGAAATACGAGGTTTAAAAGAAAGTGGGATATGTTTTTTGTTTGGGAAGGTTCACATCTGTATTCAGAATGTATTGCTTGAGCAATCTTTAGTCAGCTTTAGAAATGATAATCACCTTTACCTGTACAAACTCAATAGGCTGTGTCAGAAACACCATCTGTTGTTAAAGGTGTCTTGACTTCGCTAGCATGTCTTATTACATCTATCTTAAAATATGCTCCCTATTAACAATCTAGCCAATACACAATTCTGACTGCTTTATATTTCAAGCAATGATAGAGACTTTTTTTTGGATGCCTAAGTGGAGAAGGCCAGGTTGGTTAAACCCAGCATTTGACCTGCCCTACTGTATCTTCAAACAAACAAACAAACCCCAAAACTGTTCTTCTGTCAATAAAATAATTAACAAAATGTAGTTGTTTATGTTGGACTTGCAAAGTGATTTTCCAGGAATGTTTGATGCTTTAGAGCCACCCAGGGAGCGCAAGTTTTTTAAAAACATTGTTTGCAGAGCTGGATTGGCAACATTAATGGTATTGCTGATGATGGAAATGCCCAAGTAAAGTAGTAATGGTTACAAAAGAGTCATATTGAAAACCTAAATGAGGATGGGAATCCACGTTTCCAAACGGAAAAGGAGAGCCTTCCCAGGAAAATGACTTGATTTTTTCAGCTGTTGGTTTAAAAACGGTATTTTGTGTCTGTGTATACCTGTACACATTTCAGATTTCCATTGTTTATATAAAGGACTTCTCAAATGTTTCTTTGAGAAAGTAAGAGTGCTGAGAGGTGGGTGAATACCACACTCACAGAAGTTTGGCAAATATTCACTTCAGTTTTGAAAAATTTGCTTTGGCTATTCATGCCTCTGTGTTCACTTTCACAAATATTCTAGAAAAAAAATTATTTGCATGAATAATTGCAAAACATAATTTAAAACTCAATTTATTGAAAGTGAATTTTGAATTCTGTAATTCAGCAGCAGCACTGCACATTTTGAATTCTGAAACTTGAACTTTATACTGAAATTGGTGATGAAATTCATGCCATATTGGTTAGATACATGCTGTAAGTCATCCAGTCAGGGAATGGAACAAATATGTGATGTATAAACGTGATGCAAATTTTAAACATTGATCATGAACTGTTTTGGTAATCTGAAAACCAAGAGTTGTTTGCTGTAAGTCTGCAAATTGCAAATGAGTTTCAGACTCTTTGCAGACAGCTGATGAAAAGAAAAAGTACACTTCGCTGAATAAAGTATTACAAATTATACATCCAGGGTTAGCCTGATTTTGAAGCCCTCCACTCCCTAGGGTGATCAGATGTCCTGTTTTTGACCAGAACACCTGGTCTAAAAGGGACCCTGGCAGCTCCGGTCATCCATTAAAAGTCTGGTGGTGCTGCAGCGCTAAGGCAGGCTAGTCCCTACCTGTCCTGGTTGGCACCGTGCTGCACCCTGGAAGTGGCCAGCTGGTCTGGCTCCTAGGTGTGGGCAGGCGGGCAGAGCCCGGGCCACCAGGCACTGCCTTGAGCACTGGCTCTGCACTCTCATTGGCCAGAGTCATTAGATTTGCAATCTCTGTCATAAACATAGAATTCCCTAGATTTTACACCCTTTTAAATAACTATAGCAGTAAGTTCAGAAAAACTATTCCAGAAATAGCTGGTTATCTTTACGATTGAAGATTTTTGGTCTGGCTGAATCAGAAGAAAGGATGGTTATGGGGGTAAGGCATAATACCAGGCATCAGCAGATCTGGGTTCTATTCTTGGCACTGGAGCAGACTTCCAGTGTGTTCTTGGGGAAAATCATTTACCCTTTTTGTGTCAGTTTCCTAATCTATAAAAATTACAGTGCTTACCTCACAAGTGGGTTGCAGTGGTATATTTAGTGTTTTTTGTAAAGCACGCTGAAAGCTCAGATGGAAGATGCTATCCAAATGCAAAATATATTAGTTGGCCTTTAGATGTTATCCAGTAAGTATCTGTATAGCAAAAAGAAGTTGAGGTTTAGTTCTAAAAGCAGAAAAGTAAGGGGTCTTTTGAATGAGAGGACAAAAGCAAAGAGGTTAGGTTTCAATTTCTATCTACTATAATAGAGGTAATATGAATAAAAAAGCCCAAAGCCCCTAATCAGAATAGAGGAGCTCTGTTGCACTTGGCACTGTACAAAAATATATTGTAGTAAAAGGCAGTCCCTGCCCCCAAAGAACTTGCAATCTAATTTGTTAGGAAACTGATAGCTTTGGGTGTAGCAAACTTTGGTTTATTGAAGAAATGGTGTACTTTCTGATGGTGTTTCATCTATGCACTAGATTCAGCTTGCGGCACAGAACTGTGCAGAATATGTCCACTGGCTCAGAGTTCCATTTCCTCTTAGTCCTATGATTCAGCAACATAGCCAACGTCCCTTCTGAAGTCAGTTCTTTCAAGTATTTGATCCCCAAAGCCTTGCATTAATATTGAGTGTGCTGATCTTATGCCTTGAAACACTAGACTGAGGCTCACGGAATGGACCAAATAAGGAACTAGTGTAACTCAGTTCAAGTTAGTGGAATTACTCCAGGGTTGAATTTGGCTAATGTGTCTGGAATTCAGTTGGCCACAGTCCATTCACTTGGCCACAGTGATTGATGAAGTTTGATTGCCAAAAGCTAATGGTTCAATTATGTTGTTGGAGCATAGATAAACTTAGTAAGCCTTTTTCTAATTTTTCTTGTTTTTTCCCCGTTTATGGATGCTAAGCTTTATTCCGTCATGTTTATGCTTTACATCATGCACAGATCATTTCCTATATTTAATTTATGCCTGTGTGTAGGTTTATCAATTTTTACACCCTTATGCAATGAAGATACAACTTCTAAGTCTGGAGACATGAGCTTTTTTTAAAAGGAGAGAGAGGAGCACTTACAGGGACAAGTGGACTTCTGAGCATTTTTTTGAAAAAATGCATTAAAGTGTATTAATGATTAAAGTGAGACACACATTCCATCCCTGATAATGCCATTGAGGGTTTTTTTGTAACCTTGGCCACTTCCCTGTGCCTCTGTATCCCCTATTGTTAACTGGCCACCTCTTGTAAAGTGGCTGATATCCCTGATTTGAAAGATGCTGGTACAAGGTGTGTGTGTGTGTGTGTATATATATATGTGTGTATATATATATGTGTGTATATATATATGTGTGTATATATATATGTGTGTATATATATATATATATATATATATATATATATATATATATTTTAAATCTTCCCCACTTTATCAAGCAACATATTCTAGAAATGAATTAATTACGAAAGAGTGGAAACAACCTACGAAAGAGGAATTGTTCTGATGAAGACTGCATATCAGATTTCACAGGCATTTCTGGACCTCAGTACTGGGGTTTAAAATGAAATCAGTTTAGTGCTAATGTCTGCTAATCAATCTCTGTGAAAGTGATGCCAAGTGACTCTTGGAGGAAGTGATATTTTGAATTCTGGCTCATGTGAAACGGCTGGCTGATGTTTTCATTTATGTGCTTGATGGTATCTTTGTGCAGAAAACCTGGTATTTTTGAACACTTTGGCTTGTCAGTCGTAACACTGTTCCAAGAGGCAGCCTCAGTTTTTCATGTTGAAATCTCAGGCATGTTAAACTATAACTGTATTAAACAGTTATAGTGAAATGATCTAATATGTCTGATTGTTCAAGTGTGGTACTAAAGAGCCTGATTGATTCTGCAGCTCTTACAAGAGTAATCCCAGTGGGTTCAATGGGACTGCAACTCAGGTACAAAGTTGCAGGATTGGGCAAGTGGTGAGGGAACATATATAAAATGCTAGTCCATCTTAACCTAAATTACCTGAATTTCTTGTGAGCGCTCTTTAGAAGTATGCCTTCATAGGAGATTTAGGACAGCCTATGGTACTGGTAAGACAGAGGTCACACAGTTCATTAAAGCCAAAAGCTCAACATTTACTGTTACACTAACAGGACCTGGCCTGGTTATTAATCTAGCTGTTTTAACAGTATGGCTGAACTTTCCTAAAAGCAGTTTCACCTAATGTTTAACAAAGCACTTTTCAATTTAGTTATTCTACTGATAGCCAGACAATTTCTCCTATTCCATCCTCTAAACAAAACTGCTCATCTTTAAAGATGGAGATCATAAGATCACTGTCGATGGCAAACAGCTGCAAAGTCGTTTGACTGTTCCCATTATCCTCCCTGAGTTACTAAATTTCTTAATTTAACTGCTTCAGTAGTACCAAAAACCAAACCATGCAATCTCCACAAACAACAATAAAGTCCACTGTTGATGTTCCAATAGCCTGGGATAATGTATCTGTCTCTAATGGATTATAGTGATGGAATTGCTATATTTAAGCACAATCTATTAATTTAATTGTTTTGGACACACTGCAAAATAGGTTGCAACATGGGTTGCAAATATGTGCCCATCCCCACTGACTATTTTTCAGAGAGAGGAGGAGTTTCAGAGAGTAACTAAATTGGAGAAAAGAATCTTGAGGTTTTCACATGTCTTTTGCACTTGTTCTCCAAAGGTTTTATTCTAAACTAAACATGCAAAAACACCCGCCCCCCCAAGCAGATTTATTGATCAGCCAACTAAATTTGAGGTAAAATAAATATTTAGAAAATACTTTTGCATCAGGCATATAGTTTCAGATTAATTAACAGAGTCACTTGGCTTCTCTAGTTAGTTTAGTATTTTTCAGTTTAGACAATGGATTTTCATAAGTTTTCACTCTTATAGTCTGAGCTTCTTAATCATCATGAGACTGGTAGAACTCTGCTCAATTGGAAGGGATTTTTTTGGCCCTTGATGATGACAATAAGAGAATGGAGTATGAGCCATGCATCATCTTAGCTGCCATGCGACCCTTGCTGAACATTCCAGTCAGTTCTGTTTTAACTGTAGCCAGTGAAGGAGCTCCCTATAGGCAACCAGTACTCTGTCTTTCTTTTGCAGGTATGATACCTAAAGAAGGAAGGAAAACTACCCACCAGCTTCAAGCCTCTCAGTGAACAGGACAGCGTCATTCTGATAACCAAATTGATGGCTTTGTGATGGGTTTGGTCACAGAGACCCCCTTGGGACTGTCATCTCATGTGCTGAAACTACCTCTGTGCCTGTTTTCTGTGCCAGCTTGGGACTTCAGAACCCTGTCTTGTTGAGCCTGGTGTGCAAACCTGCTGCAACACAGACCCAGGGTCTGAACCACATCCCCAAAGCTGCAGACTTAACTGAAAACAGCTCGGCACATACTTCTGTTTCCAGCACCCAGACACCCAGCTCCCAATGGGATCCAAACCCCAAATAAATCCATTTTACTCTGTATAAAGCTTACACAGGATAAACTCATAAATTGTCCACCCTTTATAACACTGTGTGGAAGTAGAGCAAGAACTGACAGGGATTTGAAGGGGATTTCAATGCAAACAGTCTGCTCTGTGAGCAAGAGTCAGGTTAGCTGTAACCCTAATAACGCAAGATTTGTAGAAGTGAGGATTGTGTGAGGTGAGTGGGAAAGAACTGTGAGAGAAGTTGTTGCGACCTTGTGTTAGATAAGTATGGAATGTAGACTATAGTCTAAACAGAAGTAAGAAAAATAAGATATCAGGATGACCTCTGTATAAACAAAATGCAGCCGTTGCTTATTATTGTATGTAACAAAAAGTATAAATGCTTGCTGTAATTGTTTACCTGTTGAAAGACCTGCCTAGGTGGGAGGAACCCTGTGTCCTAGTGCATTCTCTCCCTCCATGCAATTGCTAGAGAATAAAGTATCTGACTTGCTACACCCAACCTAAGAGTGAGAACTATGTTTTTCTCTGACAACTGAGAGAGAGATATGCACAGCTGTTTGCTCCCCCAGGTATTAATCACTTACTCTGGGTTAATTAATAAAAGTGATTTTATTAAGTATAAACAGTAGGATTTAAGTGGTTCCAAGTAATAACAGACAGAACAAAGTAAGTTAGTTACCAAGCAAAATAAAACGAAACACACAAGTCTAAGCCTAATTACAGATAAAATCTCACCCTCAGAGATGTTCCAATAAGCTTCTTTTACAGACTAGACTCCTTCCTAGTCTGGGCCCAATCCTTTTCCTCTGGTACAATCCTTGTTAGTTCCAGCTCAGGTGGTAACTAGGGGATTTCTCATGACTGGCAGCCCCCTTTGCTCTGTTCTACCCCCTTTTTATATCTTTGGCACAAGGCGGGAATCCTTTGTCTCTCTCTGGGTTCCCACCCCTCCTTGTAAATGGAAAAGCACCAGGTTAAAGCTGGATTCCAGTATCATGTGACATGTGCACATGTCCTGTGAGTTCCCCTCCATTCTTCCAGGACTGGCCCGTATGCAGTGGAGGCTTGCAGGTAAACAGAGCTGAGGATTGGGGTAATAAATCTACTATTTAGACTCTGAGTCGAAAGGCTCTAATGCCAAATATTCTTCCACTATAGAAGATCACCAGGATAGTGATCTTTCGGGAAATACAGCATCTTTCCCTCAGGTATTACAGAAGCTGTCCAAGGCAGCTGACTTTGTAGATTCCTGTACCAGTTTTAACTCAAAGAACACAGTTAAGGGACCTGGACCTGTAGTCTCGTCTGCCAGGGTTGCTGTGCCCTTGCACCTGATCTTGGGCAGGCTCACTTGATGAAGGTGTGGCAGACTCCCCCTTACACAGCTGCCCACACCTCAAAGGTGATCAAAGTATATTGTTCCATGAGGGTGCTGCTCAAAAGAAACAACAACAAAAAAAGGTGAAGCTAGGCTGAGGCCATTGGTATGGTGTGAGCTGTCTCTGGTGTTGGTGCAATGTTGGTTAGAGCCACTGCCTGAGAAGCATGCCCATCTGTCAGTATGGCCGTAGGAAGTCCAGAGAAAGCTCAAAGATCTGCATTACGCTAGAGAACTTCTTTGGGGCGGAGGGGGAACTTTTACATGAGCCATAAGGATACTCTGGGTTTGCACAGAGTAACACGCTATGACTGTAGGCAAGTCTTGTGATGTCCTTGTGCTTTGATAATTCCAGCTGGAATTTCTGGATGAAATTCAAAACTCAAATGAAAACTAGTTGCTGTGTCTGCTCTGAAACTTTTTGGCTTAATAACTTCCAGAAAGGAAGTAGGGTGGGCCCATTACAAACGAACCCTGCTGTGCAAACTGTAAATCATCCTGGCTTTACAAACTGTCTCTTTGATGCATTTTTATTTCTGTATGTGAAGGCTGGTTATCTCCCCTGTAAACAAAACCCAAATACAAAACGTCTCTAAAAGCCAGTTTAGGTGTTGGTGAAATCTAAAAGCGGACTGTATGTGTTTTAAATTGAAATGTCAGATGTGTGACGTAGTGAGGTGGCTACTGAACATATAAAATAGCTTCATTTTCCTAGTGTTTTGTTTGTGGATATTAGTGAAAATGCAAATAGGTAGTGGAAATTAATATAATCTAGGCACCATTAATTGGTAATGGCATCTAAGAGTCCTCAGAAAATTGTGCAATGTTTGTTCTGAGAAACTGCCTGGCACCAGCTCCCAATGAAGTAAATGGGCCTGTTTTTTGTGTAGGAGATTTATTTTTTAAATTGGCTATAGTGCTGCAATAATATGTAAATTGACTTTTTGAATAGTGGCTTGTGTAACATTTTTAATAGGGTATTGAGAGATGTACTTCATAGACTCTTTTCCTCCTCCCTTTCTCTCTCCGTCCCTCCCGTACACTCCTCCAGTATTGTAAGGATTTCTACTGTGCAGATTTAAGGCTTGACTGCAAGGTCCTGAGTAGCTTCACTTTCCATTGACTTCACTGAGCACTGAGGATGCTCAAAACCTTGCAGGACTTGGCTCTTAATGCACAAATGCAGGAGTCACTATTAAGACATGTCATCTGGCAGGCTAAGACAAGGAAAAGATTGACTTAATGTCTCATGCATGTATGCTCTGGGTAATACACTGCTTCTTTCCTCCTCTGCCAAGTGCCTCCGTTGGCTAATCTGGTACCCCCAGGATTGGGAATAATTACTTAAATATGGAGCTTTTCACCCTAGATCTCACAGCACTTTATAAAGGTGGGTAAGAAACATTTGTCCCTGTTTATACAGATAAGGAAACAAAAAGGTGCAGAGAGGTGAACTGATTTGCCCAAAGTCTCAGACAGCCAGTGCTAGAGGTAGGAATAGAATCCTGCTTTCCTGATTTCACTCTGGTGCCCAATCTACTGCTTCATTGCATTCATCCATGCAATGTGACACATGAGGTGGGAAGGAGTCTGTTTTACTATAAATGGTTGACAACTATTTATTTAAAATTTTATTTTCACACTACATCAGGTTGCCAATTCAATATCAATTAACAAATCTTTCCTTTTCTAGGGATGGATGAATGAAATTTATAATTATGATCCAGAAACTTATCATGCTACATTGACTCATTCTGTCTACGTGCGACTTGAAGGAAGTACCCTAAGACTTTCAAAACCCAATAAAAATATTTCCAGAAGGGCTATTTACAATGAGTCTAAGCCTGATGTCACCTACATTGGCCAGAAAATTTATGAGCTTACGGACAGCAAGGTGAGTTCTATTTAGTTATGCAGCTGATTGCTGTATAGTAGTAGTATAGAGAGAGACACTACCTTTTTACATTATTAGTTGTTTAATTTCACCTGTCATGTAAATGAAGATTATTTACTGATTGGCTTTCAAAGTATTATGCTGGTTTAATCTGCGGGCGTAAAAGGGAACAGACATTAGCCAGTGGCTATTTCATACTGAAGACTGATCTATGTTTAATCTCTTTTTATGGGTATAAAAATTTTAAAACAAACATTTTGGGCCTGTATCTTTTTTTTACACAAGCCTTCCATTACATTGCCACATAGATGAATCTTGCTATGAAAAGAATAAAACCACTGGGGACAATGTTCAGAGCATCCTCTTGAAAAGGTTAAAAAGGGGACTGGGAGAATAAATCAGAAGCACATAAGCAGAAGGACATTTAAAAACTCAACCCCCACCCCCCTTTATTTAGTAAATATGCAGTGTCCTGAAACTGTGTGGTGTGGACAGATTGAGCATTCTTTCTCAAATACATAAAACAATATGCATATAATATTTTAGAAATCTTGCAATCAAATTTACTTGTTTCAAGACTGCAAAAGGATTCAGAGCCCAGTCATTTTTGCTGTTGCACAAGTGGAGGGAACACAAATTGTGTGGATGCAGCAGAAGAGAGTGGGAGGTGGGTGGGGTAGATGGATGAAAAGGATAGCTCTGCTGCATCATGTCTCTTCCCACTACAATGCTGTGGAAGCTTCCCTCCAGGTAGGTGCATTCTGGGATCTGAGTTTCTGTACATCAAGACAGGAGTGGGAAGAAGTGAGACTGGGAAATGTTTGCCCTATGTTGCCCCTCTCCCAAATTTGTGGGGGATCCCAGCATAAAATAAAGCTGACTACATCAGCATTATCTTGCATGATATCCCCGTGCATCACAAGGGATGGTGGCCACAGAAAGGTATTGGCAGCACAGGTGAAGGAGGAACCGATGATGCAGTGGAATCTGGGACTGGAGAAGAGAAGAATAAAGAAAACTAAAGAGGCAATAGGCCTTCATCGATCTCCCAGGATCTGCACACAGAGGGGGCCCAAATACTTCCATGGTAGAAAGATGAGGTAGAGATTTGTAAAGATTCCTCTGTGCATATTTTCTCTTGCTGGAAACATTTTAACTATAAGACTTTGAAATCACGATTGAGCAGTTTTATAGCTCAGTACAACAGGACTTGGTTGTTTGTTCTTAGTGGTATCTAAAATCTGACCAAAAGTAGCACAAGGTTTTTGTTACAAAATCAATTACAGAGGGACAGTGTGCCCCAAATGCAATCAGCAAATAATGGAATTTAAGCTAAGCGTTACTTTTTAAACACCCGGTGGGGATCTTTAGCGACATAGGCCTTTTTAAAGGAACAGTTGGGGTAAGAAATTTTTTCTTTAAAGAAATCCCTCCTTTCTACTTGCATTTGGGTGCTGTTTGCATTTGCTCAGCCTGGAATATGACCATCAAATAGTTTTGCTTTCTGGTTCCTATGCAGTCACACAGCACCAGCATTGCAGATCTCAAGCATCCAAAAATCGTGTGTTCGACCCCCCCCCCCCCCACCCCCCCGGCAAAATGTCATGAGACTTAAATAATTTTGGGGTTCTTTACCTTTTGGCTTCTGAGTCACATATTTTTTGCACAACTATGAGAGCTGAACCCCCCCCCCTCTTTTTTTATTAAACAAAAGCAGAGATTCTTGTGTATTCACATGATTCCAAGAGTATAAACTATCTGAGCATGATCCGGTTTAAATAAGGCTTATTGCTAAGCCTCTCCATATCATTTGTTAGAAGGCTTAGCAAGCCTGGGGCCTGTTGATCCACCAGTGAGTTGAGCACCCACCACTCCCATTAAATCCAGTGGGAACTGAGGTAATTGACCATCTTTGAGGTGAAATCTTGCTATTTTCATCACTTAATGCACAGTGCTATACATTAATATATAAGTGGAGAAGATATTGATTCATATGGAATTTCTCTTTTTGTTTTTTTGGGTTTTTTTGATCTATCTGACCCTCTCACTTTTTATTTCACAGATTTATCTGGTTCCCAAGAGTCTGGCTCGAAAACGAATTTGGAATAAAAAGTATCCTATTTGCATTGAACTTGGTAGACAAGATGACTTTATGGCTAAAGCCCAGACTGATAAAGAGAACTTAGAAGAAAGGTCACCAGCAGAGAACTTAGACTTAGGCAGTGAAGAATCTAAGAAACCTCAAGATGGGACAAAGCCCATTAGCCAGAAGGATCAAATACTTTATTTGTTTGGAAGAACGGGTAGGGAGAAGGAGGAATGGTTTAGGAGATTCCTTCTGGCTTCCAAGTTAAAGTCTGAAGCGAAGAAGCCTCTCAGTTTATGTGGAAACAAGCCAGGTAACCAGTATCATCTTTTTTTAAAATTTACTAAGGTACAGTTTTATAAAGGAAGAAAAAAAGCTTCCATAAAACTGAATGTCTGGCTAGTGTTGTTTGTAGTGAATCAATTTAAGCATTAGCTCTTAAAAAGCAAGTCTAAAAATAATCATGCAGAATTAGATATTCCCTAAAATTGTGATTTAAACAGGTGACCACAAACCTGCTTGCATATGATTTGGGTAACTGAGGAGTTTGACATCTCCAGTTGCATGCATTGTTGCTGGATATTGAATCGTTCTAAATACTGACAAATTAGAGTTTAAGGCCATCTAAACATGTACCTATGGAATTTATTGTAGCCTTAAAAGTGTGATGGAAAAGCACTTCTTTGAATTGTACCTTTTATGAAATAAATTAAGCACAAATAACCTTGTAGCCATCTGTTTGGCGATTTATTTATTTATTTATTTATTTATTTATTTATTTTTAAAGTGATGCTCATGCCTCATGCTTGATACTCTACAGCCATCCATGTTTACCTGGTGTGCTACTTGCTTTTCTGTTCTCTTCCCTTCTCCACCCTGTTTGTTAATGGCTGTTGTTCCTTTTGCTTTAGGGTTCTTGCCATCACATAGTAGAACCAATAGCCAGTCTGGAATTCTTACGCACAGTCGCAGCAGTAGCAAAGGAAGCGGAGAAGAAATCATGTCTCCGCCTAAGCAAAAGGAGCTGGCAGGAAATGTGCGACAGAAAATGCTTTTGGACTACAGTGTATACATGGCGAAGTGTGTTCCACAAGAAAATAAAAGCCCTGTGGTTAGTCCAGCCTGTAGTGCAGACAGTAGCCCAACTTCTGTGAAAAAGGTAAAAGCCCTGTGCTTAGCATACTTCCATGAGACACATTTTAAGGTCCTGTTACTTTTTTGACACTTGTTGCTTTAAAAAGTAAAGATTGTATAGAAGGGGGGAAAAAAAGCTTGGAAAGTGCGGCTCTGTTCTGAAACCGACTGTGTAAAAATGGCATTGTGAGGATCTGTGTTTGTCCCTTGCTTCCTTATAAAGACATTGTTTCTAAGTGCCAGCTCTTTAGGCTCAACCTGGGATCTCCGAAGTCCAGTTGTGTTCTCCTGGCTTGTGTGACATCAGTACCAAAAATGATTCTGTAGGCCAAGTTTTCCCTCTGCTGTTCACTTCCTTCAGTGGGTGTTAACACAGGGGGAACTGAGGGTGGCAGAATTAGTCCCTACAATAAATATGGAGTTACCTCTTTTGTTGATGTGTGAGCTATGAACCATCCAGTTTACTCTCCTATAGTTGTGCTTATGCTGCAATAGTAAGAGTGGTAAAAATATTATATCAACTAACTTTTGTTTAATATTAACCAGATCCAACTAAAAATGTAATTGGTGTGCAGACATGCTGAAATCAGGAGGGAGTCATTTTTAGAGTTCCTTTTTCAGTCATAAATGCAATTTAGTGCTGAGTAAGGAGAGTTTATTCTCATTAGCTAATCTTTCTTAGGGGAGTTATAAAACATTCAGATATGTCCATGTATCTCCACCATCCCACAGATGGAATTATTTTATGATGAGCCCATCCTCAGATGTGTGTAAGTAGGGACTTCTACTGTGATGTTATTTAATACATATTCTGTTTTCAGCTCAGAATGGCTAACAATTCAATGGACTTTGGTAATCTGATGAAGAACTTCGGTCCCCTTAGAGCCACTACACACAGTTGTTCTGCTTAGCTGTGCATTTATGGGGTGTGTGTGTGTGCGCGCAATATGCTGGACACCTCCCATAAACAAACTATTTTCCCTGTTCCTTCCCTCAACCTAAGTTTTGCTACCTAAAAACTTCCACTATTCTCTTTTCTAAACTACACGGGAGCACATTAGGAATAAACACAAATTGGCTCAGGAACCTGCGATTTAGTTTTTCTATCCATGTTTCAAAAGCTGATTCATCTCTCCAGTTCTTTATATCATAAGTGTATTTTTCTGTGTATTTTTAAATTCACCCAAAGGAAAGTTTTTTTTTTTTTTTTATTCATCTAGGGTGAAATTGTTTCCACATTGCCTAGGGTCAGGATTTCTTCACTGATGTAAATTTCATTTGATGACTTTTTGAGTGTGTGGTTTCCAAGACCAAGAGATACAGTTTCTAATGCAGGAGCCCTTCCGTGAGAGTTAATTGAGTGAAAGCAATGGAACTATCCACTTTTCTATTTAGATAGGTTGCATCTGAAAGCATTCTCACAAAGACTAAATCATGGGTATTGTGTATGTATATACTGTATATTAAGTTTCCGTTTATAAAGGGTTACTAAATGATTAACACATGTTATAAGCATGTTATATATGTGAATAGTATGTGTTGTGTTGTAGATAAACCATGGCTTATCGGGAGCCTCTTCACCTCTTGGACTCTCTAATTGCTCAACTACTTAGTAAAACGCCTATTAATCATTCATTTATCCTTAATAAATGGAACCTTAATATAAAGTGTGACTCCAGTTTATTTAATATATATTTTGTGCATGTAAAATAATCTGCACTTCAGGGCCCTCAGACATCTCATAGTTAAGGAGGTCCACGTACAGTACATGATATGAGCTGATTTGGTGCTCATTGGCCCTGGCCAGGAGAGATCCTGGCCACTCAATCAACCTCTGAAACAGTGGTTGCAATACTGAATCTGACGTGTCAGGCTTAAGTTTATAAATAGGATAATGGTGCTAGCAAGAACTTGGGTCATAACAGAATTTAGCAATCCAGCAAATTCTCTTTTTGTATAATGTCACAGCCCTTGGGAATATTAAGGTTGCAAAGAAATCCTGTTCAGCTGATTTCAGAGCAGCCACTGTGTCTAGCTGGTTGCTGTGCCAAAACAAAAGTTTGAAGCTGTGGGGATAAATATTAACCTACAATGGTAAAAGAATGGTTCCTTTTTTAATGTACGGGGATATACACGTGAAGTATGAACAACACAGAAAATTTAAAAAATAAACAAAGATACTGTGGAGCCAGGGGGGAAACTTTTTGCGGATAGTGAAACTAATTGCACTTCAAATCAAGTTATCACTTTACCAGAGTCCAAACTTGGGTAACTTGATCCTTCTGTCTTGAGCAAAATAACATGCCACCTCCCATGGTCCTAGGCAAGCTGCCATCAGCACTATGCCCCTTTTTAATATGGCAGATTTTAAATGTGTTTAGAGTCACTTATTAAGTTGTGGAGCTTCTCAGAGAGCACAAAATCTATGCATATCTTGTTTATAATTGGCATTTTAGGACCATCATCTTGGCACGCATGAAAGAATTAGACTGAAACAACATGTGCCATATATATTATCGGTGTCTCAGTTTATCACTGTAAATATACTGCCTGCTGCTGTTTTTTTCCCTATTAAACTTGTTTCTTTTTAATGAGATCTAGAGTAGCATGGAAATGTGCAATCTACACTGCCTCAGGAAAATCAACTCTGCATCACCTCAAAGCAGAGAAACTAACATTTAAAAATCAATTTTATTTAATGGAAGTCCCATCAGTGATTCTTAATGCTAGCTTGGCTAATGTATGTTCCATGACAATTTAGAATGTGGGGCTTTTTTTACAATAAAATTCAAATGAGGCTTTTATATAAGAGGAACTTCTTAGAGCATTATTCAGAACATAATCTCATGAGATTTGTGAGCAAGAACTTTCTCCATACACCATCCAAGAACTATTGGTTGTATTTGTCAGTTATTTTTTTTAATTAAAAAAGAAACAGACCAAAAGCTTTCTAATTTTGCTTTAATTTTACAAGCAGCTTGGAAATGCATCACTAAACAATATTGATTCGGAAATGTGGCAGTCACTTTCCTCCTCCTGCAAGTTAAAAAATGCACATTAAGATTAAGTTGTCTGTAACAATAAACACATCTGAGATTTGTTTTTAAGCAAGAAATATTTAGTTCAGTTGACAGCTGGGGCAACCTTTTGTAAGCTTAAGGCATCCCACAGAATGGCCGTTATCCTCCTGTCCAAATGTTTTAAAATCTCCTTCAAGTGAGCCATTAGCATTATTCTGCAATTTGGGTGTGAAAGTTGATGCACACATTTTTGCAGGGGTGGGGGAAGATGATTTCCTTCAAGGAAGCCATTGAGCAAAGCTCCATTAATGAATCCGTTCCATCTGAGACACAGCAACTTAACTTCTGCATTCTACTGACTAGACGTTTCTTTTAACTGGTGTATTTCTATCACTAATGGCTCCACTACAATTCTGCATGTATATTTGGAGCTCCCTAGTCACAATATTATTATTACGGTAAAACCTAGGGGCCTCTGTCATGAATCAGTCAAGTCCTGTGACCTATGTTTTATGCGGGAGGTCAGACTAGATGATCACAATGGTCCCTTTTGGCCTTATCTGTGAATCAGGACCCTAGTGTATGAGGCACTGTACAAAACCATGGTAGATGGCCCTGAAGAGCTTACAATCTAAGTAACAGGTCAGTTCCTTTATGAGCAAGCATTTATTTTAAGAGTACTCAGTAAAAGGACTGACCATGTTCCTTTGAGCTTCTTGGGAGTAGATTTGGAGGGAGGGGAGAGGAGTATTTATGCACACACTTCTCCCATATACATATCTCCTATTATTGTTCATAATACAGTATGCTGAAAGACTGTGCTTTAGGAGCCTTTGAATTAAGTTTTCCTGTACCTCTCCCCTGTTCTAAACTTTTTTAGAGAAATCACATGCATTCTTTCTCTCAACGTAGAGTTCAGACTCCCTGAATCTGAAAGTGGAGGTACGTACGTATTGGCATGTAGCTTTGGTTGGCTCTGCCTTTATAGCTGAAGTCAGAACGTTGCAGTATCAAATGGATTGTGTCTCCATTTGTTTGAGATTACTCTCAAATGAATCAGGACATGATCCATTCAGATATTGCCACAAAGCTCCCAGTTCAGTGGAAAGAAAACCATATAGTTTCTTCAGACATACAGTCAAACGTTAATGATGTGGGAGATTTGCTTCATGTTGTCTAGGTCATGTTGCATTTTTGTGCTTGAACCCCTATAACTTTGCAGATAATCATTCCTTAACCTATTTCTTCTCTCACTGATTCAGTCTTCATCTTTAACTGAATATAGCTCTGTCCATTCCATTAGTGGACTTTTGGACATACAAGTGGAGGAAGAATATAAAGGATTTTTCCCTTTTTATTGTCTCTCATTTTCCTCATATTCCTTTTTTCTGATTTAGTTTTGCTTAGCAAAAAATTTTTTAGCTTTGCTTTCAGACTTGATAAGGCAAGTGGGTTTGGGCAGGAAGGAGACCTAAGCCCTTGTCAGATTCTTATCTGCTGTGCTTTTTAATTTTGTATCTTTTAGTATGAAAAATGTTGATTTTGCTGTTAGCATTAAAAATAGTTTGTGTGAATATCTGATAACTTGAATACCTTCATCCTTTGCTGCAAATAACTCCAAATCTGTCTAGTTTAGCTCTCCACTGAGAAATTTTATTGCATTAACAGACACACACGCACGTTAACCATGATCACTTTACATGATTTTGAAGATTATATCCTTGTTAAACAGTGTTGACATTATTTTAATATGGGTTAACGAACAGTATGAATTTCCCAGTGTAGACAAGACCTAGAGGGAAATGTTTCTTTAGGCAGTGACTAGATTGTCTAAGCTGTGCTCCATAACCGAATGATACGTTTGTGTTGCCAGTTGCCAGATATCCGTACGGTAGCTGAAGAAGAGGAACAGGAGGCATGGGTAAATGCTTTGCTTGGAAGAATATTTTGGGATTTCTTAGGAGAAAAGTACTGGTCTGATCTTGTGTCCAAGAAGATCCAAATGAAACTCAGCAAAATAAAGGTATCTCTCTCTGGGGGGTTTGCACTTCCTATTCTCCAGCATAAAGAGAGATTATTTTTTTTAAGTTTAATCACATGATTTATAAAAAGATTTTATTTAAAAATACTTTTTAAAATATCTTGTACTTTGATATAGTGTCTTGAGCCCTGTTAATGACAAAAGGAGTAGTTAGATGTAATCCTGCTCTGCCGCAGATTTCACAGTGGCATCTTTGGTCAAGTCACTTAATCTGATTGCAAAATGCTTCATAGGGGTGTGGAGGCTGAATTCATGGATGTTTGCAAAACACATAGAGGTCCTCTGATAGAGGTGAAAAGTGTTACTGTATTAGCATTAAGCAGTAGTATTATAGCATTTTAAGCTTGCTTGACCAACAAATCTCTAAGGCTAATGTTGCAAACCTATTGTGCTATAGTGTATTGGTTCTCTACTCACTGGCACATCTGAACAGGAACGCCCGATGAGGATTCAGGATTTCAGTGAAATTAAAACTGATTTTAGAAATGGTATATTGACAACAGGAAGGAGTGGGGACCAGGTAGCTGTAATTGTGCCCATATGAGCACACTTTAAATTCGGAAATCCATTACAAACAAGGATTCTCTGTGGGAGTAGTGGTAAATGCAGCAGCTATCTGAAGGGCAGAGGGGTATAATTGTGCTATCTAATGCACAAGCTCAAAGATAAAGAGAGAGGGTTTTGACTGACTTTCATGGTCTGCCCCTTGCATTCTCAAACTCTTCCAAATAGCAGCAGCTAATCACAGGTTTGTTCAACAACTCGTGGGGTGGGGTTGGGGTGTTTATCAGTCTGTTCCTAAACACAAAGGAAGGAGTGGACATGCTGTCACCAGCACTGGAATTTAGCTGCCAAAACCAGCTGAGAGAGAGTGCTCCTTGTACTACTGGAAGTAAGCAATAAAACTAATTCTACCCAGGGCTGTTTCCACAGCCACTGAAGCAAGCTATTCAAACATTTTCAGAACAGTTTGAGTGGAAAAAATTGGAATGGGGGAGAGAGATGAAATGCTGATAAACGCCATAAATATATGGGACACTACTCTGTTATAAATATTCGCTGCTATTACAGGCAAAGGTATGCAATATATTTTCTCTGATTTGCTGCCCTTCTGTCTTTCTGGGCCTTTCACCTCCTTGGTGGTCAGTGCAAATTCAGGCTGCTGGTAACAAAGTTAGCCCCTCTGATGGTTTTCCTGTGGGGAATGCATTCATGGTGTCAGTGCCGTCTCTTGTTGGGAGTTGTCCACAGCACACAAACCCTACCCCCCACAACGGGTACCCTAGGTGGTCTCAGCAGGAAGGCCAAGGATTGCATTGGGCCGTGGAAATGGAACTGATCTCTGACTCAGAGACATGATACTTTCCACTCAGTTTGGAGGCATATTGCAGGGCAGTTCGGGAAAACCTGTACATGGCAGAGGGCTTCACTCTTCAGGGTGGTTCTCTCTGATTCGGGGGCCTACGTCTGGTACCTCATCGGTTCACACATCCAGGCAGAGTTCCTCTAGGTGGAGTCCAGATGATTCCTCTGAGCAGTGGGTGTTTTCCGGAGTTCTTTGCTTGGTGTCCCTCTTTTGGTCCCTTGTTTTGACCCTGAGAACTGCCCGTTTCATTCTTTGTCCTCTATTAAGTCCTGGGGTCTGTGGGTCCACTCTTATTTTGGGGTGGGGGTGGGCCTTTTGTTTCAGTGGGCGCCATCCACTGACTCAGGGTTCAAATAAGCCAGCACTATTCATGAGCATTAAATTCACAATATATTTTTTTTAAAAGCACAGGAACTCAAGCTGGATACCAATATCTTTTAAATGCTAATAACTTATGCAGCTAGCTTTTTGATCTTTTTCATTAAAAAGGGTTAAAAGATACTTGCAGTGTTAGAGAAACCTCCTGATCTGCTTTGAATACAAATCTGTTATGCTCACAATATTTCTTATTTCCCCATTTCAGTTCACTATGCTTTTTAAAAACCACCTTATTGGAAGTGCTATATTGGTGCAATGTGAAAGGTAGATTGTTGAATTATCCAAAATGGGAGGAAGAGGATGGGAATTCACAACAGTGTGGTGACTAGAAAGGCATCTGGGTAGAATATAATGCCAATGACTTGGTGTATTGAAACACTTAATGCATCTATTGCATTATAGTCCCCCACCCAGACTTTAATACTTTGGTTTAAGGATTTACTTTTTTCTAGTCGTTTTTCTGAAAGCAGTTTTTTAAATTGGAGGAATTGTTCTAAACAAACTGGTCTGTAGAGTAGTACTGAGTTATACAAATATGTTAAAAAAGCTCTTGCAATAATCCTATTGCTTCTCAGCTTTCTTTCACATCACTGTAAAAGTAAAGTGGGGGAAACACGTGATAAATCTTCTGTGCTGCTTCTGGGCTTCATAGGTGGCATGTGGCTTTCCTCTAAAGTCATAGAAATAAATTTTTCCATGAGGGAAAGAGTCTGAATGTGGCACAGTATCTTCCCAAACTGCTCCTGGCCCCTAGATGCCATAGTCTAGCCTTTTTAATATTTCAAATGTTTTACTTTGTTCAGCAATGACTACATAGTCTGTAAAGTGCTCAGTCTGCATGGTGAGGGCCCCAAGCAATGGCATTACCATGTGACTCCCCAAAATAGTGGCCACCTATCACTGGAGAATGGGAAGATGGGCTCTTAGTTGCCTCCCTGTTGGGTCCTGGTGCCGTGAATTGCTGAGGTTATTGTAGTCTTCAAATTCGTGCTCATGGTGTTCTTGTTCAGGGCTGTCCTCACCTTATGTCAAACAGTCCATTTAACCCTCTTCCTCTTGCAAGCTGCAAGACTTTATTATATGACCTTTAGAGCAGTCTGATTACTGTGCAACCAGCTTAGAACAGTCTCATCCCTGCTGAGCCTCTTGATGTTAGGAACTTTCCTTTAATTTGGTTGGCTAAATTGCAGCCTTTTTCATTTCCCTCCCACACTCCTCCCCTTAATTCCTCCAGGAATCTCAGTAGGAATGTTTTTTATTACAGAAAATAATGCATCTGCCAGCTTTGAACTCTGGTGTCATCACTGACAGCATTACAATCGAAACCCAGCAGAAGTTCCCCTTGCCTACATTTGGTATTAATCCAGCTGTGATAGAGGGGGAATTGCTGTGTCTTGTGCAAAATTAGAAAAGGCAGCGTTATCCTGGTTGGGAACAGTGCTGCAAGAGACTCGGTCACATCAACTTAGGGCTTGTCAGTTCAGCTGCATCAATGCAGCTGCACCATGTAGTGCATAAGGTGAAGATGCACTTTGTCGACGGGAGAGCGCTCTCCTGTCAATGTAATTACTCCACCTAAATGAGAGGCGGAAGCTGCGTTGGCGGGAGACACTCTCTTGCTGGCTTAGTACTGTGTAGACAGTGCTTTAAGTCGATGTAACTTACATGGCTCAGGAGGGTGGCTTTTTCACTCCCCATAGCAATGTAAGTTACATCAACTTTAGCGGTAGTGTAGATAAGCCCTAAATAGTTTCTAATTACAGACTGCTTGAGTGTGTTCATAATGTACTTTCTCACCTACAGAATTTTCCTTTAAATTACTACTTTCCCCTAGTATATAAAACAGATGTTTAGCAGTTTGTCTAATCTCTTCACTTAGGCAAGGAACATCTAGGAAGGAGGCAGAGAGGCAAAGTATGTGTACTGTGACTGATGAGCAGCATAGCACAGGGCAGTGTGAGTTAGGGAATGTATGAGCCTCCAGCAACAAGAATAGAAAAATGAGGGTTCCTTCACCATGTATAACACACAGACATGTATGTGTTTGAAATTATATAGGTACTCTAAACATATAGTGTTATAAATATATATTTATATTTTAGTAATGGATATATGATCATTCATATGCTTTCGTTCTAAATCCCTATTTTGTATGTTTGTGCACACGCAGTATATAGCACTAGTAGCATGATGTAGGATAAAAGGCGTAGACCCCAGGCAGAGTTTGCTGTGGATAAAAGTAGTGATCGTCTTATTATTTTAAAATATCAGCCTAACTGCAGAATTTCTCCACTAAAAAGTGTGCAACTGCAGTTGGATAACATGTTTAAAAAAAACCAAAACCAAAAACCTGATCATTTTAAGTCTGGCAAACTGCCAAGTATCTACACTTCATTCTTGGTCTACACCTTCTGTTTGTTTCGACCAATAGAGCATACAGTTCATTTATCAGTCAAATGTGGGATACAAGTGTTTTGACAATGTATCAACCTAATGCTGTAGATTGAAATTTGTATTCTTGATTGGGTGCACACAACTGATTGGAATGGAAATATTAAAAATGCATTGGCTCAGAGTTTATAAACCAAGGCATCCTCTAAAATATCATTTTGAAATAAAGGAATGCTAAATCCTAGAATTTAAATTTCTGCATGTAATCGTCATTTGTGTGTCCTTTAATTGGTAACTCAGCTAAACGTTTTCTCAAATGCAATATACTTTAACCGCCTTCCAAATATCACAGAACACCTGGTCTCTTTATAGTTTCATTAAGATTAACTTGATTTTTGTATTCTCTCCTTTCTTCCAGCTGCCATATTTCATGAACGAGCTAGCTCTAACTGAACTTGACATGGGAGTAGCGGTGCCGAAGATCCTTCAAGCCTTCAAACCTTCTGTTGATCACAAAGGTAATGACCACTTGGTTTGAACAGGAATTTTTTAGCATGAAGAAGGATATTCATTATGTTTTGCTTCTATTGCAGAAGTAAAAGGACACTGTCAAGTTATAAACCATTTATTTTAAAAACACTTTATCCAGTGTTACTGATAACCTTTAAATTTTTTTAAACTAACCATGTAGTTACACTTTACTATTTGTGACTTGTTTAATTTTTCCGTTTCATTCAGTTTAGACACCTAATTAGCTTCACTTGTGCTTATTCACCATTTTTATTTCTCATTTCCTGTTAATGTTCACTACTATGATAGATAGATATAAACGTTCCTAGTGTCTGCAACCTAAACTATTTCTACTGAAATATTAAAAAAAACAGAAACACCCCACAAAGGTTTCTCTTATGTCTGGCAAAACCTTTTTCTAAACAAAGCACAAGATCTCGGCTTAAACTATTTGAGTGCCCCTACCATACCATTATTACGAACGGATTTGTAAAGCTGTTGACGTTCAGATTGCAGTTATTATAAAGTGTCTTTAGCACTCCAAATATGCTGTATGCCTGAAAAGTTGTATAGAAGATGTAGACTGGTGTAGGAGGCTGGTATCTGGTAAACCTGGGAAAAGCAGCCCACTTTGAGGGTTCTCTTTAGCAAAACTTATTCTGATGAAAAGCTGACTTCCCTCTTTTTCCAGTTCTACCCTGTGGAATTGCTGAGAGCAGAATTTGGCCCATGGATTTCAGTATGAGTTTTGCTTGAGAGAGGAGTGCTAAATGAAGGCCGTAGAGGTTTGGCTATGCAAGGTACTGAATGCCTGGCACCAATGTTATCACTTGTATAGGTGAGCAGCAGGATGAATATAAGGAAATGATATCCTCTTCCCAACTGAAAACCACTAAATTCACAGAATTATAAAAGTAAAGTAAAATTTGAGGAAGTACAAAGTAGTAAAGGATCCAGCATCTTTTCTTCATGCCCAGAGAAGAATTGTCTGTACTATAGCGAACCCAGATCTGACTTCTGTTCAAGAGCTGCAGCCTTGCTCTATGTAAACAATGATTCAGCAAAATACTATAACTAATAAACCAGAAAACAAACATTGGCTCAGCTCTGAAAAGAGACTTTGTAAAATAGCATTGTGGGGTTTTGTGCTGGCCTTTCAATGTCAAAGGTGATAACTTGTGAAGTGATGATTTTCCTACTGCAAGCCCTAGGAGCTGAAATTCAATCGGGGTTCTTTCTGGCATAACGTATCCCCAAAACAAGGCATTTGTCATGGCTGTGACTTCTGTCACCTTGGTATTTTCATAAAGACACAGGATCTTTTGTCAGTCCACTCAGATGAAGAATAGCTTAAATATCCTTTTTTGGAAAAAAGTTCAAAGATTGACAGAGTGTTATAGCTTGAAAAAAGTCTCTGTTTTTAGAAGTATTTGATGTACACTTAAAGAGGGGGGGAAGGTAGGTCTTCCCCCTTTCGTGCCTTCCCCCCCATTAACATAGAAATCTATTCTGATAGATGAAACAGTTTGTTAGATGGGCATGATTTTCAGCTGTCTCCTTTAGCAAACCTTTTTCTTTTTAAATTCCACCTCTTCTCTTTCCTGTTTTAATTTTGATGGTGACTTGTTGGAAATGTTTTTGAAGGATCTAGTTGATCTACAAGGGCTTATTTGACCCAGAGTTTAGAAGGCTCTAATTGGTCTATGGGGAAATGCTCCCTTGAGGGACCCTGTTGTTTACCATCCCTCCACAGCTGCTTCATAACTTAGATGGGAAAATGGCTTTAATGAGTGACTTTCAGATAGTTGAGCAGCAAAGATGTCAGAATAAGAACTTGCTCAAGCTAGCACTCAGTAACCTATGTCTGGATGCTAACCATACCCTGACTAATCATAGCGTGAGTAAGCATGGATTTTTAAATTGCCTCAGTTGTGGGGACTTTGGAGAACATTATAGAGCTTCTAAGTCACAGAGACTGAGTCAGCAAAATGTTAAACTCCATTTATTTCTACAAACTTCTCAATAGAGTGTATTCAAACAGAGTAGGATTGTATCCAGCTTCTGTACTCAAGAAAGTGCACAGGTGTTCAGTCAAATTAATTTATAGCCCCAAAGATAATTTTGCTCAAGACTAATGAAAATTCTCTTGACAAGAATTATTAGTTAGATCCACTGGCAGAGTAGAACACGTGACTAGATTCAGGCTCTCCTGCTGACTTGCTGTGTGCCTTAGGAAAGTTGTGTACATGCTCTATGCCTCAGTTTCTCAATCTGTGAAACGAGTATAATCCTTCACAAAAGCATTAACATTACGTAATGTTTGAAGTACACTGAAGTCATGGGATGAAAGTAAGTACTAAATAGTTTCCATTAAGCAGAACTTTAGGGAAATACTCCTGACTAACCGACCTTTCTACCAGTGTCCCTTACCAGGAATAAACATTAAATAAAGATAACAACAATGATATTTTCTCAGAACACAAGGATGGTGAAACATACACACTCGTGCATAAGCCACCAGGTCTCTTCTCCAGTGCTTCTTAGGGGAAATTTCAGTACTAAACTAGCTGATGAATTGCTGACCAGAGTGGATATTTTCTGTCTTTTTAAATCTTAGTTCCTCTCATTTGTTTGCAAAGATCAGGTGATGATGGCTCACTGGAGCTGGAGACCTGTGGTGTTGATGCTGTGTTTAGCTGCATTTACTTAACATCATATCCAGATTATCAGAGTCTGCCCAGCAGAACTTTAGGTCCTGTCTACACACAGGTTTTGTACCAGTTTAACTATTTTGGTTAGAGGTGTGACTTTTCACCAAATAATTAAATTAGTACAACTGCCCCTAGTATGGATGCAGTTATTCTGGTGTATAGCTGCTTCCAGTAAATTTACATAAATAAGCTATACCAGTGTATACTAATACTTTTGTACCAGTATAACTGCATCCACACTGGGGCAGTTCTACCACTTTTGAATTCTATTAGTAGAGTTAAAGTGATATAACTTCATGTTCTGGCAAGGCCTTAGAAACATTTATGTTTACCTTCTGATATGAGATTTGGGGTGCTCTCAAGTTGGGGACTGTGCTTCAGGGATTTGCTAAAAGTCAATACACTTGTTCTATTCTAGGAAACTTGCACTCAGTTGTGTATGCTCACATCATGACTTCCATCTTCTTAGTCTCAAAGTAAATAGCTGTTTATTTGACCAAGACCCATCATTTTTAAATTTGAGCTTGAAGATGAGTTTTATTCCAGTGCAGTAAGATAACTGGTGAAGGTGTAGCTTAATCATTTGGAAAAAACAGAATAACCAACAAGCTCTCCCTTCATCAAAAGGACTAGGATCTTTGAAAAAGCATTTTTGCCAGTTGACTAAGTTGATGCAGATTCTATTTGTACACTTTGGAAATAATTAACTCTGTCTCTAGGCTAGGATTCCTTGGCGCCACATAAAAATGATGTAAAGTCAGAACTTTTTAACATCTGATAGACTCCTCTATTCAACTCTTTTATATTTCTTTGCCTTGCTTCTATGTAAAGTTGTTTCATCAGTTTCATACCTGATAGTTACTGTCTGAAGTGCTTGGGTGCAATATACAAGATCATCTTGCATCATCTTCTTCTTAAAGGGCTGAGAGTCTGATATATTAATTGAATTAACTTCGTGCAAACTCTGTGATGTCAGACCAAGTTTTGCAATAATTGACACTCACTGAATATTGTAACACTTTTGGTTAATGCCATACACACACTTTATGGATGACACTAAAAATTCTGTTTTCTCAAATAATGAAGGACACAAGAAGGCCTATAAGCTCTAATGTCCCTCTCAGAAGTGTGAGCAAAATAGGTTTGTTTAGTTTTAAGATTTTCTAAAATCTATCATGGAGCTATCTAGAAACATACTAATCACCACCATTGAATCACCGCAGTTTGTTGCATCCAAACACCATCTATCTGTGCATCATCTTCCTGTATTGTAAACTCTTTTGGGGGCTGGAAACTTGCCTGTAAAACACCTTGCACACTGTGAGTGCACCATATAGAGTTTTAATAAAGTCCATTTTTTCATTTAACTTAGTTTTTGTTCTAAGACACAAATAATTTCACTACTGTTGGAAATGGAACCTTTTTTCCCTGATGGAAATAGAATTTCAATAGGGGAAATACTTTATTGCATCCCAGATTATCTGGGGATTGGAACATATTGCTTGTTCCCTAGTTACAATTCATCTGTGATCCTATTTCTGTTAAAAAGTAATATTGCTGATTAAGTTCTCAATTGTTTTTTAGTAGTTTTTCCCCAGTTATGGGATCTTATTTTTTTAAAAACTTGAAAATACTTTGAAAGAAGTGAATTTAGTAGACAACTTTATGGTCTGGTAATTTTTCCATCAAAATTAAGCCACACTTATTGGTGGTAATTATCTCTGGTTTCCCATTTGCAGTAGTTTCTATTACTTTTTTTTTTTTGGTCTGCTTAGTTAGGCATTTCTATCTGGCATGTCTTTTGACAGAAATAGGTTGACATTACTAGCTCCTTTGCTTTTCTGCTTATGTCACTAATAAAGCCCTGGGGAACCCTCTAGCATTGATTCTTCATTAGAAGTGAAGCAATTTTAGATGTGCCCTACTAAGACACGCCCAGCAGTAGTTGCTTATGATGGACATGTTGCTTCTTGTATTCTTCTTTGGTACCAGAGACTTGCATAATTCTGTTTATAGTTTTGGTTTTATAGCAGTTGAAATAGCATCAGAATCAGTGATTATACCATGGTCAGAAATCATGCGTACAAGTATCAGCCTTTTGCAGTCAAAATACTATTATTGACTTAAGAAGTAGGATGGCTAAAACTGGTTAAAGTCATTAAGGGCTAATTTCACAGAACTGAAAACAATTGAGCCAGATCAGCTGGGCGGAAAATGTAATCAGAAAACTGTGAATGATGGTTGGGTATTGTTTAAGAACACTCTGCATAAACTTTTGACATTTTTCACTGAACTGTTTTTGTGTATTTAAAAAAATCCTGTTTTTAAAGTAACGTTACTTTAAATACTTTTATCATCAATTCTATTCCACATGTAGAAGGCAGACTGTATACTTGGATCTCTAGTAGTTCTATCTTGAATTACTCCTTTTGTAATTCCATTGATTTCAATGTGGGACGCAATATAAATTAGGGAACAACTTAGACTGCAAAACATGTTGTGACCTAGCTATCCAGTCTAGTGGCAGACGTTTGCCTGTCCTCTCCAGTAAAGATGCAAAGAACTCTCATAAAAGTTTATTGGCAATAAGCTTTATATTTTGTGCAATGAAAATTGCACTCTGCTGATACTGGTCTCCACAAGTGGCAGGTTTATCCCCAGTATGTGCAAGCAAGAGCATTATTTACTGTAGAGCAAGGGCGGGGGAGGGGAATTCCCCTCTTTCCCCCCCCCCCCCGTGACCTTGGTTTCCCTCCCCCCTCCAGACATTTCACAGGTGTATATGTTCCATTATGTCTTCTAATCTCCTGCCAACTTTACAGAATATAATATAATGTTCTATATGCTGACACCATTTTGTCCTCTTTCTCCCACCATCAAAATTTTTCTGAAATGATGCCCATGTCTGGAAGCTGAAAGCAGTTAGTATACAAAACCCATCAGCATTACTGTGACTTTTAACAGAAATAACTGAACAGATAAAAAAAAACATATTGCACGCAACCTTGATTAAAAACCAATAAAACTGCATTAACTGCTCCAGTATATTAAGCTTTATTTATTCTAAGATTTTGTAGACAGATTCACTGATAGTGAGATTCAACAACTTTTTTAATTGGTTTCTAAGAATTTTTATTCTGGAAATGCATGTTTGAATTATTAAGAATCTGTTTTGGCTGCCAGTTCTGACTTAGTACTTCAGTTCTATGTTCTTATCTTTGTAATAAATGTATCACATTTAAAAGTCAGGAGACAAGTTTTATGAGATTGCTGTGTGTTTTGGTTTAGTTTTGTATTTACAACAGCACTACCATTCAGTAAAACTAATCCTTTCGGTTTCTTGTTTACAGACTAGTTACAGCAGACAAGTGTTTGTGGTAGGATTCATAATCCTTGTAATTGCAGTCACGTTGTCCAATTACGTGATGTTTTAGTTCCTGCATTTTATTAATTCTAGTAATAAACATGGAGCCACTGCAATAACCTTAGTTTAATTCTCTTTTGGCTCTAATTTTTAAGGGGATATATGTCAACAATATGACAACAATAATTGGAAAATTATTTTTATTTTTGCATAAGCAATGTGAACTTATCAGTAAGTTCCTTAGCATAAAGGTAATTTAGACAACTTTCTTAATCAAAATTGCAGTTCTGAATTAAATGTTGTGGTTTTATGCAGTTTGAGGCTACTTCATGTAGTCTGCTTTGGGTCTTAAAAATGCAGTGATGTACAGTATTTGAAGAACTCTTTCAGAGCCTCACAAACAACAAATTTCCACTAATGCTTGACTTCAAGAAACAGACATTCTTCTCATGTGGCTTTCATCATTTGAGCAATTACGGACCTTGACAGAGAAAGCAGTTTTTTAATTTAAACAGTGCTTGTGTTAATATAACCATAACTTGATAAGATGTGCTGTGGTGTTACTGTATCTTCATCAAGGTTAGGCCACAGACAACTTGATGACTAAATTGTACCATGACTGTGGGAGCGGGAGGGGAGGCGGCTATCTTTTTTTTTTATTTATTTAAATACTAACAAACCAGTCACCCTGAGTAGAAGAGAACATCCTTTCTCTCAGTAATCTGATTTAATTGTTTCCTTATCTTAATTTAATCTATTGTTAAAACATCATTGAAGTTTGGAGCATGCTGACTCACAGATTACAAAAAGAGTTGGTCTCAGCTGTTCAGACCTGTGATATCTGGTTCCCAATGCCATCTTTAATTTCACCAGCAGAAAGCAGAGAGGGAAATTCTGCATAAATTGGCATTTGTTTCCTTGTTTAGAAACATAATGTGAAACAGTCAACTCGCATTCATCTGAATTGTAGAGAAGTTTTATATTAGTAAATGAGGAGACTAAAGACAATTTGCCTTCAGAATTATTTATAACTGTATGATGATAGCAGACTTGGTATACTGGGTGGCCTGCATCCTGGAATTTGTGGTATATGGCATTTCAGTTTTGCTTATGTGTGTTTGCAGAAAAGAGAACCATAGATACTTTGCATTCACATAGGCCTAAATTTTCAAAAGTGACTAGTGTTCTCAGTGGATCAATTTTGGTTGCCCAACTTGAGACACTTAAAAGGGGCCTGATTTTTCTGAGTGTTGAGCACCTGTCCTCTGTATATTGGGGCTTTTTAAGGTGTCTCAAATTGGACACCTAAAATCACTAATCACTTCTGAAAACATAGGTTTGAATTTTAAGAGAGCGGTTTTTACTTTTTTTTTTTAAATACTTGAATTATATTCATATTGGTCTTCAGTGCATTAGAGCACTGCAGCAGGAGAGTGTTCATTATTATTCACATAAAGTAAATCAATAGAGGAAATAAGGCCGTTCAAAGAAGAATTATTTTTTGTATTATGAAGCCTTAATGTGAATATTTAGAAGTCATATCAAGGATTGTTTGGGTAAGATCATGCAATATGAGACTGTTTGATACCTTCTCTAAGGGGCTCTATCTTGCCATTCAAGAAGGTGTGGCACTCTCCTTCCCTTGTGGAGGATGTATCAGAGGGTCTTCCCCCCCCCTCATTTTTTACAGTGGCTTAGGAAGGATTGTGACCCTATAGAGCCAGTAGAGGGAGTGATTGTCTATAGGCAGTTTAATTATTTAATGTTGACTATGATGATATTGTATAGATTTCTGAGCGCCACAATAGAACTAGAACTTCACTAGTAATTTAATTGTTTTGGTATTTTATCAAACCACTAACGTGGGTGTACAGCAGGAATGTGGACTACTGGAAGTTATACATGCACATAACTTGAAGCTAGTCTTCCCTGAATTGTTAGCTGTTTAGTGCCTCAAAAGAGTATGTCAAGCTCCATCCAGGAGATTCTCCATCCGCTTCTTTCCGGGGGGGGTACTGAACTTCATTCCAGTGACACTCCAGATCACATTGGAGGTTTCATGCCTCTGACCACACAACGGCTCCTCATGTTCCCAAGAATAATGGGCCTCTGGTACAGGAAATGAGGCTGCTGCGTGAAGCTGACCAGATGGGGACTGTACCCCTAGCTGTCGGGGATTCCACTGCAGTTGGAGTTCAGAATAAATGTTGAGTTGCAAAATTTTTCTAAATGTTTTTATGATGGGGGCGGCAGTTTTTGTTCATGTCCTAGAGTTCCTCATTTGTGAAAATGGAGCATTTCTCTGTAGCATGTTCAGGGGCACCTGTGTATCTCTACTTTCCATATCACAGGTGACCTATAGCTCTTCGTATTTAATGATCACTTCATGCCTCACAGGAGGAGAAACAGCACCATGTCTAACAGTTGCATTTAGGAGAAAGGATGTGTCACTGATAAGGGATCGGCACACACATCCAAGTTTCCAGAAATTTTCTTGGTCACTGTGGTAAGAGGCCACCTGTACAAAGTGAATTACAGTCAGATGATTGAAAGTGCAAGTTAAACATTACACTTATACAGCAACTTTCATGAGTGATATATTTGGAGTTAGACCTCAGGAAAAAGTTAAATTTGAGTTAAAAGTGATTGAGCATTCATATATTACCTCAACAAGTCATGGCTGACAGCAGAAGGGTTTTGACAAGTCTTAATTTGGTAGCCTTGGGATATAATGTTTAAAGAGATATCCACTAGTCCAGGGATTCAAACAATTTAATTTAATGTTAAAACAATGCCCCAAAGTTTTGGAAGTTGAACCATAATGGCATTGTGGTAGTGTGGGCTCGCCACATAGCATAACTGACACATCTTCGTTACCTGCACTATCCAAGCTGAGTGAAATGTGAAAGTAAACAGCACAAGTGGTTAGAAAGTAAGATATTTTAAAAATATTTTCCATTTTCAAAAATCTCTGGTCATATTAGTAACCATATGAACGCTTTTGTTCTAAAATTATTTCTAGCTTGACATCACTAGTATAAAATGATTGTGTAAGTTACTCTAAGTTGCAATGTCACGTTATAAAAAATTTATTTTTTTTATTAACAATTCTAGGGCTTTGGATTGATTTGGAAATGTCCTACAACGGGTCTTTTCTAATGACCCTCGAGACCAAAATGAATTTGACCAAACTTGGTAAAGAGCCTCTTGGTGAAGCACTGAAAGTTGGAGAGATTGGCAAAGAAGGGTAAGATATTACTGCCCAAGAAAGAAACCAGACCTGTGTTTAGAAAGGCAGGGCTAATTCTACCCTCAGATATTACTGCAGTTCAATTCTAGATTAGTGAAAGTTGATGTTTGTATCTGAGGGCTGAATTTGGCCTTAAGTGTGTAATAACATCTGGAAGCAGGCAATTACTTCTATTTATTGACATTTGATTATCTTCATAAACTAACTTTTTATAACAAGATAATATACTTTATTATATCAGTTCTTCATTATGTTTAGACAATAGATTTTGATCTTAAGATGTCTTAGTGGTTTGAGCATTGGCCTGCTAAATCTAGGGTTGTGAGTTCAATCCTTGAGAGGGCCATTTGGGGATTTAGTTGGGGATTGGCCCTGCTTTGAGCAGCGGGTTGGACTAGATGGCCTCCTGAGGTCCCTTCCAACCCTAATAATCAATGATTCTATGATTCTACTTGCATTAGACCCCTGGTAAATGCTGAAGATAAGTCTGTACACAAAGTATAAATATGCTCTCCAAATAGGACCTATTTAAAAATAATAATAATAATAATAAAATTATAAAGCTTTTGTAAGCAGAACAAAATACTTTTTTTAAAAAAATCCAAAATCTTAGAACATATAGACATTTAAATTACCAATAAGTAGATTTGAAAAGACTATTTTAAAATCAATTGAATTCATTCATTAATTACCTGATAAGTTCTGATTTCATTATTTTGTATATTTTCTGCAAGAAAAAGACAAATTGTGACATTGTGAAATGATAACTTCTAAAAGGAAAAATGTTGATAAACTTAAAATATAGGTATTTGAACGTATATAAGGTCTCCTTCCAGTGTTCCCTTCTTTGACACCGACAAGTCAGTGAAATAGAAGTATTTAGTTTAACTGCAAATATTGGATAAATACATTCTCAGTGTAACTCCAATGGCATTGGTAGGCTCCCACTAGAGATTAATTTTGTTCATTCTTGCTGTGAAATTAACATATTCACCAATATTGCACGATACCCAAATGTACCTAAATTTGAATATAAGAACGGCCATACTGTATCAGACCAATGGTCCATCTAGCCGAGTATCTATCCAGTCTTCTGCAAGTGGCCAGTGCCAGGTGCTTCAGAGGGAATGAACAGAACACGCAATCATCGAGTGATACATCCCCTGTCATCCACTCCTCACTTCTGGCAGTCAGAGGCTATGGCCACCTGGAGCATGAGGTGGCATCCCTGACATTTTAGCTGATAGGCATTGAATTTATCTAATACTTTTTTGAACCCCATTATAGTTTTGGCCTTCACAACATCCCCTGCAACAAGTTCCACAAGTTGACTGTGCATTGTGTGAAGAAATACTTCCTTTTGTTTGTTTTAAACCTGCTGCCTATTAATTTCATGGCTGACCCCTGGTTCTTATGTTAAGTGAAGGAGTAAATAACACTTTCTTATTTGTTTAGCTCTTTTGGCTGCCACTGCACATTAAGCAGATGTTTTCAGAGAACTATCCACAATAACTACAAGATTTTATTTCCTGAGTAGTAACAGCTAATTTAGAGCTCATCATTTTGTATGTATAAATGGGATCATGTTTTTTCCATTGTGCATTACTTTGCATTTATCAACATTTTGAATTTCATCTACCATTTTGTTGCCCAGTCACCCAGCTTTTTGAGATCCCTTCGTAACTCTTAGCTAAATCCAAAGCAGAGAGCAATCTTGAGTAATTTTGTATCATCTGCAGATTTTGCCACCTCACTGTTTACCCTTTTTCCAGATCATTTATGAATATGTTGAACAGCACTAATCCCAATATAGATCCCTGGGAGATGCCACTATTTACCTCTCTCCATTCTGAAAACTGACCATTTATTCCTACCCTTTGTTTCCTGTCTTTTAACCAGTTACTTATCCATGAGAGGACCTTCCCTCTTATCCCATGACTGCTTACTTTGCTTAAGAGCCTTTGATGAGGGACCTCTTCAAAGTCTTTCTGAAAGTCCAAGTACACTATATCCACTGGATTACCCATATCCACATGTTTGTTGGCACCCTCAAAGAACTCTAATAGACTGGTGAGGCATGATTTCCCTTTCCAAAAGCCATGTTGACTCTTCCCCCAACAAATCATGTTCATCTGTGTGTCTGATAATTCTGTTCTTTACTGTAGTTTCAACCAATTTACTTGATACTGAAGTTTGGCTTCACCTGAAATTGCTAGGATCACCTTTGGAGCCTTTTTTAAAAAATGGTGTCACATTAGTTATTCTCCAGTCATCTGGTACAGAATCTGATTTAAATGATAGGGACCACACTTAATAATTCTGCAGTTTTATACTTGAGTTTCTTTTGAACTCTTGGGTGAATACCATCTGGTCCTGGTGACTGATTCCTATTTAACTTACCAATTTGTTCCAAAGCCTTCTCTCTTGACACCTCAGTCTGGGACAGTTCCTCAGCTTTGTCACCTAAAAAGAATAGCTCATGTGTGGGAACCTCCCTCACATACTCTGCAGTGAAGACTGATGCAAAGAATTCATTTAGTTTCTCTGCAATGGTCTTATCTTCCTTGGATCCTCCTTTAGCACCTTGATCTTCCAGTGTCCCCACTGATTGTTTGGCAAGCTTCCTGCTTCTGATGTACTTAAAAAAAATGTTTTGCTGTTAGTTTGAGTATTTGGCTAGTTGCTCTTCAGATTGTTTTTTGGCCTGACTAATTATGTTTGTACACTTGATTTGCCAGAGTTTATGCTCCTTTCTATTTTCCTTAGTAGGACTTCCAATTTTTAAAGGATTTTTGCCTCCAACTGCTTTTTACTTTGTTTGGCAATGGTGGCATTTTTTGGTCCTCTTACTGTTTTTAATTTGGGATATAGATTTAATGTGAGCCTCTTTTATGGTGTTTTTAAAAAGTTTCCATGCAGCTTGCAGGCATTTCACTTTTGTAACTGTACCTTTTTATTTCTGTTCAACTAGTTTCCACATTTGTGTGTAGTTCCCCATTCTGAAATTAAATTAGCAAATATTGTGTGAGCATAAACCAATATGGATGTTACATTTTCAAATACCTTTAGTTATTAGATAGTTCTCAATTTTTTCTTGTATAGTAAGTAAGCAGGCAAGTATTAATGTTTAACAAATGGGGGAGAAAGTTAGTCAGAGAGGTGGAGCAACTTGCCTAAGATGACAGAACTGAAAGTAGAGACTAGATTTTTCTGACACCTATTTTCATCCCTATTCATTGGCTCTACATACCATTCTTTTGTAGTTGTCTAGGTATGTGCCGTTTAGGCATTAGACTTGACCTGAATCTCTCATGCACAAAATTCTAAATGCTGAATGTGCCTTTGGTGAGTCCATAGTGGTTTCCCATTTTTCCTTCATAAACACAATGCTCCCATTTGTGCCTGAGAAATCAATACTCTGCCCAATTTCTTCTTTAGACTGGTAAGTATTATGTGGTGCTACTATAACACAAATAATGTTGCAAATGAATGTGAAAGGGTAGCTGCATCCTGCATGTCAACAGTTCAGACACTCCTCAGTAACTTTACTGCACAGTGTGAATAAACATGTCCAATTTTGTATATATAACAGTTCTGTTTACCTTCTATGTTTAAATGAGAAATGCATCTTGGATAAACTGGCTAGAAATTACATACTGTATCCTATCTAACTTGTATTTGTGCTATTTTTGTTTCATTTTTTATAATGTGTTTGGATTCATCATTCTGTGGATTTTGTATTTATCTGGTGAGTGGTATTTGTCAAATATCCAACTAATTTAGCTGTGGAATGTTGATTCTTTTTGTGCTATATAAAACCATTCAATGGGTTTTCTTTCTCTAAGGTTGGTTTAGAAGGAAAAAATCTTAACAATGCACTAAGTTAGAGGCTAAGATAATAGGTTGCTCTCAGCCTCCTCATTTGCTTTTGCTGCCCCCTAGTGTCTCAATACTATCAAGCCTGGATATAAAGACCCCATTTCTGAATCCTTGGAAGCTAAGAATGCTCCTAAATCCATGTGTCCTATGCTAGTTTTGCTATGTAGTGAAGTCAGACTTTAAGTAGCCACTGGGGTCCTAGAATTTGCATGGTTCAAAGGAATTCTTCTCTTCCAGCAACAAACTAGAATGTCATAGTAGTTCCTGAGAAATCACCACTCCCTGAACAGTAGGCAGACTCCATGATAGTGCATCTCCACTGCCAACAAATCCAGAAAATATTCTTGCAAATCTAACCTTTTGCTGGTATATAACTAAAACTGTCTCTTAATATTTAATGAAAGCTAATTTGCATGCTCAAGACATAACCTGGTCCATTCTGAAGTATATTAAAGTGAGATTTATAGCAGTGCTAAATGACATGATGTAAAAAGAAAATAAAAGCAAAAACATATTAATAACCAGATTCTGCACTGTTGCACAGATAAATCTGGAATCTGAAGTCTGTGTGTGGATTCTGCTCTGTTTTTTTACTAAAGTAAAATGTGTGGTGACGCCACCGAAGTCTGACAAATTACTGTTGATTTACATCCGTCTCACTAATACAAAGAGTGTGATCCTAAACGTTAAAAGGAGCTTTTCCACATAATGTGCCCTATCCTATATATAAAACCTTTTTTACCCTTCTTTGGGGACGCACACACCCCCCCACACCCCCACCCACCCACCCACCCGACTGGAAAAAGGCATATCCATTCTAAGTAGGGATGTCAAGGAAGCATGATAGATTGAAAACTTTCCAACAAATCCTTTGGAAACTGAAGTTTCCTGAGTGGTGAAATGTTACCTCTTGGAGCTTGTGTTAACAGATAGCACTGGGATATCTGACTTTTGGCATGAAAGGGTTAAGTACTATAAGGAAATCAGAAATAGACATAAATAATGAAGTCATCATAAATATTTCTTATTGAGTGAGTGAACCTTTCTTTCAACATCTTTTCTTCAAGTAATTTTACTATTGTGACATGTCCAAAATACTTTACAACTTGTAATCCCTCACAATGGGAAAATTGAGACAGGGAGGTTAACCGACTTGCCAATGCATCTCTGATAGTCAGTGGCAAAAGCAGGAGTGGAACTTCGAACCTCCTGGCTCCCAGCAATATGCTTATTCTTCCAGACCACACTGCCTAACACATAAACCTTTATTCTGAGGCCTTGGCTACACTTGCAAATTTGCAGTGCTGCAGCAGGGTGTGAAAACACACCCTCTCCAGTGCTGCAAATTGCGGCGCTGCAAAGCGCCAGTGTGGTCAAAGCCCCAGCGCTGGGAGCGCGGCTCCCAGCACTGTACGTTATTCCCCACAGGGAGGTGGAGTACGGACAGCGCTGGGAGAGCTCTCTCCCAGCGCTGGCGCTTTGACTACACTTAGCGCTTCAAAGCGCTGCCGCGGCAGCGTTTTGAAGTGCAAGTGTAGCCATAGCAGTGTCTCCCCATACCACACTTCGCTGTCTGCCAAAGTGGTACTAGATTTGAGTATGGGTGAGATTTGTATAAGCAAGTGAGGAAATCTCAGTTAGCAGTGCAGACCATATATAAATGAGAGTAGGCAGTTGACTGACTGTGACCTTTACTGAAGTGCCTTGAGCCAAATTGGCTTTGGAGCTACAACAGCCAAAAAAGCCTACATTCCAAATAGCTGGAAAAAGAGACATCTGCCTCATTTGAAAAAGGCAACAAAACTAGTTAGCTTTAAGTTGCTTTCAGTCCCTCATATTAACGAACATGTCCAGCATTATTCTGTCAAAACCAGTATTTTACATTAATGTTTTGGACAGTACTCTGAAGTGTGTTGGGATATTATCCTGCTGGAGAGCACTCAAACACAAAATGCAACTCTGAGACACTGCCAGTGAGCAAAATGTGAAACAGCAGTTCTATAAACAAATGACTGTAGCAGGTCTCGGACAGCATACCAGAGATTTCTATATGCAAATACAGGCAAGCTAATCTACATTCAGAAATACAATGCAGTCTCCTACACAATATAATTCTCTTAGTTGTAGTATACTACGTAATAATACAGGGTACAAGTGGCAGTTTAGTAAAATCCCATGCGGTCAGCACAAGAAGGTACTTTGAGAATGGCACTCCCTTCTGTTGTGATCATGTAGTGTGATCCACTCATCATATACTGAGATTGGAGATAGTTTTTGATGTCACTTAATTTAATTTAAAAACTTGCTGATGTCTTGGCTGGTAGCGACACAGTTGTGGGATTATTTTAGGAATGCTCACTGGGACTATTGAGAGTGACCTCTTTCAGCCTTGGTGTAGAAGCACTTGGTATGCATCACTTTTGGGTGCTCTGATAGAAGCAGGGAGCTACAGTGGGGTTGTACCTACAAAGAAATCTTTGAGGAAGGTCAAATCCAAACCTCAGAACTTGGATCCTTGCTAGTTAAAAAGGAATTTGAGATTATTGCCCTCATTCTTTACGCGTGCTCTTAGGGTAGAATGCTGTGTACTGGTGCATTGTACTTGAACTGTCCTTAAGGTTGCTGTATGGAGTCCCACCAATCTAAACATCTTCCTCTGCCCACTTATATGGGCAGTGACAATGGCTTCAATCAGTGTTCTGCCTGGGTCCTTTGAAAAAGGGAAACATGAGAACAAAACCACAAGAACAAACTGAAAGAAAACCCAGCTATAAATTGCATGTTCTTAACAAGCTGTGAAATATTACACAACTAAAATTACAGTCCTGGGTAATTCTCTCTTGCCTGAAATTTTTGTTTTATAACTGCTTAAAACTCTCTCTCTTGTTCTTGCATTACAAGAGATATATTAATGTCAAAGTGTATTCACCCATATCCTTCCCTAACTTGAATCTGTTGCGAAAAGATTTGGTTCGCATGTGACACAAAATTACTCAAAAAAATTGAGCCCAGGAATTAGTTGCTATTGTGTAATATTTTGTATCTTGATTAAGATTATTCTTCAAATAGTTTCCCTCTGGGTGCTCCACTTCAGGTGCGCATGCCTCTCAAGCTGTTGATCAGAGATTTTCAGTTAGCAGTGTCTGCTTGGCCTGCTCATACACCGTATGCCGCCTCATGCCGAATACCGAGGCAATATAGGGATACGCAGGCAAATGGTCCTTCGTTTCTTCTCAACCACCCTTGGCCTCACGTAGAACCCTAGCATGTCTGCCTTGAGTGTGCTTTGGCTTTTCTAATATTTTGTAGTGGTCAGTATAGTTAATTTACATAAAGAGTGAGAGTAGTGGTACCATTACCTGCTTCACCTATGTGTCCAGCCTTTGTTCAGGCTCCTGACCAGTCTTCATCTCCTGTCACAACATGCAGGTTGCATGCTTCATCTCAACCTAGTGGTTCTCCGCCTCAGGGCGTAGCTTCTTGTTGGTTCATGGGGTTAGAATACTCCTGCTCTACGGAAGTACAAGTGTTACTGAATAGTAGAAGGAGATCAACCCACACTGTTTATGTGCAGAAATAGAAGAGATTCTTCCATTGGTGGTGGTGTCGCTGCCTTCTGCCTGATTTGGTGCAGCTTTCAGTCTTCCTGGATTATTTGTTGGATCTAAAAAAATCGGGGTTATGTGTTAGTTCAGTTAAGGTCGATTTAGCCACAATATCAGCCTTTCATCCTCCAATGGAAGGATACTCCATATTTGCACATCTGGTATCATCTAGGTTTATTAAAGGTTTGGAGAATCTCTGTCTGAAGATTAGAGACACTACCCCGAACTTGGATCTCAACTTGGTATTCAGTTACCTTATGAGACCTCAATTCAAACCAATGACAACCTGTTTTCTGTTGCATTTGTCTGTTAAGATGGTCTTTTTAGTAACTATCACCTAGACCAGTAGGATCAGGAAGATTGGGGGCTTGACAGCAGATTGTCCCTTTACGGTGTTCTTTATAGACCAGGTCTCTTCATGCCCACACCCTAAATTCTTACCCAAGGTTCTGTCGGAGTTCCACCTTAATTCATTCATCTATCAGGGTTTTCCCTGAAGCCACACAGTTCTCTACAAGAATCCTGTTTTATGTATCATGGATAATAGAAGGGAACCAAGAAATTTAGGAAGTCACCTAGGCTCTTCATTTCCTTTGTAGGTAGATCCCTGGAGTTCTCAGTCTCTAGTCAGAAACTATTGAGATGGATATTGGGATGTATTATCACTTACGATGCTGCAGACATTCCCCCTCACCTCCAAAAGGGTGATAGCACAATCAACCAGATCTCAGGCAATGTCTCCGGCATTACTGAAGAATGTACCAGTATCTGACATATGTAGGGCCGCTACACAGGCTTCAATACATACATTTTTGAAACATTATGCCCTGATCCATGCTGTCAGATCCGATGTGGTACTTGGTTCTGCAGTACTGTCTTCAATTCTGGACTCAGTTCAAAACTCCATCCTCCATCTGGGGATACTGCTTGGAAGTCATCTGAAGTGGAGCACCCATGGGGAGGAGGTTACTCACTTGGTGCAGTAACTGGCTCTTTGAGATGTGTCCCCCTATGGGTGCTCCAGTACCCACTCTCCTTCCCCTTTGCTTCAGACTGTTCCATAGGGGATGTTTTGAATGAATAAGTAACTGAATGCAGTTTGCCTGCACATCTCTATATAGCCTTGTTACCTTACATGAGGAGGCATAGGGTGCAAGCATGGGCCAAATGGATGCTGATAACTGAAAATCTCCATTCAAGGGCTTAGGAGGCACATGAGCATGCGAAGCGGCGCACCCATTGGGGGACACATCTTGAAGAACTGCAGTTATTGTACAAAGTGAGTAACCTCTTTGCTCCACTACCTCTGCTCCTCTTAATCCAGGATGGACTCTCTTCAGCAGAAATTACACTACTGCCATATACACCAGGTCACTGACCAGATTCCTGTGCCTCACTGGCACAATGAGCTACAACTTGACCAGCCTGCAGAACCATTTCCCCATAGGGCGGGAAATGTGTGCCACAAAGAGACCAATTGGAGATTGTGTCCCCAGCTAGGGTGAGATGGAGGAAATTCTACAAAATACTTTTTTTTTAAGGAATTTTAGTACCTAGAATCATTTTTCTTTTTGCCCAGCAGCAAAATTCCTTTCTTACCCTTCCCTTTTAAACTTGCATTAGGGAAATTTATACCCATGTAGATACATCAACTGTAGCTGCAATGATACAAATTACTAATGTAACCACACCAATTAATTACAACACTGCAAGTTTCCTTGATGTAGACAGAGCCTTGAGACCTGATTCTCCAGTGCCCTGCACCTTGTGTAATCGCTTATTCATGCAATTTTGAATGTGCGTGAATACATTATTTAGAGGCCAATGGAGAATCAGGCCCAGTGTCCCTTGAAATTTCCATTTAGTCTTTCTCTCCTTCTTTTTCTAACACCCACTAAGGCAGGAGTTCTCAAACTGGGGATTGGGGACCCCTCAGGTGGTCATGAGGTTATTACATGGGGGGTCATGAGCTGTCAGCCTCCACCCCAAACCCTGCTTTGCCTCCAGCATTTATAATGGTGTTAAATATATAAAAAGTGTTTTTAATTTATAAGGGGGAGTCGCACTCAAAGGTGTGCTATGTGAAAGGGGTCACCAGTACAAAAGTTTGAGAACCACTGCACTAAGATCTATGAGTTTCTAGAGGAGGTATTGTCTTCATAACTACTAATGATCATAGACTTTCTCACCTAAAATGAGAGGTTGAATATCTTAAGTACCAACAGTGTGCACAACACATTACTTTGCACAGATTTCAATTAAAAAAGAATATGTAAGATGCTATAAGTTACACACCAGTAAGAGGGTGTATGTGCTGTAAGAGAACCTGAATTCGTACAACTTGCCCAGGTAGGGGCCAGAAGAGATGAGGTATAAGAAGAAAAGCAGCCAACAGGAGGGTGTGAGTTAAACTGTGTGGGGGCAGGATACTTTCCCTTAAACCACCATCTGGTCCTTCAGCATGTAGATTTCACTCAGATTCTCTTAAGATCAAGTAGCCTCCTGTACACGCACCTACCAGCTTGTAATTTACACTACTTTACACATCGTTTCTAAATCTGGCATCCCACAACAATTATGGTAGATAGACGCAAAGGACCCATGTGACCCTGGTAGTGACCAGGGATAATAGCTTGTGTACATATGTGAAACATAAACACCATACCTGGCATGGCACAGTGTGCTTTTTTATCTCCAAAATAAAAGCTGAAACTTCCCATCCTGGAACCCTTAGTCAAAATTTGTGTTGAATAGAGTCCTATGTTGGCATTCAATATAAATCCACTTGTTCAGCACAAGATACAGCTGCATATTCTCATCTCAGCATTTTAAAACTCATGTTTGGGTTTGTTTGTTTTTAAAAACTTTTGACATTCTTCATTTTATTTAAACCTTTTGGAAAGCAACTAACACCAACAAGAATGTGTCTGCAAACATATTTCAAGCCATCTTCCATTCCGTTAGGTGGCATGCAAAATAGCCATTATGTTCTCTGTCTTGCCGTACAATACCCTCTCATTTCATGCAGGATTCAGCTTTACTGAAGAAAAACAGGCTTCTGTGTAAATAGTCATGTATATTTAATTCAAGGATTCTGCAACCAATCCCAGTGTGCATTTATTTGTTTGTTTGTTTGTTTTACTTTATCTCTCTGGATAGTTAAGGAAAGGGAGTGGGGGGATTACAGACAGTTCAGTATAAATATATAAGGCACCAAAAGAGCTACCCACAGTGAATGGGTGTTAATGTCAAGTTTCATATGGAAATTGTCATCTGTCTTTCAGTTTCAGGCCAAGAGCATATTGCCTTGCAGACAGTGATGAGGAGTCTTCTAGTGCTGGGTCTTCAGAGGAGGATGATGCTCCTGAGGTGATGGGAGGAGAGAAGCAGCTGACTCCTGGTGCAGAAGGGTGAGACGTTTACCTGATTTTTTTTTTAAACATGCTTTGCCAGCTGAAGGATTATGACAACCTTTCATGTTCTGTTCCACTATAGTTCTTGTCATGGGAAAGGGCATCGCTTACGTGTATGTATGTCCATCCAATAGCACACCTGAAAAGCAGCCGCTTCTGGGATGGAGGGGAGCAGTCAGGTAGCATACTACACAATAAAGGAAGAAAGGGAAATATTGACCAAAACAAATAGCTACTCTTGTAAATTATCATAGCAGAAAAGACAGGAGCTTAATTTCTAATGTATTGTGCAAAAGATCTCTGCAGAGTGAACTGCATAGTGTTCAGTTTATATCATCTGATACTTCTATTAGCTCCCCTTGAAAATCCCAGCATATGTATTAAAAAATATTTTTGGAAGAGTGCTTTTAGTATGCCTTGCTTTACATTTCTCAACTACTGAGGCTTCCACCACACACCTTTTCCCTGGCATTCAGCCTACATTTTTCTTCATTTTATTCCAAAGCTTTTAGTGTCAGATCATTGTTTTTACAGCCTGTAGCTCCTACTGTGCTGTTCCTTCATGGAGCATGCAGAGAGAGACATTTTTAGGAAAACTAGATAATTTCTGGGAGCATCAATTTGATTATGTATTTTTCTTATTCTACATATGAAGGTATGTTGGAGGACATCGGACAAGTAAGATCATGAGGATTGTGGATAAAATTACCAAGTCAAAATATTTCCAGAAAGCAACAGAAACTGAGTTCATTAAAAAGAAGATTGAAGAGGTCTCCAATACTCCACTGCTGTTAACTGTTGAAGTACAAGAGTGTAAAGGAACACTAGCAGTTAACATTCCACCACCACCTACTGACAGAATATGGTAAGTGTAGTAAAGCAAAATAGAAATTGAATTCTTTTAACTGTCATTTTCCACTTGTGATACTAATTTCCCTTATAAAAGATACTGGGTACTTTTATATCTTTGCAGCTATTTGACAATTCTGTAAAATAAAATAAAAATCAGTGTGATTCTTTCTTCCCTTGCCCAGCGTCTTTGAAATGTTTTGCTACAAAATGTGTGTGCCATCACGTCAGAAGCTCTAGTATCTGTAGAACCTTCCTCTGCAAACTGCAGAGCATTTCATGTGCAAAATAGTTCGAGAAGAACAAGAAAAGCGTAGACACTCAGCTGGAATGTATTTTGAAAGATGCAATAGGAATTAATATTTATAAACTAGAGTGGTGGTGACAGGTGCTATTGTCAAAATCTGAATTCCATTTACAGTTAATATTTTCAAGCATTTCCTTCAAGAGATAGTCACAATTAAAAAACTCTCTCCTCTTTGTGTGTGTGTGTGCGCTTTTGAGGTACGGTTTCCGAAGACCTCCCTATCTAGAGTTAAAAGCTCGGCCAAAGCTCGGCGAGAGAGAAGTGACTTTGGTTCATGTGACTGACTGGATAGAAAAGAAACTGGAACAGGAGTTTCAGGTATGTTTCTTTAATAACTTTAAAGACATTTTTCATTTAACTAACGGAGGTTACAGTTCAAAATTGTTCCCTTAATTCCTAGTGCAGACATAAGAGAAGTACAGATTTTCAATTTGCAAAAGTGGTCAGCATCCAGCAGCTCTCCTGTTCTGTGAGAGCTGCTAGTGCTGGGCACTGCTGAAAATCTGGCCAACTGATCACCTTAACTTAAATAAATTTCCAGGAGATTCGAAAGAGTGGGGTCTCTTGACTATCTATGAGGCAACCCTATCAAGCAGACTGGCTAGATCAAAATTGCCACCTTGAATTCTGCTTGAAGGGAACTACAATGAGACATATGCTGGGGGTGGTGGAAACAGGCACTTCCCTGTAGCTCTTTATTGAGTTAAGTGAAATGTACAGGGATCTCAGCACTTCCTAATGTTTCATCTTCAATTATGTGCTTTATACTGTGACGGGTTCCCCCCAAGGTGCCACCTGGAACTGGGGTACTGCTGAGCCCTCTGACCCACCAGCCTGGGCTCTCCCTCACAGTGTGCGGCTGTGACAAGCTGCAGACCCGCTCCCAGTCTTACACTTCCACAGCATAAACTTAGGTACGGAGGACACACCCAGCGGCAGTTAGATGCAGGCTCTTTGACTAGCCACTGCATGAACCAACAGTAGAAAGGCAAAAGCCAAGGTAACTCTCAGCTCCCCAGGCACGCACCCCCTCTGGAGTATAAACCCAAAATTATACCGTCTTGCGCGGTATAGTGTAAGCTCATAGAGTTTGCTCCCCTCGCCCGCCTGTGCGCCCCCATGTGGAGAGGAATATGCAACAGCCTCTCTGAGCTAAGATTCCCATGCATTTCACTCCAAACTCGTTGGTTTAGATTAAAACATAAAATAAATGTATTAATTACAAAAGTTAGATTTTAGTGATTATACGTGATGGCAAACAGATCAAAGCAGATTACCTAGCAAATAAACAAAAATGTAACCTAAGCTTTATATACTAGATAGGATGAGACTCTGCTGTTCATATCCAATCTAACTGATGATACAGGCAGACTTGTAGATTCTTAAGGCACAAGCTGCATTAGCTTTACAGCTTGGGTTTCTCAGGTCTTCATACACAGGCTAGAAATCCCTTTAGCCTGGGTCGAGCACTTCCCCCAGTTCAGTCCTTGTTCCTCCGGTATTTCTGGGAATCTTTCTGTGTGGGGAGTGAAGAACAACAGATGATGTCACTCACTGCCTTGTATAGCTTTAGCATATGGCAGGAACCCTTTGTTTCAAAACCTTGGTTCTCAGACTGGTTTGTGGAAAAGTACTGGCATCCCTAGATGGAGTCTAGAATCATGTGGCCTGGTCACATATCCTTGTATAGTCATAGCAGCCATTACTTACAGGCTGTCTGGAATGTTCACAGGAAGGTTAAGTTCTTCCAGGGTCCATTGTCTTTGCTGATGGGCCATCAGCACTGTCTGGCTTCTTCATTGGTGTACCAGAAAGGCTAGTTGTGGGTGTCACCCAGAGTAAGCACAATTGAAATACAGATACATAGTCAATATTCCTAACTTTAGATACAAAGATGATACGTGCATACAAATAGGATAATCATATTTGGCAAATCATAACTTTTCCAGTGACCCCTCACATGACTCGTCTTGCATAAAATACACCATAATTATGCTATAATCATATCATAATCACTATGAAGAATATGGGGTGCAGTGTCACATATTAGTCAAACTGTTGTGGCTAGTAGGCACTGCAGAGTTTGCATATACAAATTGCATCAAATTCTGGTCAACCCAGGGAAACCGAAATTGATTTTAAGTATGCTACTTACTTTTGAATTATGCTAATCAGAAACCCAAAAATGTTGAATGACATATTAAACTAAGTTGCATTTAATTTTGCCTTCATTTCACAGAAAATTTTTGTCATGCCAAACATGGATGATGTTTATATTCCTCTAATGCACTCAGCCATGGATCCCCGCTCATCTACGTGCCCTTCAAAAGATCCAGTCACAGAGGCTGCTGATCAACCATGAAATGTGAAGATTTTCAGTGTACAGTATTAAGAAATTTATTTTCATGGTTTTTTAAACTGTGCGGTAGTTTTGTCCTTAACTTGTGCCACACCTTTTTAAAGAGGACTGCCTATAACCATTTCTTTGCGCTCAACATGCCTGGTTATTGTTCCTGTTTACTGCACTTATACAAAGTTTCATTCCATTTATAGGTTGATTTATTTTGTAATGGCTGCTGTCAGGATTTTAACTGAGGCTAAGGTGACCTGTTCTGAAGGAAAAAAAAGAAAATCTAATTGTAATAGATCAAGGAGCTTGATGACACAAATTGTGGCCAGTTTGTGTTCATACATCATGCTGCTGCATTGAAGGGTGGTTCTTTTGCAGTAAAGGACCTGCATGCCAAATCCTCTGGCAGGAACAAATGTATACAACTGGAAGACTATTTTTCTCTCTCAGGCAGTTGGAGGTGTAGAATGAACTGTTTTATGTTCTTTCACTTCTGCAGTCAATAGCTTGTGTCAAGCAATTGAAATATGAAATGCTTTCAGGAGAAAAGAATGTAAATTGGATGTATAGGTAATATTGTGAATCCATTTATGTGGAGTATACATATTAACTTATTTTTTTCATACAAAGTTAGTGCTTTTTTGGGAAGCAAGTAGCCATAAAACACACACACTCAAATATCAGTGAAGGTGGGAATTGGTAGGGTTATTGTGATTAAGAAAGCGTTAGGCAAAGCCATGAGACCAAACCATAGCAAGCCTGCCTCATAGTGAGGTACAATCACCATGGTTTGTGATTAATTCTGAATGTTTAAAGATATGAGCACACATGAAAATGTCTAAAACTGCACATACTGACCAGGAATAGTTATCCTACTTGTGTATGGAGTCTCTTATACAATGAAATAAACTGTGGGATTCTCATAGGAGTTTCTGTTGCTGTTTTCCTGACACACCAGTGTTTACATGCAAAGCATGGGACTAAATTCTGATCTGTGACAGCCATACACACACAGTGACTTCAAATCACCGGCTGTTGGTGAGGATTTGTAGCTGTCACTGAAAGCAGATTTTGACACCCATGTGTTTATTTCTCAGTTTTGTATGTGAAATAGGAATTCAAGCATTTGAAGTTGTTCAGGCTGATCACAAGCTGGTTATGACAGATTTAAGGACTGTTTCTAATAAATGGCCAAAACTATGAGGAAAAAAAACTGCCTTTTTATTTCTATCCTGTGTGGAGATTCAAGATTAAATGTATGCATTAAATCAATAACTGTTTAACACTACATATCTGATATTTAACATGACTCTCTTCTCAGTGTTGCCAACTGTTCATGTATTTGTGTCAGAATGTTTTAGTTTACAAAGGTGAGTTTTGTAGATCCCCTTTGAATAGCATAATTTGTTTTTCTTTTGAAATGTAAATTAAGAACTTTGTATATTGTGTTCAGTCCCATTTGTTGTAAACCAGAATTACCTTGTTTAACTTTCGATGATTTACCATCTCTAAATGAAGTTATCATAGTGAAGATTTTTTTTAAACAGCACCTTGCCTGAAACATCATAAAATTAGCATTTAATATATTTAAAAATTAAGTCTATATTTGAACACCTATTTTTGGTTACTTTTAATTGCAATATTAGCAGGTTATATTTGTTACCTAAACTCCTGTGACCATTCCAGTTTGTGTATACTGTTCTGGTATTGCGCTCATTACTACATAGGCATTATTTGCCTTTCATGAAGTCTGCATGTCTTGTACGCAGGTCTTTTATGAGATTTCTATGTGCAATAACTGAATTATAAGTCAGAGGACTAGATGCACTAATGTGTAAAGATATCCAGATTTGTTACACAATTGTCATATTGCACTTCCTAATCAAACTATGTGGGTAACTACAATTGGCTTGCTTTGTTTTCTGAAATAAAGTTATCCCATGTCACACACATTACATAGCTTGTAAGTTATTTCTGCATAATTTTGTTTGACCAGTAGTTTGAGTTTGTGCAAGACACCCATGTTTTCAAAAGATGTATTTGGGAAGCCACTTTCATGTTGTATCCCACTCTTACAATTTCTCCAGAAGTTCATTTTCATTGTATGTTCAATTCAAGCTGCACTATGAGGCTACGGAGACTGATGCTTTGGGATAAGGGATTTAAAATATTATTCTGGCTTTGAAAATAAAAGCTTAAAAATCAAAGTTTTGAATTCTAAGCTGCTGTAATGGATAAATGGGTCATTTAGTTCCAGTAGAAAGTTTATGTAAAAGTATTCCAAATGTAGAGGCAGTAGACATAGTTTAAAAGGATGTATATGGATAAAGAATATTTAGGTTCATTAGATGAGGAAAAGCCAAGGTTATCCCACAGTTGGCCACTTCAGCATTTCTTGAAAAAGGGTACAGGCTAAAATTAGGAAATTGGATTTAGAGGGGCCACTAGTCTGATTTGGTATGGGAGGTCCTAGGATTCCTTAATCCAGTGGTTCACAATCCATGGTCCACTTGCAGTGCAATCAGAGCACAGCTGTAGCCCATCCTGAGGGCCATACAGGTGGTGTGTGCATATATATATATATAGATAGATAGATAGATAGATATATAGATATATATAGATAGGCTGCAACCACACACAACATAGCCCCCTCCTGTTTATAGTCAAATTCAAATAGCAGAAGTCACATTAAAAGTATTGGTGAGTAGTAAAACTTTAATGTTCAATTATTAGTTGATAAATTCTAACTCTTTAAGCTTTACATGTGATGTGGCTCTCAAAATATTGTGGTCAAAGACAAAAAATGGCTTCTCTCTGAAAGGTATCTCCTTGTCTACTCCTAAGCTCAATTCTAGCTGCTGCCAAGTCTTCCTCTTACAAGTCAATATGCCTTACCAGAGGTGGAAGGACAAACTCACTGATCATGAGTGACAAGATGGCCACTACCCTTGAAAGATGCCTTATAACTGCCAAGGAAAAACCTTAATAATCACTGGGCTCCACTCAAGGTGGTGTGGTTCAAATACTGTTTATACAGCTTTCTTTCCTCTGCTTGATCTATGTTGCAGGAAAACAGTAGTGAAGCCAACCTTGGGAAAAACCCTATACATCGATCTTAAAGCTACTATAGAAGTGGGCAATAACCCAACTTATGTATGGGAGATTAAAAATTCTTTCCCTATCCACTTCACCGGTATAGTGTCTACTGCATCTTATTCCACTGTGCAACAGCTTTGTTCAGTTGAGCAAAATAAGGCTATAATAGGACATTTTATTTTAGATCCTGCCAGCATTTCACTTTTCACCTAATATTTAGCTATTTACCCTGTTTTTATTGCTTATGTAAATTCCCAGCAGGGCATTCCCCCTAGGGGCACAGAGGATGGTTCAGAGGCCATATGGCAGGGAGAGCACCACCCTTAAGCTAGGTCTGCCTCCTTCACTGCACCAATTGTACAGTAAGCAAGGACAGGACAAGTTTAGCCATCAGAGGGGGACTACTGTGCTGCAGGCTATTCTACCCCAGATACATAATGCAAAATTGTGCATTATACATCACCAGGCTTCAAGTGTGGTATACCTGATGCTACCTTTACTCCATCACAGAGTCAGTTCTACAAAGGGTGTGCCAAGGTCCTAGAGACACACTATGAAAAGAAGTCTAGCAACTATTTAGAGATCATATTAACTTTGATCACCCACAGGTATGTCTCTGAGGTCCTCCATACAGAAGTCCTGGGCCACTAAACAAAGGAAATTTCATTCAGAAAGGGGAGGGCTTAAATCTTAATTGAGGACCATAATTAAATTCAAGAGGTGCAGTAATAACGTTGTTACTTGATCTTAAAAGAGCCACTCAGATTTGAACTAAGCAGCACCAGTTATGAACAAGTTTTTTTCCTGTGGCACTGTTGCTTAGCCAGTGAAGCCATCAGCCGGACACTTCACTAGTTCAAAGACAGTGCTAGAGAGCACAACAAAATAAAGTTTCACAATTTTTTTCTGATGTTTTATTAACCATTCTTCCCACCCTTTACAAAAAGAAAAGCAGCTGGTGATGGGTCAGCAGCACCAGGGTAGGTATTCTCCAGTGATTGCAGCAGGTCCCCATGGCATAGGTCCCAGGCCAGCTCCTGTCATGCCTGCGGGGAACAGGAGCCCTGTTAGGATCACAGCCCGAGTGCACGGCCCTGACTCCCCGGCAACGCGGCTGGGCGCAGGGCCGGGATCAACCCGCAGCCGGGGGACTGGGAGGCGGCAGGACGCCATATCCCTCCCGGGCCAGAGGGACCAGGCGCCGGTGGCTCAGATTAGGCTTCACTTCATCCGCCTCAGAAGTCTAACACGTGTAAGGAGAATCATCACGGCAGCCGGCGCCAGTGGGACAGACACCCCCGCCCCCCATCCCCAAGGCGGCCCCCTTCCGCCGCGGGGAGGACACCCCAACCCCCCCGTAACCCCCTCACCACTGCCGGGGCGGGCGGGACACCCCAACCCCCCCCCCAGTGACCGCTCCCCGTAACCCCCTCACCACTGCCGGGGCGGGCAGGACTCCCCAACCCCCCCGAGTGACCGCTCCCCGTAACCCCCTCACCACTGCCGGGGCGGGTGGGACACCCCACCCGTAGAGCCACCGCTTCCCTCCCCAACGCCAGAGCAGGCGGCCCGCGCCCAGCCATGCCCCCTCCCCGGGTCATCTCACTGCCCTCGCCGCCACGGAACACCGACCCGGCCCCATCCTCCCGAGCGGATTTGGGCCCGGCCCGGCCCTGCCCTGCCTTCCCCGCCCCCACTCACCTCCAGCACCGCCCCTGCTCTCTAGGCAGAGAGAAAGGCGGAACAAGGCCGCTCACCGGTATTTATAGTGCGGGCCCCGCAACAGGCCCCGCCCCGCCCCTTCTCATCAGCAACCAATACAATGTAAGTCACGGGACACACGACAGTTTGACGTCAGCGGCTGGTTCTCACGCAGTTTGGGCCGCGAGAAGGTGGGGGATTGATGAGGGGGAGGGGTGTATTGGGCCAGTTAGGCCCAAACTGGACCGCACAGGGCCGGTTGGTCCGGGTCTGGCACCAGAGCCCCGGGGCTAACGGTTCTGTTTTGAAGGAGGCCTGGGTCAAAGGGGCTGAGATGGGCTCAGCGGCAGGGCCGGGGTCGGAAGCAGGATGGTGGGTTGAACAGAGCTGAACTTGGTTGTCCCATGCTGGGCCAAGCCTGTCTGAGTCAGACCAGGTACCATCCAGCCCACCTGGGGCCAGTAGGTGCTAGAGCTCCCTTAGATTAACCAGTTGCAAACCCACTGACCGTTGCTCTCTTGATTCCCCCAGCACCCTCCTCCCAATAGAAGCATTTATCCTGCCTGCCTTGTGTTAAAAAAACACCAGTTCTGAGACCCTGGGAAACATGCTTTTTAATAGGCATAGATTTCAGGATTATGACAACTAAATGAGGAGATATTGAACAGTATTACAGTGACCATTCAAAATTCTGCTTCCTTGATAAATAATACCGAAGAGGAGTTTTCCCTTTTCCCTTATTTCCTGTGAACTCTCCCCATCTCTGTGGTTAGTTGCCATTGTATGTTATCGGTCTTATATAGAAGTCCAACCCTTCTCTGTGCAGAATTTCTATAATCAGGCCTCTATGTGAATACTAAGCAGTGTGACTTCATTTTTGTTTGTTGTATGTGTTTAAAGTACTATGCACACCTAAATAAGTAGGAAAAACAGTAAGGTCGTTTTCCACATGCTTTTGCTAATCTCCATCAGCAGCTGTACATGTTAAGATCATAAGCTTTAATACATTATTTGTGATCTAAAACATTTGTAATGCCTAGGATATGTTTTGCCCAGCAGAGGGAGACAGTCACTATGTACAACGGAAACTAGTAAAGTAGATAAAAGCTGGAGCTGTACCTCCACTCCAGAATTTGATGTCATCCTAATTTCTCTTTTGTGGGAGTTGATCATTTCAAAATGTATTTTAACTGTGCCCAGAGAAAAGAGTTTTCTTTTCATTAAACATAAAACACTTTCTAAACATGCTGTTTTTCATAGCTATTGTACAACGTTGATTCCAGTGTATTTGCTTATTTTTGCAAAGTTTCCATATTTTAACCTTTCCATAGTCCATATTTTTGGAAGACTCTTTTCTCATCTGTGAAATTCAAACTTGCACTGAGCCATTCTAAAAGGTAAACTGGTTTAATATGTAAAGTTGCAGTTTAGATCAGTGCACCCCACCACCCAAATAGTCAAAGAGAGTTTTAAATGCACTTGGCGCTAGCTTTGCAGCTCCCGTTACGGAGAGCAGCATTCACGGGAGCCGCAAGGCTACTGAGAAAGCGAGTACAGAACTGTGGCTGTCTCTCTGCATGGGGTGCAGGGGGAATCGCCCGTGTACGCCCGGGCGCAATAAAACGGTGTCCCCGTCTGCAGCTAGGGGTTGGGGGGCACTTCCCCGTGTAGGCGATGGCTCAGCCCAGGGCCCGGCGGGCATGGCCCCTGTATGCCCGGGCTCCTCCCGAGCCGTGCCAGGCTCCCTCCCACTCTGCTCCACCTCCTTTGCCGGGGGTGACGTCGGTGGCCTGCCCCGTCCCGGCTCCGCCTCGCGGAGCCAGGGGGCCGGACACGCTGCACCGCGGCGCAGCCAGGGAGCCGCCGAGCCGGCCGGGCGCCGCTGAGCCCCCGGTGCAGAACCATGGAGCGGGGCGGCCGCCCCCCGCACCGGGCCCTGCTCCGCCGGTGCCTCCTCAGCCTGGGCGCGTTGCTGGTGCTGCTGTCGCCGGGGCCCAGAGTAAGTGAGCGGCGGCCCCGGGCTCAGGGCCCGGGGATGGCGGCACAGGGAGGGGGGAGCCCCATGTTTACCAGTCGGTCGGGCTGTGAGCGGGGGCACCGGGGGAGTTCCCCCGCTACCCTCCACCCCCGGGGCTGGGAGGGGGGAGCTGCCCCCCGACATCCCTCGCCCCACCCGGGGCTGGGAGGGGGCACACAGAGCGGGGACTTGCCCCCGGTCCCCCACCCCCAGGGCTGAGATGGGCGAGTTACCTCAGGTATCCCCCCGCGCTGGTTGAGGGAGCCCTTCTCTGCTCAGGCTGTGCGCTCCCCCACCTGTCCAAACGGACACCCAGCTCCTGGGGCTCTGTCAAGCTGGTGGCAGCTGCGGGGGGGACCGAGGAGCTGTCTCCTCCCCGACTCTGGGATAGTTGCTCAGGCAGTGCCTCTGGTTGTGTAGGAGATGGGTATAAAAGAGTGGGGGGATCTGGGCACCAGGGCAGTGCACCCCTTGGGGAGGAGGGGGGTCTGTGTGAGAGAGAGGATTGCTTCAGGCCTATGAAGGTAGGGGTGCTCCCCTGGGCTCAGGGTGTGGGATAGAGATATGGGGAAGTACCCTCAGCCTGAGTTACAGTGTGAACAGAGAGAGGAGGGAATTGCTCCCCTTGCCCCAATTCCACAAGGATACTGCATGAAGGGAGTTGCACAGAGAGGAGCTGCTCCCTTAGCTGTGGGTGTATGTGGGGATATGTAAGAGGGGAGCTGCCATCTGGGTGTGTTTGGCTAGGGCTTGCCAAGAGGTTACTGTAACTTATGTAGGTCACATCTGCAAAGTCAGACAGCCGCCTGCGTCTGCATAATAATAATAATGGCAATCATTTTTGTGTATCTTTGTAAAGCTATTTATTTGCCTGTTTAAACGTCATTGTATGATCTCCGTTTTCTCCCCTTGAGTGCCCAATGACTGTGTATACGCATGCATGTGGATGACGTTCTCTGTTTCACTTCTGTCCTAAACACGCAGCTGTGTACCCACTTGCTATCTGCCATGGTTACTTATAATACCCTATCTAAATATTTGCTGCATAGATGGATATATACATCTCTACCTCGATATGACGCTGTCCTCAGGAGCCAAAAAATCTTACCGTGTTATATGTGAAAGCGCGTTATATCGAACTTGCTTTGATCCACCAGAGTGCACAACCCCCCCTTACTCCCCCCCAGAGCACTGCTTTACCATGTTATTGCCAAATTCGTGTTATATCAAGTCACATTATATCAAGGTAGAGGTGTACTAATTTTCAAACCAAAAATAGAATGAACTTTGCAGCAAGCAGATGGGTGATGGTTAAGGAAGCATGAACAAAACTGGTGATGGATAAAATAATGTAGACAAATAAAGCAACTAGATAGATGTGATAAAACATCACAGCTCAGTCCCTTCACTTTTTTGTTGTATGCTGTCTCCTGTCCTTCATCCGTAGATTTCTGTTTAGATTGTAAGCTCTTCAGATCAGAGGCCTTGTCTTCTTATGTTCTGTGAAACACCTAAACACTCTTGATGGTGGAGATAAAAATGATTAAGTGTCTCCTACACAACTCCCAGCCCAGTGCATTCCCAATTTGCTGCTCTTGTTATTTTACTTCCGTGGTCTCTTGACCAAAAATTGCCAGTTATGCTAAATATGCAGTTGGTGACTTTGTGATGTGAACAAATATCTAGAGGGGACTCTTATTCAGAATTTGAAACTTAATCTCTAGGGGTAAAAAGCAAGTGAACCATGTACTCTCACAAACTCTCTTTGAAAAATAATCAGATCGTACGTGGATTTGCTCATGCGATATCATTGGGCATCAAGAGGCTATGGGAAGGAATGTAGCCATGGACTCACTGAGGTAAATAGTGTGTTTAACAAGTGAATTCTTTTTGCAGATAAATTTAATATGGCAATTAGCTTTTGCTACAGAGACAGGTTGTTTTAAATTAGTTGCTTTTAAAAAAATGTGTGTTTAGTTCAAATATCTATTCTTTAAAAATTACATTCCTGAAAAAGACCCTCTATTTTGTGATGTCCATGGATCCAGTGCTAGTGAAAAGGGCCAGCTGCCATGCTGTTCTTGGTATTTGAGCTATATCTGAATCTGGGAGAGGGGCGTTTTAAGGTTATGCTTTTTAAGCAAATATAATGGCTTGCTTGTTGTTCACCTGAAAATACCGATTTGATAGATGGGGTTATAGTTCAGGTTAAGCAAAGCTGGAGGCTTTCTTTTTCCCTACAGAGCTCCACTCCCCTTTTTAAAAGTAAACATGTTTAACAGTGAAACTCTAAAGTGTTTTGTACTGTTGCTCAATTAGGAAAAGTGCAAAAGTTGAAAGCGTACTGTCAAGATAAATTACGGTAAAAATCTTTGTGTAGTGGTAATACCTTAGATATTTTTCTCTAAGCTCCTTGTTTTGGTAATCTAATTTGCCTTTCACCATTTAGGATGATTTTTGTATTCATAGTTTGTATTGAATTTTAGGTATAATTATGTGGTTACTTCAAAGGAAAAAAAGATGCAGTTCTCCATTTATGTTGGTTGCTATTTTTATTCTAGTCAATTTGGACAGTTTAGATCTAAACTCGTGAGTTTCATTGTGTAGCACGTTGCTATTGCATTTGGAGCACTGCAGAGGAAAACTAATAGTCTCCTAATCCCCCACTGTGTTTTAATGTTGACAACAATTTAAGATTAATAGTAAGTTTTGTAAAATTCTTACCATGCCAACACCACCAGAAAAACCTAATTTTTGGGCCTGGCAGCAGGGGTGCAGGACCAGTTTGAATAGTGGGGGTGCTGAGAGCCATTGAACCAAACTGTAAATCCTGTATACGATGGAAACAACTTCAAGCCAGGGGGTGCAGCAGCACCCCTACTTCTAGCACCTATGCCTGGCAGGGTCCGTCTTATAAATGAAAGCTGGTCCAAAAACACTAAATGAACAAACCCCATTTAATTTCATACTGCTATAGGCCTAAATCTTGCATGATGATTTGCCTGGGTGTCCCATTCAGGCCACCCATTCAGAGTCCATTGAAATCAACGGGCACTGTATGAGCACAGTATTTTATTTGCTTATGAGGATCACAGTGTGGGATTGGGACCATAGTTAATATCAGTGCTTTTTGTATGTAGAAGTTTATAACTTGACTATGATAATTCTTTCCAACCTAAAACTTGGCATGTATGATTTTGTCCAGGGACAGCCTTTTATTTGCTTTAAGGAAAAAAAAATGTTTAGTCACAGTTATGATTATTATCCTTTACAGAAGGAGACACAAGCAAGGAGCAATTCTCCAAGGTCGCTTGCACAACTGAGACTACAGCCCAGGTCTCTTGAGTCCCAGAGTAAACCCCTAGTCACTAGATCACATTAACAGGGGCGGCGCTAGGCCCCAGCACGCCAAGCGCGTGCTTGGGGCGGCATGCCGCGGGGGGCGCTCTGCCGGTCGCCGGGAGGGCGGCAGGTGGCTCCGGTGGACCTCCCGCAGACATGCCTGCGGAGGGTCCGCTGTTCCTGCGGCTTCGGTGGAGCATCCACAGGCACACCTGCGGGAGGTCCACCGGAGCTGCGGGACCGGCGACTGGCAGAGCGCCCCAGAGCCGCCCCTGCACATTAATACTCCTTAGTTACAATTAGGATTGATGGTGCTGGGCTTGAAATGAAACTCCTTTTCCCTTTTGCTTCCCCTCCCTTTTGCTTCACCCTAAAAATAGGTTAGGTATCTAGGTTTTATTCACAATCTACAGTTACTTTAAAATTCTCCATATTAACACTAACAAATCATAAGAGATCAGTACAAAACTCTGTCTATATTTCATCTGTGCTGTAATAGCTCTGAGAAGGAACTTACATCCAGTCAGGTAAAGATGTCTTGAAAAAATATATTTTGTAGATACAATTTTTCCCACCCATTGGAAATGTATAACTTAAATTTATATTACACATGCACAAAACTACATTAAAATAACATTATTAATGTTACAGAACTCAACTTTAGGGAAATGCCAGAATTATGGTTGCCTGGACAACCTTAATTTAGCCCCCTTGTACACATGCACTATGGTACTGTATTTAGTTACATAACCATATACTAACAGAAATTCCATTATATGAACATCCATATGGGTCATCAAGAGAGTTGCAACATTTAGGTCAACCACACAGACCACTGCCACTTGAGCTAACAGAGTAACGGATATCAGTAATAGGTAGTTATAAGTGGTTCACAGTCAAGCTGGAGGGGCATATCGAGTGGGGTCCCTCAGGGATCAGTTTTGTTCACTATCTTCATCAATGATTTAGATCAGAGCTTCTCAAAACCAGTCTGCTGCTTGTTCAAGGAAAGCCCCGGCAGTCTGGGCTGGTTTGTTTACCTGCCATGTCCACAGGTTTGGCTGATCACGGCTTCCACTGGCCGCAGTTCACCATCCCAGGCCAATGGGGGCTGCGGGAAGTGGCGTGGACTGAGGGATGTGCTGGCTGCCCTTCCTGCTGCCCCCATTGGCCTGGAACGGCGAACTGCGGCCAGTGGGAGCCGCAATCGGCCAAACCTGCGGACAGGAGGTAAACAAACCGGCCTGGGTCGCCAGGAGCTTTCCCTGAACAAGCGGTGGCCTGACTTTGGGAAGCACTGATTTAGATAATGGCATAGAAAGTACACTTGCAAAGTTTGCAGACGATACCAAGCTGGATGGAGTTGCAAGTGCTTTGGATGATAGGATTAAAAGTCAAAATGATCTGGACAAACTGGAGAAATGTAAAGTAATTCTTCCACTCTATTCCACGTTGATTAGGTCTCAACTGGAGTACTGTGTCCAGTTCTGGGCACCACATTTCAGGAAAGATGTGGACAAGTCCAGAGAAGAGCAATGAAAATGATTAAAGGTCTAGCAAACATGAGGGAAGGTTGGAAAAAATTGGGTTTGTTTAATCTGGAGAAGAGAAGACTGAGCGGGAACAAACCTCTGAGGATAGGACAAGAAGCAATGGGTTTAAGTTGCAGCAAAGGTGATTTAGGTTGGATACTAGGAGAAACTTCCCAACTGTCAGGGTGGTTGCCTAGGGAGATTGTGGAATCTCCATCACTGGAGATTTTTAAGAGTAGATTAGATAAACACCTGTCAGGGATGGTCTAGATAATATTTAGTTCTGCCATGAGTGCAGGGAACTGGACTAGATGACCTCTCGAGGTCTCTTCCAGTCATACGATTCTATCACATGGACTGGCAGTTGAGGGGGATGAGACACTTTGTCAGTGGGTTTCAAATATATTTGCTGTCAGCAGAGGAATAAGAGACTCAGGGAACTTGGGTTCTACTCTAGGCTCTGTAGGGGAACATGCTCTAGTAGGCACAGACTTTTCTGCCCACTCCCCTCAAGCGTGACCCCTTCTGCCTTATCCTCTCCTACCAGTCCTGTCTCTTCCCAACCCCTTTCTCCTTGTCCCAGTCTCTTCACCTTGCACGTACCAGTCTCTACTCCTCAGGCTTCTAATCTCAATCTTTTTGCACGTCCTAGTCTCACCCCTCTCAGTCTCCTCCCCATGCCCACGTACAGTCTTCTTGACCAGCCATTCCAAGTTCTCCAGACCCTCAGCTCCTTGTCCTCAGTTTCCTTTCCCAACCAGTCCCCACATCCCAATTCCTTATTCAATTTGTCTTTCTCCTACCCTGGCCTCCAGTCACACCCCACATTCCCTATTCCCACGGGCTCCCAATTCCAATCTCCCTCCCTGGGCTCCTTGGCCAATCTGGATATTCTTCCCGCACCTCTCCAGATCCTTGCCCCAGTCTCTTTGCCTAGCCCATCCAAGTTCTTCCCCTGCACCTTGGCTCCCTGTCAGATCTGTTCCCACTCCCTATTTTCACCACTCCACTGGTTGTCCCAGTCTCCTTGCCTGGCTAGTTCCATTCCCGCCCCTGCTAGCTCCCTGTCCCCTCCCTTTCCCTTTCCATCTCCCACTCTCAATCTCGATGCTCAACCAGTCCCAGTCTCCCTCCCCCCCTTCCATCCTGGACAATAATTAAGTTAATTGACCAGAAGAGCTCACTTGGACAATAAATACATATGAAAATGGCCAACTGGCATATCATTTTTGGTATCACTATAACATTGAACTAAGGTGTGAAAAACATGGAACAGTCTAGAAAACGCAGATCACCCAAATAACTGGACAGACATAGATGAACATATTAAGAAAAAGTAACGGGGACATTCTGTTGTAGAAGTTCGTCTGCCCTAATTTCCCAGCGTTTGTCATTTGGTGTGATACCATTGCTGTTGTTTGTAGTTTATATTGATATTTATTTTTTCTTGTATTTTAACATGGCCTTCCTCATTATTTAGGTGACTCAGTGAGCAGTTCTTGGAATTGCCCGAGCAGTAAATGGAAGGACATTATGAGGGAGCAACATCTTAGATACAACAGTGAAGAGTATAATAGAGTGGACTATAAATAGTCACTGGTGCCACAATAAATAGAGCACTGAAATATAACACTGTGGAATTTGAAAGAAAGTGTGTTATGGTGAACTGAGAAGATAAATATATTTAAGAAAGCTAGTTAGTTTAACCCCTTCCTTGTGATCAGTGCTATAGCAGAACATCCGGAATTCTGCCTGTTGCCCTTCAAAGATTATACAGCTCAAAAATAGCAACCTCTTGTTAAGGATAAAATGAGTATTTAGAACATTGGTATGTCCTCTACCGTGGGCAGGTGGGCTGAGTTTTAATCCTAATAACATACATAAGGTGCAACACATGCAGCATGTTCTAGAAAGTGGAAAACCCCAGTCTTAATCAGATGTTTTCTTCTGAAGCATTTTCTTCTGTCATCAGGCAGTATTAGTTAAGTTGCCAAACATGCATGAAAACTAAGGTGAGACCGTATTAAGACTTAATGAAGAGACATATTTTTTAAGGTTTATGTTGAATAACACCAGTATGTATAGTTTGAATTGCTGATACATTTGGTAGCTCATTGTAATAATTACTGTGTTTATATTCCTTTAGAGGAATACTAACAAGATGCATGTACCTAGGATTAGACCTGACAACTGTCGCTTAGTGTACAGATGCACATATGTATCATTCTGTCCTTACCCTTCCTGGCTCTAGTGTCCTTGTGAATATTTAAACAAGTTCTGTTTCCCCAAAGGGGCCTCAGTCCATTGGCTTTCCTAGGAGTTGATGCTGCTTAGTACCTCTCAGAATTTGACCCAAAAAGAGGATAGAATCCTGTAAGAGTGGAATTTACGTATAGTTCAATACCCTGCCTGCTCCTGGGAATAGAGGTACAGCATGATGTGTACGGACATGTTCTTGTCATGTACATGCACACAATTATGAAGACTCACCACTGCCTAGACGCTGCAGTGATGGGGACTCTAGAAATAACCGACAGATAGTTGCTAGATTTTTTTTTTTAGGTCATAAAGACTGCTATATGTTAGCAGGGTGGGAGGGATAGCTCAGTGGTTAACCTGCTAAACCCAGGGTTGTGAGTTCAGTCCTTGAGGAGGCCACTTAGGGATCTGGGGCAAAAATTGGTCCTGCTAGTGAAGGCAGGGGGCTGGACTCAATGACCTTTCAAGGTCCCTTCCAGTTCTAGGAGATTGGTATATCTCCAATTATTACCTATTACATTTTCTAAAGAAAGTGTAAAATAGCTTCTTTTTTTTTTGGTATCTTTCCTTTAAGCATCAACTTAATTACTAATGCTGCAAAATTAATTCATTCCATTTCACAAACTTTATTTTAGTGACTTGGTTTTATAATGCACAGTGACTCTCAGCCTGTAGCCAGCAATGTAATTAAAGCACTAGCTGACAAAATCGGCTCCCTGAATCATAGCCCACATGACAATTATGCTAAATGCTTCCAGTATTGCGCAGATGCTCATTTTAAAAATGTATTACCTTGTCCACACCTAGTCTCCTGGAGCACCAATTATATTTCTGGTCTTTGCTGTAGCTAAAGTGCTTGATTCTGCTCCCATAGAAGTCAGTGGGAATAGGCTCTACTTTTGCTAGAGTAGCTCCAAATATAAATATACAGTCTTATTCTGCATTCCATTGAAATAGTGAGTATTGGGTGCCCAAGGAATGCAGGATTTGGTCTTTTGTTAATAGTTTATACTTTCAACAGGTTTATGTTAGTGCTTTAAGCCAGGCAGTAGCAGCGAAGTTGTGAAGACTTATTTAAACCTAGCAAAATGTCAGTGTTTTTATCCCACCAAACACTGCAAGTTGAATGTACTGTAAACACATTTATAATCTCTTCCAAACACTTTCTTATTTAAAAAGTGGAAATCATTTACTGATAACACATGGCATTGTGATTTGCTTACTAACAAACTGTAAACTGTTTTATTGAAGTAACAGGAAGCAATATTCAGACTGCTGTCCTAGCTCACAGCTAATTCATGGCATCCCTGGTGTCTGAGCTCATTCAATAAAGCAAAAGGTTTGGGACATATTGTGGATAGCTGGAATACTTTCCTGTGTTGTTTACTCGCACTAGAGGAGCACCTAGTGATAAGCACTCCAATAATATGGCATACTTCTAAGTTACAGAACTAAAACTTTAAGGAATCAGTGGCCTGATTTTTTTTCAAAACTGCTGCTTCCATTGACTTTAGTAGGATATGGGCGCTTAGCACTTCTGAAATATAGGCCACTGTCTTTAAACAAAGCTAAATTAATGGAGGAAACTATTCTCATAGGAATTTGATCTTCATTAAACCAGTATTTTCTAGACAAACTTCTCTAGTCCTAAAAACGAAGTACTAGAAATAGGGCACTTATCTGATAACCCATGCAGAGGTTTCCTAAATGATAAATAATACCCTGTTTGGTACTCAGCTGTGCACAAATACATAAACATATCAGAATTTGTAACACACATCTTTGTTTTAATTCAGATTGGTTTTGACTCGTTTCTTTATTGGTTTGTAATTTATTTATTTATTTCCCTCAAAGAGGTAGTGAGTGTCAGTAAGAGGAGGTTTGTTATGCTAGTGGCAACAAGCACTTAAAAGACCCAGCCCTCTTCTATTACATCCTGATTAACATTCAGTACCCAAGAATATTTGTTGAAGCTTAACTTGGTGAAGGCATGGAGAATACGTAGAAATTTGGGTTTCTAGTTAAAATATCAGATAGCACCATCATTACTCCCCTTCTTTTTAGTTTTTATTTAAAGAAACAATTTCTTGTTTATAATCCCAAAAGGAGCAATATAGTTTCTTTAATACTGTGAATCTTTCATGTAATTTTGCCGCTGGGATGGAAATTCACGGTTAGCAAGGAGCTATCCTGTTGATCAAAATTCATAATTGATTCCACAGAGGGTGGTTTTTTGAGGGAGGACCCAAACTAAGCTTTTCACGTGTTCTGTATAATCATTGGGGGGAGGGATAGCTCAGTGGTTTGAGCATTGGCCTGCTAAACCCACGGTTGTGAGTTTAGTTCTTGAGGGGGCTAGTTGGGGATTGGTCCTGCTTTGAGCAGGGGGTTGGACTAGATGATCTCCAGAGGTCCCTTCTAACCCTAATAATCTTTTCTGCTATTCACTAAAGAGATATAGCTTGGTCTGTCTTCTTGCCCTGTTAATTCTCCATCCTGCCATATCTCTCTGGCAATGTGTTATGTTACATCTCCTTGGACTATGATTGTAATGTGAAATGAGAATCTGTTTCAAGAATTTGTATTGAATTATAACTGTTTAGGCCCCAGTGCTGAAATGAGTTCTGAAGAAGTGGACCCCCTAAACCTGGAGCTCATCTCAGGATTGGAGCTTTAGTGTTCTGTATGGTGGAACAGTCTGTTTCTCCAGGTACCATCAGGTTAAACTTGTCTCAAGTTTTAGGCTTTGTAAATACAAGTTTTTATAAGATCTCATGCTAATAGAAATATTTTCATTGGGCATTTTAAAAAATTCCAGTTGAGCAGGTTTTTTTTTTGAAAAACGAATAAACATTTCTGTTCAGTGTTTGCAACCCAGACCCTGCAGTCTTTGGGTAGTGCTGAAGTACACCAATAAACGCAAGTGAAACTGCCCTGTCTATTTTCGTTGTCCAATGTGAAGTGCAGAATCCAAGTAAACAACATGAATCATGAAAATTTGGATTTAGACATTTATACATGTTAATTTTTCAATAATCTATTGATATTTACAAATATGCCATGAAGGAATTTAAATTATTAAATCAACTTATTTCTCTTGTTTTATACTAAGCACCTATCAGTTGCTCCAGGTGACTGTATAGTTGTTTGTGAATAAAGTAGATCTTGTGATGCAGCATTCCTGGTTTCCTTTCTACTTGCTAACTCACAAACTTCAGTAATTTGCAATGGGTCTGTCAGTTTAAAAGTCTTAGCTGAAAAATACTGTGCCTCAAATAATTAAAATTAATTGGAGATTTTGAGTTAAGAGTTGCATATGCTTATGGATTTTTAACCTGTTAGTAGATAAAACAAATAAGGCATTGGAAATAAAGGAACACTGACAAGTGTAGCAAGCCTGAAATAGTTGACTCACCTTCAGGGTTCAGCTCAAGGCTTCATGATTGCACCCTTGATATCTAAGGTGGCTGCTGCAGCACATAAGAAGCAGCACCACATAAACACTCTTTCGATGGTTTAATATTAACAGAGAATCCTTGAGCAGCTGGAGATTATGCATGGAGAATAAAGGAAGGCTGAAGAAAAAAGCAGGGAGCAAGAGGTGATGGAACAAGGCAACTGGAGCAAGGGAGAACAAAGTTTAACAGGGGCATCCTTGTTATAGGATCAGTTGGTTGAAGGGAAGAGATATATACATGGGACCAAGCTCTGCTGTCGCTTACAGCTATGTAACTTAGTTGGTTTCAACCTTCTGGGTGTAAGTGAGCAGAAATTGGGCTTTGGAGTCCTGACAATAAGTTCTTCGGTACAGGAGCTTTCTATGTCTGCTTTGCAACCTTAATATTATCTTTTTCAAAATATTAGTCCCAGTTTGAGTTCTGAATTCCAGAAGTAGCTGCCAGCCTAGTTGTGCAATGTCCGTGCTATGTGCCAAGTTGCAGAAGACTAAGGTCCATTAAAGAACCTGGCACATTTGCTTCTTGGACTCTTACCGATAGTGGGCCACATGCACAGCAACCTGTTTGGCGTGCCGGGGAGGAGATTAGCTAGTTGTATCCAACTGCATTGGAAGTAGATTATTTTGTGTGGCTTGACTGCCAGCGTAAAAACATACCACGCTAGTATCAGAAAAGGCTGTGCAGCCGTTGGTTTCTTCTCAACACAGTGTCTCACACATTTCTTCATTTAATCTGAAAATATGTAAAAGTTAGTAGATCATACATACTTAGAATACAAACATGTTCTGAGTGAAAACGTGCTCCAACGCTATTATTATTTTAGTTATTTTATTTAGTGCTTGTGAACAGGGTTAGATTGACAGCCATGCAGACTAAAGTGCCCACCTTAGTCACTGAAACTTGGATGAGAGAGGGGATATAGAAGGCACATTTCCTGGTTATCCCTGTCCCTGAACCAGAAAGTGATGTCAGGTTTCTACCTGACTAAAAAGGAGCTGGCTGTGTGAGAGTGAGATTATTCCCTCCCCCTTCCAGTTATACTACACCCAACAGATTAAGATGAGAGTGCAGATTGCTGCTAGAATTTCACGATCTGATTAATACTTCAGAACTTTCTGGGTCATACGCTGTGCAGTGACAGTCTGGCTTGTGGTAGAAAGCTGTGTGAATACTTCCTTCAGTTATGGTCTCCCCTCTCCCCTTTTATCTTTAAACTCGGTAATGATCTGAAGGCTAAAAGTAAGAAAATACTTTCATGCTTCCCATTTGCAGCGTGTGCAGAGAGAACTCTTTGCACATTTAACTACTTTCCATTCCTTTCCAGGTACTACTGATCGTGTAAGATGGCTGAGAGTTAAAAGAAAATATATGGTTTTTGATATACCAACAAGCAGTTTAGGTGTCTTGTTTAGTTCACAATTCATGTGGCCATGACAAAGTAACATTTCAGTTCTCTGCTTCTTAAGTACTGTTTTTTAAAACAATACGTACCTTCCAAACATCATTATGGCTGCAATGATCATTTGTCATGGTGATTTCTGGGAAATGTTTTGTATTAGTTGTGGAAAAGTTAGAGACAAGGTGGGTGAGGTAATATCTTTTATTGGACCCACTTCTGGTGAGAAGAGATGCAAACTTTTGAGCCACACACAGTCAGAAGTGTTGGAAATGTCAGTGTACAGGAATTGGGTAGTATCCATTTACATATTTTGGAAGCCCTCTCGTGGGTTTCCGTCTCTTCTATTGCGGAAGCTACCAGAACCTAGCTCTGGGGGGTAGTCTATGGGGCGGGGGGTGTTCCTCATATTCTAATGTTGTGTAAAGAGTAGATACAACAGAAATCCATGGACAAGCCATGTTTTTTTGAAGCAGTCCCTATAGACAAAGGCTTTGCAAAATTTGCAAATGGTCTGGCTTTGAGGTGCCTTCTATAGGCTAGCCACAGCACCTGATAAATAGTGGCTGCTACAGCCCTTCCCCTTGTACAGTTGTGTTTGTGGAACTGCACCTTGTTTAAACAGTTTAGAACTAATGGGTTTTACAGGCATAACTCCTATACTCTGAAAGCTGCAACAAGGGCAGGAGGTGTAAAACTGCAGGTGTGCCAGGTCACTTAGTACAATGTCTGATTTCTCCTTTATTCAGAATCTCATAGATCTATATATTTTTCTCCCATCATCATGACATCTAGGCATCAAGAAAAATCCAGTGATTTATCTGGAGCTACAGTGATGCCTTCCAACTTCCCCTCTGTGCTGTGATGTGGTGAAGATAACCAAGTTCTCTAATTGTTTGCACTTGTATAGTACTTTTCATTATAAGATTTCAAAACTCTAAGGATGTGAAGCTTTTTCTGGGTTGGTCCTCTTCCTCCTATGCACAGTACTGCAGCCTTAGTAGCAGAGGAACATTTCAATGTGTTTGAGTTCCTCTCTGGTATGTGGAGACTCCTCAGGAGTTGTGCTGCATCTCCAGGTATTGTTTCTGAGTCTAATCATTTAGATTCTTGCACACTATGGTAAAATGACCTGATTAGGTTTTGATCTTATTTGTTTTTCTCTTCCTGTTGGGTGTTGCCTTTATCTGTAAGAAGCCACAATAAAGCTGTAAGGAACTGACTCATGGCACCAGCAGTTCAATAGTTAGAAGCTTTCTGTGGGGAATGATGGTGCAAGCCAATGTAAGGGGCTGAAGCAGCTGAATATCCTCTGCCGAGAAAACATGCCGAATATCCCCAGTGTGTCTTTTGTAACTAAAATATAAGTGTAATTATTCAAACACTGCTTTTGTGAATTTGCATAGTGAGTAACTCACCCTGCACACTCAAAATCCAGTGGGTGATATCAGGGCTTGTCTGTCTACATTACAGCTGCAGAGCCATAGCATAGACACCTGCTGCAACAATGGAAGGTTTTTGCATCACTGTAGTTAATCCACCCAATTGAGAGGTGGTGGCTAGGTCAATGGAAGAACTCATAAGAGTGGCCATACTGGGTCAGACCAAAAGTCCATCTAGCTAAGTATCCTGTTTTCCGACAGTGGCCAATGCCAGGTGCCCCAGAGGGAATGAACAGAACAGGTAATCATCAAGTGATCCATTCCTTGTTGCCCATTCCTAGCTTCTGGCAAAGAGAGGCTAGGGACACCATCCCTGCCCATCTTGGCTAATAGCCATTGATGGACCTATCCTCCATTAATTTATCTAGTTTTATTAACCCTGTTGGCCTTCACAACATCCTCTGGCAAGGAGTTCCACAGGTTGACTGCGTGTTGTGTAAAAAATACTTCCTTTTTTTTGTTTTAAACCTGCTGCCTATTAATTTCATTTGGTAACCCCTAGTTCTTGTGTTATGAGAAGGAGTAAAGAACTCTTCCTTATATCTTTCTCCACACCAGTCATGATTTTATAGACCTCAATCATATCCCTCCTTAGTCGTCTCTTTTCGAAGCTGAAAAAAAAGCCTTGATGGTAGCCAGGGATCAGCTAAGGTGACTCTGGTGTGTCTCAGTCTGTATAAGATAGCATTCAGGCTGGCATGCAAGGAGCTGGGATGCCTTTCTACCTTCATTACTGAGGGGAGGCTTGTGCTAAAACACAGATTTTGTATTGTGCCCTAATGATGGTCAGACCTTCTTCCCCCAGTCTCTGGAGAGAAGGACTTTGATAATTGAGGTCCTTCACCCTCTCCTCTTTCCTTATTCTCTCCTTTATTGAAGGTGTTGATCCATGATCAGTTCTTCAGCCTGACTGTGTTTCTCCTAGTTATTAGTAATGGCCCCTATAGGAGTTTCCTGCATATGTTTATTTTTTACAGTGATGATACATACTAGATTCACTTCTCAAAAGAAGACAGGAAGTGAAAATGCTGGTTGGGGAACTAGCTGAATCTGTGAGATGATAAATGCTTGTTCAGAGAGTGAATAGTTTGAAGAGCAGAGTTAATCTGTGTAGAGTCTGAAGAGAGATTTGTTGATTGAGCCATTTTATTCGTGGGAAATTCCAACTCTATTTGTTACATTCTGCCTAGCTTAATCCTACCTGCAGTTTTAGATGGCTACAATAATCTTCCCTTCCTGTCTTTAACAGCTGTGTTTCACTCCAGAGATAACTGCATTTTAGTAGTGGAATAAAGTAATACCTGTTTGAATACCATTTTGTTTGTGAAGTGCTTTGGGAACAAAAGATGTTATGTAAAGATAAAATGTTATTTCTTCCTTTTTGAAGGAAGCCATTTGTTGGGAAGGAAAAATCAAATGCACAGCTATATAAGTGGGGAATAACTGGCTAGGTGGCAGTACTGCTGAAAAGGATTTGGGGGTTCTAGTGGATCACAAATTGAATGAGTCAACAATGTGATGCAGTTGTAAAAAAAAGCTAATGTCATTCTGGAGTGTATTAATGGGAGTACCGTATGTACGGCATGGGAGATAATTGCCCCATTCTGATAATTGGAGTAGGTAAGAGTCTGAGTTAGCAAGTGAATAAAGTGGACATACGCACAGGTTGTTTAAAATTTATAGTTCAGTGGTTGTCTCCTTAAATGAACCACCACAGGTGTCCAGTATGAGCTTTATCTTTTATTAGTTAACCTGTTACATACAGTTGGGCAACATCTGGCATATGAGGATGATACGTAATTAAGTGCAATTAACTTCATGGGCACAGTTTGTTTATGTGGTTTATAGATCATTCAGAACTGGAACATTTATTTAATTTCATAGGTTCAGCTGTGGTGTTTTGTTTTCTTTTTTTAAAAACAGCTCAGTGCCCTGCGGACGGTGACAAATGATGATGGATCACTCTGTACAACAAAAAATGTTTGAATGTCTATTTAATTTGTTGCAAACAGTTTTAAAGAATGTTTGAACAAATTAAATAAATTGCTCATCTATTTTTTTTAAAAGGCCTCTGTTGTTTTTCAATAATTTTGAGTGCTTTAAGTATACACTAACTTAAATGTACATTAGCTATTTAACATTTTTAGATGTAGGAAGAATGAATACCTGACATACAGAAGTAAGAAACTTCTATGCTTTCTTTCAGTTTGCACACCAGAGACTGCTAACTGAGAACTGGGTGCTGCTGTTCATTAAGCATTGGAGGTAAAATACCTAGTGAAACAGTAAGATATTATATAGTATCTGTCTTATTTATAGTACGTCAGAGTGATTTCCAAAACTGTTAGATACTAGTAGTTCTTAGTACTATGGTAGCTATTCAGACATTATGCACTCTGCAGTTAGTTACTTGAACACAGAGTCCTGGACTTTAGAACCTGTATTATCAAGATAGGGAAAGTTACTCAGGATACTTGGGTAATAGATCCCAGAGTGTCTCTTCTTTTTTATTTTTCCTTAAAGTAACATGAGATCTTTGACATGGACAGCCTAAAGTATAGACAGAGAGGCCCTTGATTTAATATACCACCTGAAGGATGGGCACCTTTAATAAACAGTACATCACCTTCACCTAGAACTGCATTACAGGTATTGCATTTGAGCTAAAGATTTTGGTATGGAATTAAATCCGTAAATTTCTGGCCCAGAAGAGAAAATGCCACTGTGTCAGCTGTACCAGTATTGGAAAGAAAGTGATATCTGGTGATTAGAGCAAAGGATTGGGAGTCATGTCTCCTGACTTCTGCTTCTGGGCTTGCCACTGATTTATGTGCCCAAGAGAAAATCACCTCACCTCTCTGTGGTAGTTTACCCATTTGTAAAAGGCATATTTAAAAATGGTTACCTACCTCACAGCAGTGATAGGCTTAATTATCTTTTGTGACATCTGTGAAGATTTCCAGATGAAAAGTATTGTTACAAAGTATTGTTGTGCAAATGATGATATTCAGAAAATTAACCTCCCTTAAATTTATAGGTTTGTTTAAAATTCACTAGTTTTTGTTTTCAAAGTAATTTATTCTTGAGAACAAGAACCAATTTCTTTAAATATTAACTCTTTGTTAATTACACAATATCAAAATGGTTAAAAATACTAATGTAGTTTGCCTGATTGCATGAACATCTCTTGAAAGACATACGGCTGTGTTTTTAATTTTTGCTGATGAATATTGTCAGTTAGATCTCGAGCAAATTCCCTCCAAAACAAATATCACAGATTAACTCACATCTTCTGTTGATTTTCCTGTTGAGGAGGAGGAATTTGACTTCATGGGAATGAGAAACAAACATAAGCGTTTTTGTTCTGTTAGTGCTGTTTGTTTGCTGAATCTTTAGGCAAACCAGAAAGTTAGGTCTGGTTATGCCAGACCAGAATGTCCTGAATTTATGAATGATGATGATGATGATTCATAGAAAGAAAAGCGTTTGAAATTAAATTGCATTATAGTGCTAATGCTGCAGGAAAAGTCTGAAATCTGAAAAAATAACACCATAAGAGAGAGAACAATACATACTGTAGGTTTCACATAACTTCAGTTATGGAGAGTTTCAATTGCTCGTGTAATACAGTTGTTCTCACTCCTATTTTTTTTGACCTGGTGTGGGAAAGCACTTGTGTAAACAAAGATGGAGTGGTATCTAGTATTTGACTCCTGCATTCTATTCCTAGATCTGCCACTGAGGTGCTGTGTGATATTGAGCAAATTACTTAGGTTTTTTGTGCCTCAGTTTACTAAACAAAATAACTGGGAACTCATTGCAAGCCCTGAAAGATCTGGCACATACCCTGACCACATATCATAAAAACCTGCCGCCTTGTCCCCCCCAAAAATTCATGCCTCATTGAACATTAATAAAAAAGATGATGATTATCTGTATTGCATATTAAACAACAATGAACAAGAGAAAGGCAGGTTATTTTAAAAAGTGAAATCCTACTGTGAGACCAGAGACATATGGGGGAGGTCTTTGATCTTTCTGTAGAGGCGCTTAGATGGCTATCTTGCTGTTGCATAATCTTGTCTATAAAATATATAAAAAAATTGTTTTGTGAAACTAACATGCAATAAACCTAATACCCATACACATATTTACATGAAATTTAATTGTTAAAAAGCAAATAAATTCCAATGTAAACACTTGGGTTTTTTTAGACTGATAGCACTGGACATATTATCAAAACTAAAAGTGAAACTTGCAATAAACAAAAATAAAATTGATTGGTCTTTTTACTTTTGCATTTCTCAGCTCGAAAAATGTTAAATAGTCTAATATTGAAAAGCAATTAGATTTTTCACACTTTGTCTTTATGGTGCTATTGCTGTTGAAGGTAAGAATAGTGTGGGGAGGTGTTTTTTTTTTCTTTAATGTGGTTCTCTTTCAATCTTTTTTTGTCCAATTTATTATTTTCAATATTTTATCTAATGCATAATATTTAAAAATGCTCCTTTGACTTCACAGAAGAACAGCAAGGCCTACATTTTCAAAAGTGACTAGTGATTTTGGGTGTCCAGCTGTGACATGTTAGAGGCCAGATTTTTCAGAGGGCAGCTGCTGACCACTTTCTGAAAATGAGGGCCCTTTAAGCATCTCAGATTCAGCACCCAAATATTGAGCCACCAGAATTGCTAGTTATTTTGGGCCTAACCTTTCAAATCTACTTTATAAAATTAAAATTAAAAATTGATGGCTTAAAAAGATTTGCACTGCATTTGTCGGAAAAGCTTTTTTGTATAGTTATGAGAAGCAGCATGGTGGAGTGGGTTGGGAGAAGTACTTTGCTTTATTCCCCGCTTAGCCACTGATTCTGTGTGTGTGTAATGTGGCAAGCCACTGTGCCTAAGTCTCCTTTTTTATAAAAAAAGGAGGATATGATGTACATCCATTTTTGTAAATGCTTTGAGAGCTGGTGATGAACAGCACTGTATTTAAAAATATTGTCTGTTACCTTTAATATTCAGTGTTAATAGTTAAAAGCTCTGGGCCTTGATCTTGCAATGATCCCCATCCACATAGAGCCTCTGCTGCAGAATTCAATCCACAAAACAGACTCTTTAGTGGAATCTTTAGATCAAGATGGACCCTATCAAGCAGACAGTTTTTCTGTATTGCAAAGCCTGATAAGATGATGATGCTAGTGCCAAAAATTCATAGAAGCACAGTATGTGGTTCAGTCCTTATTGCACCATTTTTTCGCCCTGGATATTTTCATGGTGGGTTTAGGATATCCTAATCACATGTCAGAAAAAGGGTGTGTCAAAACTATGCAACACGAAAAGCACTAATATATATACATGTTTTTTTCTTGAACTCGGCCCTGGGGCAAACTGGTCTGCACAGAATCAATAGCAGGCAAGGCCTGGGCAATGTATTCCCAGTCTCTAGGCAGGATATGCACATGTGCTGTTCTCGTTAATGTTTTACAGTTTAATCAGAAAAGGGTGTTCCATTTTTATTCTGATCTGTTCTGCTCACATTTGTGCCAGCGTTTCCATTATAAATCTCTCCAGGCTAACATCCATTGCACCAGGTCTTCGCTTGTGAGCAACTTAGCTTATTCGAAGTCACTTTAAAGGATGTGACTTTAAAATTAAAATGTATTAGATTAAGATTACATTTTATACTTGTGTATTTTATAAGTGAAGAGATCTGTTCAGTCCAGAGACACCTCTGTGTGTCTCATGGAGCTGGTCCTCTTCAGGTGTAGCTGAATAAAACTGGTTTCAGACGTATGGGGCCATGTAAACCAGCCCCCCACCTAGAACCACATCACAGACCTACTCAGATATTCGCACCATGTTTACGCCAGTGCAATTCCACTGAAGTAACTGTTGATTTATGCAGTATGAGACTAAATATTGTTTGTACAGCATTTGAAGAGGAAACATGCTGAATAAATGCTAATTGCTATAAGTAGGAAAAGACCAAAAGATGATGAACTTAAGAATTAGGGACACTTCTTGATTTCAAAAAAACTCGTCATAATTTTTGCAAGATGATTCAGATGCCCTGTCTTTAAAAAATAGCTCCTCTTTTTTCTGCGGTGCCACAGTTGATTTTATTTGTGTGGAAAGATGCTTTTAAACTGAACATTGATTACTGACATCATTTGCCTTATGCACTACAGACCAGCATGAGAGAGGCTGCTATTAAGTTCCCCTTGTTGAACAAGTATTACGTAGTTTGGTCTATAATGCAGTGTATAAATATTTTATTTAACTGGAAATGTCCTTTGTCTGAACATTAGGCCTTGTAGCTTTTATTATTTGTCTGAGTTTAACTATATTTAAGCACTAATATATTTTTCCTTCCTCTGCACCTACAGCAGTTTATCTCCCATCCCTGGTTTCAGTACTGTTGTTGATTTGTACTTTTAACTGTTTTCTGTGTTTAAATCAAGCTGTTGCATTACAGCAATAATAAATATTTATGAAACATGCATGCTCACTGTATTACTATGTCAGTGGGTGGTGCCTAGGAGTTAGTTAAGTATTACTTTATAATATACTGCTATATAATGGGAAAAGAACTAGGGTATATTACTGCAGAATTGATCTGTTCTGAAAACATCCACAATTTCCAAGGAGAGAGCCACAGGTGAGCCAAAGCTTTTGAGCGTGGCAACTTCATGTTTTGTCCTTCACAAATTCTAATATGGCTAAAACTCTTTGAATTTATCTAAAAATTATTTTTAAAATTTCAGTCATTGGGTTATCAATGCACAGTTTCACCTTACCAACAATAGTAGCTTGAGATTTAAATATAGTTCTGAAACTTCCCAGACAAGGCAGATGGCAGGCTGATGAGCAATACAAATACAGTTTACAAACAAGGAAGCTATTTGAGTGATAACTGAAGGCTTGTAACAAAATGTATGTGTTGAGGCTGTTGATATATATTGATTCTTTTTGTACCATGTAGAGAGGGAGGCGTGACTCAGTTAAGTTTCTGGTTTAGTCTGCTAGCACCTTTGACCCAACCTTGTTGTTCTAGTTATCTTTTTACATAGTTCTGGGATGCCTTGTGATAGAATTACATGTATATAATAGGTAGACTCAAAGACTGTCTGTGCTATGAAAATGACAACAAGTAGTAAACAGTTCTCCCACCTATGCAAACCAGTGTTGAGAATGATTTCTCCACTGGTATCAAGAGGAATAGCAGAGTATAGTACCCTACCCCATGTAGGAAAGAAGGCTTGACACTAAAGGTAAAGTTAATGGTAAAACTTCCATTGAATTTAACAGGGCCAGGATTTCACCCCAAGTGTCTAACACAGCTTGTTTTTGCAGTGTTGATATAGCAGGAGGGCTGAGCTCTGGGAGCAGGAATAGCCAAGAGATATGCTGGGGTCTAAATGAGTGCTCAGATTTTAGATTCTTTAGTTTATCTTCTGATTGGTGCTAGTCATTCCTCAATTTTCTATCTGGCAGTGCCATTTCCTGTGTCCTGCAGGTTTACTGGGTGCCCCTGAGTGACATTCATTCATCTCTACTATACACAGCTGCCTAGCAGGGATTTGGTAAAACAGTTTGTCTTGCAGAAAGCAGACTAATCCTTGCATGAAAAACCAAAGAATCTTGACTTTTTGCAGCATAAAATAATTAAAAGTAACAGATTGTAAACAAATTATATTGTAAATTTATGGGCTCTTCTTTTTCAGTGCTATGGAAGCACTAGCTCGGTGACTGTGCCAGAAACGCTGTTGTTTGTTTCAACCCTTGATGGAAGTTTGCATGCTGTCAGCAAACGGACAGGATCAATTAAGTGGGCTTTAAAAGAAGGTGAGTACAAGGTGTCCTCCTGTCTTCTGTGCAGTAACTTCAATAACTGTATATAACTTTACATACAATGCTGATACACATATTTTACCATGACAATAATTTTCAGCTGATTATGAGTTTTTAAATACTTCCTCACAAGACATACTTTGTACAAAATCTATCATGGTTTTGTAAAGGATGAACATAGGGGTGCAGAAGCCAAAAAAATCTTTGAAACAGATGTAGACACTGAAAGACCTATTCCTTAGCTCTGCTGTTCTCCTTCTGGACATGACTTGATATCTAACTGCAGCATTACAGTAATAATGTTGAGCTGTATATTTTCACATGTGGATTTTTTTTATATCTGATTTTTTTTTAATGTTTCAGAACATTTAGGCAGAGGTTATAGATACGATTACTGTACCAAACATCTTAGTTCAGGCCTGCACATTAGCAATATTTGTACAGCTTTATTTGCCTTTGGACATAATGTCCCCTTTTAAAGTTCATTCTTCTGCACTGGGTAATGTGGATCTGCAAGGATTTTTTAGTACCTTTGTCCCTTCCAGATTGGATTACACAAAGCACTACTACAGGACATAGCTTTCCCCCCATCCAGCTGTGGGGGAGCATAGCAGTTGCACTAATTCTCTGAATACTGCAATAGTTCTATGGTTGCTTCCAAATGTGCTTGAAAGTATTTGATTTATAAAACTGTACACAGATAAGCGTCTGATTACTTGAAAGAGAGTCACTCTCTGGATGGTTTCAGAGTAGCAGCCGTGTTAGTCTGTATCCGCAAAAAGAACAGGAGTACCCAAATACCATGGCATGATGGGTGCCTTATAAGCCTCTGATTAGAACAGAATAAAGGTTCCCTGGGGTTCTTCTGCTGATACACTGGGAACTGGAGGCAAAAGATTTGTAGTGGAAGGCTCTTAACCCTGGAATAAGTTCTGCCATTGGTACAATAAAGCCTAAGTCTATTAACCTAAAGGGCAGGGTATAAAGGTCATCTCTTGTCTCTGCTGTGTGCCTGAGGGAAATGGCAATAGGGATAACACAAGTTTAATGGTTCAGGTCTGTCATTGTTGACGTTGAACAAGTTGCATGCTAGGGACTGCACACTTTTATAACTTAATACATAAAATAATAAGAAAGAGGCTCTTACAAGAATAGCTTTTGATCAGTTTTTTCTTCGTGAAAACATGGCATTTAATACAAAATAAAATGGTTGTGGTTGGACTCTGGTGGTTGATTACACATTAAAGGTATATTTGAGATGTAGCCCTTTCTCCTCACCTTTTGGAAATCCATTAGAAAGCAGCTAAATGAAATGTCACAGTGATTGCATCATTCTACTCAGTGTTTGTAAACCAGTTGCCCTTTCAGTCGGCAGGTTGAATTGGTGGTGAAGGACTCTGCTAGTCTGATCTCTGTGGTCCAAACCAGTTCTTCTGTCCTTTGAGATGGTTCATTGTTTGAATGTAGTTCTAGCAAACAAGCAGTTATTTTTATAAGAGCACAAGGAGCACTTTTTAACCCCCTCTTATCCACTGTGGAGTAGGAAATGGTAAGCCAGTGAGCCAGAAATGTCAGGAATCTCTATTTATGGGTATCCTCACAATTTCCCCTCCCCCCCGTACCAATATTTTCACCCAGGTAAATGTTGCACGGAGATCCCCTCTATCCCTGAGCAGTCTTGATTAGAAGAATGAAAATTACTACTCTCTTAATTCACTATTGCCTTGTTGCTTGTAGCTATATTAATATTAAGAAAAACTTTAACCTATACTGACATAACACAGCATATGTGCATACAAGTGTATAGCCCTGTCCTCTGTAGAGTTAGACTCGCTTGTATAGACTCAGTGCAGTAGTTGGCCTTCACTTGTAAGCACTCTTATTAAGGGGAAGAGGTTAGGTGTCTCTGATGAGGGTACCTAACTAATGAAAATAAGAGAGGACACTAGTTTAAGTTCAGATTGTTTAAGTTACTCCTCCTTATAAAAAAAAAAAAGTTGCAAAACACCATTGTTTTTTTGTTGTTTTTTGGTACATTAATGTCTTACAGAACTGGATTATCCAGTCTGGTGGTGCTAGTTTTATTTTATTGACTGCTTAATATTCTGGATCCTTATCTGTGTGCAGTACACCCAACTAGTGTTTTGTGAAGTGCTTATCACCCATTGATTTGGTTCTATATAGCAATGAAAACCACAAACCTCAATGCACAAATATATGGTAATATTCATTAGCATTGGAATTCATTTAAAAACAAGCTGCATGTTTCTGGGTTAGCTTAGTGAAACTTGTGAAATCTCAACAGGCAAGGAACTACATGTATGACCTGGTAATTGAATTTGGAAATTAGATTTCTAACTGAAATTGGCATTTCTGAATCTTCCGTTGGTTGCTACCAGGTTGGTGAAAAACCCACATTAAAGATGTGTGACAGCTGTAGTGCTGGGAGCCCAACATCAGAGTTGGCTAACCGCCTACCATCCTGCTCTAATGCTGGGTTAAATACCAGAAGAACTGTAATATTAGTACTGAATTTGGTATGTTTACTATATGTCGTGCTATCTGTCTCTGTTAACTATAAGTTTGTAACTCATACAAAACTTTCTGTGAAACTTCTACGTTGCACACACTGCCTGGGTTCTCTGACAGCTGCTTTGTACCCTAGATGTCAGAAAATTAAGCATATGTTGTTGTTCACATGACTTGAGATACTCTCGAGGTCACCTACAGCACAGTGAAATCACTTATCAGTGACGTAAGGTTTTGTTATTCTACTTAAGAAGTTAGGTATTTAACACGACCAACTGGTATAGTACCTTCTTGTTAAAAACAAAACAGCCATGTGTCTTCATGTGCTAAAACTTAGTATCAGGAATGGGGGTTGTTCACATTCTAGTAGTGCTTAAACAAACATGAACATCTTTCCATTTACAGTTTGTCCTGATTAGCACTAAAACGTATTACAGGAATGCAAAGTAAATGAACTAGTGCCTCTTATCACCACAATAATCTTTGAGTTTCCTGCCCTCATCTAGTGCTGCCAAGAAAGGTGATTTGAATGCTCCTGCTCTCTCTCCCCATGTGCAGCACAAATCAACTGTCAGTAAACAGTGAGAGAGGTAATAGTTTAGAAAGGAAAGAACACATTATACAGTTGCCTGCAGTGTGAACTGTGGGCTCAGTTACTGCAAGGTGCTGAGTGCCTTCAGGTTCCAATGGTGTCAACGGGCCCTCAGTGACTGGCCATGTAACTGATGTTGCATCATCACATCCACTTCACAAAGATGGTCCTAGAGTTGTTAGGGAAAAAAATGGTAGTCAGATTCTGGAAGAGCCTTTGTCCCTGCTAGAGCCCCAAACCGTCCAGCCGTAGCATTTTGAGGCTCCAGGGTGTGGACACCACTTGTGAACAAGTCTCTAAAGTGCCATCTCTGATCAACAAAAGGAGTGGTTAGTTCTGAGCGGTGTGACGCACTCCCTTACCTTCTCCTCTCACCACTGTCAAAACACCAAGCAAGCTTCCTCAGCACTGACAGCCTGTCTGTGGAATCCAGAGACTGAGAAGCCAACTTGGGTATCATCAGGCCACTGCACCAAACAACGATCATTTAAACAAAGCTACGATTAGGGCAAATTCCAGGCAATGTAAAGTTGCGCTTTTCACAAGCTGTTGAGCAGTCTCCATGTTAGCTTGCAGCTCTTTCCGTTTTAACTTTTTTTCTTACCATTATTCCTCATAAAATATGAACTCTCACCCTTCTGATTGAAATCTGTATCTACAGTGGCTTAAGTGACTAATCAATAAAACCCTCTGGATTGAAAGGTCATCTTTCTTTTAAAATGATGGGGCTCTGCAGTTAGAGATGGCATTGCTGCTGATGCTGCTTCTGTGTCACCTCCTTAGTTTGTGTTGCAAGGCTAGGGTGCAGCAGTTCAGACTATTCTTATGTGCTCTTGACTAAACGTATCTGACAACTATGCAGTATTCTTTCTATAGAAGAAGATAGAATCAATTACCAGCAAGCAGCCAGTAATGAGCCTACGAGTGACTTATTAGGCAGCCTCCTGCTTTGGTCACAAAACTATAATCTGTGCCACAATGAAGGAAAGGAAATCTCTCAGGGCAGGGAAGACTGAGCTGGAGAAAAAGTGCAAATGAGAAATCTGAGAGTGTTACAGTAGGCGGCCCAGAGCGAATTGGCGAGATGGGATCTGAAGAATGGTTCTCCCCTGAATGTCGTCAATATAATGGTCTGTATTTTAAAAAGTCTTATGTCAGTGGTCTTTGTTCAGACGGTGTTTCGTAAGAAGTACTGTCCCCACTGCCTCCCCAAAAAGCACTCTGGGCTAGTCTGTTAACTCTGGGCTAGTCTGTTGACTTTGTTAATAAGCAGCATCTTGAAGGGTCAAGAATTTAAGTATGAAGTGTTCAGGTGCTATTTTGGGTATATTTTGTCTTTGTCCTTCTCCAGTTTATTTCTTTGCATCCTGTGTCGCTGTCCTGGTTGGAACAGTCTCCTTGCCCTTTTGCCCCAAATGATCCTTCTCTTCATTCTCCCTACCTACCTAAAATCCACTTCTTCCGTCAAGTGTTTTCCAAAGGAATATACAACATGCGCAGGTTTGAGGCTATATCTATTGCCAGTATAGGTTGCTTGCTTGCTTTGCCTTTGCCTTGTCCCACTAGTCAGAGTCAGTGTGAAGACTCTTAGAGTATGTGTGATTGGCAACTGATACAAATCAGCCAGCCAGGCCAAATGTTCTTGGTTTGAAATTGGAGTTTTCTGTCTCCTGGGTGGACAGCTTGCCAGAGCTGACCAGCCCCACCTGCCTGATAGAGGCACAGGGTGATGAAGTAACTTGCCCAAGGTCACCCAGCAGATCAGTGGCAGTGCTAGAAATGGAGCCAGGTCTCCAGAGTCACAGTCCAGCACCCTTTCCATACTGCCTCCCTTAGCTAGTATAGGGTGTATTGTCTAATTTGGAGTGTAAGCTTTTTGGGGCAGGGACTGTATGTTCTTTTCTGCACAATGTTGAGCATAGTAACAGTTGTCAATATATATTATAAAAAGAATCTTGACCCTCCAAAGCCTTACTGACATGACTAGCCCATTGAAGTTAAGGATTCATGAATAGATGTTGCAGGTTTGGGCCCTTTGTATAATCTATATTTCAAGCACTGTTAGTGGGCTCAGATTGAGCTATATAGATCCTACTGTAAAATAAATAATCATAAGAATAATAATTTCCCAGCCTTGGAGGATTGTTTGGTACAGAATTGCAGATCCAAAGATTAAAACCCATAGGGACTTTAGAGAGAGAAACTGTTAAATCCATTAAAGCGATCAACTCCTCTGTCCTTAGCAAACTCCAGAGGACTGTGAGTCAGTGTCTCTAATCTTTTTGAAAGAAGTTGCAATGCTTAGCTGGGATGACACACACTTTTTAGCCCAGTCCATTAGCCCACATCTTCTGATGAGACCCTAGCTCAGAAACCGTTTTTCCAGTTCATTCCACTGTAGCAGCAACTAGTTCAGTTGCTGTTTCAGAATCTGCCACTTCTCCTTTTTCAGTCATTGTTTTCATGTGTTTCTGTTCAACCTAGAGGCACGTTAAAGTGATGGAAATCTGAAGTGATATCTCATGCATTTAAAAAGAACCGTCAAAGGGCAAATCTCTCCTTATCTCGTTTTTTTTTAATGAGGCAGAGAGAGAGAATTTAAAGCGATAGATGTTCATATTCAGCTTTTAGGATTATGCCATTTGCTAGGAATTATTCTCAAATAATACAAATATGGCAGGATTTGTCTTTTTTACTTTAAAATTCCAGGCTGTCTTTTCAAAATACTGTCTAGAATTATTCTAGAATAATTTAGTCTGTCATTAGTAGGGTCCATCTACAGTACACTACAAGCAGAACTGGGTCAGGGCATCTGACTGCTGCCTGGTTATAACATTGTTGCCAATGAGATATAACTAGACCCCATTAATGAGGTAAAACCAGGGACATTCATTATGTAAATAGGCCCCCTGACTCTGTTCTTGTAAGTGGGCCCTCAGAGAGAGTCTAGAAGCAACCTCTTATTTTCTAACCCTTTATTTTCCAGCCCATGGATTTGTAATAGTACAGATCTTTTTTGAAAAGAGTTGCAAAAATGGAAACTGGTTAAATCTCAAGAAATAAATTATTTTCTACTCCCGCATCATCAGGGGTATGCACTGAATGACCCTGCCAATTGTTTTTTCCATCTCTCTGTGGTTAGCAGTACTTTTGAGGGCTTTGACAGGACAGTGGCAGGCGTGCAGCTGCTGTGTTTAATCATAGGAATAGTGACATGTAATAATGGGATGCACTGGTCAGTGAAGTGAAGTTGTTATATATTGAATTATATGAATGTTTTGATCTAATGTAATAGTGGCACAGTGCAAAAAACAAGCAGGAAAGCAGCACAATAGATGTAGATAAGCAAACCTCCCAACAAATATAGGAAGCAATTACAGGACAAGGGCATACTTCCAGGCTCCAGCTTGAAGTGAGACAGCTTTGCCAGGTTGGGAGCCTAGTGATCAAAAGGACACTGAACAGTTAAAAAGACTTGGCTGGGAGAGGGGAGAGTTGTCAGCTGCTGTCCAGGGAGAAAGGCTGAGAGAGAGGCTGGAGTTTGAAGGAGCTGGATCTTTCCTAGATTCGGGGAATGGTGAGCCTCAGGCAGAAGCAGGCATGCATATAGATGGGCTTGTTGTTTTAAGATCCGTTTTCTCTTAAATACTTTAGCTCTAAATAAATAATATGTTTCTTTAAGGAAGCTGTCTGGTCACTGCTGTCATTGTTCCCAGAGGAAACAGAACTGTAGGCATGAAGATAAGTCAGGCCTGCGGAGGTAATCACGGTTGATCACAGGGAACTGCAGCGCAGGGTCTGGTCTGAGAGTGGAAAAATTACGTGATTCCACCCCAAGAGAGAAGTGGGCTCGAGGCCCAAGACCTGAGGGGGTGCACTCAGAGAGCCTAGTAACTGTGACAAGAGCCTTCTTCATTTTAGCCCATTAGGCAGAAAAAGCTTGACATCAGTTCTAGTAGGATAGTCTTTATTTTACTAGTCTGCTTGTGCTAACATTGGAGCTACCAGAAGATGAGATATCAATGAACTTGGATTCACAAGCTTCTTTTTTCATCCCAAGGTAACTTCTTATTTCAAATTAAACTTTGAAATAAAGTTGTAGTATGTCCCAAACCACACAACAGAGAATAAGAAAGAGTTCGCCCCTGTCACATGAAGGAAGTTTCACAAGGGCATTTAAACTTTAATTAAAGATAATGTGAGTGTTAAGGAAATCAGAAAATTTGTTTCAAGGGATGAATTGAGACTGGATGTGCAGTATTATGGGTAAAGGAACAGAAAAGATTTTCCTCAATCAGGTTATGCTCTGCTGCAAGCAGTCTCTGGAGTGAAAATGAATCAGATCCGTATTTTTTATATATAGGCAGCTATTTCTTATGATTCATATGGGACATTTAGGCAATGTTCTAGGAGGCCATTAATGGGATTGGTGTTTGGTTTTGTTTTTTGTCCAGTAAGTAATACAAAATTTTGTGCCCCTTAAGTATAACATCTTAATCTAGTCCACCCACCTTGCTAATTTTGACTATTTACTTAATCAAATTACCATCACTGAGAGGGTAAGTAAAAACTGGAATTCTCACCTCTAAGGAATCACTATTTCCCTTTCTTTGAGATTGAGCTTGAAATCATGATTCCAGGAAAGAACGTTTTAAGAACTTTCTCACAGTCGTGGTGATATCTTTATAAGGATCTACCTGAAATACTGGAGAACATACTTTTTACATCACAGTAGAGCTCATTATTTTCATAGCATTACAATACATTCTTTCCATATTTGAGAACATGCAACAATGCTACAGGAAAGCTTGATTGAGGAAGGTGAGATGACATTAATTGGATTTCTGGTGTTGTGAGACTTCAGTCTCTTGAAGGGAGTACTACTGGTTGATGAAATTGTCATGATTGAAACTCTTCTCTAACAGCGTCAGAAAGCTCCGAGTTTAAGGTGTGTGTGTGTGAGACAACATAAGAGATAGGAATGTGTGTGTGTTCCTATCTCTTATATTGCTTAGTTATAGTTGGTAGATAAAATCGCAGCATATTCTTGGGTTAAGAGCCCTTAGGTAGTAGGAAAGGGGGAGGGGAGCTTTACTTTGAGCTGAGCCTTGAAGCGCATGCCTCTTGAGTAGGTTCTCCAGCATTAAAAGATAAGTTGAACTCAAGGTTTTTTTAGTCCACAAATGCTTTATGGAACTTACGCTGTTTGTAATTGAATTCTAATTTTTTTGCGGGGAAAGGACAGTTAAAACTCTCTTTGCCTAAGGTTGTGGACAAGCCAGATACACACACTCCGAATTAGAATCTAACCTTCTGTCCATTCCTGCAGCTGTTCATATCAGTTAAAGCCTTTTCTCATACATTAGTTGAAAAACCTGAAGTACTAATCTATACAAAGAAAAAACACCACATCCTTTCCTGTTCCGTTTAGAAGCAAGTTGTAAAGTAACACATAATGATGGATTTCATCAGTAAGAAGATGAGTGCAGCCTTTAAATTAAAGGTGACATTTGGAATTAGCTTTGAGTGCATGCTATAGTATGTCAGTAAATAGTGTAATAGAAAAGTTGAAACTTGATTCAGATCTCACTAGTTATACACCATGTTTGTCAATGGGCGTACTTCTCACATTCATATAAATAAGAGACCCTTAGACTAAAAATGTCTGAAAAGTTTAAAGGAAGAGTTGAGGCAAGAGATAGTCACCTAAGAACTTGTCTAGACTAGGGAGTAAGTGATTTTTAAAATGTGTAATGTTGTGCTGAGTTTAATAAAAACCCAAAAAACAAATATACCATTTCAAAACCAAAGTGTACAGATTTATCATCATGAGCGATCACTTGAGGAAGCGATGATCATAGATAGGGCTTTTGGCAGCATTGCTCAAGTACTGTTGCTGAAGATAGACTGACAATATAAATCTTTGAAATTACCAAAAGCATCTTATGTCTTCCCACATCAGAAATTTTTGTACATAATCAGTTCATCAAGAACTTGCAAGTCACTTGGTGTTTGCCTCAAGCAGTGCTTGTAACATTTGAATTAAAGTTTGACTTAACAGAAGCATTTGCCATTTACTGCTGATTTATGATGCTCTCGTATCACCAAGTAACATTTTTTCCCCCTTCCTGTGAGGTCATTGTGACTATAAATACCTTAGCCTATAGTAGTCCTATCTCTTTCTCCCTTTAGTCTGTCTCACCCAGATTCTGATGGACACTTACGGTTTCTGATCACTCTTTAGTTAACAGGTGTCTTTGGTTTTTTTATTGTTGAGTTGAACCAAACCCTACATCAGGCATCTCATGCTTTTTCTTTGCTACTCATCTTTGGTGAGGAGATGATTTGGAAATCAGCTTCCCACAGCTCCCATTAGCCGGGAACGGCAAACCGCAGCTACTGGGAGCTGCGAGCAGCCGTACCTGCAGATGCTGAGGTAAACAAAGCATCTCACGGCCCACCAGAGGCTTACCCTGAACATGCTGTGAACCAAGTTTGGGAACCCCTGTATTAGATGGATATTTAGATGGAAAGTTTGCAGATGATAACAAGCTGGGAAGGGTTACAAGTGCTTTGGAGGATAGGATTAAAAGTCAACATGATCTGAACAAACCGGAGAAATGGTCTGAAGTAAATAGGATGAAATTCAATAAGGGCAAATGCAAAGTACTCCATTTAGGAAGGAACAATCAGTTGCACACATACAAAATAGGAAATGACTGCCTAGGAAGGAGTACTGCAGAAAGGGATCTGGGGATCATAGTGGACCATAAGCTAAATATGAGTCAACAACGTGACACTATTGCAAAAAAAGCAAACATCATTCTGGGATGTATTAGCGGGAGTGTTGTAAGTAAGGCACTAGAAGTAATTCTCCTGCTCTACTCCGCACTGATTAGGCCTCAACTGGAGTACTGTGTCCAGTTCTGGGCACCCCATTTCAGGAAAGATGTGGACAAATTTGAGAAATTCCAGAGAAGAGCAACAAAAATGATTAAAGGTCTAGAAAAAATGACCTATGAGGGAAGAGTGAAAAAATTGGTTTGTTCAGACCATTTTCTCCCCTGAACAGATGAAAATGAGTTGTTGCAGTTTGTTCTTCTATGTAGCTGGGTGGAAAAATTATTCTGATTAACCAAACAGGCCTGTGGAGATAGTACAACTAGGAATCACTTAGCTGCTCTATTTCAAAGGCCTTCGAAATGTAATTGTTTTTGGAGCTTATTGCTGTGGCACTTGGACCCACAACAAATGAAATACAGCAGTACATTGTATTGCCAGCTGTAGCTCTAAACCCTATCCCTGTCCTGCCTCGACCAACGGTAATTACTGTGATAGTTCATCTTTAAGTAAATGATTTGATTTAAGCAGGTAGTGTCCTGGTTCCTGCTTTCCATGACATATACAGGCTAGTGCAGTGGTTCTCAAACTATTGTACTGGTGACCCCTTTCACATAGCAAGTCTCTGAGTGCGAATCCCCCCTCCCCCATAAATTAAAAACACTTTTTTATATATTTAATGCCATTAAAAATGCTGGAGGCAAAGCTGGGTATAGGGTGGAGGCTGACAGCTCGCGACCTCCCATGTAATAACCTCATGACCCCCTGAGGAGTCCCGACCCCCAATTTGAGAACCCCTGGGCTAGTGTGTAGGGAGCATCAACCCTTTATTGCCATGGCCTCCCTGGGCGATCTAATCTACAAGTGTAACACTGCTGAACAGCATAACAGAACGCTGGCTTCACACCCATGAATTGGGTTTCTTCCAGAAGCTTTATGTGCTTTTGAATTAAACTGCTCTGTCTGCTTTAAGAAAGAACCTACTCAGTCATCTTTTAGGTTTTAAAAAGCAAACAAAACTCTGGATCCTGTTGAACTCAGCTGCTCTGTGGGGCTGTTTAGTGGAAGAGAAGAAATGGCTGAAGGTGTGGGGGAAGCTCCGCTACTGTTCTTCAGATCTAGCAGTGTGTGTGCTGCAGTACATGGGGAATGGAGGGACGTGAGTCTGTTGCCCTTATCTTGCATAGATCTGCTCTTACTGTCGTGTATTTGAAATCTCTAGTACATGTGCCAACTTCCCAATCAAAGTCTCTCATAAGCGAATGTTTGAGCCCTTATTTCCTTCCTCTTGCATCATTTTGTTTGTGTGTGTGCGGAGAGAGAACTGGTGTAAAAGATAAATAAGAGTTGCTTTTTGCAGTAGCTTGTTTGGTCAACTTTAATCTGTTTTCTTTATTCATTGAATTATTTTAATGTTTTTATCTTTTGGGAGCAAGAACCTGTTGTGAACCCTACCTTCTGGTTTATTTTAAAAGCTTTCTTACAGCTGAGGGGGAAGGATGCATGCTTTGTGCACACAAGAGTATATGCTGCACACTCGGGTATCTCTGCATGTTGGTACCAGTATTGTCAACCCCAGGCATTCAAACCTTAAGCCCCAAAACAGTATGAGGTTAGCCTAAAAAAATCAGGAGATTAAAAAAACAAAAACAAAAACAACCTTTTTTTAAATATGCCTACTTGTGAGCAGGGGCGGCTCTAGGCACCAGCAAACCAAGCTGTTGCCTAGGGCGGCCAAATCTAGGGGGCGGCAGGCTGGGCCGGTGGACCTGCCGCAGTCATGCCTGCGGGAGGTCCACCGGAGCCGCGGACGACCGGACCTGCCACAGGCATGACTGCGGAGGGGGGCTCGTCCCGCGGCTCGGCTGGACCTCCCGCAGGCATGACTGCGGCAGCTCAAGCGGAGCCGCCGGACCGTGCCCGCGGGAGGTTCGCTGTTCCCGCGGCTCCGGTGGAGCTCCCGCAGTCATGCCTGCGGCAGGTCCGCTCGTCCCGGGGCTCCGGTGGACCTGCCGCGGGAGCTCAACCGGAGCCGCGGGAAGAGGGGACCCGCCGCGGGACCGAGGAAGGGCGGCGCAGCACACCGCGCTGCCTGGGGCAGCCTAATTTCTAGAGCCGCCCCTGCTTGTGAGAGCCTTTAGGAATCATGTTTTCAAGCTTTCCTCTGCATCCAAAAGGTCCAGAAATTCTCTTTTTTAAATGAAAGCTGTAACTGTCATGGAATCACAGGAAATCCGGGATCGGGCTTTAAGAAAAATACTAAATACTGTGAGATTTGCAGTAAAATCATGAGAACTTGCAATGCTGAGGGGTGAATAATGAATTTTTCCAGTGAAACTTCCCCAAATATCATTTAAATGCACTTTTCCTTGAGTGTTCAGATGATCCTTTCTGTCACAGACAGATATGAAGGAAGGTTCTTGGGACACTGTGGCTTTTTTCAGTGACCTTTTAATTTGTTAAATTATTCCATATCCCATACATTTTCCGTGGGAGTAGGAAGTTGAATAGGGTTGTTCTGGTTTAAGTCTCGATCTGCTTCCCGCTTAAATCATTGGTTGTGTTCCTGTTGATTTCAATGGGAGCAGAACCAGGTCCTCAGTTTACAAGTTGCATCATAAATTAAGTGTGAAGTTCGCTAAGGAAGTATATGCTTGCCTGCCTGCTTAGACACAGAATAGTGAGTGATCATAAAATACAGATGAAAGAGGCATTAAGCAGGCCCTTTTGCATTCAGACATTAAAATTTATATTCTTCTCTCTCTGTTCTCCATGACCCATTAACATTAATGAATGTTTACATGTGTTTAAACAAAATTGATCACAGAAGCCTGTCATTGTGGCTGCGTGGGAATTATGATCAGCTTCCTTCTGGGCAGCCAAGGACCAGACCCCAAGGAACTTGTTTTTAGAAGAAGAGGTAGTTTTTGCCACTAGAAAGGTGCCTTTACATGCAATGTAGTGTACTTGTGGCCAAGGAAAGATATAGAGATGACTCATGACATGATGTGACACTGCTGCTCCATGTGAATCCCCTCCTGTTGATGGTTTTGGGAGTTACCTGTTGAGAGTGGAGGCGTGTGGATAGGGTTGAGTACAAAGGTAGCTTTATAGGGAGCAAACGTGCCCTGCTGATGCTTACAAAGGGATATAATAAATTACAAGCCCCGTTTGCATTGTCAGATGGGTGCAATGTTATGATGCTAGACATTCCTATGGATGACTCCCTCAGGCACCCAACGTGGCTCACAAAATGGTTAATCCTGGGTTTGGTGTGAGTTCATGACTTTTAATTGCCTATACATTGACTCCTGCATGTTCTGTTTGTGCAGATCCTGTACTCCAGGTGCCAACACACGTGGAAGAGTAAGTCTCTTTCTCTGTTTACTTCAGCCCTCTATTGCTTGTTTGATTTTCACTGACATCATGAAGTTTGGTTTTAGTTTAAAATAGGGAACTGTTGAAATACCACAGGTAACCGGACATGGGGTTAAAGATTAAAAACTTTCCCTGTTTGTAGGAGTCAAATGAAATGTCCTTCCTTCAGACTTTCTCTCTCCAAAAACCATGCTTGGAGCACATGTCTGGAACACAAGCAGGTTTACCATGCCTGTTTCAGGATCACTGACTTGATCAGGCTGGAAAATAGTGAACCTGCTGGGGAACGGTGTTCAGATTCTAAAGATTTAGTTTAAGTACCTTATCTCAGCGGTTCTCAAACTGTGGGTTGGGACCCCAAAGTGGGTCCCGACCTCATTTTAATGGGGTCTCCAGAGCCGAAGTCTGAGCCCAACCGCCTGAGGGCTCAGGTTACAGGTCCCCTGCCTGGGGCTGAAGCCCTTGGGCTTTGGTCCCCCACACCCAGGGCAGTGGGGCTTGGGCAGGCTTTTTTGTCCCCCGGCTTTTGTGCCGCTTTTGTTTGTATATGTTACTGCTGGTTTTATTGCTGCTACATATAAACTAGATTTGAACTATGATCCCTGTACTGCAAGGCCTTATGCATTGTATTCATACTGGTCAACCCAGCTTCAGTTGGACTAGGAACACTCTTGAGGGTAGTTTAGGTTTCACAGGCTGTGCCAGTTCTGATATTCATTCTCTTTGATGTTCAATTAATAAGTGTTTTGAACAACCAGATATTCTAAAGAAAACAAGCACATGTCAAATGGTATTCACAGGACACACACACTGACCATTGCTGCTTCTCTGTTTGGTGACAAGTGTCATGTGTTCGATTTATTTATAATCACTATTTAACTCATAGGCCAGCATTTCTTCCAGACCCAAACGATGGCAGTTTATATACACTTGGTGGCAAAAATAATGAAGGCTTAACTGTGAGTATATTTTGGTTTGCTAGTGTCTAATCTGTCTGCACATGCACCCTAATTAGATTGCATGAAGGGTAGGTCCCTAAATTACTTTCCCAACTACCTGCTTTCCTGACAGCGTTGTAAAGTTCTGCAGGCTACCCACATTTTGAATCATTTACTGGAAGCAAGTATTTCTTGGGAAGGCCTGACAACATTGGCTAGCAAGCACTGTTCAGTGCCAATTTTAGGATACAAATTCCTGGAACGACACCATTCGAGTTGCACTGCTTGCTGGGTCAGAGGGTCATCCTGTAGTTTAGGACAGGGAACATTTACAGCCTTCCTTGTGAGCTTCCAAAAACCCCTTTGGCTTGAGGATACCAACAAAAGGCAGACCGCTTTGACCCACCTTAATATTTTTGTAGTACTTGCTAATGTAATGATGACGATAACACCACTTCTTTAGCACTCTCCAGATATTAAGTAATCCTCACAGCACCCCAGGATGGAGAGGTATCCAATACAGCACACTCAATTATGGCCTGAAAAAAATAAAATTTTTAGTAGTCCTAATGAGAAGTCCAACCCATACTAGGATAAGGGCGGGTTCTGTGCTGTCTCAAATAGCAGGTGCTGTTATAGCACTTAGTAAACAGGCTAAACTGCGAACCCTTCCAAAATATTTGCATCGAAATAGTCAACCCCGCAGATGTCAGCTGAACACTTGAGTAAAGCAACAGCTTTGTGATGAAACTCAGATAAAATGTTTGGCTTCCCACAAGTTTCTTTTCCTGGCAGCCGCTATGACTTCCTTTTAGAACTTTAACATTTTTTTATTTTTGAACAGAGAAGAATTTACTGACAGGTTTTTTCCTAATGCACCCAGATACGTGGCCTTAATTTGTGTATGTATTTTTGGTGCTCTTTGTGGGTAGATATAGGTAGCAATCAGTCCTGAACATCATGTTTCCTTTCACCTGTTAATCTCCTCAGGTAAAAATATTCTGACTGGATGCATCATTGTAGATGTTCCAAGCTAGATGGAAGTAATTTCACTTTTTAAAGTCCTGGCCTCTCTTGTGTTTGTGCAACACTTCTGTTTGTCACTTTTCTCTTCCTGACGAAGGCCTCTTAAAATCCTGGAAGGTTGTTCACCAAATAGGTAGGCGTGATACATGCCCAAGAGCATTATAGAATTTGGCGATCATAATAATTCATTGCCTTTTTAATAACATGGCTTGTATGAAGATCGCTGAGCTTTGCAGATGCTAATGTTGCACCCCTGCAAGGCAGGTAAATATATGTATACTCGTTAACAGGTGGGGCAATTAAAGCACAGTGTTGGGACATGGACAAGGTTGCACAAGTCAGTGGGAGAGTTAGGAATAAAACCCAGGATTCCTGGCTTCCAGTCCTCTGTGCTATAAATATTTCCTCCTTTCCTGTTACATTTCTAGTAAAACATTGAGAAGTCCCCAGATGAGCTGTATTGGTTCCCTTGAACACAACTGGGAAAATTGCACTAATTTCAAAGTATAAAAATATTATGATTTTAAATGAGCTTTTTCATATTTTTCCCCTAGAAACTTCCATTTACAATCCCTGAGCTGGTGCAGGCATCACCCTGTCGCAGTTCAGATGGGATTCTGTACATGGGTAAGTTCTAGTTAATCTCTCCATGGGTTAACTGATTTCGAAGATTGCAACATTACCCACCAGCAACTGACAAATACAAACTGCCTAAACCAGACAGAGGACTCTTGCATGAAAATGTCATCTCAGCCTTGGCTGTTAATTATAGCCTTTCGTAATATTTTCTGATAGAGAATCTGTTAAATACAGCACTTACTGACATGTGAAGATAAAAAGTCAACTGCCTTCCCTTAGAAGGAGAATAGCTTCTCAAACCATTGCATTGCCTTAAAAAAAAAAAAAAAAGTTACTCTCCCACTACAGAAAATGTAATTAACTTTATTCTGTCACAAATACATATTTAGCTCAGTTATATGGTATATTTAATCACCTTCTCATGCTTATAAATATACTTGCCTCAGCCAGCCAAAGGCCCCTGCCTACATTACAACTATGACTGAGTCAGGAAATTGAGTTACAACATGGTTCTAAGTTGTAATGTAGGCGAGACCTAACTGGGGTACGGTTCAAATCTGAAGCCTGGTTACATGGTCATGATTAGGTTGAATCTACACTACAGCTTTTAACCATCTTGTAACCAGATCTCCTGATTCATTAATAGTTAGGGGGATTTACGTTATTCTGCCTGGTTGGCATCTTTGGAGATGACGCCACATCTGTGAAGACCTGGAGGAAATCTGCACTCTCTCCCTTCCTTCTAGCTCTCCAGTTCACATCACTCTGTTGAAAACCATTGTGGGAGGGGAGAAAGCAGGTTAACTATTTGACACTTCTAAACTAGGCTGCTACAGACTATGGCTCTGATATTTGGGTTTTGAGGGCTAAAATCCATTATCAATTTGGAATCATAGAATCATAGGGTTAGAAGGGACCGCAAGGGTCATCTAGTTTAACTGTCTGGCAAGATGCAGGATTTGTTATATCTAAAACATCTAAGACAGATGGCTCCAGTCTCCTTTTGAAAACCTTCAGCAAAGGAGCTTCCATAACCTCCCTAGGCAGTTTCATTGTCCTACTGTTCCTACATGTGTAGAAACTGATCATTCCTTCCCACCATACTGTGCTACAAAAAACAGCACCTCAGTCTTCTTCCTCTCCTAGCATAAGGATTTTCAATCCTCAAAACTCTCTTCAGTAACCATTTGCCAATTGGATATTGTGAATGTGATAACCTTATTTTACGTGATAGTGCTTATAAGGATGTCATAGAAATGTTGTTACTATGCTTGCCAGTACCTGGTAGGAGTCAGTAACGTTAAATGAGGGGACAACAATGTTCTTTGGTTTCTAGTTTTGGTTATTGTCCAAAATTATTTTGTTTAACAAAAAAAACTTTTAAACATTTTCCATGAAAAAAAATCCCAAACTATGGGCCCACTAGAGAACTACTTCTCAAATCAAAAAAGCTTTTTCTAAGAGCCTGGATTTTGTATCTAAGTAATTTTCAGACTGAATAATGCAATTTAACTGGTGATTTCAGGAAAGAAGCAAGATATTTGGTATGTGATAGACCTTGTCACTGGGGAGAAACAGCAAACCTTAACGTCTTCATTTGCAGAAAGCCTTTGTCCATCAACATCCCTCTTGTATCTTGGGCGAACCGGTAAGACACTTTTCCCTCTACCGCTTAAAAGAAAGTTTGGCTTTTTGGGTTCATTTTAAAGTTAGTGCAGGCCCATAAAGGATAACCTTGTGATGATAAACTCAGGTTTGTTTAATCTCCTAAAATAACTCCTGGAGGTGGTGGCTTTATAATGTACACAGAAAAAATTATTTGCCTTCCGATAGCAATGGAGATGTGCCATTTTATACATTCACAGACTAATGTGTGGTTCTGCATATAGTGGTGCTTGTGTAAGTATTCCTGGGGCTGACTCCCAAGCAAAGTGGCTTTTAAATTCTATTGATTCAATGATGTACCATGCTAGCAGCTTGTAGCCCTGGTTGCATCTGAAGCTTTTGGTCTTCATGAATAAATGGGTTGGGGAAATGGAGACAGCAGCTGTCATACTGAAAATACAAATGCTCCGTTCTAAGTGAAGAAGATTAAAATAGACCAAAGACCTATATTTGGGATGTCTCTCTGTAGGCTGTGTTTACAGATTTGCCATTCGATCTGTAGATTAATCTGTTTTTAAGAATATTTTTTAAAATTATCTTTATTGCAAAAATTCTGTTACAGAACATATTGCACCTAATTTTGAAATGCAAGGATTGGTTGTAGATAAAATTAGATAGGAATGCTACGGAAGAAGTCTTGGAGGAAGAAGTACAAAGAGCTGATAAAATGGATTGGAGCACTGCCTACTGCTTTTTGTCTCCCGAGCTTCCTTTTGAGCAGGAGATTTCAGTGGAACAGAAATTAGTTTTGTCTTTAAGTTCCGTGAGGTGTGACTATATCTCTTAGTGCCAGGAAAAACCTAAAAGAAAGATAAAAACATGAAAAGCAGGTTGTGCGTTGTCCTGAGAAGTGTCTGGCATTACAGGTGACTAGTTCTGTTGTCTCCAAGGATTATTTTCACAGTGTGTGTATTTTTTAACAGAATACACTATTACAATGTATGATACCAAAAATAAGGAGCTCCGATGGAATGCCACCTACTTTGATTATGCAGCCACTGTACCTGATGAAGATGTGAAATACAGTAAGAACTTTGATCTTGTCCTTTGCATTTTTTTCACTTTTGCTATAGCTCCAATATCCTGACATTTTTCTCTGCAATGGGAAGAACCAGCCCCTCCCTCTCCCCACCTCTGTATCTACACACTGATCTTTTTAAGTTGCTCTGCCCTGCCCCCTTCCCTTCTCTTCTCTGTCCCCCTCCCTCCGCTCCCCAGGGAAAAACTCAATTCAGCCACTTAGTCCTGGAGTCTTTTCTTCAATCTGAGTGCATATATGGCAAACCTTTAACTTGTCCAATCAGGGAAAGGATGGCCCTACTGCTCTGGCACAGATTTCTTGTGTGACCTTGGGCAAGACACGTAATCTCTCAGCGCCTCAGTTTCCATAGCTGTAAAATGGGATAATAATTCCCTGCTACATAAAGAGGTTGAGAAGCTTAAATCATGTTTGTAAAGCTTGTTGGCATCATCCGTTGGATAGCACTAAAGAAATGCAAAATGTTATTGGTGTTGATACTATTGATAATGATTTGCACTTACACCTGACGATCTCAACAAGTGTGATAGTGCAAAATAATATGACTATTAGAGTAGGACAATAGTTATGTATGAAGAATACAGTGTATCCTCCCTGAATTACAGTGCCTGCTGTTTGAGCACAGAATGAATGATGATAATAACGTTCTTTACAGCTATTGTGTGGAAGGGGAAATTTTGAAAGAGGTAACTATTGTGGCTAAAAAAAAACAGGAGTACTTGTGGCATCTTAAAGACTAACAAATTTATTTTAGCATGAGCTTTCGTGAGCTTTCGTGAGCTAACAGACTAACACGGCTGCTACTCTGAAACCTGTTATTGTGGCTAAGTTTATTAAAAACAGTGGGGCTTCATGTGGATCAGGAGAATGGCACTGCCTAGTTGTGATCTAGAGAGAATAACTTTAAAACACACATGAAATTTAAAACTTGTCCTGTGGTATGGAAAAGAGCATCAGGTAAGTGAGTTAGAAATAAAAACAAGAACCTTCCAGTTCTGAGTCCTAGTGGGTATTTCTTCACCTTGCAAAACTATTGCACAATGGGAGTATGCCCCCAAATTATGGTAAATCTCAGACTTTACATGGAAACAGTTACTTTCCCTTTCATCTTATTGGGAAATGTCTGCAACTTTTTAGTGCTGATACTGCTTTTTTTTTTTTAACAAACAAACAAATGTTTGACTCTGGAATAGGCAGCATTAAACCCCAGTGTCACGGGAGTTTCCCTGTAAATCTTGAATATTTCAGCCTAATTCCTGAATGTCAGAGTTGCTTCTAATGGAAGTAATCAAAAAGAAATGTGCATGACGTGGTTTTGTTCTTTAATTCCCAGTTAAGGCCCCAGTCCTGCAATGGGATGACTTGTTGACTCCAGGGGGGCTGTGTGCAGGTGCCGGGGCATGCCCAAGCATATTGTGTTGCGGAACTGGGCTGTATGTATTCTAAATCTGGTCATTTTAAATAGAGCCCAGCTCAGAGGCTGAAAGTTCTTCTGTGAATTCCCAGTTATACAGGAGTGGTGCTGTCTTGTAATGCGTGTTTGGAGATCCTGTGGTTTATATCATGATTACTCTGTATGTAAAGAAGAGGCAGATCTGCAAGTCCTTAGAAGTGTATGCTGAGGAGCCAAACTAAACGATATATTATTTCTGCTGGTGAGAGAGAAGAACGTATTTACAGCAGGATAATTTCAAGAACTCTTGAGCCACGCACTAAGGCTAGTCTTTTTCAATATAAAATGAACCAGTCTAAGGGCTTATCTACACAGAGACTTAGTGCGAGGCAAGCCAACGTGTGAATCTACAGCGCAATAGCTTGCTGTGCACCAACTGGCCATGCAGACCCTGCTACCAAGCACTAAAAGTCCCGTAGTGCACTTTGATGGACACAGCACTATGTCCAAGTGCACTACTAGCACGTAGTAGCAGGGTCCACACAGCCAGTTAGTGGGCAGTGAATGTCTTGAAGTCTTTAAACCGTGATTTGAGGACTTCAGTGGCTCAGACACAGGTTTGATACAGGAGTGGGTGGGTGAGATTCTGTGGCCCGCATTGTACAGGAGGTCAGACTGGATGATCATAATGGTCCCTTCTGACCTTAAAGTCTAAGTCTATGAGAATGCACTGTAGATTCACACTCTGGCTTGTCATGGACTACGTTTTCTTGTAGACAAGCCCTAACAGATTTTAGTAGCTCATTTACGATTCAAGTACTGCTAATGTATGTGTTACTATAGCCATGAATAAGCAGGAGACCCAGATAACCTCTTGTGTATTTGTATATTTTAGAAATGTCCCACTTTGTATCTAACGGAGACGGGCTGGTGGTGACTGTGGATAGTGAGTCTGGGGATGTGCTGTGGATTCAGAATTATGGGTCCCCAGTGGTAGCTTTTTACATCTGGCAGCGTGAAGGACTACGGAAAGTAATGCACACAAATGTGGGAATAGAAACACTGCGCTACCTGACCTTCATGTCTGGGGAGGTTGGACGCATCACTAAGTGGAAGTATCCTTTCCCGAAGGAAACAGAGACCAAGAGCAAGTTGACGTGAGTATAAATATTAGTATTGTTTTCAGAGTCTGGCTTGATGGTGCTTTGCAGTACTCTAATTAAAAATTGTGTTTCTGTTCAGTTACTTAATACAGCTGCTATTCTATAAATTGCAAGATAGTAGAAGGAGAGACTACATAATTGGCACCTTACTCTTTAACATTTACTGAACGTTGTGTTTGTACAGGAATAAATAAATGCTGATGATGCCAGTGACTCAAATTTAAGAGTCTCTAAAACAGTGTATGACCGAGTTTGTAACTCGGGTGATAAAACCAGCCATTTGTAATTTTCTTCCTAATTTTTGTTGTTGTTCTAGGCCTACGCTCTATGTAGGAAAATACTCAACGAGCTTGTATGCATCTCCATCAATGGTGCATGAAGGAGTGGCTATTGTGGTAAGTTAGATATTTCAGGACTTTGATACCATGTTTTGAAAAGCCCACTTTCTAGTATTATGTATGGTTCTGTGCAGCAAAGTTGAGATCTGACCCTTTATCCGGTCTGTAATGTTGGGGTGTTTAAGCCCATCTCTAGTTATCCTTTAAGGCTGTTTGTGCTGGCAAAACATTGGAAAAATCACAGCTTTGTCATAGCAAAAAATGCAAGTGTCGGTTTCAGCAGGGAAAAAAAATCTTTTTTTCAAATCTATGGAGTGGTTTTTATTTTTAAATCTGCTAAGTACTTAAATTCATTCAAATGAGAAATAACCATAATACACATAGAATATAGATACAATGATTCTTTGTGAGTTATGGTTATTTAGTGATTCTAGATCTTGTTGTGATAAAGCATAATTAAAATGTCACTTACAGCATTGGAAACCACTCTTGAAATAAGGTTGGATTGTCAAATTTTCATGGTTTGCTGTGGCTTCCTTGATTTGTAATTTGTTACTTTAAAAGGCCTAGATGCTCAGGAGTCTTCTGTGAACTGCTTTTATTATTTAACTAAGATTATAGTCCTTATGGTTGTGAAGATCCCTTTCCAAATATGAACGGAGAGTAATCCGTGCAGGGCTTCTTACCCACAAACAGTCTCCTGTACAGCATTCCTAGCAGGGAAATGTTGAACAGTGACAGGATATCAATCAAACCATGTAATTTAGGAAAGCATATTATAGCTAGTCAGGAAGTGTCTCTCTGTGGCTGAGCTGGGACGGAAGCCCTCTCACATCTGAACCAGAGCGTGTGAGTTCAAGTTCTTTATCAAGGCTGTTTCTACCACTATTGACAATGTGTCGTGGTTATTGATGTTAAAGTTGCACCCAGTTCATACTGTTGAAAGCACCAACATTTTGATGAGATGTTAGAGCAAGGTTTTATTTGCTGGCATTGTGGCTAGCCTGGGGGGAGGTAAAGATCCTTTTTCCTATTTAAAAAAAAAAGGGGGGGGGGCAACCCCACCTCCTAACCAAGACTCCTTCTCTCAATAATGCAGGATCTAATGTCTAAGGCTGTGTGAACTATGGCTGAGAGCATAATGGCTCTCATGTTTACCTGCAGTTACTGCATTGCTGGCATGTAACTTGGTGCTTGCTAACACTCTCTGACTCTACAGTACGAGAGGCATGGTATATGAAGTATAAACCCCAAAGTAATGTAGAGCTTCCCACCTGTAATTTAGCAATAAAATATTTTGAGTTAAACATTTACTTAATTCCAAGGGAAAGCTTGTGGTATTTCAAATATGACTTTTGAGTTATGTCCCATGTCTTTTGTCCAAGTTAGACTGGTAAATTCTCTGAGGCTTTGTAAAGTATTGTGTAGCGATATAGTGCTTTGTTAACTGTAATAATAAATCTCTGTCTTTCTAGCCTCGGGGCAGAGCCATACCTCTGTTAGAGGGCCCCAAAACAGAAGGAGTTACTATTGAAGACAATGGCGAGTGTGTTATCACTCCTAGTACGGATCTAAAATTTTCAGCAGGATTGAAAGAAAAGAAACTCAACTATTGGAGGAACCACTGGCTGTTAATAGGTACCAGGAAGTCAGTAATATTCCACCTGCTCTCTGTTGCACTGTCCTCTGGTGGACAAAAGCAATAATCCAAGCAGAGATTATTGTTACCATATACAAAGTATTTTAAATTACCGGTACATCCAAAACCACTACATTAAAAGACTGTAAAAGATGCAGTCAAGCACTCAAAAGTTAGAGGATGCCAGAACTAAGTTTGCCTTACAGCCCTAATTTGGCCCCCTTATGCACATGCATCATGATACTGTTTGTAATTACATGATCCCATCCTATATTTTCCAAAGGCCCCCGTCTCATTCAGTGCACAGGGTGGGCAATGCTCACCGAATGGGTAGTTATTCAATATTTATTTTCAACAAGAGACAAAGTCAAGGTCCAAATCTGCAGCCAGAGCCTGAGCACAAGTCCTGCCGAAGTCAGTGGCCATAATCAATACTTGAAGGTTTAGAGCCTTTAAGAGCAAGAGCGTTGCTTCACTTCAAAGGGCATGGAACAGTTTTCAGGTATATACCCAAATCTTCCAGGCTTTGGGTCATTCCACAGGGACAGCGCTCTGGTGTTAAGGTACATATAAGAGAGCCTCATTTTATTCTAAACTGTCATACTGTGATGGCCTCAAGCCATTTTATTAATGCAAATAAGCCCTGAGTATTGCTTCTTGGCAGAGATGCCAAAATCAAGCATGTTTGCCCTAAAAAGGAACCATTCTTGTAACAAATTTTGTTTTATTTAAAGGTCACCATGAAACACCATTATCAGCCCCTACAAAGATCCTGGAGAAATTTCCAAGCAGTTTGCCTAAACGGCATGAAAATGTGATTCCAGCTGATTCTGATAAAGCCAGTTTTGAGGAGGTTTGTGAATAACTGAAGAAGCCACTGGAAAATTACAGGGGGAGGGAAATGAAAATTTTGGGAGAACTTGGACTCTGTAGGAAAAAGTGTAGGGAATTTTCCCAAATTCTTTGTGGAAGTGCAGCACAGTACCCTCCCATGGCGTGTCATTGGCATTATTCTGTGTTATAGAACTCTGGCTATCAGACTTAAGGCTGAGTCCTGCTTTTCCTTCCACGTGCAAAAACTCCCGTTGACTTCAGTGGAAATAGTCCATTGAATAAATGAACTGCAGGGTCCTCAGAATATTGACCAATTTTGCTATGAGCCACCATTACATCCAAGAGAGTCTTGCACATCATTAAGCTTTTAAGAAATGGTCCCTCATTGAAATGTACCTTATAAATGCTAGTACAGCTGCAAAATACATTATCCATGGAGACTTTGAACTGATGGAGTCTTCTGTGTTTCCTAGGTTATTGGTATAGTTGAAGGTTCCTCAAAAGAATTGCCTCCTACCATTCCAAAGGACATTGAAGAGAAGCCCAGTCAGCCTGTACCTCGGCCAGAGGCTCCCGTAGATTCTATGCTGAAAGACATGGCCACAATCATCCTGAGCACCTTTTTGTTTGTTGGCTGGGTAGCATTCGTCATCACCTGTCCAATGGTAATGCTGATTGATCTTGGTATTCTAGTGAATTCTGAGAAAGGGCTGTAATGTTTGGCAGCCTAGCCTGGTAAAGATGATGCAGGAGTTGGGGAGGGAAAGAGTCACGACTTCATAAAAGAAGGGCAATTCTGCTTTCTCCATTAGCTATCAGTAGTAACGGTTATCACTGTGATAACTCACAGGTGTGCAATCCGATAACTAAGGCTACTGCATGTTTGATGTGGCAGTGATTTCTGTGACACATGCTGTTACCCTTGAGACTTTTCCTATTCCACCTGCAAGACTCTTCCATGGATTTTTGCCCATTCAGTTAGAGAGAGAGTGTGTGTGTGTGTTGCTCTCTTTTTTTTGGTCATGATCCAAAGACCATTGAATTTACCAGAAGATCCCCCGCCCCCATCCACGTCACTGGGCTTTGGATCAGGCCCTGTATCCTTTTACTGTTTAACGATAGCTATTCAGTCTAAAGATGCTTTTCTAAGGGAAAACTTCAGGCTAATGGCATTTTTTGCTATAACAAACAACCAGCCTGAGTTATCAACCGTGCTTTAAAAATGTATAACAAGGTAAAGAACAGTTTGGGTGATAGAGACTCTTTAATTGCCCTACCAGAAATAAGTTAGGAATCTGGCAATGAGAAGTTTTTCACTCAGAGGATAGTAGAATCTGCCCTTTCTGGATGCTGAGTCATGGCCGAGCCTTCTCGTCGGCATGTCTATTGAGATTTTTATCCCTTCATTGGTGTGGCGTTAAGACCATCTCTCTTTCCTCCTGAAGAGTACGCAGCAACAGGAACTGCCCTTCAGTGCCCCCAGCGATCTCCCCCCAGAGACAGACTTTTTGGACACCTCCTATGTGCGGACGGAGAGTTCAGCCACCAGCACACCCAACGTGTCTCCCAAAGCATCAAACCATTCAGCGTATTCCAACCTCTCTGGCTCTGACACTGGGAGATGTTTCTCCACTGAGCAGGAAGAGCGAGGTAATGTTAATCTAACTTCTTTTGTAGTGTGTCCCAATAAGAATTAAAATCAGAAAGTTCATAACATTTCCCCCAATGCCAAAGGTAACAAAGTACAACAACGGGTGGGGCACAACAAAAGTAGGATATTGACAATATTTCATAGATTAAGACCTGAAGGAACCATTGATTTGTGACCTCCTGTTGTGTAACACAGGCCAGAGAACTTCCCTCCCCTTTGATTTCTGCAGCAAGCCCATGACTTCTGGTTGAGCTAGAACATCTCCCAGAAAGACATCTGGTCTTGAATCCTGATTTTTGGGATTCATGTGCACCATTGGGTGTATTCTCTCCATCCCTATTCTTGAGCTCTTCTAGTGAGAGGTGACTTTTCAAACTCTTTTTTTCAATGCTGACCACAAGTTTTTGTCATTTTAGGCTTAATCCTACCACTGACAGTGCAGTATTGAGCCGCCCATGGGCCATGTGCTCATTGGCATATTTGAAATGGGTTGGCGGCCTCAGTGCAGATCCTAATGCAGAAAAATCGAGCTTATTTTTAATAAAATGTTGTTTTGGCATTAATTGAAGCCAAGAATTGAGTGGACCATGGAAACTGGACTCCCCTCCCCTCTGCATGTTGTCTCTGGTCCCGCCAGGGAAGTAAGTTCCACCACCAGGGCAGCACAGTGCCTGCACTGCACCCACTCTCCAGCGCTGTCAGTTCAGCACTTTCCCCCAACACTACATTCACATAAGCGTTTTAAAAACTGGAAAGAGCTTCTTGTCTTCTAAAAGCTACTTGTCTCATGTATGTCCCCAGCCATGACCTTTTGTGTCGTAAGAGCCAAAATTCCAGAGGGCGCCAGCCCCACTGGGGCTGTCCTGATCTGTACACAGAATGTTTGAAATCATGAATTGGATAGTCTGGTGTCCAGCCACTCAAGCTGTATGCACAGGTGCAGTTTGCATGCCCAACTCGGAATGTCAGCCTGTACAAAAACTTGTTGGCAATTTACATACAGTTTTGAAAGCCTGGCCTTAGATCTCCTCCCTCCCCCTTCCTCAGTTCTCAGTGTTGTGCATTTAAACTTGAAAGAGAAGGTTTTACATACCGACTCCATATGGAAATGCAACTGCAAAGTGCTGACTTTTAAAATCTGCCTTAATCCTTTCGCTGCTTGCTTTTGTTCAGATGAGGACACGCGCATAGTAATGGTCGGCAAGATTTCATTTAGCCCAAAAGACGTACTGGGACATGGAGCTGAAGGAACAATTGTTTACAGGTACAAGACAATATATGCATTTGATTTTAGAGCCCAATTAATGCCCCACTATTTTTTTGAGTATTTTAAAAAAAATTCTTATGGTCTAATATGAATGGAAACGTTACCATGGAACTTTTAAAAGTCGTGTGTGTGTGTGTGTGTGTGTGTGTGTGTGTGTGTGTGTGTGTGTGTGTGTGTGTGTGTGTGTGTGTGTGTGTGTGTGTGGCACTTTTCTGCAGTGTCCCTTCACTAACAAAAATCCAGGGTTATGTTGTTACTTGTAAATGTTTGTTTGAAATGAAAGCATTGAACAGAGGCACCTTGTCTAACACTGGAGAAGTGCTTTATTAATCTATCTGTATGAAGTGTGTTCCATGTAACCCACTTATCTCAGTGCACAGATTGACTCAAAGAGGTTTCTCTGCTGTATGATTCACTGTCTACAGAGGGACATTTGATAACAGAGATGTGGCGGTGAAAAGAATTCTCCCCGAATGCTTCAGCTTTGCTGACCGTGAGGTGCAGCTGCTGCGTGAGTCGGATGAGCACCCCAACGTGATCCGCTATTTCTGCACTGAGAAGGACAGGCAGTTTCAGTACATTGCCATAGAGCTCTGTGCTGCCACCTTACAGGAGGTAACGGGTCACTTACAAACCTAAAAGATTGGTAAAGCAAAGAGCTTTGGCTGCTGGGTAAACGCAGAGAGAAAACACAGGCTGTGAAAGGCTTCTCAATGTCAAACTCTTAGCTCTGCTCTGAGTCTGCAGTTCAGGCACCTGTCATATGCAGACAAAGTTCCTGATGTTATCCAAATTACCATCTGTAATTGGTTATTTACTTTTACAACATAGTCGTTGGTGTATGTGTAGTTAAGAGGCTTTCCTCCTCGTATCATCATCATCCCTTTAGTGTTATCACAGTCCAGGGTGAATCTGAGACAGCCCAATTTACTGTAATACTCCGGTATCACAGAATCAAAGGATACAGCCTCACGGGCTACACACAATTGCTGTTTTCCTTCTATCTTGTAATCAGCAACGGTAATAAAGAGAAGGGATATGGCCTCAGTGTCACAGTGCCTGCCAATGCCCTGGTGGTAAAACAGAACAAGAAAACTTTTTCTTACCCCTCCTTCTCCCTGGCTTTCTGCTGCCCAGACAACATTCCTTTTCCCCCTTTGCTGTGTGTTCCTGCCATTTGGCTTCCAGCCCTCCCCAGGTCTCTGATACAAGAGAAGGGACTATTGAACCTTCAATATATGTTCTTGAAAAAGGCTCCTCCTCAGTCACTCTGTATCTCCCACCATGTGTAAGGCATCTGCTGCCCTCACTAGGAGCCTCTCTAAAATATTGCTTCTTAAGGCCTTAGCTTGTCCTGAGAGCCGCCTTTTAAAGAAGCACAGCAGCATGAGTGTGCAGGTGGCGCATGTGATAAGGAAAGCTTTGTGCGGGGAACTGAGGCAGCGGCTTTGCTTACCCTGGTGTGAGTAAGGTGCTGGACACCTTAGCCTACCTACTTTCAGCCTCCACTGGGCAGTGCTAATGAGCAGCATTTACTCAGAGTTAAATTCCTGTTGAAAGGTTTCTCTGAGCTAGGATAAAACATAAAAAGAATGATGTTCCTTTAAAAACCAGGCCCTCTAGGGAAACTGACGAGTAAAAGCCCCAGCTATCTTGGGCTCTCACTGTGGAAATAAGAGAGATTTAATACGGAGCTATAGAGTAGAAAGCTAATGCTGTGCCAGTTTTTAAAAATAGTAAATGGGATGGCTTGATATTATAGGCCTGTCAGCCTGACATTGATCCCAGGCAAGATAATGGAGCTCCTGATATCAGACTCAATTAATAAAGAATTAAAAGAGGATGATGTCATTAATGCAAATCAACATGGGCTTAGGGAAAATAGGTCCTGTCAAACTAACTTCATTTTTTTTTTTGGATGAAATTACAAGTATGGTTGATAAAGGTAATAGTGTTGACGTAATATACTTAGACTTCTGTAAAGCATTTGACTTGATTGCTTAGGATCACAGGTACCCACACCACATTGTGATTAAAAAAACTAGAACAATATAAAATGAACTTGGCATACATTAAATGGATTAAAAATTGGCTAACAAATAGATCTCAAAATGTAATTGGAAATTATCTTCGAGTGGGTGTTTTTTCAGTCAGATCTTGCAGGGATTTGTCCTTGGCCCTATGCTATTTAACTTTTTTATCAATGACCTAGAAGAAAACATGAAAGTCATCACTGATAAAGTTTTTGGATGACACAAAAATTGGGGGATTGGTAAATAATGAAGAGGAGATGTCACTGATTCAGAGCAATCTGGGTCAATTGGTAAACTAGGTGCAAGCAAACAATATGCATTCTGATAACAATAAATGTAAATGTACACACCTAGGAATAAAGACTGTAGCCATACTTACAGAATGGGGACTTCATGCAAAGCAGTGATTCTGGAAAAGATTTGGGGGTCCTGGCTGAACATGAGTTCCCAGCATAACGCTGGGTCAAAAGAGCTAATGCGATCCGGTGATGCATAAAAAGGGGAATCTCAAGTAGGAATAGACAAGTTATTTTACCATTATGTTTGCCATTGGTGTAACTGCTGCTGGAAAACTGCATCCAGGACTGTTGTCCAAAATTCAAGAATGATGTTGATAAATTAGAGAGGGTTCGAAGAAGAGCCACAAGAATGAATAAAGGATTAGAAAACATGCCATGTACTGATAGACTCAAAGAGCTCAATCCATTTAGCTTAACAAAGAGAAAATTAGAGGGTGCGCTGATGACAGTGCATATGTATCCATATGGGGAACAGATATTTAAGAATGGTCTTTTAATCTAGCAGAGAAGGTATAAAACAATCCAATGGCTTGAAGTTGAAGCCACAGATTCAGACTGGAAATACGGTATAAATTTTTAATGGTGAGAATAATTAGCCATTGGAATAATTTACCAAGGGTCATGTGGGATTCTCCATCATCGACAATTTTAAATCATGATTGGCTGTTTGTCAAAAAGATCTGCGCCAGGAATTATTTTGGGGAGGTTCTGTGGCCTGTGCTACACAGGTCAGACTAGAAGATCACAATGGTCCCTTCATACTTCTATGAGTATGTACAAATACCTGGGTTTTTGCTTTGGTGCCCAGACTGGGGGAAAAATTTAGTTGAGTGAAACCCAAAACAAAAAGTTTCATTTCATTTTAGTGGAGGGGAGGGAGAGAGTTAATCTTTTTAAAAATAAAGTTGCAGTAAAATTCTAAACGGGCATTTTGAATTGAAAAATCCAAATGTTATGTTTTGAAAATGTTGAAACTCAAACACTTGTTTTTTTTCTGAATTATTTTTTCGGGTGGGGGTGGAGTTTGACCCAAACCAGCAAATTTGACTCAGACGCACAAAGTTTCAACCTGAATCTGCATTTTTGGCAAAAATAAATAAATGTTCGGCTGAAAAAATTCACTCTGCTGATCTACTGAGCAGTCTATTGCCCTTCACTTTTATTTGAGATCCCCTTGTAAATAAAAGTCCTTCATTTGAAAAGCATGTTGGAGTGGCCCAGCACATGGGCTCTCTGCGGGACAGGCTTGTAGAATTTTAGTACAGTCTGACATCTTAAAGTTCCCCTTTGTCTGTGGAATAGGCTCTTGCAAGTGCATAACCAGCTCTCATTAGACAGGGAAGAATTTACCTCTCTTGAGGGAGCTCTTCAGTGGCCTGGGATCTGTATAAAGACCAGTGTATAAGGAACGTGCTGGGGTTTTAGGCTTACTTTCTGTTTTCCCTTATCTAATGTATAGTATGTGGAGCAGAAGGACTTCAGTCGCCATGGCTTACAGCCCATTACCCTACTGCAACAGACGACATCTGGTCTTGCGTATCTGCACTCTCTCAGTATTGGTAAGAAGGCCCTTTGTTTTAATTTCATGTATGTTTTATTGCTTAAGAAGCAAAATAAGCCGGCCTGGTGCAGGGAGCCTTGGCAGCCATGTAGTTTGTTGCTGGGTGGCTGGGAGAAGTGGAGACCAGTCATTCTTTTTCTTTCCTTTTTTAAATAACAATACTATTCCATGATGCCCATTCACGGAGTGGCCATGATAGCGCAGCACTGGGAACCAAGAGATCTGGCTTCCGTTCCCAGCTCTTCCACAGGCCTGTATGTGACACAACCCCTCTATGCCTCAGTTTCCCCTATCTATAAAATGAGGATAATACTTCCCTGCTATATTAGTATTTGCTTTGAGCTTCTCAGCTACTGTAGAAGTAGAATATAACGAATGATGGCTCTGGAATATCAGGGGGAGGGGGTGATGGCTCTAACAAGAACTTGCAAGATTTGAAGGAAATGGAGTAGAATAGGCATCCCAAATGAATAGGCAACAGGTTCCTTGAACTTAAGCCTATGGATCCCTGAACATTAACAAAAACTGCTTCAGCAATGTGAAAGGATTTCATTCCAAATAAATAAAACAATTAAAAATGCTCTGGGTGCTTGTATTAATTAATTGGTGCTTGTATTAGTCCACAGGGATTTGAAACCTCATAATATCCTAATTTCAATGCCCAATGCCCATGGCAAGGTCAAAGCCATGATTTCAGACTTCGGCCTGTGTAAGAAGCTGGCAGTGGGCAGGCACAGTTTTAGCCGTCAGTCTGGGGTGCCAGGCACTGAAGGGTGGATCGCTCCAGAGATGCTGAGTGAAGACTGCAAAGAGAACCCTGTAAGTCAATCATAATTGTTCTTGTTCCGAGGGTTAGGGAAGTTCCATGGAGTGGGATTGGCAAGTGTCACGTTGTTGCCATCAGACCTTAACGTCCACAGTTCATTGCCTCTTCATTCAAGCTGGTTTGGAACTAAAATGTCTGTGGACTAATTTTCAGAGGTTCTGAACACAACTAGCTGTCGTTGAGGGCTGAACTTCTGATCAGTGGGCTGTTGCTGTATTATCCTGTACCATATTTTGTAATCATAGTGAAATCAAAGTGATCACCCAAGAGGCCACCAAAAATCAGTTACTTACTCATGGTGGCCTTTAGCGATAGAACAGAATTGTACTAGAAAAGTGGGGATACTTTAAGTGGTCACTTAAGACTGGAGATGTTCTTGGAGGTGGGCTTTAGTGCAGGATTTGCCATGTTCTAACTACTTTTGAATATTGTGGAGAGAAGTGATTGTAGAAACTTCTGTTGTTCCCTCAGATGCACAACTGACTTGTGAAGTTGAGCCAAAGTATTGAATAAACTATATTGTGATGTTGCTTATAAACCATATGTTATTTGCAGACATACACGGTGGACATCTTTTCGGCTGGCTGTGTCTTCTATTATGTGGTATCTGAAGGCAGCCATCCCTTTGGCAAGTCCCTGCAGCGGCAAGCCAACATTCTACTGGGTGTTTACAGTCTGGACTCCTTAAATCCAGAGAAGCATGGTAAGCAGGTGGATGTTTTCCTACTCTGTTAAATGTAAAGCACTGCACAGTTTATTCTGTGGGGCTCAATAGCTCCCAGAACACCAGTGGAAATGGTCTGAGACCTATGAATCACCATGACCCCAAAGTTGCAAATGTGAAGTACAAGCACTTGAAGTAATTATATGGGAAGCTCCTTTAAAAAAGTTGGAAGCCCTTAAAACTATTGACTTTACTGTCCAAAAGCATACAACATTCCGGGTGATTGCAAAGTTTTCATCCCTCTGAGCTTTACTGTGATAGTTTTAAGAGGAATTTCATGTATATCCAGGATGTTCAAAAGATTGAACTGACCTTTGCTCTTAGCTGTATTGGTTCCACCCCAATGACTTGCTGATGGGTTGCACAGAGTATAAATCAGGGCAGGATTTGGCCTGTTTTTTGTAGGCTAAGCGTCCAACTGGAAATTCTAGATTTCTGACAAACTTGAAGGAGTCGTGATGGCTTCTTAAAGACTGAAAACAACTTTAACTGTTTCAGACAGTCTGGGAATAATCACCCTTTTTCTCTTAGATGACATAGTTGCTCGTGACTTAATAGAGCAGATGATAAACATGGATCCTCAGAAACGTCCATCTGCCAGCTGTGTGCTGAAGCACCCGTTCTTCTGGGATCTAGAAAGACAGCTCCAGTTTTTTCAGGTCTGTCTTGTCAACTTTTCATTTTGTCCAGGATTAAACATTATCCATATGTTTTTAAAATCGTATACATTAAAACTTCAAGTTTAAAGTCTTTGAGATAGTTGCATGCAGAATCGGCAGTTGATGAACGTACAGTGTCAGGAACAAAGAAGTGAGGTTGTATGCTTAGTCAGTGCATGTATGGAAATGCTCAGCCCTTTGGAGAGTTTCAATCCAGTGAGCGTGTTGGGTTTTCTATGTTGAAAGAACTCTTGCAGATAGCTCCTGACTACCAATCCTATATTCAATTCAGTTACATTGTACTGTCTCACAGCAGCAAGCAGCCATTTTTCAGGACACCCTTTAATCTGGCAGAGGGTGGCAATTTGTAATTGGGGGGTGGGGAGTGGGTAGGAGTTGGAAGTAAAAATACAGCATTTGAAGTAACTTGAACGTTTCTTCCAGGATGTGAGTGACCGAATAGAAAAAGAATCTCTAGATGGTCCCATAGTCAAGCAGTTAGAGAGAGGAGGGAGAGAGGTGGTAAAAATGGACTGGAGAGAGCACATCACGGTTCCCCTTCAGACAGGTAACTGAGATTATATTCCATAATAATGTAAGGGAATGACAGGCTATTACCCCTAACCGGCATGTACAGGAAGGCAGCAACACCATTGGCTCTCAAATTTGTTACATGAGATCTTGGCCTGCACTGAATTGTTCTAAATTAAAAAGTACATATACGTACACCTGTGCGCGTGCACATGTATATAACCCTATTTTAGAGCTGAGTGACTTAAAACAAGCATGAAAACATAAAAAACAAGAGTGTAGCAATGTCAGGCCTATTTTCCATTGTTTATTTACCAGGCTTTAGTGGTATTTACATTTTATTTTTTAAGAGCAGAGATGATACAGTTAAAAAATCATATGGGCCACACATATATCAAACTGTTTAATATTCTGCATTGTCAATATGCCTCCTGCACTGATTTTTTTCCTTTAGTGTTTGAAAAAGTGTTTGTAATACATCAAATCCTGATTTACCTGGCCAGAACATTACAAACAGCTCTTTCACGTGTTTTGGCTGCAAGTATAGCTCCCTGAAGGACTTTGTACACATCAGTTCATTTAAAAACAACCAACCAAACACAGCCTATTTGCTTTTGCAGATCTTCGAAAATTCAGATCCTATAAAGGGGGCTCAGTACGGGATCTTCTACGGGCGATGAGAAATAAGGTAAAGGGGTGTGTGTGAACCAGTGTCAAACCACCGTAGAATCTGTACCACGTTAAACTTTAGCCACCCATACCTGTCATATTCTCCATGCCTATTTAGAAGTATAAGCAGCATTTTAAATAACTTGAATGTTACACATTCTGTTTCCACTAATATGTTCTGGTTTCCACCTAAACCATCTTTTTATTGGCTTATCTTAGGTGGTGTTCCACTTTACTACCAACAATCCACCACTATAAAATGACACTTGTCATTTAGTAAGGCTTCTTTGGCCACTAAACTGCTTCTTGTTCATGAGCATCTCTTTAGTATGTTGCATAGAGGAAGAAAGTGAATACCCTATAAAGAATGCTTGTCTGTATTTTTTTTTTCTAGAAACATCATTACAGAGAACTGCCCCTGGAAGTGCAAGAGACGCTGGGCTCTATCCCAGACTATTTTGTATGTTATTTCACATCTCGTTTCCCTCGCCTTCTCCTTCACACCTACCATGCAATGCAAATCTGCTGCGGGGAAAGACTCTTTCAGCATTACTATAGTCAGGACTCTGCAGAGCAGAGACTTTCAGGAGATACCATTTGAGAGGGTGGGGATGGAGCTCCCTTCTCTGTGATGAACATTCCAAGCATAGGGCTGTGAAATTGGCCTACCTTTAGCAGGGACTAGTGGGATCATCAGAGAGTAAAATGTCTCTTTGAAGAAACCAAGCTTCCAAACGTGCCTTATGTTGTGTCTGCGCTGGAGCAGGAAAAGGACAGTAGGAGCACAAGGAATGAGTGCTAACGTCAGAAAAGCATTGAACCAAGCTGTGGAGTTATCCTAAGGCTGCTTTTAAGAAAGAAAGTGAAAATGGAGTGCAAATAGTTGTGTGTAAACATCATTCTGCTGTTGAACATACTTACATTGTACTTGATTTTATCATTCATATATTTTACTGCACAGAATCAAACAGTGACTGAAACCATATCGTTACTAGGCATTAGGATCTGGAAGAGGAGCCTTTTAGTTGTAGCAAACCATCCAAACCTGCTATTGCACTACTGCCATATTCTGCATTTGAAACAGTGTCTTAGATACAATACAGTGATTGTAAAGGGAATAATCTGAAAATATCCAAAACCTGTAAAGAGAATGTAATTTCTAATTAATCAGTACAACCCTGGAATATTAGACCCCAGTTCTTGGGTAGCTACAATGCCATCCTATTGATTACCGATTGGAAAAATCGGTCAGTTTTATTTACTTCACAAATGCAAGACTCCATGCCATGGTGTTTTGAGAGATCAGCCAAATGTTCATAGAAAGGAAATGGCAGTATTTGGCTTAGATCACAGTATTAAAAACTGAGCTATGCCGTAATTTGGAGAAGCATATTCAGATGTCCGTTTCTAGTTTCTTTGTAGGAAAGGAGGCCAGTTGGGTGTGTTGGACACAGCAACTGTCTGGCTGGAATTGTTCCTTGCTTTCTTCTTAAGAAGGTCTTCAGTTACTGAGCCAGAAGCAATGTGACCCTACAGGGGGGAAGGGATTGAAATATGAATTGCTCTAAAGAACAGTGAAATTATGGACCACATTTTTAATTGGTGAACGAAAGTAGTAATAAGCAATGGAACCTGAGTTCCTGTCTGTCTGGATTGATAATGATGTCCAAAGTGAAGCTTATATACATTTTCTTTACATTTGAAAGGATGCAGTATTCCTTTTCAGTGGCCCTAAAGCTGTGACAAGCATTAAGTGTGTGAACAGCATTAAGAAATGCTGGGTTCTGATGTAATACATGTGTATTATTCTTTTACAATATATTTATTTAACGTATTTATATTTATTTAATTTTTACTACAAAGTGGTATCAAATTTAAATGGTACAAGTATAAAGCATGCCAAATCTTTTTTAAAAAAACACACCAAAAAACCCTTCTAGTGTTTTCTGTTAACCACTTTTTAATAACTGGAAGAGGAAAAGCTATACTGCATCTTTCAATGGAACTAATTTGTCTATTTTTATTAATGTGTAAATCATGTGGAACAGGGAAGCTTTTAATTTGTCTGACTGTGCCATTGTGTCGTAAACTAGTAAATTATTGACGGTTACTTGTGTGATTGGGCATTGCTATGGGATGTGTGTTTTTTCTTTTTCTAATGCAGTCACCTTTCTGAAGCTTAAATTTTTGGGAGTTTCCTAGTTTTACATTGTATGAAACCAGATATCAAGGTAAGATGCCAAATTGTGCAAGTTACATGTTTTTAAAAGCTTGAAAAAATGGTAGTTTTACCTAAGATGATTCAAAGCGTATTTCATATTTTTATACCTCTAATGTACAGTTCTTTTATAATTCTACTAAATAATGACTTGTACTCAGTAATAAATACAAATAGGTTTAAAAACTGAGGCGTGTTCCCCTTTTTTAGTGAAAATGGCTGTTCACCAGTAGGAGTCTGGGAAGATGGGTAGGACTAGAAAGTAAGCTGTGCACTCTCTGCTGCTGTTTTCATGGAAATAGCATGGCTTTCGGGGGGGGGAAGTGTGAAAACCCATGTTAAAGGTAACCAAGCAAAAAGGGTAAGGCAGAAAGTTTTGCTCTTTTTTGTTTGTTTGTTTTTTTTAACTCCTCCTGAGCAAGGCATCAGGTTTCTGAGATAGATACTGGGTAAGTGTGTTCATGTTTACTCCTAATAAAGAGCTAAAGGTAATCCCTGCTTGTGCGATACTGTTAAGAGTTTTTATGCTGCAACCACTAGGCCAATAAACTTTTACACTTCATACATCTGATGAAGTGGGATCTAGCTCATGAAAGCTTATGCTCAAATAAATGTGTTAGTCTCTAAGGTGCCACAAGTACTCCTGTTCTTTAAACATTTGAGTGAGTCTAACATTCCATCCACCAGAGGGCAGTGGAGACATGCACAGAGAGCATAGGTTTCAGTGTTAGCCCTCTTAATCTGTATCAGCAAAAAAAAAACAAGGAGTCCTGGTGGCACCTTAGAGACAAACAAATTTATTTGGGCATAAGCTTTCGTGGGCTAGAACCCACTTCATCAGATGCATGAATTGAAAAATACAGGAGCGGGTAAAAGAAGAGGATACTGGAGGACATGTTCTCTGAGATCCTGCAAGCCTGTGCTGCATTAAACCGTGAACAGAGGGACTGGAGGGTGAATATTTTCAGACAGTGGAGAGGGCAAGAGCCAACCGACCCAGGAGTCCCAGCAGAAAAGGGAGAGGCAGATGGAGTGTCTCCAGCAGCAAACGCAGACGGTGCAAACTCTGGTTGACCTACCTTTTATTCTTCTTTGAGTGATGGTCCCTATATGGATTCCAAGAGTGCATGCACACCATGTGCTGGAGCTGGAACTGTTCATAATAGTGTCAGTTGACCCGCACATTCGTTGTGCATCAACTGTGTAGCATGTCCAAGGCTTTAAGAGGCTGGGCAGGTCGATGCTGCTCCAGTTCCCTCTTACTGCTGCGTGGCCAGAGTCGGAACCCCTGTTCCTCGGTGCTTTTCACTGGTTTTTTTGTTTTGTTTTTCTTTCTTTAGTTGTAGTTAATTATCCATTCATAGTTGTTAGTTACCGTTTTGGACTTTCCTTCCCTTTGTCGGACTCTTCCCCAGCCCGGTCACTATGCCCGGGCAACTCGGGTTTAAGTACTGAGCTTCTTCTTCGAGTGCTGTCCCTGTGGGTGCTCCACTCTAGGTGACGGTGCGTCCCGGCGCTGTCGATCGGAGATTTTCGGTAGCAGTGCCTGGTTGGGGCGCATGCACCCAGATGGTATCTCCCGTCTAGTTGGAATCTTCCTGAGTGCGTGCGCCCCACACCCTCCTCAGTTCCTTCTCAACCGTCCTCGGCTGAAGACGGGACTCGGAGCAGTGCTGCCTTCTCTTCCCTGATCTCTGTAGGAAACATAGAAATAATTATTAATTACTTCCCAGTTGTTTCCCTTCCTTTAGTATAGTTACATAGTTAGTTAGTTAGTTTAAAAAAAAAAAAAAACCCTCAGGCTTGTCTCCCATTGAGACACTTTCCTCACCCATCTCCAATTCACAATGCCAGGAGCTTCGGGTTTCAAAAGATGCATCTCCTGTCAGGACTCCATGCCACGGTCAGATGGTCACTCCCAGTGTGTGAAGTGCCTCGGGGACACCCACATCCCCGCAAAGTGCCAACACTGTGCGAGCCTCAAATCAAGAGCTCGTCGTGACAGGGATCTGCGCCTCAAGATCATCATGATGGAGAAATCCCTGCAGCCACTGTCGGAGATGGGAAAAGTGGAACCCGCTCCCACACGCTCCCCAGCCAGATCAGAACCGGTGGGGAGCGTCGCTTCACCCTCCCTGGAGCGGAGGCACGAAGCGCAGAAGTCTCACAAACGAGACTCTAACAAGGGTAAGGGGTCTCCGGCGTGATCCCTACCCCCTGTGCTGACAGCAGGAAAGACAGCTGCCTCAGCCTCTTAGAATGCCTCAGCTACTGCTCTGACAGAGCTGAAAGGCAGGGACCAGACTTCCCGCGCTGGGAAGGCACTTACCTGTTCGGTCCCCTCGGCGCCGCAAATGGCTGTGGCACAGACACCTCGCTCCTCTGCGGCATCCAGGCACGCTGCAACACCGGCACCACGTGCCTCGGCACCAGCAACAGCAGCGGTGCCGACAGCGCATTCGGCACCGACACCAAGAACAGCCGTGCTGCTTTCAGCCTGGTCAATTTCAGCGCTGAAAGCAGCCACGATCCCGCCAGCGCGCTCTGCCTCAGCGACAAAATAGCTGCGGTGCAGACAGCTCGATCAGCCTCGGCACCGAGAACAGGGTCAGCACCCAGCCACTCTGCTACCCGTGCACTAGCAGCAGACCCCCTGCAGAGGGCGTCCAAGCACAATACAACAGGAGACTCTCTGTCACTCTCGCCTAGTAAACAGCTACAGCAGAGAGTAGACTTAGCTCAGCCTAGAGAGCAGGAACGACAGCTGCTCACTCAAAGGGACCTTTTAGTGCCACCTGAGCCTCACTCTCCACTCCTGGAAGCAGAGGACTCCTTCCTTGACCTGCCACTTTCTCCACCTGAAATGGCTTTCACCGACGGTGACCTTGAACTGCAACAGCAGGGTTCTCCCCTCCTGCTTCTCCTCCACAGGCACCTTTACCACCTCAGGTCACGGCTCAAGTTCAGCAGCCTCAGTTTCCCTATGCTGCCCCTCCGTGGGTGATGCCTGGGTTCTCCTACCCCATGCCTTGGCCGCAGTGGTACCCGTGGCAGAATCCTCCTATCAATCACCTTCCTTCGGTACCTCAGTCTCCTGCTCCATCCACTTCCAGGGTGCCTGAACCCCCTCCTGAACTGGGGAGCTATGCACCATATCCTGATTCGCCTAATCCTAACTCTCCATCAGCCTCAGATGAAGCCAGCCTCCCTCCACCTCCACAGATCGTGGACGACTGCAAACAGTTCCAAGAACTTTTTTGGAGGGTTGCGATCAGCCAGGATATTCCCTTAGAAGAGGTTCAGGAGAAGCAACACAAACTCCTTAAAATCCTTCAACCATCTGCACCCTCGAAAATCGCGCTCCCTATAAATGAAGCACTCATGGAGCCAGCTGACACTTTCTGGCAAACCCCAGCTTCTCTGGTACCAACTTGCAAGAAGGCTGAGCGTAAATATTACGTTCCTGCAAAGGACGCAGACTTCCTATTCTCTCATCCACCACTGAACTCCCTTGTCATCGATGCAGTGACACAGAGGACCAAACATTTCACAATATCGACCCACTCCTCAAGACAAAGACCTTAGACGCCTTGATGTCCTGGGACACAAGGTTTATACATCCTCTACACTACAGTTCAGGATTGCTAACTACTCTGCCGTCCTCGCCAGTTATGATTTCGATAATTACAATAAGCTTTTCGAATTTGCCTCCTACATACCAGAGGACAGAAGAGCAGACTTCAAATCAATCCTGTCTGAGGGACAATTAATCTCCAGAACAGCCCTACAGGCATCTTTAGACACGGCGGACACAGCAGCCCGTACTACCGCAACTGCTGTGGTTATGCGCAGAACCTCATGGCTCTCTGCGTCCGGCATTCCTAAAGAACTCCAGACTAAAGTGGAGGATCTCCCATTTGACAAGGACAAACTTTTCTCCCAAAAAACTGACGAACTCCTCCATACCATGAAGGATTCCAGAGCGACACTGCGCACCCTGGGCATTCAACCATCTCTTCCCAGGAGACAGCGATATCAACCCTACCAAAGAACACGTCAGTATTATCGCCCTCAATCCAGACTGTACGACACAACTCGGAATCGTAATAGACCTCCCAAACGTAGACAAAATCAAAACCAAGCCACCACCTTCCGTCCACAGGGCAATAAACAACAGTTTTGAAGCTTTGGTCGAAGGTCTGCATGACCACCCCTTGATTCCACCACTTACTTTCCCATTTGGCCACCGCCTCCAGTATTTCCAACATGCCTGGCAGCGGATCACACAGGACCGCTGGGTCCTCGAAATAGTTCAGACTGGTTACTCCATTCCTTTTATTTCCTACCCTCCTACCCGTCCCCCTTCCCCGTCCCTCTTCAGGGACCCCTCCCACGAGCACTTACTTCGCACAGAAGTGGCTCACCTTCTGCAATTAGGCGCAGTGGAGCCTGTGCCTCTGCAACACCAGGGGACAGGTTTCTACTCCCATTACTTTCTAACGCAGAAAAAGACTGGGGGATGGAGGCCTATATTAGACCTACGCCGGCTGAACAAATTCGTGAGGACACAAAGATTCAAGATGGTCACACTGGGCACAATAATACCCGCATTGGATCATGGGGACTGGTTCACAGCCCTCAACCTACAAGACGCTTACTTCCACATATCAATTCATCCAGCTCACAGACGCTTCCTACGATTCACAATCGGTCACGATCACTTCCAATACCGAGTTCTTCCTTTCGGACTCTCCACGGCTCCAAGAGTTTTTTCCAAGACCTTAGCCTTGTGGCTCACCTCCGCAAACACGGAGTCACACTTTTCCCCTATCTAGACGATTGCCTCATCAAGGGCGACTCCTGTGGCGACACACTTCAAGCCACACATCTCACCATCTCCCCTTTTCACAGCCTAGGTCTCCAAATAAACACCCAAAAATCCACCCTGATACCCACGCAACAGATAGTTCATTGGAGCTCATCTCGACTCAACCCAGAGCAGGGCCTCGCTCCCATACAACAGATTCCTCACTATCACACAGCTCATACGCACACTCTCTACTCGTCCCAGGACACAAGCAAGAATCTGCCTACAGCTCCTTGGTCACATGGCAGCTACCACCTTCGTGGTTCAACACGCCAGGCTACATATGAGATGCCTCCAGGGCTGGCTCAACTCCAATTTCAAACCCAGCAGACATCCCTTAGGGATGCTGCTAACTCCTCCTCCCAATGTTATAACTTCCCTACAATGGTGGACAAGTCCAGAAAACCTCTGTGCAGGGGTTCCCTTCCAGCAACGATCCCCAACGCTCATGCTCACCACGGATGCTTCCCTGATAGGTTGGGGAGCGCATCTAGGAGAACACAGAGCACAAGGTCGATGGTCTCCATCAGAGACGCATCTACATATAAATCTCCTAGAACTCAGAGCAGTGAGGAAAGCATGCCTTCACTTTCTTCCCCTTATAAAGAACAGATATCTGCGAGTTTTAACAGACAACATAGCATGTATGTATTACATAAACAGACAGGGGGGTGCCAGATCACATTCCCTCTGCATGGAAGCCATTCGACTCTGGAATTGGTGCATACAACATCGAATACAGATCATCGCCTCCTATCTACCAGGCTGCCACAACACTACTGCCGATGCACTCAGCAGGCACTTCTCCACAGAACACGCGTGGGAACTGCACCCCACAGTACTCCAACACCTTTTCTCCCACTGGGGCACTCCATCAATAGATCTCTTCGCCACGACCCGAAATCGAAAATGCCCCCTGTTTTGCTCCAGGGCGGGACTCGGGACTGCATCCCTAGGGGATGCATTCCTCATTTCATGGAACAGTTACCTCCTGTACGCCTTTCCGCCTATCCCTCTACTACACAGGGTTATTCGGAAGATCGCGGACGACAAGGCCCAGGTCATCTTTATTGCCCCGGCTTGGCCAAGACAGACGTGGTACCCTTACCTTCTCCGCATGTCCTCCCGTCACCCATGGGCTCTCCCCAACAGGCCAGACCTCCTTTACCAGGACAACGGGCGGGTCCTTCATCCCCAACTCCAGAAGCTCCACCTCACGGCCTGGTTCCTTCATGGTTCCAAACCCATGAACTAGCTTGTTCCGAGCAAGTCCTACATGTCCTCCTGCACAGTAGGAGAGACTCCACCCGCAAAACCTACCTTCAGAAGTGGAAGCGCTTCGCTCTTTGGTGCTCTCATAAACATTTAGCACCCAACAATGTGACCCTTCCGAACATTCTAGATTACCTCCTCGAACTAAAACAGGACGGACTTTCGCTTAGCTTTATCAAAGTGCACCTAGCGGCGCTTACCACCTTCCACGAACTATTGGATGGGTACTCACTCTTTACACACCCCACCATTAAACGCTTTCTCTCTGGCCTGCAAAATCTCTACCCTGAAATTCACGCAACAGTGGCTACATGGAATCTTAACCTCGTTCTTCATGCTCTCATGAAACCTCCATTTGAGCCCTTGGCTACCTCCTCTGATCTCCATATGTCCATGAAGGTGGCTTTCCTAGTTGCCATAACATCAGCAAGGAGAGTTGGAGAAATAAGTGCCTTGATGGCCCACCCTCCATACACAATCTTCTCCAAAGATAAAGTCACTTTGAGACCGCATCCTCAATTTCTTCCTAAGGTGGTATTGACCTTCCACCTCAACCAACCTATATATTTACCAACTTTCTACCCCAAACCTCACAAAACGCCACAGGACGCAACCCTGCATACTCTCGACGTCAGGCGAGCAATTGCCTTTTATTTAGACAGGACTAAACCATTTCGCAAGTCTCCACGACTCTCTCTTTCAATAGCCGAAAGATCAAAAGGCACGGCTATTTCTAAACAACGCCTATCCAAGTGGATCTCTGACTGCATCAGATCCTGTTACCGTGCGAAGAATCTTCAACCGCCTGAAGGCGTTAGAACTCATTCCACTAGAGCCATGTCGGCATCCATTGCCTTCCTACACAACGTTCCCATTCCCGATATCTGCAAAGCAGCTACATGGTCATCTGAACACACGTTTGCAAAACACTATGCTTTAACGCAAGACACCACGGCAGACACAATAGTAGGTCATACAGTACTATCTTCAGTACTCCCTGCCATTTCTCCAAAGTCCCACCAACCATAGTGGGTACTGCTACACATTCACCTAGAGTGGAGCACCCACAGGGACAGCACTCGAAGAAGAAGAGAAAGTTACTCACCTTGCAGTAACTGAGGTTCTTCGAGATGTGTGTCCCTGTGGGTGCTCCACTCCCCACCCTCCTCCCCTCTACTTTGGAGTACTGAGATGACTCTCCACGGTAGAGAAGGAACTGAGGAGGGTGTGGGGCGCACGCACTCAGGAAGATTCCAAGTAGACGGGAGATACCATCTGGGTGCATGCGCCCCAACCAGGCACTGCTACCGAAAATCTCCGATCGACAGCGCCGGGACGCACCGTCACCTAGAGTGGAGCACCCACAGGGATACACATCTCGAAGAACCTCAGTTACTGCAAGGTGAGTAACTTTCTCTTCATGCCCTCACTCCTTCTCTGTGAGTGACTAGCACCAACATTGCCTCCACTGCTTGGGTGAAGCCCATATCACTGCTCGCTGCTCCATTTGCCAATCGTTCCCAGCTCAGGAGCTTTGCCTCCAAAAGTTCCCCATGGAAGAAGCGATGCAGCTACATGTCCCTTCGGATCCAATGCATTTAGCAATGTTGTATACACCACTGTGGGTTTGGCTCTGATGGCTATAGTCGCAAGCTCAACAGAGTGAAAGCTCCCTCTGCCACTTGTTTCAGATCTAGAGTCTCTAGGAACACACGAAGACCAAGGAAAGTAACACATACATTCACTAGAACAATTTCTAATATCTTTAATAAAATTGATAAAAGTTACCAACAATGAATATCCAAGCACAGATAAATCCTACATCTATCCATGCACAAATTATAGCTATACTCATATCCTCCTAGATCGTCTTCGGATTTTATGGGTCTCTCGTGGATTGATCATCAGTAGACAAGAGGGTTCCTGCTGGAGTTTTCCCATAGGGAGCTCAATTTTCCCAATCTGGGCACCCTCTTTTATGATGAGATTCTGACTATACCTCATACCCTGTGCATGTGTGTGAAAATGTCTACCTTCTTTTCCCTAATTTGTATTGTGTCCCCCAAGAATATTGGGGTACCCTGTTTTCCATAGGTTGTGTATAGTTCCTTTTATTCTCAGCACTGACACACAATCTGTATCCTGTGGTTAAGGAACACGTTAAAAAAAATGCCTCTAGGGTATTTTGTAATCTAAAATTAATCTTGCAGCTAATTTTTCGCAATACCACTCACTGATATTTGTTTTTCATAATCTTGTGGCATCGGGTTATTCTTCTGTCACTTACTTACATAAAGCATTTCTTAACTCTAAGGGCTAATCTGACTAAGCTAAACTCCTACCGGCCTCAGGCTCTAGGCCTTGTGTTTCAGCCCTGCTTACTTAGATACCTCATATATACTCGTCTCTTCCAACTACTAACCAGTCCTATACTTCTATAATCCTAACATCACACCACCCACAATAAATGAATGATAAAATAATTGCTACAATTAGTCAAGTGAGAGGTCCATTTTAGCACCTCCTTTTTACACACTTACACACACACTCTCTAGCTTCACATTCACTGGCCTATGAGAGCCATGGTTGCTGTAGGGTAGTCGAAATGGACATGAATGTTCTTTCTCCTTGTTAAATTATTTTCTGTTTGTTTATTTCAGAAGTTTTTATTGTACTGGGTTTTTAGTTGCAACATAGCACTTGTGCACTGGTTTTGGTACACGATAAAAATATCTTTTTTTGGAAACTAATTCATCTTCATTACTTCACAACGTAGGCTGTGGCATGAATGACTAAGGCTAGTGAGAGCATGATCTATTGCAGGCTGATGGAACTCCAATGAGCAGTGACAGTGTAATAATTTATAAAGGTACAGCAAACACCACAAAATTAATAGGCGCATTAACAAATGTACACCAAACACCACACAATTCCTGTCTGCCCCAACCTTTCTGGGCTGGGTAAAGTACAGGCCTCCACACAGCATTAAGGAAAGTCTCTTTCAAAGCCTCCCTCAGCCACATAGCACTGCGTTAAGCATTTTTAATAGCCCTTGCATCTGGCTGTTTGAACTGACAGGCACTCTACCTGGCTGCACCCTTCCCCCTCCCTCTCCCCCGTTTGCCTTGCAGATCTTATGCAGGACACAGAAGGCAGCTATAACCATTGGGGTATCTTTGTGTTACTTACTAACAAGACTGGATTGCAGTGACAGTGTCCCTTCAGCTTACCAAAAACACATTCAACTGTCCTGCACCTGCTCAGTGGTAGCTGAATCTTTCCTTGGTGCTGTCGAGGTGGCTGGTGTGGAGTTTGATGAGCGATGGGAGCAGGAGGTAGGCTGGGTCCCCCAGGGTTACTGTTGCCATTTCAACACTGCCCTTGGTAATCCACTGGTCAGGAAAGAATGTGTCTGTTTGCAGCTGTTTCAACAGCCCTGTGTTCTTAAAGATATGAGCATCATGCAACGTCTGTGACCAGCCAATACAGATGTTGGTGACACATATACCTGGTGATCCGCCAATGCTTGCACAACCATAGAAAAGCAGCCCTTTCTGTGGCTGCACTCTGGGGCAAGGTGAGCTGTTCCAAAATGGGGATATGTGCGCCAGCGATGGCCCCAGCTCAGTTCAGGAACCCCATTGCTGCGAATCCATCCACTATGTCCGGCATTTTATGGAGAGTCACAAATCTGCATCGCACAAGGCGACTCATGGCCCCCACTGCGGCTTTTCCAGCTCCAAAACGATTGCCCACTGGCAGGTAGCAATTGGGCGTTGTAAGCTCCCAGTCACTTCTCATTCTGGGGTGAGCTCAGCACTTCAATCCAGGCAGGTGGCTTTTCCCAAACAAAAGTTCTGCAGCTACTGTGCGTCAGCCCAACCCCACATTACAACGTGATCCCACCACTCCGTTCATTTCTCAGGCCCAGAAGTGGCCCCCAGGCTACAGCGGCACTGTGAATGCCATTGACCAGCACTGAAGCAGATTTCGCTATGTCCTCCGGGAGGGAGATGGGGGCTGTGCAAGAACAGCAGGCAGCTGCAGAGTTGAGAGGTTGGTAGGGGGCAGGGCCGCCCAGAGGATTCAGGGGGCCTGGGGCAAAGTACTCACCTGGCGTGGGGTGGCCGGGAGGGGGCTTCAGTTGCTCTGCGTCTTTGGCAGCACTGACGCGCCCCCGCCGCCAAAATGCCACCGAAGACCCAGAGCGACTGAAGGGCCCCCTGGCCGCCGAAGCCCCGGACCGCCGCCGGGCCAGGGCTTGTGGGGCCTGGGACAAATTGCCCCACTTGCCCCCCCCCCCCGGCGGCCCTGGTAGGGGGAAGCAGACCTGAGCGATCCGCCCACAGGAGTTGGTGCGGGGGCTTTAACCCCACTCCTGTCAGGGCAGAAGCTGCCCCGCTACAGTAACTGTCCAACATTAAAGGCTGCTGCGGTGTGTGAGCCAGCGGGAGCGGCAGGGTGGGAAGGACCCGAACAGGAGCAGCCAGGCAGCGGGTGCGAGCAGAGCTCTGGGCAGGGGCAGCGCCATGTGCCTTAGGGGTGGGCAGGCTCGGGAACAGGCGCTGCCCGGCGGCGGGGAAACGAAAGTGAAACCCCGGGGCGCTTCCTAACACCCAGATTTGGGGATTTTTAAGTGCGTGGGCGGCAGGGCAGGGCCCAGTGCAACGTCAGGGATCGCTTGGCTCTCGCCCCACTGGAGCATCAGACCCGGGATCGGTGCCGCGCTCGGGGCTGGGGACGGGGCAGGACTCGGCGACGGGTGAGGCCGCCCCGGGCGCTGGCGTTGCGCCGGGGGGGGGGGTATGGGAGCGTTGCCCCCCCCCCCCGCACTGGGGCAGTTGCTGGGCGGCTCCCCGGGAAGGGTCTCGCGGCTCCGTTCGGTGCCACCCTCCCGGCCCGGGCCCCTGGCTCAGGCTCGGCAGGGCGCGGCCGGAGGGTGTCGGGCCTCGGCCCCGCTCACCGCGCCCCACAGGGGGCCCCCACCCCGCTGGGGCGCCCCGAGCTGGGCTGCGGGCCCCGGGGCGGGCGGGGTTGCAGCGCTGCGGCCTGGTTGCCAGAGGGGCAGAGCCCCGCGCAGCGGCGGCCCCCGGGTCTCCCCCGTGCTGGGTCCCTGGCAGTAGAACGGCTGACGGGGGCCCTGCGCACCCCAGTGGGGGGGGGGGGGTTACAGTGAGCAGATGTCCCGATTTTATAGGGAACAGTCCAGAGAGTTGGGGCTTGTTCTGATACAGGCGCCTCTCAGGGCTGCTCCAGGCACCAGCCAAGCAAGCTCCTGCTTGGGGCGGCAGAACCTACGGGGCAGCTTCCGCCCCATCCTAGGGTGGCGCGGCCACTTTTTTTTGGGCCGCCTTGTAGGGGGCGGCAGCGCGGAGGAGGGGAGCGCCCGACTGGGAGCCGGCTGCGCGCTCCGTCTGCCCCAGCCGGTGCCAGGTCTGCAACAAGCCGGGCAGCCCGTGTCCTTCCCTCCCCGCCGACCAGAGCGGCACGGAGCCCGTCCGGCGGTTGGGGACGCGTGGCGAGCGCCCCGCTGAAGCCCTGGCCGCCCCCTCTTCTCTCTCTCTCTCCCTCCCGCTCCCTCCCTCTCCCCTCCGCTAGCCGGGGCACGTCTGCAGTGCAGGGAGTCCCCCTGCACCCTGGCTCCGGCCTCCCTGCAGGGTTTTTTTTTCCCCCTGCTTTGCCGCTCTGGCCGCACCACAGTTTGTTTGTTTTTTGCTAGGGGTGGCAAAAAAGCCTGAGCCGGCCCTGGCACCTATTACCCTCCACCACCCCCTCCTGATTTTTCACACTTGCTGTCTGGTCACCGTGAGGGGTCCCCATCCTCTCGGCACCAGCCCTGGGCATACGGGGCTAAAAGGAATTGTGCCCCGGGCTTTGCTGCAGGCTGGGATTTTGCAGTGGGACCGTGGGCAGCTGATTGTGGCATTGGGATAAAGGCCATTTTAATCCCCAACCCCACCCCCCCTTGGACTGGCCCTGACCCCACTTCTGGTAGTTTCTGGAGCAGATCACCTCACCTGGCAAACAATCGACAAACGCATCAATTTCCACTCTCAAGCTTTGCTGTCCCCTGGTGGCGCGTTTTAGCCAGGACTGACAAAAATAACTTTCCTTTCCTCAAAAGCTCTGGTTGCCTAGTCAGGGCCCGTTGTACTGCAGGGCCTGGGCTGTGACCCGCCGTGGAAATAACATTCCCTGTCTACTCCAGGGGAAAGGGTTTTACTGAATCAGACCCCCCATCAAGGAAAAGCTCAGATAAAAAGAAAAGAATTTTTTTAAAGTATTTGTACAGCCTTGGAGTTGCTTTACCCAAGAATTTGGGGGAGGGGTGTGATTGAACAGGTAGCAAATACCCATCTCTCACTCACATCTGTTCCACGGGCTTGCTGTTTACTTAAATGTGTGTATTTGTTCCCCATTCCTTTTTAAGCCTGTACCACCAGTCTCCCCCACTAGCCTGCTGACCCTCCTCCTCCCCTCCTTCACAGGAATTGGACCATCCTTCTCCAGTTCTATACTCACCTCGCCATCAAAGTTAAAGGGGCAAGGGTTTCTCATCTCTCAAAAAACATAGTTTGTATCAGAGGCTCTGCTTAACTTGCCTTTTTGCTGCAAACTGCTCTCTATCCACTCTAATGATTCTTCTGCCTTTAAACCTGCATTCGCATCCCTGAAGCAGGTAGGAGCCTGGAATTGTAGAAACTCGCCTCCGGTGACGTTTCTGAGAGAGCAGAATTTACCTTTCTTAGTGTGGTATGGAAACACCTGTGGCTATTACTTATACTTAAAAAATTTATTTGACATATTCTGAAGCACCTGTTGTTATTCTTTAACTCTGTTCTGTTGTCTCAGTTTGCTTGAGGGATCTTTAGAAATATTTATTTGCAGGCATTAATGTTAAATTTCTGTTTTCTCACTCTCTTGCATAATTGAATTATTGGGCTATATTTTGCACACTCTGTTTTGGATGAGTTGTTTGTAGTATAGGAATAAACTACACTGGTTGAAGGCACCTTTATACCAACATAAAGTCCACTAAGCAAAGGCAGCATTAAGCAGGCTCTTAAGGGAACTCTCACAGAGTGGCCTCGGGTGAGGCAATGTGTGGACTATATACCCCTTAGATGCATTACTGGCAGAGAAGAGGGGGAGACAGGCCATTGTGCAGGTGAAGAGGTGGAATTCAGACCACAATATAACAGGTTTAATGCAGTAATTAAAATTAGAATGAAACGTCTGTCAGCCTTGTGTTGCTGCTCAGTGGCCTAACTGAAGAATAGTCTCAGTCCAGTGAGGCAGCCTCAGATCTGAAGGGGAAAGGGAGAATTATTACCCTACAAGAAGAAGTCAAACACTTGCATCTGACGCATGACAGATACAGATACACTCAGGGCTTGTCTGCACTTAAAAGGCTGCAGTGGCGGAAGCTATGTTGATGGGAGAAGTCCTCCTGTCGACGTTGTGCTGTCTACACCAGGAGTTAGGGCGGTATAATTGCATTGCTCAGGGGTATGATTTTCCTACATGCCTGAGCAACACAGTTATACCGACATAAATTGCTAGTATCGACATAAGCCTGATTTCTGCAACCCTACTGCCCCCAACAACTTGCTTCAGCGATTCCCAAAATCAAAGCCACTTACCAGGGGCCTCCTCTCCTGTTTGCGCTTCACCAAACTCTGACACCTGGGACTGACTAGACTCCTCCGGGGTAGAGAAGAGCTCCTGGCTGCATACATCTTTGACCTCTGAGTTGTCCTCTGCCTCTCGGTCCCCTCCCCCTCCACATCCTCATCCAAGATTTCCTCCTCCTGGCTCGGTCCACTCTCGACTGGCATGCGAGCCACCAAAGTATCCACAGTGGCCTTTACAGTGGAGGTGGGGTTGCCACCAAATATCGCATCCAGCAGCTCATGGGCGCAGCACTGGAGCAGCGGTTTGCCTCCTGTGCCTTGTGGTAGGCATTCTGCAGCTCCTTCACTTTTACCCTGCACTGCAATGTGTCCCAGTCATGGCCTCTTTCTGTCATACATCATGAAATCTGTCCGTAGCTATGGCTGGAGCATAGCTCGGACTGGACAGCCTCCTCACCCCAAATGCTGATGCGGTCCAGCAGCTTGGCATTGCTCCCAGCGGGGGGTCACCCGGTGTGTGGAGCAGGCATGGTCACCTGGAAACAGGAAGAGGACTTTCAAAATTCCCAAGGAAATTAAGGGCTGGAGCTCATGGTTGGTCACCTGAGGGCAGGGCAGTAGAGTTCAAACTGATGACCAGAGAGGCAGGACCAGGCATTGTGGGACACCTCTCGGAGGCCAACTGCAGCACTGTAATCGACCAGGGTGTCTACACTGGTGTAGCCCCAGCACAGAAAGCTGTACGCTTCTAGTCAGGGTGGGGTTTTTTTTTACAGCGATGCAATTGCGGAGTTTCTGAGCACTAAGTGGCTTGGCAGTGTGTACACCACGTGAGAAAGCTGCTTTAATGCGCAGAAACTTGCTAGTGTAAACAAGGCCTTAGACAAGACTACCAGCAGGGTTTGCTCCATTCTCATTGTTTGGACGTAAGCAGCCAATCCAACCACTCATTGATGCGTATGTGACACGGTCAGTGAAAACACCAAACACACCCATTACATCTGCTCCAATAATTCCTCATATATGTAGCCTGTGACTACTGTACACACATGGGCTGCACAGACCATACTGGGCAAGGTAATATTCACCTCTCCCACAGCTAAGTCAACCCCTAATAGAGCCAAAAAGACCATGCAGGACCAGCCCAGCCCATCAAAACGCGGACTCCAGTTAGCCTTCCCTCCCCCCATCTCCAACACACCCCACTGGGCTTTTGCACACCAGCTTTGCTCCTCCACCAAAACACACCTCCCAGCCCCCTTCCCTCAGGCCCCGCTAGATATTGCACTGCAGGGTATTGTTCACCAGGAACAAGCTGGGATGTGAACTCATTTTGTACACAGACAGCACAGCCCCTTGTCTAAAATATAACCCGGGAAAGTAGGGGTGGGACTGTATTTGATCGCTATCTATGCACAGACTTTCTTCAAAAAAAAAAACCTGTGGACATAACTGCCAACCCCCCTGGTTAACGTGGCAGTCCAGTTGCCCAGCACAGCCTCCTGCCCTTCCAGAAAGTTGAGTGCCCCCAGGCGTAAACCTCTGAAACCAGGAACTGCAAAATGTTTACAGGCCACCTCAAGGTGCTCTTGTAGCTACAGGGCAGCCCATCTGGCTGTAACACCCACCAAGTCCCTGGGTCGCTAAGCTGGTTTAACACTGCTGACATAAGCACTGAATCCGTGAGTGCTCCGGGGCAGGGAAAAAATTAGTGGGTGCTCTGCACCCACCAGCAGCCAAGTCCACCCCCCCCACCCGTGAGCGTGCTGCAGGCATGCTTCTCTGCCTACCTCCCAGCGCTTGCTGTGGCCAAACAGCTGTAGCAAGCTCTGGGGGGGGGGGCGAGAGGAGTGGGAATATGGTGCGCTCAGGGGAGGAGGCGGGGCGGGGCAGGGATTTGAGGAAGGAGGCGAATAGGGGTGGGAAGAGTTGGGGCAGGGGCCTTTGGGGAAGGGATTGGAATGTGGCAGGGCAGGGGGGTGGAGTCGGGTGGGGTGGGCAGAAGGGAATTGAGCCCCTATCAGCACCATTAGAAGTCAGCGCCTATGACCACAGAGGTTCCTATGAAGTTGCATCGCTTTTGTTTTGTTTTGTTCCTGGGTTACAGTGCAAACTGGCTGAAGCTGGAGTGTGTAGTGTCTTATGTAGCAAAGTAAAGGTTGAGGGGATAGGATTGCTGTCTGTGAAAAACACCAGGGCGGGAGAAGCGGGTCTTTAAACTCGAGGACTGTTGTGCATAAATTGGCCATAAATAAATTTAGGCTGGAAATTAGGTGGTTTCTCACCACCAGCAGAGAGGTGAGGTTCTGGAACCCCTCCCAAGGTAAGCCCCACCCGGAGCCTGCACCCCTGAGCCTCCTCCCACACCCCAACCTCCTGTCCCAGCCCTGATCCCCCTCCAAACCCCTCAATCCCAGCCCAGAGCACCCTCCTGCACCCATAACCTCTCATCTCCAGCCCCACCCCAAAGGCCACACTCCCAGCCAGACCCTCACTCTACCCCCACACCCTACTGCCCCAGCCCAGAGCCCCCTCCTGCACCCTGAACGCCTTATTTCTGGGCCCATCCCAGAGCCCTCACCCCCCTCCCACATCCGTATCCCAAATTTGTGAGTATTTATGGTTTGCCATACAATTTCTATTCCCAGATGTGGCTCTCAGGCCAAAAAGTTTGCCCTCTCCCCGTAATAGACACTTCTAGGGAAGTCCAATTAAGCCTATGGCTTGTCTACAGGGTGTGAGTGCACACCACAGGCATGTAAATTGTTAACACTAGGGAATTTTTAGTGCATGCCAGCAGAGTCTCCATTAGCCAATTTGTGTGTGACATGTTGGAACACACTCTAATATACAACCCTCTTGTTGCACACTAACATCATCTAGCCAAGCCCTAAAACTCACCAGGGGATGCCAGCCAGCCCTAATGATCATTTCTTCCTACCCATAGGCAAGCGTCTCTCAAATGAGAAAAATGTATCCAGTTCACTCTCTTGAAGATGCAGATGCAATGAGATGAGCAGGAGATTCTGTGATACAGGTGATTAGTCAAGGGTTGTCCTATCTATGTAGCACTATTTGAGAGCTGGGCCCATTATCACTGTGGTTATCAATATTAATTTGACTGCATTAACGTGCCACATTTGGATAAGAAGGAGGCGGAATGGGGAAAATCTTAAGGTGTTTTCCCAATTTTGCAAGCAACAGACTGTGTGAGTGCAGCACTTGGTCCACACTACAAACTTACGTTACTATAATTGTGTTGTTCAGACTATAACTACGTCGTTGCTATAACTACGTCAGATCCACACTCCTGAGTGAGGCAGTTGTACTGACCTAACTCCTGGTGTGGACAGCGCAATCTCAGCGGGAGGGCTTCTCCCATCGACATAGCTACTGCCTCTCGTAATGTCTTCAGTAAGCGCTACAGTGACAGGCTGCAGTGCTGTAAGTGTAGACAAGCCCTCAGAGAAACAAGGTGGGTGAGGTAATATCTTTTATTGGACCAACTTCTGCTGGTGAGAGAGACAAGTTTTCAAGCCACACAGAGCTCTTCTTCATGTCTGGGAAACTTAACCAGAGTGTCACAGCTAAATACAAGATGAAACAGATTGTTTCGCATAAGTAGTTAACCCATATTTCAAGGGATCATTCAAGGTGAAATGGCCTGTTAAGGCCTCTCCAGTCAAAGGCCGGGAAAGGGGAGGGAGGAAACAGCTGGAGGGGAGTTAGTGGGTTATACATTGTTGTAATGAGAATTAAATCCAGTGTCTCTATTCAGCCCATGATATTTAGCATCTAGAGAGTTATGAATTTAAGCTCCCAAGTTCATGACTAATCAGTTATGTTATTTTCTATAAATTACTGGTTTTATTTTTCACCACTTTTATGTCAGACTATGAAAAGCAGAGTGCTAGATGGATTTTGAAAACGAAGAAATAATTTACATAAAAAGACAAATGGTGCAAAAAATTAATTACAGTATAGATAGAGTAAATCTGGATGTGGAAATGATTTTCTGAAACACATTATGTATGTATGTTTTCTTCCACTTTAGATCTTAATTTATCAGCAGGAGGATAAACCCACTTCAGGAGAAAATGGGTATGTACCTTGCTTTTAAGCTATTTCCCCATAATTATTTTTTAAACATATAAGTACAAGTAAATGGTCCACCGTCTGGTACACAACTGTGAATCCTCTCAACAGCCCAGCAAGGTGGGTAAATAGGTATTATTCCCATTTTACAGATTGGGAAACTTAGACCCACAATGGCTAAGTGACTTGCCCAAGACTAGGCAGCAAATGAGTGAGAGTTGGAATCAGAATGTAGGAATTCCTGATTCCCAGTTTTATACTCAATCCACCAACCCATGTGTACACATGCTTGCTGTCAAGGAGGATTATAATTATGAGAATACAGCATGCTGAATTGCTCAGGGTGACCTCACGTTTTGTCTGATTTATTTTTATTATTTATTATTAAAACTTACTTTATTCTTAGACTACAAAATGTTACCTTTGGCTGAATGGAATGAGTGTCACGTCAGAGCCTGGCTAGAGTCCATTGGAATAAAAGAAGAATATGTGAAAAAGCTATGGGAGGAGGAAGTAACAGGTCCAGTGCTTAGAAAAATAGACGAATCTTTTCTCAAAAGCATTGGTATGAAAAAAGGCCAAATCCACGTACTTATATGTGAAAGAAATGAACTTTTGGAACGTTTGAACAAAAAAGCAGGTATAGGGCAAGCAGATAATCCCAGCTGTAAGACTCCAGAAAGCTTGAGTGACAGTGGTAGAACAACTAATGCTCAGGAAAAGACAGTGAAAATCAGGAATTCTAACATGCCTACAACAGCTAATGTACCAGCTGAAAAGAGAGAGTGTGGCTTGAAGACCATCCAAATCACACGGCCTAAAAATGTACCAAGTTCTCAAGTAACATTTCACCAGCACGCAGCTTCAAAAACAGACATCTCTGGTCCACTAGAAGAGTCTAGCAGGGAAGACACGGAAAAATCTGTGTCTACCCTTGTCAGGACAGAAAATGGGAAAAGTCATTCAATGCATAAAAAAAGAGTTGAAGCTTTAACTCTGAGCCGATTTCGACCATTTGGCACTCAAGATATTAATTTTAAGTATGTGAAAAACACAGTCCTTTCTCCGGAAACAGGAGTCATTGATTTGATCACCCCTTGCCATGAATACAAATCTTTTGCCATTGCTGCGGAGCTAGACAGACCACGTCTTGAAGCAAAGTTTGCCTTTGAAGTGATTCGATTTGGCTCAGCCTGCATGAATATCCGAAGTAATGGAACGATACACTTTGGTGTCATGGACAGGTTTGAAGGTGACAAGGATTATGAACATGGGCAGATAATAGGTGTGCCAGTCAGAAACAGAGACATCTATATTGATGCATTGGATAAAAACATTGCAAAATGTTTCAATGCATCAGACCAAGAAGCTGCAAGAATTTGCATTCGCCCTCCTGTTTTTATTGAAGTGATTGAGAAGGACACTCAAGACCAACGCTTTGTGGTGGAGGTTGACATTGAACCATCATCCAGTACAGTGAAGGGGAAGATTTTTCCAGTACGCTTACCTAGATTTAACGAAAACAGCAATAAGACAATATGTGAAAAAAATCCAGTTCTCTATCAAAGACTTAAGGCCAATTCTGAACCTGTAAAGAATGAAGAACAAGTGGATTTTATTCAGGGTTTAAAAGAGAGGGATGTTAGAAGAGAAATGGCTGAGTCCTCCAGTAATGAAGACTTGATAGAAACTTCACAGGATTTAGGGCGTAAGTTATTAGTTCTATTAAATGATGGAAAGAACTATATAGATGACTATCTGAGTTATATCCTTGTCACAAACAGATGTGGAAAGGAAGATCTTAAGTCTATCAACTTTTTAATTCGCATGAATATTTTCTGTGTGTTTGATTTTGATGAGGATTCCAATGTATCAGGTTTACATGCCAAGTACAAAGAGCATCATGCAACAAATTTCCATTTCTTGCAAAATTATGCCAATGAAAGCAAGATGAACACCACTGAATTTAAAAAACATTTGGGCCTAGATGATTACACCAGCTGGATATTTTGCAATGGACGTAGTGACTTCTCTGGGAATGAAAAACCTTGTGATGAAAATACTTGGATTAGAACGAAAAAGAAGTATCTGAAGAAAGCCGTTTCTTTTATCTGTGATGAAATCCTTCCAAAGGGATCTTTTGTGGTACTGTTCCTCCTCTTATCACCTGTGGAGAAGCCAATTGTAGACACCTTCCAGGAATTCTATACAGAAATGAATGGTATGGATTATATCATATGCATTGCAGAGTCCAAAGAAAATTATGAGAAGTGGGCTAACCTAGCTCAGGCATCTTGTAGCATTGAGACACTAGAACAGAGGAGCATTGTGGGCATGAAGCTAAGTCATGTAGATGCCACTATTCAAAACATGATGCCTTCTACAATATGTCCCAGACGTTTACCAGTTTCTACAAGAGGTCTGTGTGTTCTTCCAACACTGGAAGAAGAGAAAATGTTTTCCCTTGAAATATTGTGTACAAATCAATGTGATGATATCAAACTGGATCTTCTGAGCACAAAAGAAATACAAGAGATAGAACGAACATTTTACCAAGGTAGAAAAGTCAGCTGGAAAAATTTCTGGCTTGCTGATAAAGGGGGCTGTGAAGAAGTCATTGAACGTGATGCCTGCAGAGATGTTCATAAAATCTTAGATGGCATTTTGCATGAGAACAGAATCAGGTGGTCTGTGGCTAAACTAAAAATATTTCATCAACCTGGAAGTGGAGGAAGCACCATTGCAAGGCAAGTACTATGGAAAAGAAGAAAGGATTTAAGATGTGCTGTGGTCAAATCCTCATATCCAGTTGCAACTGTCTCCCAACATGCAGTTAATTTTAGAGAATATGATGAAAATGACATGAAGAATTCTCTCCCAGTCCTCCTCCTTGTTGAAGACTATGATGAAGATTATCTAGATGAATTAAAGAATGATTTAATGGATGCAATGACAGTTAGAAGAGGTCATTCATCCAAGCCTTGTTTCATCCTCATGTGCTGTAAACGATCTAATGTCCCTGAAAAGCTTTGCAAAGCTTCTCCTCTCGATACAGTTGCTGTCACTCACAAACTGTCAGACCAAGAGAAACATCTGTTTAAAACCAAAATTGAAAAGCTTGAAAAGCAGAAAGACTTCAAGCCTGAATTTATAATTACGTTTGTCCTGATGAGTAAGGAGTTTAAGGAAACATATATCACAGAGTTTGTAGAGCACTGGAAGGAAGGCATAGACCTTTCCTCCCGTGTTACTAGTTTGATGAAGTATGTTGCTTTGCTCAATTCCTATGTACATGGTTCATACATTTCATTATCACACTGTGAAGCATTCCTAGGGCTGGGGGCATATACAGAAAAGAGAGAGTATGATTTCAGAAACAACTTAAGTGAACAGGCAAGACTTATTTTCATTGAATTAAGAGCAAATACCACCTATATTTCATGTGTTCAAATAATACATCACCTGGTTGCTAAGGAAATTCTGCACCAACTCTCAGGAAGTCAGCCTCAAAGTCAAATTGCAATTAATCTTCTCCAGGAAAAAATGCTTTTTCAGCACAGATTTGGACGGGAAGAGTTCATAAAATTCATCAGAGATCTGTTTATACGACGCGACAAGAAGAGCAGGGGAGACAATACTGACAGCCTCTTCTCTCCATTCATTGAGCATGTCTGTAAGGTTGAAAACTGTGAAAAAGCTATAGAGGTTTTAAAAACTGCATACGAATGCCTGGGAAAAGATGCCTACTTTGCCCAGCAGCTTGCTCGATTGCATTACAATCATGAAAAATTTGAGGATGCAGAATATTGGGCAGGAGTAGCCAAATCTCATTTGCCAAATGATTCTTTTATTTTGGATACAGAAGGTCAAGTGTACAGGAAATGGTTTAGTTTTACTGTGGACAAAGAGACAGATGAAGCCACTCCTAGTGAAGTCATTGAGATGATAGAAATTGCCCTTAAAGCTATGAAATGCTTCAGGGCTGCACAACAGGCTGCAAAGTCAGAGATCGACAGCATGAACAATGCTGGTTATTTTGGAGAGGTTGAAGTGGGATGTCGTCTACTAAAACTTCTGTCTAAACTTGAGGTATTTCCCAGAAACACACAAGGGGAACATTCTGAGCTTGTGCGTTATTTGCTAACAGACTACATTCCTGAGGAAATTAAAAAACCCTGGGGAAAGCTTCACAGTCGTTTAAAAGGCTTACGCCAGAACATTTATAATGCTCTGGAGTGGATTTCAGAAGATCTAAGTTACTTCCAAACAGATAAAAACCAGAACAAAGAAAATGAGGCGGAGGAGAAAGAAGAACAAGTTTACAATCCCAGAAAGTGGTTGAAAAGGCAGTCTGAGGTGTATGCCAAATTCTTTACCTCAGACTCCCTTACTGTGGTAATAAAAGGAGGACCTGAAACCCAGCTAGTCAAAAGCATGAACATTTATAAGTATGGTGGTGGCAGTTTCATTGCCATTCTTTCATTGCTCTCAGATTCAAAGGATGAGAGGTCAGTTAATAAGCTAGAAAAAATAATTAGCTCATACCCTGAAGACCCACAGAAAGGAAGCTGGGAGGACACCGATCTCATCAATTACATTTTGTGTCACATCGCACTAGCATGCTTATCTCCAGGATCTTCCAAACTTCTTCCTTTTCAGACACTTAGAGAACTCAGCAATAGATTCTTTAAACAGAGAAGAAAAGTATTTGCTGCAAGTGCCCATTTTTTGCTCACCTTACTGTACTGGCCAGATGATGCATTAGACAGAGAGTCTAATCCGGATAAAAATGATATTCTCATCGCTGCGCTTCAGTCCATGAAGCACTTATATGACCTCAAGATGAAAAACGTTGCTCCAAGAAAAAAGAGAATCTACACTCATTTTTTCCTGGGAAAAGGCAACGGTCTAGGAAAATTTGTGCACAAGACTAGGATTGATAAATTAATTGATGGCTCCCTAAATGAACGACGAATGAAGTGGCTACATGGAGATGTATGGAAAATAGGCAAAGTTCATAGTGTCTTAAAAAGAGTGAATGGCTGGACAGAAAAGGGAAAAGTATTTGCGCGGGGTCATGTTGGGCAGATTCAGATTTTGCCTTTACATTTTGATTCTGTGCCTCCAGGAAATGAAAATGTGACATTTTATTTAGGATTTTCATTTAGTGGGCTTGTTGCCTATGACATTCAGGTAAAAAAATAAAACAATCTGCTCCAAAAAATAAGATACTTAGTGCATTAAGTTGAAATTCCCACTGGACTGAAAACATTGCAAGATATAAAAATTTTTTTTACCTGTTACATTCTGAAAAGAACATACAGTAAAAATAAGTCCAACTGTCCAAAATGAGTAATAAATCTTTTTCTTAGAGCAAGTACAACCAAAACTCTGACATAGTGTCATTAGTGTCAACTGCCATATGCAATTTTCAAGTAATTGTTTTGTATCTGAATACTTTGTTTCAATGTAGCTGTCATGATTCAATTCCCCCTTAGGAAATTTTTAAGTTATTGTCTCTTGGAAAGAATGAAGAAAACTGGATATTCAACATAGAGAGACTTCATCCTTTATTTGTATAAAACTGAAATGATATGTAAGTTTTCATATTAATAACACAAACTTAGAAATATGAGCCAGCACTTATAAGAAGAAAAGTAGTGATGGAGCTGCTCCAAGATCTTGAATGCTAGGAAATCCTTTTAAAATCTGTAATCATGGTGACTGAGCTATTTTTGGTCATAGAATCATAGAAGATTAGGGTTGGAAGAGACCTCAGGATGTCAGCTAGTCCAACTCCCTGCTCAAAGCAAGACCAACACCAATTAAATCATCCCAGCCAGGGCTTTGTCAAGCCAGGCCTTAAAAACCTCTAAAGATGGCGATTCCACCACCTCTCTAGGTAACCCATTCCAGTGCTTCACCACCCTCCTAGTGAAATAGTTTTTCCTAAAATCCAACCTAAACCTCCCCCACTGCAACTTGAGACCATTGCTCCTTGTTCTGTCATCTGCCATCACTGAGAACAGCCTAGCTCCATCCTCTTTGGAACCCTCCCTTCAGGTAGTTGAAGGCTGCTATCAAATCCCCTCTCACTCTTCTCTTCTGCAGACTAAATAAGCCCTGTTCCCTCAGCCTCTCCTTATAACTCATGTGCTCCAGCTCCCTTGGCTTTAAAAATTAGTTTGCTTCATCAGTTGAGAGAGAGCAGCAGATTATTATTGCAGTTGCTTGCTTTCAAATATGTACAGGCAGCTGGCTGGAATAAATGGAACCTCTTAATATGCTTTTTAGATTGCCTCACATTTATATTAGTTCCTTTCACCAACTAGTAAAATAATATAGTTATATTTAAGAGTTTAACAGCAGCAGTGTTCAACAATAGATAAAAGAGAACGTGAAGAAGAATCCTATATCTGATATTAACAACTAGTGGAATTTCAGGAGGCAGACTGAATGGAACTGGAATTTGGGTAGCTCTAATAACTCTGTTGTAAACCCCTCTAACTCCCATGCAGAATATCATGGGAACTGTAATGGTCATGTATAGTCAAGTTGATTTTTTGTGTGGGGTGGGAAAGCCCAAAAGAAAGTAATTGTTTATCAATATGGAGCCAAATTCCCCACTAGCCTGAATGTGTACCAACTTAAGTGACATCAATACTAGTCTTTACTGCAGTATGTGGACAGCAGATTCCGCAGTAGTTAATACAGGTAATTTATTTTCATTTTTTATTTAGTAAATGAATTATTAGAAGATACAAACGTGGCTATAATTAATTGCAACCTATAATTTGTTTTTTATCTTTTCGGGGAAAGTAAGAGGGAAGATAACATTTTAAGGTGACCCATATCAAATACTTATATATTACCATATATAGATAGGTATATTATCATGCCATTTATAGTATAAGGAAAAAGCAAGTGGTATGGTGATCATATACAGATTAATGCTGTATGTCTTTTTTTAAGCTGTATTTATAAGTATTTTAACATTTATAATTTTGGATTTAGTTTTAAGTTTTATTGTGATACTTATTGGTTTTTGCACATTGGCCCACAGCTAAGTCATGGAATCACAAAAATGTAGAGCTGGAAGGGAGCTTGAGAGATCATCTAGTCCAGCCCCCCCCATGCTGAGGCAGGACCAAGTAAACCTAGACCATCCCTGGCAGGCGTTTGTCCAACTTGTTCTTAAAAACCTCCAATGATGGGGATTCCACAGCCTCCCTTGGAAGCCTATTCCAGAGCTTAACTACCCTTAGAGCTAGAAAGTTTTTCTTAATAATCTAACCTAAATTTCCATTGCTGCAGATTAAGCCCACTGCTTCTTGTTCTACCTCCAGTGGACATGGAGAACAATTGATAGCTATTAATAAACTTTCTCTGCCATACCAGTTATGTATATTACTACAGTACCATAACTATTCAGCATACTTCATCTGTTGTATAGTACCAGGCACACTAACTGTGAAAGTTATCTGTATTAAATAACCAAATTCAATAAAACAACAAAACATCTGTTCATTTTGGAGAAGGGAAATATAGTAGTTTGAAGATTTTTTTAAAAAAGAGAAGCATCATTACAATTTTACAGAGTTTGTCTATGGTAAGAAACAAAACTCAAGAAGTTCTAACACCGTGGAAGGCTAAATTATTTAAGAAACTGTACTGCTCATTGTTACATCCTCCTGTTACTTAGTTTTAGGATTTACATGTATACTGATTTCCTAATGTCATTTGTTTGAACATATAGTTTTTATATTTTAACTTATTAATTTTGAAAAGACAAACACTCAGCACAAATATCTTAATTGTACTGATTCATTGTCTGTTTTTATTGCACTTACTACAATACAGTAACTTCTATAAAGAATTCCTGAAGTTTGCATTTTGCTTCTTTCACAATTATTGCATTGTTACTACCTCACTGAAACATCCACAGGAGACTAAAATATCACTTGCTGTTAGTTTGACAAAAGAACCCTTTAACAGAAACCTAATCTGAGCTCTCTCTTACAGATACAAGACAGAGGTTAGTTAGATGACAGGTTTTCCTAAAAAGGATGTTAGAGACACTTGTTGACTAGGTACAACTAGTTATTATAAAAGTAGCTGCAAACTAAGCTCTTATTTTCCTATAAGCACTGATGAAGCCCAACTCCTCTGCTCAAAGTTTGGGAGAAGAAAGCTACACAATGGAGACTGTTACAAAGGACTTTTTAAAAACCAGCTTATTTAATTTTACCTTACTACAAAAACCCATGCTGCATGCTCCTCCCTGCCTCCCAAAGAGCCACAAAGTGTTCCATGTCATTTCAACTGTAGAAATTAACTTAAATTTGCTTGGTAGAGACTTGAAAGGGTTAAACAGTTGGAGACTTGGAAGGTCTGGTGAATTTGTCCACAAGTCTGGGAGAGCGGGGAGAGAGAGAAGTCGCTGTGCACAGATGCAGTAAGTCTGCTAGTGAATATGCTCTGGCCCATTAAGGGGGCTCTTTGTGTCACTGTAACCATATCCTTCCTGCCCGATCTTCTTTATGACTTTGGGTAGTAGGAGAAAGGCATAAAGTAAACTTTGAGACCAAGGCATGAGATAATTCTGGAGGAACCCTGGCTGGCACCTGCTCTGGAGCAGAAGAAAGGGTATTTGTTGTTCTTGTTGGTGGCCAACGGATTTATCATGGGGAAGGCTCATCTCTAAGAATAGAGTCTTTCAGCTACCAACCCTGACTGGCTGAGTACTGTCCATTGAGGTAATCTGTGAGATTGCTGTTTATTCTTCAAATGATTGCACATGTCCATTCCACTATAGGTGTACACACACCCTGTACAAAGATATTGGAAATTCTCCCCTGCCCCCCAGCAGTACCCAACCAGCTGGCTTGAGTGCCCTGTTGCCACACACCACTGTATGCTGGTATAAGAGAGTGGAGCTTCTTCCCCCAACCTGCCTCAGTTCCTTCTTACTGCCAGTGACGGCTGTTGGAGCGATCCAGGCTTGTTAATTCAAGTGCTTCCCTCACTCTTTTCTGCTTATAGATCCTGTTTGTTGTAAAATAGTAGTTTGTCAGTTTTAGACAGTTTTAGTGCTAGTTTTCTGGTTTTGGTCCCTTTTTGACCACCTTTTTTCTCTTTTGGTACCAGAATGGTGCAGCATTCATTGGGGTTTAAGTCCTGCTGAACCTGTGTGAAACCCATGCTGGTCAGCAACCTGCACCCAGCCTGCTTGAAATGTTTGGGGGAATCCCACATTAGTGACAAATGTCACATTTTTAAAGCATTCAAGCCCCACTCAAAAAAAAGATAGGGCAGTGAGGCTTAAGTGCTTCCTTATGGAGGCAGCATTTTGCTTCCCTCAGAGTCGTCACATGGGGAAAGCGCCCCAAGTAAATCAACTTTGGTACAGAGCCACCGGAGGTGTCTTTGGCTCCTTGAGACTGTTCCTTGGTACAAACGAAAAAGTTTAGGCCTTCTGAAGGCTCAGTTCCTCTCTTGACTTAGTTGCAAAGCCAGACAAAGGCAGAGACTTGACAAAAAATTTGGGCAAGAGACACATCCCCCTAGAAAGCTTGTCACCTCCCAGGAGGGGATAACAGCCTCCAGAGCCGGTGCCAGGTCTGACAAGACTGTCCCCTGAATGACACTTGGCCAGCAGACAGTGCTGATCCCAACCCTCCTGGAGGTGTATGCATCTGCATGAGTCTTACTCAGCCTCTTGGTACTAATATCGCTGGCAGTGGAAGGTGTGCAGCTGGTACCTACTTCTGTTGCTCATACCTCACCATATCGAGGTCCTACAGTGCCACTACCCAAGCCTTTGCAAAAGTCCGTGTTGATGAGAAGAAAGCCTCCCATAATTTTCCCAGTACTGCCATCTCCAGGCTCCGGTTAGCTCTTCCCGGTCCCATCTGGATCTGCCCCTCCACTGGCAGAAGCATCTGACTCTTTTTCCTTAGACTCAGAGGTGTGGTGCTCTGTATCCCACCCAGGATGGGGAACATAAGTCATTGGGACCATGGGGCATACAGCATCCCCAGCATTGCATACAGCATCCTACAGCATCCTCTTCTAAGGCTCAATGGGCTGAGCAAGGATGGGTTCCAGGCCCATATCAGTAGCCATTCTGGATGCCATGGGACGGTCCCTTCCAGCTAGGACCTCCCCTCAACCATCTTGCTTGCTGAGCGTGCACCAGAGGCATTGGTACCAAAAAAAACATCATTCCCTGGTACCCAGTACTGAGACTAGTACTGAGCAGCCAGAAGCCACTCAGGCACCTTCCCTACCACAAGCCACAGACCAACCAACACCTCAGATGCATGTTGCATCCTCATCACCCAGATGAGGCTGTTGAGCCATCCAAGTGACTCACCACTGCCAGGGGACCACACTGGTCATCAAGATCTTTTTAAAAGAGTGGCCTCTGTACTTGACATGCAAGCAGAAGACGTGCGTGAAAGCTCTCACAAGTTGGTGGTCATCCTAGTATCAGCAACCCCAGTCAGGGTAGCTCTACCAATTAATGAAGCCATCCTGGAACCAGTCAAGGCTTTTTTGGCAGACACCCTCCTCCCTGCCCCCCACAGCAAAATGAGCTGAAAGGAGGTACTTCATCTTCTCTAAGGCATATGAACATTTTTACTCTTACTCCATTGCCCTGCCCCCTGGGTCTCTTGTGATGATTTCTGCCAATGATCAGGAAAGACAGGGGCAACAAACTTCCACGCCGAAAAGCAAAGACTCAAAGAAGCTGGATCTGTTTGGTTGCAAGCTTTCTTCTTCAGGAAGCCTGCAACTCAGGATTGCAACCCACACACTCTTGTGAGTTGATATGACTTCACCATCTAGGAAAACATTATAAAATCTAAAGACATCTACCAGAGGACTGTAGACAAGAATTTGCAGTAATGGTGGATGAGGGTAACAGGACTGCCCTCCAGGAGGGTTTGGATAGTGCAGACTCGGTTGTTCAAACTGGCAAAAGCTATTACTATGAGAAAGGAGTTCATGGTTGCAGTCATCTGGTCTACCTCTAGTGGTCTAACAGACTATCTAGAATCTTCTTTTCCAGCGTCCCTCACTGTTTTCAGAGAAAATGGACATCAGGCTTCATAGCCATAAAGTTTTTAAGGCATCATTCAAATCCCCTTGGATCTATACTCCAACATAAAAAATAAAACAGTATCATCCACAGCAACCACACAAATACCAGGATGCACCTTGATCCCAAGATCCACTCAGAAAAAAGGGCTGAGATTACAGGAGGTGCCCTCCACCACCCTCCTCTTCAGCCTCAATGAGCTCATTCCATTCAGCCACCTCATCCAAACAGGCATTTTGATGGGTTTGTTGAGGACAGTGTACTGGTCACCGTGGCTCCATTTGTTCCCCATTGTTTGTTTATCAATTGCTTATCCCACTGCCTAAATGCTTGGGCCCACATAGCATCAGTTCATTTCTGCCTCACCCCAACCGCTTTCCCCATCCCTCTTCATTCTCACAAGATTGCCCTTCAACAGGAGATCCAATGTTGTCTTCAGGCCATAGAGAAAGTCCCGTTGTACCTCAGGGAAAAGGGCTTCTATTCCTGCTACTTCCTGATCCCCAAGACAAAGAGAGTCACATGCCTATTTTAGATTTAAAAGACTGGTACACTACCCTCAGTTTAAAGGATGCTTAACTCCATGTTGCAATATGCTATGACGGTGGAAAGTTTCTTAGATTTGTGGTGATCCTAGTAAATTGAGACAAATCAATCCTGAAATAGGCAAAGACAATGGAATTCATCGAGGCAGTCTTAGATGCCATGAAGGTTAAGGGCTTGCTTCCACAAGCCAGGTTTGAAACTTTATGGGACCTAGTGCTGCGACTGAGAGCATATCCTCTCACAACAGTGGAAGCACTAAGTGGAAGCACTTCTCCATTTGGTCTGGCAGGAAAGGGGTCTCTTGAGGACCTTTAGCTGGATTGTCTTCTAAAACAGAGTTTGGCTATTAGCTCTATAAGGGTGCAGCTTGCAGCATTTCTGTGGCAATTACCTCAGCCAGAAGGGTGGATGAGTTGAGGGCTCTATCAGAGTCTGTCCAGAACAAAGGAATTGAGGCAGGCGCGAGTGGCTCCCCTCTCTTACACCAGCACACAGTGGTGGGTGGCAATAAAGGGTTCTCAAACCATCCCCAACAGGTACTGCTGAGGGAAAAAAATCTCTGTATGCATGGGACATGCACACCCACGGTAGATGGGACATGTGCAACACATCTCAAAGAACAACAGTTACGGAAAGAGAGGTATCACACTCTGGAGTGGCTCACAAGCAACACTACCAATCTCAGGGCAGACTGTTAAGAAGCAGGGCACAAACCCCAAACAGGTTGAGCGTTCTCTACTTAGATTTCACCAACCAAGTAACGAGTGTAAACTCCTCAGACACCATATAACCTTAACATGTAACCACAGACATTCTCACTGGGCGTTCCTATTTACCATGCAACCCAGACACTGACAGATGATCACTTTACACCAAGGATCACAAACTATTCCGGTTACGGCCAATCCCAAAGAATCAGTCACTTACCTCAGGTCAATATGCTCCCCGCTCCCCCAGGCTAGAGGGGCCGCGGCTCCCCACAGCTGCCTGCACAGCTCTCACCTGATCCAGGCTCTGGCTGTGGGATGGGGAGTACAGCCCAGCCATGGTAAGAGCCGTGTGGGCAGCTGTGGCCCCTCCACCTGCCCTGGGTGGTGGGGGGCCTGGCAGAGCGGGACACGGGTTAGGGGCAATGCCAGGCAGGTGTAGGGTCTGTGGCTCCCTACTGCTGCCCCACACAACTCTTACCATGGCTGGGCTGCCGACCCACTTTGGGGTCCCAACCCACGGTTTGAGAACCACTGAATTAGAGCACTGCCAGCACCCAGCGGCCCCCTGCTGGGTGTGGCTTATGATTATTGTGACATTTGAACAATAACGAGGGTTTAACAAAAGAACCTTGAAACATGGCTCTTAAAGCAGCTCCCTAAAACCAGGCTTGGGCACAGAGACGCTTCACAGCAAAAGCCTATTTAGACAAATTGGTGACAGCACCTTTACCATAGTTCTGTTCAGCATGCACCACTGCAACCTGGCTACTGCCTCTAGTACTACCGTTATATGTCTAAACAAGGCACCTGATATACCTGCCCTCCCTGGAACTACAGAGACAAATGGGTTCAGGCTGTTTCTAGATCGTGTTCTGTGACCCTACTACTATGTCTGCCTCCCTACATGTGATCTGACCACACCACGGGCAGGCAGCTGGGGAGAGGTAATTTTAAGGACTAACAAACAGCAAAGCGCTCCCTCCTGCCTGGGCGTTTTGCTGCCAGCTGCACAGCCAATGGTTCAGCAGTGAGGGCAGCCATGCCTCCTGCTTCCTTTAGCAGTCCTACAGAAGGATACCTGCGCAGTCTGCACCCCTCGCCCACTGGAACACATTGTCAGGCCCTCTTCCCCACAGGTTTCCCCCACCCCCACCTCCCCCCCAACATGCCATTTGAGCCGGCTGCATGACATTCAGCTGGTCCACCTTTAAACCGCGCCCAGAGATTGCCTGTACGTTTTTGCTTCATGTAATCCACTTCTGCACCCTCACGGCCCAGCCCAACACCACTTGCTGCCACCTGGGTGGGGGTTGGGGGGGGGGGGCGGGCGAGGATTCCACTCTTGTTCCACAACTAAACTGGGGCAGGGCCTTCACAGAGCCATGAGCGGGGGGGTCTCTCGCTTTCTTGCTCGCTCACACCCACACCCTGCCCCGACACCGATCCCTTTTGCTGCAAGAGTGCAGCACACTTGACACTCTGTGAGTTGAGTCTTACTGAGGCTCTGGCTGCAAATCTCCCTGCAATTCCTGATTTATGCACAGTTCAAGGTTTTTCAGCCCATCCTGTAGTATCCAAACAGTTCCTTGCATTTAGGATGAAAAAATCGGGACAGAGGGTGGGGGCGGTGACGGGATTTGGGGGGGAGGACATTGGAGAACATTTCCTACAAAACACCTGGAGCGTGGGGTTGTTTTTGTTTGTTTGTTTGGGGGTGGGGGTGGGGTTGGTAGGGTGACCATACATCCTGTTTTGGCTGGGACAGGCCCTTTTTTAAGCCCTGGCCTAGCCAGCCTTACTTTTTTGACAAACATGGGCATTTTCTTTTGCCACCGACATGCTAATCAGTTGGCAAGAGCAAAGTGGGCAAAAAGCACATTATTTCCAAAAAAGTGGGCTGCAATTGGAACCCCAGTAAGGCACAGAGGAACATTTAGGGAAGGGGGGGGGGGCAAGCGGCAAGGCCAGCCCTGCATGAGAGGGATGGTTCGGGAGAACAACTTGGGCCAAGCCAGCTCTGCATGGGCGGGTGGCAGGGATCTTGTGCCAGCCCCGAATGCAGGGGATAGAGCTGGGCCTTGGGCTGGCCCAGCCTGTGTGCGGAGGGGGGCCTCGGGCCAGCCCAGGGAGAGCAGCAGGGAGGCTTGGGTGGGAAAGGGGAGCCTCAGGCCGGTCCCACATGGGTGGGCAGCAGAGGGGTTTGGGCCAGTGGGAAGGGGGGGGGACCTTGGGCTGGCCCTGCTTGGGCAGCAGGGAGGGCTGGGAGCAGGGCTCATACCGGGACGGGGGGGCACCTTGGACCAGTTCCATTTTCCCTTTGGGAAAATATGATCACTCAGGGTGTGTGTGTGGGGGGGGTTCTTTGTCATTTCTCCCCCATCCCAAAGGTTTCCTTTGGGAGAGCTCACAGTGCAGCCTGCAGCAAAGGGCTGCCTACACACAAATGTTGTACTGCTTTAACTAGATCACTCTAGCACGGAGGCAGCTACCGTGGTAAAAGGTGCTTAGCCCCTTAAGGAAAGGTGTTATAAAGCACCTGAACACCAGCACTAGCCACACATGAGGGGTGTGCAGATTTAGCTATTTCAGAAGAAAAACCTACAGGGTTAAATCAGGCCATAAACTGTGTAGGCCAGGCCTCAGGCAAGCTAAACAGTGTCCCGCCTTGTGCTTGATGATTTCTAGCCAGGCTCAGTCTGGTGGGTGGAGACTTGGACAAGTTTGAAGCTCACTTCTGGGGGGAGGAGAGGAAAGACTCTTTCTCCCCCGCACTTTTGGGGACGTCACCGCATAAGAGCCTCGCCACCATGGGCTACTGGCCAGCCCTGTGATCAATTCCTCTTTCCACAATCAAACCTTCAACTGTAAAGGGAAATGCTTCGTCTCTCAGACCTAGAGCTTCAGTGAGCGAGCGAGCGAGCAGGCAGCTTCTCCCTTCTGCAGCTTGAGTCAGGTAATCCCTCCCTGTACCACTACTTGAGAGTTGGCTCAAAACTCAGTAAAGGTGGTTTGGCTTGTAAGGGGCTAGGTGTGGCGGATGGGGATGAATATGATGTTCTTTTTGGGTATATAGTTCTCGGTCACTCAGTGCTAATGACACTCCCTAAGGCATAAAGTATCAGGAAGTAGCCGTGTTAGTCTGTATCCACCAAAACAACATGGAGTCCAGTGGCACTTTAAAGACTAACAGATTTATTTGGGCATAAGCTTTCGGGGGTAAAAAAACCCCTCAGTTCTTCAGATGCCCTTAGGGCCGGTGCAAGGAAGTTTCGCGCCATAGGCACCCCTCCCCCCGCAACAGCTTCCCCCAGCTCGGGGAGCCGTGCAGCACCTCCCCACCCCAGCTCACCTCTGCTCCGCACAGGGGCGGCTCTAGGCACCAGCAAAACAAGCTGGTGCCTAGGGCGGCAAAATGTAGGGGGCGTCCCCTGTCGCCGGGGAGGGCGGGAGGCTGGGCCGGCGGACCTGCCGCAGACTTGCCTGCGGCAGGTCGACCGGAGCCCGGGACGAGCGGACCTGCTGCAGGCATGACTGCGGAGGGGGCACTCATCCCGCGGCTCGGCTGGACCTCCCGCAGGCATGCCGGGGAAGGGCGGCGCAGCGCACCGCGCTGCGTGGGGCAGTGTGATTTCTAGAGCCGCCCCTGGCTCCGCATCCTCCCCGAGCATGCCGTCCCGACTCTAATTCTCCTCCCTGGGAGGCGGGAGAAGTAGAGCAGCGAAACTACTGGTGTCAGTCACTGACAACCCTCTCCCCCCTACCCCTGTGCGCATAGTGTGGTATAGAACCAGCATAACCAATCTACAGCATTGTGAGCCGGAATTGCTGCAGTGCTACACTCTGTGGCTGCCAAAACAACCCCTTGGGCCCGTAGGCAGCAGATTGTAACATAGGGCAGCCCAGGGGGTTGCTCTAACTTCAGTAGGGACTGGGATAAAGGCCATTTTTATCCTCCCAGAGGGCTTGGTTCCGATCAGGAATGTAACAACTTAGAAATGCATCTAGCTCCTATACTTTGCTGCCTCCTTGAGGAGCTTTTAAGCCAGGACAGTAAAAAATAACTCGTTTCCTCAAAAACTCTGACTGCATTTTCAGGTCCCATTTTGTGTACTTCAGGGTGTGGGCTGTGACCCCCGCCCAAGGAATTAACATTCCCACTTTGCTCAAAGGGAAAGGGTTTCACTGAATCAGGCCCCACACCAAGGGGCTCTTAAGAGATCAGCTAAAAATAAAAGAACATTAAAAAGTATTTGTACAGCCTTAGAGTTGCTTTTGCAAAAGAATTTAGGGGGCTGTTAATTGCATAGGTAGCAGATACCCATCGCGCTCTCATATCTATTCCAGGGTCTTGCGGTTTACTTAAATGTGTGAATTTGTTCCCCATTTCTTTTTAACCCCTTATCACCAATCTCTCCCACCCCCCACTAGCCTGCTGTCCCTTCTTTGCCCTGCCCTTCACAGGAATTGGACCATCTTTCTCCAATCCTACGCTCACCCCTGCTTAACTTGCCTTTTTGCTGCAGGCTGCTCTCTTGAGCCACTCTAAAGATTCTTCTGTCTTTAAATCTGAATTCACAGCACATCCCTGAAGTAGGTAGGAGCCTGGAATAGCCACTATGGAACTGGATCTCAGCTGTGTAGAACCCTGCCTCCACTGACCTGGCATGAGAGAGCAGAATTTACCTTTCATAGTGTGGTACGGAAATGTTTGTGGCTATTATTTGTACTTACAAATTTTCCTTGACATATTTTGAGGCACCTGATGTTATTCTTTAAATGTCTTTTCTGTTGTCTCAGTTTGCTTGAGGGACCTTTTATAAATATTTATTTGAAGGATTGTTAAATTTCTATTTTCTCGCTCTCGTATAATTTTGCACACTGCAGTTTTGGATGAGTTGTTTGTAATATAGGAATAAACGACACCAGTTTAAGGCACCTTTATGCCAAATGAAGTGTGTCTACACTAAGGAGGGGACAGGATTGTACCACTTTAAAGTATAATGGTATAAAGCAGTACAACTTATGTAGACAAGGCTCTAGAATGTGGTTTCGCTGATTTACATGATATAACCAGAGACCCACTGATTTACAAACTTTGCCAACTGACTGCAGGAGCAGGACAAGTAATTATTCTTGCTCACTTAAGCAAAGCAGCATTAAACAAGCTCTTAAGAGCCCTCTCTTAATGTGGCACTAGGTAAGGTACTGTCCAGAGAAGTGCATTATTGGGGAGAAGACAGAGTAAACAGACCTTTGTAAAGGTGAAGAGGTGGAATTCAGACCACACTGTAACAGATTTAATGCAGTAGTTAAAATTTTAATTATAATTCTGCCAGCCTTGTGTTGGCTGCTCTGTGGTCTATCTGAAATCTAGTTGTCAGAATAGTTTCAGTCCAGTGTTCAAGAAGAGAAATACTATCACAAATGGCCCCTTGAGGGCCATCTCAGCAAACACACCCAGTACCCAACAGGGTAAGTGATAACTCAGTGGTTTGAGCATTGGCCTGCTAAACCCAGGGTTGTGTGTTCAATCCTTGAGGGGGCCACTTAGGGATCTGGGGCAAAATCAGTACTTGGTCCTGCCTAGTGAAGGCAGGGGGCTGGACTCAATGACCTTTCAGTGTCCCTTACAACTCTAGGAGATAGGATATCTCCATATATATTATTATAATGGCCAAAAGCCTAAGCTATCTGTTCATCCCTGAAGCTTATCCCTCCACTGTGAAGCTTGGACAGCCACTGCCCCATGGAGGAACAGAGCCCTCAATCTGGCACCTTTTACCAGCTTCACAAGAAAAAAGTAAAGGGAGCAGGACAGGGGAGGGAATGGCTACTGCCCTGGTTTATGAATAAGAGATTCTCACATTCTTAGGTTTATTTTTCCACCCCTTTCATACAGGGGACTGAAAGGCAGAGCTAGATGGCAAACTCAGGTTTAGTTTAAATTCAGTAATTAGTCCCCCCCCCCCCAAAAAAAAGTGAGTGAACAAAATAGAAACAAATTGTTAAGCTATTTGTTATGGCTTTTCTCCCCTTTAGATCAGTTTCTGAGAAAGGATAAACTACTACTTCTACAAGAAAATGGGTATGTATTGCACTTCTTGGGTAATGGAATTTGCCTTAATACTTCCCTTTTGAATATAAAACATTTTATTTATCTAACATGTGGGACAAACTAGTGAATCTTTTCAGCAGCCCTGGGCCAATGGTAAGGAGGTGGTATCCTCAGTGAGCAGAAGGGAACAGACACAGTAGTTCAGTGATTTCCCCAAGAACATCAAGGAAATCAGTGGCACACCCATAACTAGACCTCAGCACTTGATCCCTAGCTTTTGCCTTCCTCTGAGTTTGCAGCATGGGGTGTAGTTCGCCTGCTGGGATCATTGGAGCACATCTCATCTGAACAAGCCCCTGCCCTTGCAGACTTAGGCACTGACAGCACGTTGACCTCTCCTGTTCACTACATTCTGTGCCCCAGGCATTCTCCTGAGGACTGAAATGCTTTAGTCTCGTTAACATCTCTGAATAATAGAGGAGTATCTAGGTCAGCATTTTTCACAGTTTGGGTTGCGATCCAGTACTAGATCAGGGCATGTAAGGCACTGGGTCACTCTGGTCAGCACTGCTGACCAGGCTGTTAAAAGTCCCGGTCAGCAGTGTTGCCCAGCTAAGGCAGGCTACTGCCTACCTGTTCCGACACCACGCTGCGCCCTAGAAGTGGCCCAAGAAGTGGCCAAGCACCAGCTCTGCAGTCCCATTGGCCAGCTGGGGGACGATGCCTGCGAGCAAGAGCCGTGTGGAGCTGCTTGCGCGCCTCTGCCTAGGAGCTGGACCTGCTGCTGGCTGCTTCAGGTAAGCGCGGTCCGCAGGGCTAGGACAGGCGGGAAACTTGCCTCTGCACCCTGGCTGTGCCACTGGCTGGGAGCCACTGGAAGGAAGTCCGTGTTACAACCTGCACCCCAACCCTGAGCCCCCCAAAACCTGGATCCCCTTCCTGTAGCCCAAACCCCTCATCCCTGGCCCCAAACCCAAAGCCTGAGCCCCCCCAACCCAGAGCCCCTCCTGCATCCCAAATCCCTCATCCCCAGCCCTCCAGCCCAGAGCCCTGATCCCCTCCTGCACCCCAAACCCCTGCCCCAGCCCAGGGCCCCCTCCTACACCCTGAAACCCTTATTCCATGCCCTACCCTACAGCCCTCATCCCAAGCCCCTGCTCCAGCCCAAGGCCCCCTCCCACACCCCAAACCCCTCACCCCCAGCTCCATTGGGTCACAATTTTTGAAAATTGGGTCCTCAGAAAGTCTGAAAACCAGTGATCTAGGTGAAATTTAATGTCTTGTGATATGCAGGAGGTCAGACCAGATGATGTAACAGTCACTTCTGGCCTTAACCTGTAGGAAACTATGAAGCTTCACACTGTCTACTAGTCTCTGAAGCTACTCCATACAGTCTCTTAGGTTTTGTCTACACTAGGATAAAAGGTGCATTGTCAGAAAGTTTTAGCTAACATGCTTGAGAAGTCTAGTGTAGACAAGCCACGCTGTCTTTAACACATTCTAAGATAGGTGGGTGAAGCCTGGCCTTCAACTCAATGCGATTAGTATATGTTGAAATCTAAACTGCCTTGTCTTCACTCGAGTTTTCAAACATGTTGTTAGCTAACATCACATATTTAACTCTGGGTCTAGACAAGGCTTTAAAGAGGACCGTAACACTAATTCAAAATGCATGTTGTAGTGAAATAAAGAGTAACCCTCCCTGAGTATGTGCTACTGACATACAATTTCATTTTCAGACTACAAAACGCTACCTTTGGCTGAATGGAACGAGTCTCATGTTAGATGCTGGCTAGAATCTATTGGAATTAAGAAAGAATATGTAGAAAAGCTCTGTGAAGAGGAAGTGACTGGCCCAGTGCTCAGAGAATTAGATGAACCTTTCCTCAAACGCATGGGTATGAAAGGAGGCCAAATCCACATCATAACACGGAAAAGAAATGAACTTTTGGAACATTTGCAGAAAAATGCAGGGGTAGGCTCAGCCCAAGCAGATAATCCCAGCATTAAGGCTTCAGAAGTGTTGGGTTCTGATATCACTACCAATGATGATAAAAAGAGAGTAAAAAACAGGAATTCAGCTGTGTCTGATGCACCAACTGAAGAGACAGACAGCGATTTAAAGGCCCTCACCATCAAACAGCGCGAAAGTTTTCATGTAACATCTTACCAGAAGGGATCTTCAGAAACAGACAACTCTGGGGCAGACGAGGAGACTGGTAAGGAGCACACAGAAAAAACAATGTCTACTTTTTGCCGGAGAGGAAGTAGAAAAAGTCATTCCTTACATGAAAATACAGTTGAATCATTAACTCTGAGCAAATTCAGGCAATTTAAAAATGAAGACATTAATTTTAAATACGTGAAAAACAGAATTCTTGCTCCGGAAACTGGAGTCATAGATTTGATCACCCCTTGCCATGAATACAAATCTTTTACAACTGCTGCGAAGCTAGACAGGCAACGACTGCAAGCAAAGTTTGCCTATGAAGTGATTAGATATGCCTCAGCCTGCATGAATGTTCGAACAAATGGCACGATACACTTTGGTGTAATGGACAGTGTTGAAGACAAGGGCTGGAAACACGGACAGATAGCTGGCATACCAGTAAGAGACAGAGACATCTATGTAGATGCATTAGATTACATTGAAAAATGTTTTCAACCATCTGAACAAGAAGCTGCAAGAAATTGCATTCACCCTCCTATTTTTACGGAAGTGATTCAGAAAGACTCTCAAGAACAATACTTTGTGGTAGAGGTTGACATTGAACCATCATCCAGTACAGTGAAGGGGAAGATCTTTCAAGTACGCTTACCTAGATTTAACGAACAGAGTAATAAGGTGAACTTCGACAAAATTCCAATTCTCTATCAAAGAGTGGGAACAAAGTCTGAGCCTGTAAAGAATGAAGAACTAGTGGCTTTTATTCAGGGTTTACAAGAGAAGGATGTCAGAAGGGAAAAGGCTGAGTCCTCCAGTAGCGAGGACCCTATGGAAATTTCTGAAAATTTAGGGCGTAAGTTATCAGTCCTATTCGCTGATGGCAAGAACTATATGAATGATTCTCTATTGTACATTCTTGTCACAAACAGATGTGGAAAAGAAGATCTGAAATCTGTCAACTTTTTAATGCGCATGAATATTTTCTGTGTGTTTGATTTTGATGAGGATTCTAATGTGTCAGGTTTATATGCCAAGTACAAAGAGCATCATGCAACAAATGTGCATTTCTTGCGAGATTATGCCAATGAAAACAAGATGAGCACCACTGAATTTCAAAAACATTTGGGCCTATTTGATCACACCAGCTGGATATTTTGCAATGGACGAAGTGACTTCCCTGGGAATGAAAAACCTTGTGATGAAGACACTTGGATTAGAACTAAAAAGAAGTACCTTAAGAAAGCCGTTTCTTTTATCTGTGATGAAATCCTTCCTAAAGGATTTTTGGTACTTTTCCTCCTCTTATCACCTGTGGAGAAGCCAATTGTAGACACCTTCCAGGAATTCTATACAGAAATGAATGGTATGGATTATATCATATGCATTGCAGAGTCCAAAGAAAATTATGAGAAATGGGCTAACCTAGCTCAGGCATCTTGTAATATTGAGACACTAGAACAGAGAAGCATTGTGGGCATGAAGATAAGTCACGTAGATGCCACTATTCAAAAAAAGCTGCCATCCGCAATATGTCCCAGACATTTACCAGTTTCCACAAGAGGTCTGTGTGCGCTTCCAACTCTGGAAGAAGAGAAAATGTTTTCCCTTGAAATATTGTGTGCAGATCAATGTGATGATATCAAACTGGATCTTCTGAGCACAAAAGAAATACAAGAGATAGAACGTACATTTTACCAAGGTAGAAAAGTCAGCTGGAAAAATTTCTGGCTTGCTGATAAAGGGAGCTGTGGAGAAGTCATTGAGCGGGAGGCCTGTGCAGAGGTTCATAAAATTTTAGATGACATTTTGCATGAGAACAGAACCAGGAGGTCTGTGGCTAAACTAAAAATATTTCATCAACCTGGAAGTGGAGGAAGCACCATTGCAAGGCAAGTACTATGGAAAAGAAGAAAGGATTTAAGATGTGCTGTGGTCAAAACTTCATATCCAATTGCCAGTGTCTCCAAGCATGCAGTTAATTTTAGAGAATATGATGAAAATGAAATGAAGAATTCTCTCCCAGTCCTCCTCCTTGTTGAAGACTATGATGAAGATTATCTGGATGAATTAAAAAAGCATTTAATGGATGTGATGGCAACTCGAAGAAGTCATTTTTCCAAGCCTTGTTTCATCCTCATGTGCTGTAAACGATCTAATGTCCCTGAAAAGCTATGCAAAGATTCTCCCCTCGATACAGTTGCCGTCACTCACAAACTGACAGACCAAGAGAAACACCTGTTTACAACCAAAATTGAAAAACTTAAAAAGCAGAAAGACTTCAAGCCTGAATTTATTCTTACGTTTGTCCTAATGAGTGAGGAGTTTAATGAAACATATGTGAGGGAGTTTGTAGAGCACCTGCTGCAAGGCATAGACCTTTCTTCCCCTGTTACTAATTTAATGAAGTATGTTGCTCTGCTCAATTTCTATGTACACAATTCATATATTTCATTATCACACTGTGAAGCTTTTCTAGGCCTGGGGGCATATACAGAAAAGAGAGTGAGAGAGTATGATTTCAAAAATAACTTAAGTGAACAGGCAAGAATTATTTTTATTGAATTAAGAGAAAATACCACCTGTATTTCATCTGTCCATATCATACATTACCTGGTTGCAAAAGAAATTCTGCATCAGCTCTCAGGAAGTCAGCCTCAGAGTCAAATTGCAATGAAACTTCTTCAGGAAAAAGTGCTTTTAAACCATAGATTTGGACGAGAAGAGTTCATGAAGTTCATCAGAGATTTGTTCATACGACGCGACAAGAAGAGCAGGGGAGACAATACTGACAGCCTCTTCTCTCCATTCATTGAGCATGTCTGTAAGGTTGAAAACTGTGAAAAAGCTATAGAGGTTTTAAAAACTGCATACGAATGCCTGGGAAAAGATGCCTTCTTTGCCCAGCAACTTGCTCGATTGCATTACAATTATGAAAAATTTGAGGATGCAGAATACTGGGCAGGGGTAGCCAAATCTCATTTGCCAAATGATTCTTTTATTTTGGATACAGAAGGTCAAGTGTATAGGAAATGGTTTAGTTTTACTGTGGACAAAAAGATGGATGAAGCCACTCCTAGTGAAGTCATTGAGATGATAGAAATTGCCCTTAAAGCTATGAAATGCTTCAGGGCTGCACAACAGGCTGCAAAGTCAGAGATCGACAGCATGAACAATGCTGGTTATTTTGGAGAGGTTGAAGTGGGATGTCGTCTACTAAAACTCCTGTCTACACTTGAGGTATTTCCCAGAAACACACAAGGGGAACATCCTGAGCTTGTGCGTTATTTGCTAACAGACTACATTCCTGAGGAAATTAAAAAACCCTGGGGAAAGCTCCACAGTCGTTTAAAAGGCTTACGCCAGAACATTTATAATGCTCTGGACTGGATTTCAGAAGATTTAAGTTATTTCCAAACAGATAAAAACCAGGAGAAACAAGATGAGGACGCAAAGGAGGAGAAGGAAGAACAAGTTTACAATCCCAGAAAGTGGTTGAAAAGGCAGTCTGAGGTATATGCTAAGTTCTTTACCTCAGAGTATCCTATGGGAGAAAACAATGCAGAATCCGAAACTCAACTCGTCAGACGTATGAACATTTATAAGTATGGTGGTGGCAGTGTCACTACTATTCTTTCATTTTTGACAGATTCAAAGGAGAAGAAGCCAGTTGAAAAGCTAGAAAAAATCATTAATTTTTATCCAGATGACCCACAGAAAGAAAGGCTAGAGGACATTGATCTCATCAATTACATTTTGTGTCACATCACACTAGCATGTTTATCTCCTAGATCTTCCAAACTTCTTCCTTTTCAGACACTTAGAGAACTCAGCAATAGATTCTTTAAACAGAGAAGAACAGCATTTCCAGCAAGTGCCTATTTTTTGCTCACCTTACTGTACTGGCCTGATGATGAATTAGACAAAGAACCTAATCCTGATAAAGACGATATTCTCATATCAGCTCTTCAGACTATGAAACGCATGCATGACATCAAGGTGAAAAATATTGCTCCACGAAAGAAAAAAATCTACACACATTTTTTCCTAGGAAAGCGCAGTGGTCTAAAAAAGATTACGCCCAAGACTAGGATTGACAAATTAATTGATGGCTCCCTAAATGATCGACGGAAGAAGTGGCAACATGGTTATGTGTGGAATATAGATAAAATACGTGATGTTCTTAAAAGGGTTTCAGGTTGGACAGAGAATGGAAAACTGTTTGTACAGGGTCATGTTGGACAGATTCAGATTGTAGCTTTACATTATGATTCCGTGCCTCATGGAAATGAAAAAGTGACATTTTATTTAGGATTTTCATTTAATGGGCTTGTTGCCCATGATATTCAACTCAATAAGTAAAGAAAAAAAACTCTTCCATAGAGTAAGGTACTTGGATGCATTAAATTGAGAGTACCCACTGTACTATTAGAACACTGTGCTAGTCTTGTTACATTCAGAAAACATTGTACATCAAGAAATCAAACTCTATGACACACAGGAAAAAAAACAAGCCCAAAGAATTGTGGGGAGAAGCATAATAAGCCTGCTTCAAGATCTACAAAGTTTGAAAACTTCTATTTTAGAAAACCTGTTACCATGAATCACAGTGACTGAATAATTATGGGTCCATTCACTTTTTAAGTTTGTTTTATCAGTGAAAAAAATTCGAGTGCACAACTCACTAGTGTATTAGTTACTGGTAAAACTAAAAAAATGCAAAAGAGAGAGAATGAGAAAGATCATTTGGGGTTATGAGGCAAAATCCACCACAAGACAAAGCAGGTGTTAATGTCAGTTTTATCCTTTCCTCCAAAATCCAGACAGTGGATTCCACAGTTGTTACATTAGGTAATTTATTTTGTTTCTTGGATGCATCAAAAGAATTGTAAAATAGAATATCATTTGTAATTGTGTTCTGTAGTTTGGTTTTAGTATTTTCCAAGACGAAGGAAAGAAAATAATTTTAAAGTGACTCATGTTGTACACATGAACAAAATATGTACATTAACTATTTAGCATACTTCATTCGTTGTATAGTACCACATATTGAATAACCAAATTCAATAGCACATCAACTCATTTGTCCATTTTTTTATAGAGGGGTGCAAGAAAAGTGGTGGGCAGGAAAAGTAAGCATTTGTTTACAAAAAAATTGCTGTAGTTTGCCAATCAAATTTTTAAAAAAACAGGTAAAGTAGGTGAAATAGTGGCTAATCTACCTTGGCAGCTTTCTTTTTAAATATATTAATAGTTTGTAGTAAAAAAAAACCCCTAAGCATCATTACCTTAGACAAACTTCGAAAAATTGTAAGACACTAAACATGAGCGGTTCTCACAACGCTAGGTTATGTTTTGTAGAAAGGGCACTGACTGATATATCACCTTCATGTTATGTGGTTTAGGACATGACTTATATGTTTACTGATTTCATAGTCTTATTTGAACATGAATCCTTTCTTTCTATTATCATTTACTAATGTTGAAAAGGCAAAGCCCTCATAAGTATTTTTACTGCACCAGTTCATTTTTAATGACGTATAATAAAGTAACAATACATTATTTTTGGAGTTTGTGTTTTGCTTCTTTTAATATTATTGTATTATTACTACTCACAAACTTCACTGTAAACAAATAGCATTTGCATATTGTCAGACTAAACAACCTTTTACATGAATCTCAACTTGTTTGAGTTCTTCAATGTAGACAGAAGATAAAGGGTAAATAGATGTACATTTTGCTAAAACACTCAACATCTGATGGCTCTAGCTGCAACCACTTAGTTCTGCAGTTCATTTGAAACTATTATCAGCCACTATTTTCCTATATACAAGGATTAAGCCCTACTTCTCTATTTAAAGTCTGGGGGAAGAGGAAAGTTACTTTTAAATTAAAACGGAAATTGTTAGAAAGAGGGCTGTTAAAATCGGCTGACGTTTTAAACTTAATATAACATCCATGTTACATATGAGAGATGACACAAAGCCTGAATTCATTAGTACAATTCAGTATTTAAATATGTCTACATCACAATCAAGTATAAATAATGCTAGACTCCGCTACATTGTTGAAAGAAGATTGATGCTGAATGCCTAATACCTGCAGGAAGTGGTGTTGTGCAGAAAATGCTCAAACTGATGCGCTGTCTCTCGGATTCAAGTAGACTTTATGGTTGTATTTGAAATTTGTTTCCCCGATATTTTTCTGCCTGCTGCACACAAAGCTATTAGATTTCCAAAATTAAGCATATGTAGTATCAGGGCAACATTGTGAAGGGCTAATTGAGAAGCTTTCTTGCTTGGATTTTCTCTCCCAATAATACTCCAAGCGGAAAAGCTGTAGGCTGTTGGAATATCTAACTTGATTACACCTGCTCTGCGTCTTTCAATCAGAAAGGGTTACTTATCTCATAGTAACTGATTCTTTGAGAGGTAGGCACATGTGGATCCCACTCATGGTATATGGACACCTTAGCACAGTAGTGAGGAACATTTTCACTCAATGTCCAGGAGGGGATTGTGCTCATGCTCCCCCTCCCAGTGGCATACAGAGTGCAGTGACCCCAACCACTACTCAGTTCCTTCACTGCCCAGAATCCAAAATACACAAGACTCTGAGCTGTGGGGAGGGAAAGCAGCTTGTGGAATTCATATGTATCAACATTTCAAAGAACCACAGTTACTATAAAGTAAGTAACAGTTCTTTCTTCTTTGAGTACTGTACATGTGGATCCCATTCATGGTGATTAGTTAGCAGTAATCTTAAATGGGATGGGAGGCAGGAGTTATTTAAAAAACAGATCGTAAAACCACCCTTCCTAAAAGGGTGAAGCGTTTACTAATGAATATTTTTTTTAAATGTATGAGCTGAAGTTCAGGAAGCTGCTCTGGAAACCTCCAGTATTAGCACTTGACTTAGACATGCAACAGATGTAATTTGCGCTTTATCAGAATAAGTCCAAATGTTTGACATGGTCTTTATCTTACTAACACTATATGCCATCCTAGTACAAATCAGATAGCCACTCCTTTGGATTTTGCTACCTCTAGCAATTAAAAATCTTGACGTTTTATGGAAAGACTAATAATAAAATAGTAAAATAATAATTTTCTAACATCCAAGTTATGTAATTTAGCTTCAGCTGGAGATAAATGAATTCTTGGAAGGAAAACTTGTAAATGAATAAACTGATTAATATGAAAATCTGACAATACTTTGGAACAAAGGATGGATGAGGTGTCATAGGTACTCTATTCATATGAAAAACTGTGGAGAGAGAGTTAATCATGAATGCTTGTAATTCACTTATCCTATATGCTGAGGTAACTGCCACCAAGAATGCCACCTTCATTGATAAGAAGTGTATTGGACAGCTTGATAAGATTCAAAAAGGGGGTTCCATTAGAGAAGCAAGCACTAGATTTAAATCCCATGTTGCAGCAATCTCCCCCCCCCCCCCCCGCTTTCCAGGAGGAAAACAAACCAAGCCCCTCAGAATTCTGCTCACTGATTAATGAGAGAAACCAAAGGTCCTTCTGTAGGCAGATGGAATGCTGATTTTGCTGCAAAATGTACCTTAACTGAAGCAAAAGATAGAACCACGTGTTTTAAATATAATAAATAATCCAAGGTTATTGGAATAGAACACCGAGAAAGAATGTGACCCTTCAATTATTGTCCCTAATGATAAACACTTCCATTTTGCAGAATACCTAATTCTTGTAGACAATTTCCTGCTTTGAAGTAAGATATTCTGTACTTCTGAAGAACACCCTCTATCTAATGAAGACATCCAGAAACCATCCAAGCAGCGAGATACAGTGACGCTGATTTGGGTAAAAAACTAAGCTGTGGTTCTGCAATATCATGTCGTTCTGAATGAGCAGCATGATAAATTGGTGATTGGACAATATTAGGAGATCTGAAAACCAGAATTATTGAGGCCAACCAGGAACTACCAGTATAACTAGAGCTTTTTCTTGTCATATGTTCTTTAATAAGCCTTGGAATTCAAGGAAAAGGAGGGTAGGCACATATCAAATGGTGTAACCAGCAATCATGAAAGTGTCCCCTATGGATCCTGGACTCTTTCTTGCTCGAGAACAAAACTTCAGATGCTTTCTCTGATTCAAAGTGAATGGGTCTAATTGGGGAAAAACCCATCTTTGGAAGATTTGGTCCAGTAATTAATCTTGTAACTCCCATTTGTGAGATAAAGTCACTTTTTTGCTTAGTGAGTCTGTTAAAACCATTGTTCTCCTCCAGAAGGTGGAGAGCCATCAAGACTGATACAATTCTGGATATATCACTCCCACAGACCTATGGCTTCTTGACACAGAAGATCTGATCTTTCACTTCCCTGTTTATATATAGTAGGCCACTGTGGATTGTCCAGAATTTGAAGGGAAGAATCTTTGATCAGTGGTAGAAACTCTTTGCAAGCTAGATGTATCCATCTCAATTCTAGAATATGTAACTGGCACTCCCAATGAGACCACCAACCATGAATCTGGATCTGACATATATGTACTCCCTAAGCCTTCCTGGGTGCATCTGAGATCAGAGTTATGGATGGTATTGGAACAGCAAATGGTATTCCTGCACACTTTTTTTTTTAAAACTGTCTGTCACGGAGTGTGGGGGAGTCCAGCTCTGCACCCCTCTTCCTGGGACCCACAGCGACTCTCAGCCAGCCAGTAAAACAGAAGGTTTATTGGACACCGGAACGCAGGCTACAGCAGAGCTTGGAGATACAGCCAGGACCCCTCAATCTGGTCCTTCTGGGGGTGCAGGGAGCTTAGTTCCCAGCTTGGGATTCCCTGCACTGCACTCCCCCAGCCCCAAACCGAAACTGACCCAATTCTCTCCAGCCAGCTCTCTGCCTTTGTCTAGCTTTCCGGGCAAAGGTGTTGACCTCCCCTCCCCCCTGCCTAGCTCAGGTTACAGGCTCAGGTATTGTCCATCACCTAAAGTCCTCCCCAGCTCTCCCATCCCCCACACAGACAGTCCCTACTCCATCACACTGTCCACTTCAAAGAGTTAAAAACTTGACTTAGAATTGTCACTCTCTGCAAAACATTGTGAAATTTGTATTTGTATATTGACTTCATAAAAGCTTGAAAAGGATCTGAACTACAGATGGCTGAGGATCCCACCAGAAGACAGATACAAGCTTAAGATATTGGTTAACCTCACATTTCAGTATTTACAGCAGAAGAGCAATGGGGTGAACCAGGATATTAATTAAGCTTTTATATATGGTTCATTCAGAGCCTTCTCAGCTACATGTGGCAAGGTTGTTTTAAACTACGGCTGTCTTGCCCACATGCTCAGGGTTTAACTGATCGCCATATTTGGGGTCGGGAAGGAATTTTCCTCCAAGGCATATTGGCAGAGGCCTTGGAGGTTTTTTGCCTTCCTCTGCAGCATGGGGCACGGGTCACTTGCTGGAGAATTCTCTGCAGCTTGAGGTCTTCAAACCGCAATTGCAGGACTTCAATAACTCAGACATAGGTTAGGTGTTTGTTACAGGAGTAGGTGGGTGGGTGAGATTCTGTGGCCTGCATTGTGCAGGAGGTCAGACTAGATGATCATAATGGTCCCTTCTGACCTTAAAGTCTATGAGTCTATGAAGGGCAAAACATTGATTATTCAAACAGTTTCAAGGGAAAAATCACCTTGTGCTGGCCAGTTGACAGCTGGACTGTAAGAATTAGCTTCTAGAAATTCTGCACTAAGCAGTTAGGCTCAGATCTCAAAATCCGCTCAGCATCACAATGCCTAACTTTGGGTTCATAGAAAAAAAATGAGTGGAGCGCCAAGGTGATCTACAAAGCCTGAGTTAAGTACCTAGGGTCCCTGAACAATGGGGCGGGGCAAGGGGAGAGACACCTAAGAACATGATCCACAAAAGCTAGCACGCTAAAGTGGGAGCTGCCTAAGCTGGGAAATGCTGATGAGTGGTTGTGTGCTAATCCTCACTCCGAGTTCAGCTCCTAGGCTGGGGCTGCAGGAAGGTACCTATTTGTACTAGCAGTTCACAGCAGGGAACCTATCTCCAGGAGTCACTTTAGATGCCTAAGTTGTTTCTAGCAAGAATGAGTTAGGCACCTGCCTTGCTTCATGCAAAATAGACACAGGAGTCAAAAAGGTACATGATGCCATATGGCCTAGAAATTTGAGACACATCATTACTAATTTCTGAGGGCAATCAATATCTGGAAAGATACTGGAACAACTTATTAATCAAATTGTTCAAACATGAAAGATAAAGTGGAAGTAGCCAAGATGCATTTATCAAGAACAAGTAACACTAAACCAATCTAATTTCCTTCTACAGGCTAGTCTTCTGCTTCCCATGACATTCTCATATGGAAACTACATAAATATGGCTTAGATTAAATTACTATAACAAGTGTACAACTGGTTGAAAGACCAGACTCAAAGAATTATCAATGGTTCACCATCAAACTGGAAGGAGATATCAAGTAGCATTGGCCACTGTCGGAAGACAGGATACTGGGCTAGATGGACCTTTGGTCTGACCCAGCATGGCCGGTCTTATGCAAGTAGGATCCATTTTAGGTCCAGTACTACTATTCAATGTTTTCATTAACAACTTGGATGATGTAGTGGAGAATATGCTTACAAAATTAGCAGATGACATTAAGCTGGATGAGGTTGCAAGCACTCTGAAGGCCAGGACTAGAATTCAGAATTATCTTGATAAATTGAAGATTTGGTCTGAAATCAATAAAGACAGGTGCAAAGTACTAAGGAAGAGAAGTGCACAAATTCAAAATTGGCAATAACTGGCTAGGCAGCAGTGCTACAGAAAAGGATCTGGAGGTTACAGTGGATTACAAACTGAATGAGTCAACAGTGTGATGCTGTAGCAAAAAAAGCAAATGTCATTCTGGATAACAGGAGTGTCACATGTAACTGTCACGCTCTACTTGGCAATGGTGAAGTTTCAGCTGAAGTACTACGTCCAGGTTTGGTACATAAGACTTGAACAAATTGGAGAGTCCAGAGGAGAGTAATAAAAATGACAAAAGGTTTAAAAGACATAACTCATGAGGAAAGGTTAAAAAACTGGACGTTTGGTTTTGAGAAATGACTGAGGTTGAACCTGGTAAATCTTCAAATATGTAAAAGATTGTTACTTTTAGGTACTGCACATCAGTTGTTCATGTTTAATTATTCTGTGCCAATTCAGTACCCATACCACTCCAGCTAAAAGGATCTTGGTCAAATATGCCTTAACCTGAAAGCACAGCTGCATTGTTTACTCCAGTATTGTGTCTTACTAACACATGTGTAGTTACTCAAGCTGTTTTGGGAGCTTTTATTAATTTTAATTATCATTGTTACATTACTGAGACCTACAGAAAACAAAAGCAGCCAGAATTTAAAAAAAAAAAAGCTACAAATAACACCCCAAAAAATTAGCAAGGCTCAGCACAAAAATCAGATTTGGGTTGTTTGTAGCCTCAAAGACTAATACTTGATTAACACACCCAATTTAAGTGTGTTTACACAACTGAGCAGTACGCATTGTTTGGCATGTTATTGCAGCATATGTGACCTAATATCTCTGCAGATAAACTGTGCCTTTATTCACTTGCCTGATTTCATTAAGCTATTTAAGCAGAAAGTTAGTTGAAAATGTACTTTTTTATACTTAAAATTGTTGTGAAGTACTTCAAGACAACGTGTTGCAAATTTTAAATTGTTCTGTCAGAGAAAATACACAGGCAGCAATTCATTTATTACATTACTAAGTTTAATCATTAGAGAAAGTCAGAATTAAACAGATACATATTATGGAAGTATATATATCCAATTTCCCATTCCTGAAGAAAAATGATCCCCATAAGAACACACAAGGAATGCAAGTTTGATTCATTGTTCTTGGTTCCATATGGTCTTCAACACTTCTCTGTCAACTGAATGCTATGAAAATTAAACTGCAGACAGTTACCATTTCTACAGTCAACATGCATTTTACAGCGTTACCCACATACTTACCAATCTTTCAATTTACCCCTCCCTCTTACCAATACTTTTACCATCTGTTACAAGTTTTGTACATGTGCTCACAGATTGATGGGCATATTTTAATGTTCTAAAAACAGTTAACTTGGTCCCATTCACTTCACTTCTTCAAAGAACATGAATTCAGGAAACTTTTTAATATCAATACCTGAATGACTGTTGGTTCATCGAAGAAAGATAAACTCTTAGTGTGGCCTCAAAGTAATTGCCACTGTAAAGTAAAAGATCAAATTGTATGCTACAGGACAGCTATGACAATGGACCTAAAGCTCAACTTAAGATCACTTGTGTGGTAATGACAGGTCTAAAGATTCCCAGTATCCTTTCAGAAAAATCCAAATTTGCTGTGTCAAAGGAAAAATGCACTTAGCTCTTTATTATTGAAACAATATTCATATTATGCTGTGAGCTATTTAATCGGCATAAAAAAATCTCAGAAAGGTGGCATTTCCACCATAGCTCATATTAAAGCAATCCTGAAGCATTGTACTTTCTTGTAATATGAAGCACTAGAGCAGAGGTTGGCAACCTTCAGCACGCGGCCCATGAGGGTAATCCAGTGGCAGGCCACAAGACATTTTGTTGACATTGACCCTCCGCAGGGTCCCCAGTTCGCCATTCCCAGCCAATGGGAGCAGAGGGAAGCCGCGGCCAGCACATCCCTACGGCCTGCCGCTTCCCACAGCTCCCATTGGCTGGGAACAGCAAACCGTGGCCCAGGGAAGCTGCGGGGCGGGGAGGGAGCGTGCCTGTGGGCGGTCAACATAAACAAAACGTCTTGCGGCCTGCCAGCGGATTACCCTGATGGGCTGTGTGCTGAAGGTTGCTGACCCCCACACTAGAGGATGCGTGTGGCAATGGGGAGTGTTCATTACCAAATTGGGGTATCATGAAGTAGAAGGTTAAATTATTTCTTTTTTAGCAATCCCTGGAGGCTGACCTCACAGAATATTGCAGTCCAAAAGAACCAGTTATTAACAAGCTGACAGATTTGGTGCCACAAACGGCAACTGGATTCATAATTATTAAAAAAAAAATCAATTAAAAGGGAAGATTTGTGAACTTTACTACATATAGTCACTGATTTCACAGTAAGGAATCTGTAGTTTTTACACGTGCACATAACTCCCAATCATATTTAGGAGTTATAGGGCAACAGATTAATTTTAAATCCTATATAAAAGTCACCCACCAGGTTCCCAAAAGACAAGTCTGAACAGGCACATCACAAGTGAGAAATTTGAACTGCGTGTACCGCCACTTGCAGGCAAGTGAACATTTACAGTTTGAATTCCTGAGCATATAATAGGAGCCCCTGAGTGATGTGTCCTGCTAAAACTACAAAGGTTATCACAGCTCTTAAAACCAGTAAGCATGTTTTCTTCTATAACATAAAAAATGAACATGCTGTTATAATTGAGAATGAATTCTTAAAACCTATGCAAGATGATCAGTTCTGAAATCAACTTGGTGGAGCTGTAAATGTCAGTTTATCATATTGTTATTCAGACTGTTGCTCTAATTAGGTGAATTGAGATGACAATAGTTTCAGTTTCTATTTGACTACCGCCATCTGTTGGCTTTCCTTGATCTTTAATGGGCTGTAGTTTGAGTTTATTTTTATAGAGCACCTAAAAACGGTCACAGTATATTTGTGTACACATACAAAATTTTATCTTCTGAAGTTAATTTCATTCAAAGTACTCAAGATGCTCAAGACACTGCACAACCAAAAAAATCCAAACAATTAAGTCACCTGCTTCAAATTTAAGCAGATAAAGCACACTAAGCAATACTGGAGGGGTGGAAGGAAAAAGTAAAGAGGAATATGAGGGAAAAATAAATATGGAGTAAACTAAAATCTGAGGAACACATTTGTAGGAGCTCTTTGAAGTGTAAAAAGGGGCTAAAAATGGATTTCAGAGTCTAATCCCATGCACAGGGCCTACTACAGTAAATATATGAGAGTGGGGGTATTAAGTCAGGTGATATTACATATCTGTAACCAGAACATTTAACTCAAGGTTAAATTACTGCTACAGTATTAGGGGCATGAACACCCAATCCCCATTATAAGCAACTATCAAAATCCTGTATCATCAATTCACTCTGGTAAAATGACCTCTCTTGGTAGTAAGTGAATTACTGAAGTAGTGACTGTTGAATCGACGTCCATTTGTCCATTAAGCTTCTCAATACCGCCAAAATGGCTATCAAAACTTTTAATCCCCATTTCCGTTAATCAGGTGCTTGTAAAAGTATAGTACCCCTAGGTGTAGTTAGAATCATTGTATTATTTTTTTAAAACTGTTAAATTCTACAAATTTACACTCTGCTGAAGACAGCAATATATATCCTATACAACAAAGACGTATTCACATGTAGGTGATCAAAAGACTCTCTCCTCATGTATTTAAATGGTATTTGAACACAGTATTTCAAACAGGAACATCAGGTACTTACAGATTAAACTAACCTGTACTGGCAGTGCTGTGGGATTTTTCTTCTCTACCAGTAAGTAGCAAATGCTGAAATTCTGCTGCTAGTTAACAAAAACACAAGTTGTATTAAATCAAGGAGTTTATCCATAATTTAGTTCTCATTTAAAAAAAAGTCAAACCTCAATTGGTACAATGTTCCTTTTTAAAAAAATGGACTAAAGGCAGCTATAAAATTATGTTTAATTTGCCCTTAAATTGATTCAAACTTTTCTGACTCATGTATCAGACAAGTGTAATATGATAAACACCTCTTGGACAAACTTAAATGTCAAGGGATTACAAGTTGTAGTTGCAAGAGTGACCCTGTTAAAGAGCACTCAGTGAAAATAGATCGGGTACACTTATTATTTTCTTAAATTTCATCTGCTTCACTGAGGCAATAGAGTTGAAGTTGTTTATGAAATTAGTTTTACTTTGTCTTGATGTGTGATTCATAAATAAGGGAACAGCGAAATGGATTTCTTTGAGTATATGTGGGCTGTTCTTAGGTATGATGAAAATTCCCACATTCAAAACCAAAAGGTTAAAGTTGGGACTAGTTAACACAGTTTTAGTAGGAACAGCAGAAGTGTAATTCAATTTAAAAAGAATTACTTTTGAAATGTGATTAAAATTTATATTGATTTAGCAAAAACAAAAAGGAAACCCTGAGGCAACATATACCTGAAACTGATGTACCTCATCTAACCTATCAACTCCCCCACCACAATGTGTCTTCTTTCTACACCCCCTGTAAAGGAGGGGAGAGGGAAAAAAGAATCCCAGGGTCTCAAAAATCAGATTTCTTAACCCACTATTCTAGGAAGCCCGAAATGATCCATTACATCAAACATGATCTTATACAAGAGACTGCTACACTGTCACCAGCTGTTGGTCTTACCTTTTAATTCCTAGTCAAGACAAACCTTGAGATGAGTTAAAGATGAGTTCAACACCATTTAAAAATGGTACTACTAAAACTAGAGTTTTTTGCTAGGGACACAGATGGTTGGTGAAATCAAAAGATCTGGTGCACAGACTTGCAGGGAAGTGTGGAGTATCCCAACATTCAAGATATACCATCGTACTAGATATAATTTGAGTTAAGTACTTGACTGAATAAGAAGCCTCAATCTTAACAACACTACACTGTGTCTGATGACCTGAATGAAATGTGGATGTTGCAGTGGAAATCCAGCTGGTAGTTCACTTTTTCCTCCTTTACACTTGGGCTTTACGTGGGCACCATCTGCCCAATCAAGGACTGGTCAGGACTCCTGACTGTGGATCCTTCCGCGCCTCTTAAGAAAAAGGTTGGTTTGAGAAGTGAGGCGCACAAATTGTAACCACCCAGAGGAGTCTGTTGTATTTCAAGTCTGTGTTGGCCAAGGGATCAAGAAATTGTGGATTAAAAGTCTGTAAGATTAAAAGACGTCCTCAGTATACCTATGTCACTTGGCCAGCAATGATGTTGCATTTAAACTGCAGATACACTAGCAGAAACATACCACCAGTATTCATTCTAGCTGTGATTATTATCTACTTCCTATTCTGACAGGGCAGAGATTTGCAGAGAGCTGCCATCTGAGCAATGTATTTTACTGAATCACAACAGTCAGATGATTAAATGTGTTTGCACAATCAAAAAACTCAAAAAGGTCTATTTCCAAAGCAACTATCCTCAATTCTTTTCCCACTCCCAAACTAATATCTGGACCAGTTTTTATGGCAAATACGAAAATGGACCATCACTACATTCGTGGCAGAAAGAGGCCACTAAACCCACTAACTGCTTTTCTCCAGATTGGCTATCGCAGTGGTTCTTAACCTGTGGCCCAATCAGCACAAAGCTGCAGTCCATGTGACATCCTCAGGGCCATACAGGTAGTATTGGATGCAGCCCACAATGGTAAATAGGTTGAGAACCACTGGGCTATAGGAAATCCTAGTTACTTTAATGCAGTGGTTCACAAACTGTGGAGCTGGCATTAGACTTGCTGGGGCCCAGGGCTGAAGCTGAAGTCAGAGCCCCATCACCCAAGGCTGAAGCCCTCAAGCTTTGGCTTTGCCTCCTCCTCTGCTCGCCTCGCCCCCGGATAGCAGGGCTCAAATGTTGGGTTTGGCTCAGGCTTCAGTCCCCCTGCCTGGGGTTGGTGTAGTAATTTGTTGTCAGAAGGGGGTCATGATGCAATGGAGTTTGAGAAACCCTGCTTTAGTGAAATAATTTTGAAAATAGGCACACTGGTATTAAGTACTTTCCACAGCACTTAAGGGACAGCATTTAATACTGATATACGAAGTTTTATGTATAAGGCAACCATCACAGCATTCTAAAGCATCCGAGAACTTAATGCATGGCATGTACTTTATTTGCCACTCCTATTATTTACCTTGCATGTAATGAGAGATATGCAAAAGTTCATCTGATTTAGCAGTTTAACATAGCATTTCTTGTCCATGAAAAAAAAAAAAAAAGGTCCTTGTAGCTTTAAATGGAATTATATTGAGTGCTTCCATTAGAATGTAGGAAAATAAGAATAATACGTTAAAGTGATTCTTTAGAGCCTTTGGGAAAAGACATGGAAGCCAGAAATGGAACAACTTCGTGACACACAGGGTATTAGTAAGCACACACGACTTTGAATTAGGGAATTTCTTGTTTACAATTGAAGTTTTTCTGGCAATATCCTCCTTAGATCCACACTCAAGGATGTCAGACAAGTTTCACACTAGGAGCAAGATTTTTTTTTTTTTAAACTAGATTTGTGTTTAGAGATCTTTTTGAAACAGTTGATCCAGGAGCTGAGGAAAAACTCCTATTAAATAATGTAAAGCACTGTGCCATTGTTGTGGTTAGAAGGAAAGCAAAGCCTCTACCTTTTATAGGTCACATATCACCACTGAATATTTAAAGGAAATGCAAACTGCTCTCTTGTACCTTTCAAATTAATACACTGACATCAATTGTGGCTCTGAATTAAGATAATATTGGCATGCCTGCTGAAGTCACTGAGACCTATGAACTTCAAATTTTTACTGAAATCTCAAAGTGAGAAACTTCTGAAAATCATAAAACTCCCTTAGGAGGCAGGAACATGGAGAAAGGGAGAAGCAAAGCTTGTGTTTGAAGACACAACTAGAGATTTCCGAGACCATTTAAAATGCACTGAATTGAAAATTATAGCAAAGGAAGCTCAAATCCACACAACATCCTACAGAATTATTCTGGAGTGCCACTGAGTGCATCTTTCGGAGTGGATAGCAAAGTGATTAGTCTTCCTGCAGATGAAAGTTTCTACTAGGATTCCAAGGAGTATGTTCTCAAATTTACATGAGAATAACTAGTGCAGAAAAAGTTTCAGAGTGGCAGTCATGTTAGTCTGTATCCGCAAAAACAGGAGTACTTGTGGCACATTAGAGACTAACAAATTTATGAGAGCATACGCTTTCATGGGCTGCAGCCCACTTCATTGGATGTATGTAGTGGAAAATACAGTAGGAAGATATATATACACACACACACATACACACACACAGAACATGAAACAATGAGTGTTACCATACACACTATAAGGAGAGTGATCCGTTAAGGTGAGCTATTATCAGCAGGAGAGAAAAAACTGTTTATAGTGGTAATGAAAATGGCCCATTTCCAGCAATTGACAAGGAGATGTAAGGAACTGGGGGGAGAGGGGGGAAGGATAAGCATGGGGAAATAGTTTTACTTTGTGTAATCGCCCATCCATTCCCAGTCACCTTAAGTGATGACTCTCCTTATATAGTGTGTATGGTCACACCTATTGTTTCATTCTCTCTGTATCTACTGTATTTTCCACTACATGCATCTGATGAAGTGGGCTGCAGCCCACGAAAGCTTATGGTCTAATAAATTTGTTAGTCTCTAAGGTGGCACAAGTACTCCTGTTCTTAGTGCAGAAAAGAAAATATCCCTAGAGTGATAGGGGAGGAATGAACTACAGTACTTAGTCTCATTGACAAGATACAAGAAATACAGAGAATCATGGGGGGGGGGGGGGTTTGACATGGTGAAGCAACATTTAACTTATATTAAGAGCATTAGTACAACAGAAATAGGAAGTGCAAATAAGTGATTTCTCATGACCATCTTCAAGTAGTATCTTCAAACAATGCAAAGGTGAAAACAAATGGATGGTTTGAGTAGGACACTGAACGTTTAACTGCAACAAGGAATATATGTTTATTGGATATAACCCAAGTGTGGATCAAAGAAGGATACTCATCTTTATAGAAATGTACACTATGGACAAGGCAGAAGGTATACATTAATCTACATTTGAACATTTCTACTACAAAATACACCTGAAGACTTATCAAACCAAATACAAATATTTGGATGGAAACCATTTAGTGTCAGTCTATTAAATGGTGATATAAGGCAGAGTGAATCAATAATGAATATTAAACACTAAATATCTCTGGCTATTTTTCATTCATTGAGTCTTAATAGAATGATTCAGATATCTGTAGCAACACAAACACACTACTTATTCAATTCTCTTCTGCAAGAGAACTCTTGCCTGTGACCAGTTTATGCAAATGAGACAAGACAGTGAAGTGACCTAACAAGTGCTCTTACAACTTGAATAAATTTAGTGGAAAAATGCTAGTTACTGTAGTATTGCCTTGTAGTGTTATAAAGGGTAACATCAAACTGACAGAATTAGGAATATAACACACACCGCTCAACAATTACTTGAATACAGTTAACATTCAGTGCGTATGTCTCACAAATTTGGGCATTAGTGAGGATTATAACTAGTTTCTGGAGCTCATCAGGAAGGATCAGAAACCCAGAAGGGGTTCAGAATGTGAGTGTGGGGAAGTTGGGCAGGAGTTCCAAAGGGGGAAGACAACAGGGCAGAAGGAACAAGTTCCACCTTTGTAGGTGACAGTCAATTGTATTAAAGACAATGTGAGCCACAACCAGACTTGTGAAAGCCATACAAGTTAACCATTACTTAAGGAAACATTTAAGAAATTAAACAGTTTCTATGGTGCATCAAAATCTGTCTTTAAAAACATATCTGCTGCAGCAATTTCAAACAACCTACCAAACATTTTTTTTTAATTTGGAAATTGTAAGAGTCAAATGCTGCCAAGAGGCAGTCAGATTACACAGGGACAAAACCTATTCTCAGGCTGAAATTGTCCAGGTATCTCATGCTTTTGCAAGAAAAAGGCAAAGGGGCAGTCTGCTCAAACAGTAATTTTAAAATTATTTAAGGATAGTAAAGTTCTCATTTTCTAAATAAGAATAAGTTGTATCTTCAATGTTGTTGATACGGTAATGGTAGTTAATAAACATATTAAGTTACATTGTGAAATCCCTCACAATTCAAAATGAATGCTGTGATTTTAGAATACATGGTGCAATACACCAAACTTTACAATATTATCCCTTTTAAAAAAAAGAGGCTGATGAAAAGGAAATCTTTCAAACTGACATTTTTGCAAAATCTACAACTTCAATTTCTCATTCCTTTTTTCTATTTACCAATTCAAATCTGTATCTCCTCTTTGCAGGGCTCTACATTAATATTTACTCTTCTGGTGTAACTTTCATGGTATAACACGTGAAAACAAAAATGTTAAGTATATCACTATATCCATCCTTTTATGGAAAAATATTATTCAGGGTTCTATAAATACAGCTAATTTTATGTCTCCAGTTCTAACTGATATTCTTATAATTAATACTATAGGCCTAATAACTAAATGGATTCAGAGTGTTATGATGAAGTTTCTGGATTTCAAGTAAGTTGCATTTCAACACATTTCCCCAGAAAAGGCAACAGCATCACCCAACAGATCTGTTCATATAAGCTACATGTAGTTCCATTATTAAATATTACCTTCAAAAAAAATAGTGCATATAATTTGGGAAAAAAGGGAAATGGCTGAAGGATAAAGGGAAAAAAACTTGCATCAACATCCATCTTAAATATCCCTTCCCCCCAACCTCTTCAAAAACACCACAGCCAATAAGTATGAATATTAATATAGAGCCCATCTACCAAAAGATTATAAAAATCCTAAGTTAAATTAAATTTAGGGGCCTTCACCAAACTTGCTGCAAGTTTGGGGACATAAATATCCAACAGCCAAAAAGCTGTGAAAGCCCCCAGAATGAATAAAATAAATCCCACTTGCCTCAGACTGAACAGGGCAACACTGAGACTCTGCCTCAGCCTGTCCTATGGCAGGGCTATAGGAAGAAGAAAAATTTAAATTTTAGAAAAACATAACCCAATTAAGTGAAAGACATGCATTCAAAATTAACAAAATTCCAGTGATCAAGCAAACAAAAGAAGCTACTGCCCTAGCATTTGTTTGTTAATTCCAAACTAAACCTTTTATATTTTATGACTATTTTTGAGTTGTATGAAGTTCTGATGTTAGATTACTTCATTTGTAGCTTGATGACTGGAACACAACTCTGTTGTATGGGTATTTTTCCCATAACTGATGGCATTTACTGTACTAGTTCACAAAAAGTAATGTTAGGTGAAAATCCCATCAGCCACTGAAAAGTTTACCCTCACCTTAGTGTCTTCTGTAGTAGCTAGACCAGTACAATTATTAAGATATTTAGTACC